>NC_041395.2:3786215-4476215 GCF_900747795.2 Erpetoichthys calabaricus | reverse complement strand
ATGTCTGTATGTGTCAGTCGGTCAAATCCACGTGCTTCGCACCGGCGAAGTACCGCTTTCAAATTTTTATTAAGAAGAAAATAAAACCTTTTTAAATTGAGGGAAAATATACTAATAACAGTTTAAGGATCTGTTTTTTTGTGAAGCTGCCTTCACTCGAGTGATCACTTCGACCTGACTTGCTGGCTAACCATAAGCGTTACCTGGTAGGTAACCACCCATACAATCAGATTGTGAATCAGACTACGAATGCCGTGAATGTAATTACCCCGATCTACATGTTGTCAAATAAATGAACCACACGCCGTGGCGCAATTTTAGGGGCTTTGCCTATAGCGCTGACGTCCGAGGTTCGATTCCCGTAAGGGAGTGAAGTGAGTGGGTGGTTACCTACCAGGTAACGCTTATGGTTGGCCAGCAAGTGTGGTAACATCAGCCACGGTGCCTTCAGTTGTGAGAAGCAGATCATAGAATGGTTGAAAATAGGTTACTGTCAAATAATGCAAAGAGTACGCGACACGTCTTTCCCCCTTATTCTTGGCTCATCAGGCGTACACACTCACTGCAGTCGCTTACGGTAATCGAACCTCGGACGTCAGCGCTAGAGGGGCTTAGCAGCGGTGAAGTATTGCTTTTAAATTTTAATTAAGAACAAAAGAAAACCTCAGAGGTTCGATTCCCGTAAGGAAGTGAAGTGAGTGGCTGGTTACCTACCAGGTAACGCTTATGGTTGGCCAGCAAGTGACGTAACATCAGCCACGGTGCCTTCAGTTGTGAGAAGCAGACCATAGAATGATTGAAAATAGTTTTGCATTTACCTTTTTAGTAAAAGGCGAGCTTTTAAGCCTGAGAAATCACCCCGTAAATGCATACGTTTAATTGCACATGTGTTAATATGTATGCTTACACAGTATTAGAAGACACTCAAAAATTAACGTCATTTACCTTCGTTCCCATGTTTGACTCGTGTTGTAAATCTCTTCCTTGTTTTTAGTTCACGTGATTACGTAGGAGGCGTGATGACGCGATACGTGACTCCGCCTCCTCCATTAGAGTATATGGACAAAAACATGTTCCAGTTATGACCATTACGCGTAGAATTTCGAAATGAAACCTGCCTAACTTTTGTAAGTAAGCTGTAAGGAATGAGCCTGCCAAATTTCAGCCTTCCACCTACACAGGAAGTTCGAGAATTAGTGATGAGTCAGTCAGTCAGTCAGTCAGTCAGTGAGGGCTTTGCCTTTTATTAATATGTATAGATATCTATCTATCTATCTATTATATAGTGCCTTTCACATCTATCTATCTATGTATTATATAGTGCCTTTCACATTTATCTATCTATCTGTATGTAAACACACACACACACAATGCAAAGTCGAGTCACTCAATCACTTTCCATTCACTGGCAGGATTGTACATCTAGGCAGTGTGTATCCACAAAGAAATGCCATTCCAATATATCTATCTACTCTCTCTCTCACTATATATATATATATATATATATATATATATATATATATATATATACATATTTATTTATTTATTTATAAATTCCTAAGCCTAAAAGTGCAACGATTTTATGTGACATTTTTATGCTACGTTTTTATGTCGCACTTTAAGTCGGTCTTATTTTAAATCCTACATATATATGTTTGGTATCATTCTTTTCATAATTTTTCAAACTTTAATGTGATGTTAGAGTTTCAGATTCTTATTCCATTCTTTAAATTATAAACTAAAATATCAAGAAAGTCGTGTTTTTTTATTTTTGATCAAGTAAACTTTCTTTCACAGGAACAAACTATTAAATATATACAGTAATCCCTCGCTATATCGCGCGTCGCCTTTTGCGGCTTCACTCCATCGCGGATTTTATATGTAAGCATATTTAAATATATATCGCGGATTTTTCGCTGCTTCGTGGGTTTCTGCGGACAATGGGTCTTTTAATTTCTGGTACATGCTTCCTCAGTTGGTTTGCCCAGTTGATTTCATACAAGGGACGCTATTGGCAGATGGCTGAGAAGCTACCCAGCTTACTTTTTTCTTTCTCTCTCTCTCTTGCGCTGACTTTCTCTGATCCTGATGTAGGGCTGTCAGCAGGGGGGCTGTTCACACACCTAGACGATACTGACGCTCGTCTAAAAATGCTGAAAGATTATCTTCACGTTGCTACCTTCTGTGCAGCTACTTCATGAAGCGACATGCTGCACGGTGCTTCGCATACTTAAAAGCTCAAAGGGCACGTATTGATTTTTGATTGTTTGTTTTTCTCTCTCTCTGCTCCTGACTGAGGGGGTGTGACCTGCCGCCTTCAACAGCTTTGTGCCGCGGTGCTTCGCATACTTACAAGCCAAACAGCCCTATTGATTTGTTTGCTCCTTTGAAGAGGAAGATATGTTTGCATTCTTTTAATTGTGAGACAGAACTGTCATCTCTGTCTTGTCATGGAGCACAGTTTAAACTTTTGAAAAAGAGATAAATGTTTGTTTGCAGTGTTTGAATAACGTTCCTGTCTCTCTACAACCTCCTGTGTTTCTGTGCAAATCTGTGACCCAAGCATGACAATATAAAAATAACCATATAAACATATGGTTTCTACTTTGCGGATTTTCACCTTTCGCAGGGGTGGGGGGGGGTCTGGAACGTGACCCCCGTGATGGAGGAGGGATTACTGTAGCTCTTCATAACACCAATATTTATATTTCGGTGATTTAGTTTGCTGAAGGTCAAGTTATGATGGCCCATTGCACACTGTTATTTAAATGAGTAAGTTTTTAAAAAAAGTTTTTTAATCCATAAGAATGTCAGTAAAAAAGAATGAATCGTTAGTGTTGTCTCTTATAAACACTCATCGAGCACAGTGGACCTCAGTTTAACAGGAAAACTTCAATCAGTAAGAGATGAAATATTTTATTCTGATATCATGATTTTTACTCCGGTAAACAATATTTTTTTCTTTTACATATTTATAGAATTTCATGATTTTGGCTCCAATAAATAATTTTTCATTTGTACATTTACAGATTTTACTAATATTCTGGCTGCAACTGGGGGCTGGGCTCCATGCCAGGGGGGGCATGCCCCCCCTAGTCAATATATAAAAAAACAAAATCCCAAAAAACATGAATTTGGTAACGTTATAGAGAAAAGAAAATCAGCTAACCCCTGCTCTTTTATTTGGCGATACCTATTATTATAATGCTAATGTGTACGCTCTGTGCCGCTCTGACGGGAGGCTTAATGCAACTGAAGAACGCAGCAGAAGTGAATGATGGGCACTCCGACAGGAGCAGAATACTGAATAAGGGATGGTGTCCTGGACAGGAAAAAAGAGACCTGATGATGTCTGCTGTGTACATTCAGGTGTGAAACGGGAGGAGAACGTTTAGCGAAGCACAAGGGTTAGCGAGCGCTGTAATGCTCCAGTGATGGTGCCAGGTGCTGTGGCTCTGAGGACGTGTTGCCACTCTAGAAGTAAAGAGATGGAAAGAGAAGCAGAGGTGGAAGTGACATCCTCAGATTCAAGACCAGCCGGGATCGATGCAGTTGTGTTTGGGGCGAGTGCAGCCCCTGATTCTTTTTTTTGATTGTATACATGACCTATGGTGGTAAGCCTGTAATCTTTTTATCCATCATGTACAATAAAGCCCCTGATAAACATTACATTGTGTCACACATGTGCACTTGGGGAAGCAGTCAATGGACTTGACTAAGTGTGTAGTAATGCCGGGCTGACAGGGTGTTCCCCAGAAGTGAAACCCACTTAATGACACTTCCGGCCCCACCTGCAGAGAACACTCTCGTCATTTCCGCTATCTGCTCCAGAGACACTCCTCTTCCTCCTGACCCACTGTAAAGCTGCCCCGTTCCTGTCAGTAGACAGTCAACACACTTGTTAGACTCGGTCCTAAAAGTTCACTCTGTGGCGCTGACAGTTTTTTTCCTTTTTTTTTTTGTTGTGTCGAGTGTCCAGGGTGGAACCCCAAAGCTTTTTCTTTGTTCCTTGTCATTCTTACAATCATCATATGAACATGCGCCAAAACCTATAGTGGCCCAACCCCATTTTCAATTCTATGTACTGTACATGTAAGACCATGCATGATAATCATAAAGGGGGGCTAAGTCCCGGACACCTGCAAATCCTAGAAACTCCTCTGGCCCAACGGCATCAGTTTAAACTTAACGGGACCACCACAAGTTGCTCTACACAACATCAAAACCACCTAGAGGTGAAGTGAATAACATGGATTATCTCATCAGAGTGGCCCACCTGTCAAGGGGTAGGACATACTATGGACAGTCAGTTCTTGAAGTGGAAGTGTTGGAAGCAGAAAAAAACGGTCAGGTGTATGGATCTGAGCAACTCTGTCCAGCTCATGACAGGGAACATCCGGGACCCCCTTGCTGGGAGGCAGCAGCACTACCGCCACCTCCCATGTTTAATACACACTTTAATGCATTTCATCATGAAAATAATATCAAGTATTTATCTTAGCATTCTACATTTTCAGAGAGCAGGAATATCATGAAGTGAATGGATTCTGTGCAGCGATCGACGCCGGCGCCACCTCTTAGTGCTGAGGAAGTCAGTTTAAGAATCGTGTAGCGATTAACAACTGGGTCGAGGAACACAACACAAAGCATTTAATGTGCTACATTAACTTATGACGGGGTTTGTGAAAATCTAGTAAATTAAACATTGATTTTAAGATGAAGTTTAGTTCACAATATTCTACTTTAATGACAAAATAAACCACGAGAATAAAGTGGAAATGTTGAGAATAAAGTTAGTAGTCGACTTTATTCTCGACATATACTTTTTTTTTTTCTTCTCCGTGTCCCTAATACCTTCTGTACAAGTGCACTGTAGCGGTCCATTTATTTATTTTTTTTATTCCGACCGACTGCCAAAATGGAAGATTAAGATTTTTTAAACTAAAGGAAAAGGAGATTTTCGTGGTGAAGGACAGACGCATGGACTTCATTTACAAATAAAGGTATGAGCATAAATTGTATAAAAAATGCGATCAGACTAAGAAAAAAACAATCCAATATATAAAAAATAAATTTTGACCTTAAATAAAATATTCTTTTGTTTTTCTTGTTATCCTTTTGTTGTACAGTCTGTATTAAAATTGATGAAAGCATCAGAATTAAAACCTTTTAAACAGAACTAAATATTTCAATTATGGTCAAAATTGAAATCCGTTTTTTTTGTACACCAATATATACATTCATTTGTATTAAGTGAGTGTGAATTGTGTAATTGCAACGGCGAATTTCAAACACATGGAGGGTGAGGAGCAAATGCGTTCTCTCCCGCCGCAAGAAACGTAACGCTAGATAGATAGATAGATAGATAGATAGATAGATAGATAGATAGATAGATAGATAGATAGATAGATAGATAGATAGATAGATAGATATTAATTCCAAGGGGAAATTCACACCCTTTAGTAGTCAACCAGTAAACCCCGATTCTCTAAAGAATCGCAAATCTAAGAATGGCTATTACTTTCTGTTCCTTCCAATCTTTGTAGGGATGTAAGATCATGGAGGGTGGGAGCGTCCTGGGAAAGTTCTCATTTAATGAAAGAAATATATTTGTAGTAAAGCTGTTTCCTTTTGGAGCCGTGACTCGTTTTAAATACATACACATATAGAGATAGACGCCGCGTTCACTGTGTTTCCCAGTAGACACGATACGTCAGCCTTATTGCGAGTGGCAAAAGTGCCATTTAAACTAATACAGTTAGACGTGTAAACCGTGTTTTCTGACGAAAAAACAATAACGTATAAAACAGTATCGTTTACATACAACAGATTTCGGCGAATCGTTTAAATGCAATTATTAATATCCATTTACACACTAATACTGGCAAGTAATACATAATAATGATTATAATTAATATTATTAACCATTCCTCCCATATAAGTAACATTTTGGGGACTGCCTTCATACTCCTCTCGCTCACTCAGATCCTGTAATTTGAGAGTATTCAGTCTGGCAATATGGTGCAGCCTTAGTTTGTGGAAGACGGACACAACTAAAGACATGAGCATACAATGATGGTTGTCACTTTCAAACTGTGTTTCCTAAATGTGCTCCTTGAAAAAGAACATCATCAAGTTTGAGACATGTTAACAGCTAACAACAATCTACATAGTTAGTGACTAAATACGTTTAGCCATAACGTTGTTTGGAGGCTCACTTGAGCACATAAATGCATAGCTTTGCTAGCTTAGCCTGGCTTAGCTAAAGTAAAGATTATAAAACGGGATTTTCTAACGGCCAAATATAACCAAAACAATTGTTCAGCCTTACCTATGAAATGTAATCCCCCGGGATCTGGTTTGGAGCGTACAGCGGTTTGTACAATCCCAAGCAGCACATTATTCATTGCTTCACTCCGCAGCAGTGCCACTCACAATATGCCGGCAATGTTGACGTACGATTCTGCTAGTCATGAGGCGTCTAGTTATTCTATGTCAATGTTTACATATGTCACCATGGCAACTTGTTGGCGTACACGCCTTACGTCAAGTTTAGTTGTGTTGTATTGTTTGGGCGCCACTTACTGACTTTGGGAAGCCGCTGGGTGTGACTGTTGGGCACTGTGCGCGTGCGCTTTTGGCACAGGTTGCGTCTGGCATTCGTGTATATATACAACCTTCGTAAACATCGCTAAACGAAGGTTTTATATGCGGTGGTGTGCGTGTTCGGGTGGCAGTTGTATTGTGACCTGAAGTTTAGTTTACAGGTTGTGTTGTGTTGCTTGGGCGCTACCTACTGAGTCTGGGAAGCCGCTGGGTTTGACTCTGGGGCGCTGAGTCGCAGTGCGTGTGCGCTTTGATGCGTCCATGAGCCCGTGAGCCGAGAAGGGTCCGGCTGCAGGTCGCAGACTTGGCCTTCCACAGTCCGCCCCACAACCGCCTATAGTCCGTAGAAAGAGAAGAAGAGCTCCTGTACAGTTTTTCCAATTCGAAAAAGAAAAGGAGCTGAAAACGTTTTCCGACACGGAACAATGGCACAACAAAACCAGGTATGGACTCACAGAATAAAAAGCTCAGTATATTTAAAGAAACTTTAGATCCATTAAACAAAACTAATGAGATGTACGATTATATACTGTATAGCGAATCCAAGTGTTCTGTTTATCGTCATTACTGACATATCCTATTTTTAAGCATATCGTTTTAATTATTTTTTACCTCTTGTATTGTTTCTTTTTAATATTTGCCGTATTATTTCATCTATATTAACTTTTTCACTTATTTATGAGATGCTATGTAGAGAATCTGCAATGTTAGTGTACAATATGAAAGGTATTTAGGTTTATTGTCGTCATTAACGTATGTTAAATATCTTAACTTTAGCTATTTATAAAAGCACGTTAGCGCTTTCTGCCAAATTAGTATTACATATTATTTTTGTCTTGATTTCCACAGTCACATTTCTCCATAAAGGCAGAGAAAATAAAAACAACTTTGATAACACTGATTAAATATCCAAATGAATCCAAGTGCCCACTTTGTAAAAAGCACAGAGACTACAGCATCCTGCTACGTCACCTTCAGAGTCATGAAGGCCACATTGTCAAGTATGCAGGTAGTGTATGTACAGGGTATGCTAAGAGTGTGTGCTTGCAAACAATACTGACGTTTAGATTTCTGAACTGGAACTTTTTTAAATTCAGGTTAAAAAGCTGAGCATTTTCCGTTGTTTGGCAGGTTTTACTATTTACAGATGTAACACAGGGTGTGTCCCAAGTGGCCAATTCCATTGTTGTTTTTGTTTAAAAGTCATTGTCAACAGTTTATTGTATGTCAGTATTTAATATTTTTCTTTGATTACATTTTTTTACCCCTTGTATTAGGGCCTCCCTAGTGTGTGCTTGGTGTGTGTGCGCCCTGCGGTGGGCTGGGATTGGCTCCAGCAGACCCCCGTGACCCTGTAGTTAGGATATAGCGGGTTGGATAATGGATGGATGGATGTATTAGGGCCTTCCAAGTCAGATGAATAGCCATGGCTGTGGACTTTCCATGTTGATGGTATGACCATTTCATATTGTAACTATCATTTTTTGTATGTCTGTATTTAATGTTGTGTCCAGGTTTCCAAAGGACCATTTTGTGGTGTCTCTGTATTTCATCCTCGAGGTCCCCTTCAATTTTAATGAGTTGTGTCTCAACTTTAGTCCTCTCTTCTTTCATTGTAGTATTTGTAGAGGGAGGATTATATCTGGTTGCTGGTTCCCATTTTTGTCACCTTCTACAATTTGTGTTGGATATTTGTGTTATGTTTAACTTATTTTATTATATTTGTTTTTTTTTTTTAATTTCAACATACTGTCCATAGTGGTTTTGAAGTTCCAGAAACGCCTACCTTTCAAAATCCAGATCATTTAAATGTATGTTTATAATGGTTTGCATAAATATTTTTGTAACATTAAACTCCTTTTAACAACGTGACTCTGCTCAGTCCTCTTTAGAATGACATGCTGGCTTTGTGGAAGAGCTGGTGTAGAATGTTACTTGAGAACTCCAGCACCAAGGGGTAAATGAAATTTAAATTTCCTTTAATAACTCTAATTTAGTTCTGCAGCAATATGGCAAATATACTTAGCCATATTGTAAATCAAAGACGAATACTCCAAATGTTTACCATTATAAACTTAGTGCTTCTTTTTGAAATCACTGAAGTAGCTGCTCACATCAGACTGAGCGAGCAAACGCCTTTCTAAATGAAAGCCAAGAACCATACAAAAAATTAGAAGGTACAGAAACAATGAACAGCCAGGACAGGGTCATTTTTTGTGCTTATTCTTTTGGTTCTTTTTTAACATTTCCTTAGGTAAATATTATTTTCTATGTTTTTAGGTTTAGACTTTATTGAGCCATTAATGAGAAGACAGAGTAAAGACTTGGCACTACATCTGAAATGAACAAATGTCTTGCTATTCTGTTCCATAGCACTGCATTCTGCAGATTTCAGATTTTTTCTTTTAGAAGAAACGTCAGCGTCCCTTCTCCAACATCCAGCACAGTGCACTGATGAGCAGGTACAGGCACATCATTTTATAAACTTCCATAAGAAAGATAAATTACATTTTGTTGATGCTGGCTTACAATGCCTGTGGTGTAGTGAATAAAATGTATAAAAAGACTTAATGCTTGTCTCAGATGCCGACTGTTAATCGTTAAGCAGTAGGAGTCAAAGCCCAAAAGACTAAAAGCCTGTTTTATATCTTCTGACAAACTGTAGTACTAGTACAACTCTTAAAGGCCTTAAAACATTTGAAATGCATTGTGTGCTGTATTAATAATAGTGTATTGTAAGAAACATTGAAGACTTGTAGAATCTGTGATCGAAAGCAGTAATGTTAATAATGTATAATAAATTAAATTTACTGTACATTATTTTTTTTACTTTCCTTACATTCCTTGTAAATGTGGAGGAAAAGGCTATGAGCTTGATGATGACCATTTAAAGAATTTTCTTTCTTTCTTTTTTAATATAATGTATTACAGCAGCATTTCACCGAGGCACAGAAGTGGTGTGCTGAGAACATTTCTGTGTTCAGAGGGCGAATCTCACTCCCTGCATTACTGTCAATGGACAAAGACGACACTGAGGAGGCCCTTCAGAAATTTGATTTGCTATCTGAATTTCCAGAAGAAGAGGAGAGGGAATATGTCTTTAGACATATTTTTTTCACATATGGAATACATGCATCTGTTTTTACATTAACGTGAGAGGAAAAAGGAAAATGACTGAGTTTTGTGAGAAAATGTAACAAACATACATGTCCCTCATTGTTCAGTTACAACCTACAATTCTTGTTCAATATTTTAAATATTCTTTAACTTTTTTGTAATAAATGTTGCAAACCAACTTCATCTTTACAGTCCATTGTCTTAGTGTTATGTATTAAAATAATGTTTTATAAAGCAGGGCAAGGCAATATTTATTTATAAACCACATTTACAACAGCAGCCAGAACTGAACCAAAGTGCTGTACAAGAAAGGGTAAAAGAAGCAGTTCAAATATACCGTATGTACACATCACAAAACTGCAAGAATAACCAGCCATTACATAAAAGATAAACTTTAAATAGCCATATATACATATTTATAATCCTGAATTACGTGAGCCAAAATATACAAAAAATGTCAACAAGAAGAAATAAGACTTTAATGATGACTTAAAAATGGCCTGTGATGGAGTAGACCTAATATAATGAGAGCCATTCCAGAGAAAAGGAGCAGCCACCACAAACACCCGATTCCTCCTTTGCTTCAGCCTCGACCTCGGCACAACTAAGAGCATCGGGCTAGTAGACCACAGGGATCTTGTTGGCACATACAAGTGAAGAGGTTCCAAGAGGCAAGATGGGGCTGATCCACTCAAACATTTGAAAACAAGAAACAGAATTTTAAAATCAATTCTGAAATGGACCCGAAGCCAGTGAAGTGAGGTCAGTATTGGTGAAATATGGCCACACTTACGAGAGCCTTCAATAAGCGAACAGCAAAGTTGTGGAATAGTTGTAGGCGTCGTAACAGGGCTTGACCAATACCTACATACAAAGAACTGCAATAGTCCAAATGAGATGCTGTAAAAGCTTGGATGGCCTTTTCAAGATCAAAGAAAGAAAGAAAAGCCTTTACCTTAAAGTCTCAGCTGGAAAAAGCTTCATTTAACTTCACAATTTATCTGTCTGTTGAGTTTGAATGAGCTGTCACAGATCACACCTGGGCTAACTGAAGCTTCATGATACGTATATGGAAAGAGATCCAAGAGCAATATCAGAGACACTCAAACTTTCTTAACTCTTGAACACCATGATCACAGTTTTATTATCATTTAGTTTAAGAAGATGCATTGCCATCCAGGTTTTAATATCATTCAAGCACACATGGAGGGTCTGTATTTTCTCGCTTTGATTTTAGTGGCAAATATATTTAAGTGTCATCAGTATAGAGAAGCCATACTTGTTAACAATGGAGCCTAAAGGTAACATGCCTATCAAAAAGATAGCTGGTCCAAGGATGGAACCCCACAAGTAAGAGGAGCTACAGAGGATGAGAACTCACCCAAATGAATAGAAACATTCCTATTCCTTAGATAAGATTTAAACCATTTCAGGGCATTACCTTGGATGACTACATACTGTTCAAGGCAGGATATAAGAATCATAAGATCCACAGCATCAAAAGCTGAGGTAAGATCTAGCAGTACAAGAATGGCAGAATCTCCAGGATTAGTAATTGGGAAGAGGTCACTGTTAACCTTTAACAAGGATGTTTCAGTGCTGCAAGAACATCTGTATCTGGATTGGAATTTTTCCAGAATACTATTTTCATCTAGAAATGTTTGAGGTAGGACAACTTTTTCAAAGACTTTAGATAAAAAAAGGCAGTTTAGAAATTGGCCTGAAATTTGACACATTAGAGGGTCCTTATTTTGTTTTTTATAATACGTTTCTGCACCACAGCGTGTTTCAAGGCAGCCGGAACACAACCAGAAATCAAGCTAGCATTTATTAAGGTAACGATACTTGGTCTGACAGAATCAAAAAAAACATTAACTAATCAAGAGGGGACACTGACCAGGGGACACTTTGTAGGATTCAGGCGTTACACCAAATCAGACAACAGAGACGATGACACACACAGGCACAAAGTGGTCAAAGACAGCTGAACACACTATGGGAAGAATCCTGAGCAGGCAGTGAGACCGATAACCTAATAACGGTAATCTTATTTACAAAAAAGTAAATCTCCGTTTGGAGAGTAACTCGGGGTATGCAACAAATGACAAATTCCTAATACAAGAAATGGTATATGGCGATTAAATGATTTTAAATCACTAAAAAATTGATTTGTAATTATTGTATCGACCCAAACAAAACATTTTTAAAGTTAAGTTTAAAATCTGTTAGTTCAGTTCCAAAATAAATAAAAACGACGGTTTATGGAAGTGTAACTTTCAATAATGCAAATGTTTTTTCTTTAGAAAAACAAACGATATAATATCTATTAAGCAATTTGAGAGATTTGCTTCACTTTTTTTGATAAGTACATATTTATAAGTTTGGGTCCCAGGGAGAACAATTATGCATTAAAATTAAAAATCAGGTAAACATTTGAAAGTTTAATAACTCCACTTGAAATTTATCAACATTATAGCAGCAGCGTAGAACAAAATTAATAAAACACAATTCAAGACAAACAATGGAAATGAAAGTATGAACTGTATTAGTAAGCTGGATCATTTAAAAAATTGTTCAGTATAAACAATTTTAAAAGTTTCTTCTGAACTCGAAAGTTTAGACCTTCATTTTCATGCCTGCTGATTGCTTTGTTGTGTTATTGATCATCATGTATTTTGTAATATAATAAATTAATGTCATTAACGGAATTTTCCTTTATTGAACGAGGTTCCAGAAATAATGTCAGACATGCCGTTTAGTACAAAAGTACCATAAAAATAATTTCAAATATTTTGAATGATAGAATTCACTATAATAGCAGTTAGAGCATCCACATTCATATTTAGTATGGGGTTTCCTTAATCTAAAAATATGTTATGCCCTCTTTCTTTTAACAATCGAATCCTGACTCATAAATTATAAAACTGTTTTTTAAGTAAACACGACAGTAATACCATAAAGAGAAACTCGGATTCTTGCCTCGTGATTGCAGGAAGTCATATTAATATCGTCTTTTAGGGTTACGTGGTAAATCAACGTTACTAGTTTTCCAACGAAAGCGATGCGACAGGGGACGGACGCGAATGATGGGGGCGTGGTGTGGAAGGCAGGAGGCGCGGAAGGCCGGGGGCGTGGAAGGCCGAGTCTGCGACCTGCAGCCGGATACAATTGTGGGGTGAGCCTGCGTCCGTACATCCGATATACAACCTTCCGTTAGTAATATGGATGCGCATGCTGCCAATTGAACAGTGAATAAGCTACTCTTTGGGTTCATATATTTGTAAATCTCACTCTGAAGCAGTGAGTCGGTGCCTCACTGGCCATGAAGTTCACCGCGAGTTAGGGATCATCCCTCAATTACAAGAAGTTAACATCAACTTTCATATAAGGAAGTGTTTAACAATTACTTATCTTGACAACAGCCAAAGCGCACCCCAGCCCGGGCTACGCTGCGATGTGATTTACTGAAAATCGCCGGCCATTACATTTCAAAGCCCTCAGCTCGCTGTAGTGACAGTTCGCCCGATCAGAAGGGACACTGAACTCCACGCGATCCCGATGTCGCCTTATATAGTAAGACGCTAAAATGAAACAAGAAACGTCAGGGTACCAAGAGTGCTGCGTTTTTGACTGCGCTCATCGCAAAGCTGTCAGTCGGTATGGTAGCCCCTCTTGTCGCTCGGCTTGTTCAAATCGAAATGAAAGTCCCTTACCTCGAGTGATCGATTACTGAAAATACAGCGCTGGGTCTCAGAACTGGAAAGAGAAGGAAATCCGCTAACCAACACACTGCGTCATTTCACTGGAATTGCAAAAGACACTTGTGGTTAGCCAGCGGCGGTCGGAACGAGAATGAGCCGAGTGTTCACCGTGCAGTCCACGCCCTCTGACCTCCGACCCCGCAGTGAGGACCTCCTCCAGCTTTTAATTGTGATTTCTTCCTTGTTGTGTTGTGTTTCATTCTGGGTTTGTAACTTTTGGCAATGGAAGTTCTGTTGAGGTTTGGGGGGTTAGGGGGGTATGAGATTGACTAGCACCACTAACCGACGCTCCTGCGTATCGGGACTTGAAGGACTCGGCAGCAGCAGTTACAGTGCGCTGTGCTGTCACGTGTTCCGGGACGGGACGGCGTCTCTCGGTTCTACGGGCTTATAATATTAGTAAAATTATCAGCTTCTCTTTTTATTAAAAAAAATGACTTAAATTAACTGTAGCAGTTCAGCGGCGGGTTGGCGCCCTGCCCGGGGTTTGTTTCCTGCCTTGCGCCCTGTGTTGGCTGGGATTGGCTCCAGCAGACCCCCGTGACCCCGTAGTTAGGATATACAGTAGCGGGTTGGATGATGGGTGGATGGATTGATAACTCTTGTAGTTTCTTAACGCCTGCACTATTCTCCTCCCTGGACTGCCTGTGTCTTTATTTATGATTACTTTCTCTTTGTCTCAATTGCTTACCTAGACGACGGTTTTCCTAACACGTTGCCCGTTTTTAGTTTCACGCCCAGGGCAATGTTCCTCATTAAGAATGGCTGCTTCTGCTCTCAGTCTGAGCCGTTATATCTAATCACGGTTTAGTTACCGGTAGTGCTTTATCTAAAAATGATTTGTATGGAGGAGGACTGTTTTGCCCTTGTCCTCTGTGATTCTGCTTTCCTCTTGTATACTCTTTATTGTGTACATTGTAAAAAAAAATAATGTTAAATTTATAGTAAAATACTGGCAGCTGGAGTCGCCAGAATTTTACCGTAAAAAAGAAAGTGACAATATTTTTAGGTCTACAGTATAATTTTGTAATAAAAACTATTTGTTCTTTGCAACAACTTCCAAAAGAAGGGTATGTTTAACCATAACCAGAAATTAATGTTGTGTAATAAATATGCCAATCAATAAACGATATGTATTGTCTGAGTCAAACCCCAGTACACAGTTTGCATCAGTAAAGTAAAAACAATCAATAGCAAACATCCATCCATCCATCCATTTTCCAACCCGCTGAATCCGAACACAGGGTCACGGGGGTCTGCTGGAGCCAATCCCAGCCAACACAGGGCACAAGGCAGGAACCAATCCCGGGCAGGGTGGCAACCCACCGCGGAATAGCAAACATGAACCATTTAATTACACACATTATAGACAATTCAATGTTTAAGGAAGTGATGGCACGTTGTCTGGTGGGGAAGTAAAGTTTGCTTTTGTGGTGTTTGGTGTCCTCATCATAAATCAGCTTCCATAACCTCAAAAAACCTTCAGCACGCAGGGAAAAATAAATCTGCGAACTTAGTTTAAGTTTTATTTCCCGACTATTCAAAGGGATTCGGTAAAAGGGGGCGTGTCCTTATGCAAATATCGTAACGGTTTTACTGAAGCAGCGCTTTACCGTTTTACATTTTACGGTTGTTTACCTGCGCTATTTAACAGTTTTACACTGTAAAATTAACTGTACTGCATCAATAAACGGTATTTAGCATATTTTGAAGGTAGAAAAAATATCGATTTTACAGAACTTGGCCGTACAAAATAATGAAATGTATTGTTTAAGATATACAGGTAATTTTCAGTAGAACATAAGGTAACTTTCCTTTTTTTCAGAAAAGGTCTTTTACTTTCACCATTTAGAGTATTTTTACCATTAAATTTCTTGACATTTTTTACAGTGTAGACTTCATCAGAACGCCTCAAATCCCACAGCCTTACCACAGTGTATCAGGTATTGTCTCCCCCTTCCTTGCCATGTTTTCCATCCTGAACAGAGGTGACCAGAGACATTTGTGGGACCCCAAGTTTGTATGCCACCTGAAGCTCCACACCCTACATTTATTAGCCTGTATGGTTAGGGTTTGCCAGCATTCACATTACAGTTTGCTTCCATATTATTTTTATGATTATTATCAATAATACATTATTAAATGTGATGCCTGCTTGTCCTTTTACTGTGCCTGATTGCCTGAGGTTAGAGATGGAGCAATGCTGAAGTGTTGGAGGGCCTCCATGCAGATGAACATCACTACCAGGACAGAGCAATGGCAGGCTAAGGGCCTCACTGCTCAAGAGCCTAATGGCGCAGAGTCACTAAGAGCGCAGACCCCTAAGCCTCAGAGCCACCTCGCCACCCAGTCATGTAGAGCTCTACCAACACAGACTTTTCAATTATCACCTCAGAAAAGGAGTGGAACTCGGCCATACATTGAATATTCTCTTTATATGTGCCAAGCACTCAGTAACTCAACTTCAAATCTTTCATTGATTCCTGCACTTATCTTGTTTAAAACTGTCCAAAATGTACTCAGGGCAAGACCTGACCTCCGAGCGTCACCATCCAGCTCCAGCGTCACCAGGCCATGGGTTTTGGGAACGCGTCAAATTAACGTCATTTTGGACAAAAGAAATCTTGAAATCTTTATCAGACAGCATTGGGGTCTCAGTCATCCTAAACCCACTGCCAGCTGTGCTGTAAGTGGAGGAGTACAGCGGATGGAGACAAATGTGCCGATGCAGCGCGTGCCACACTAGCAGCAGGTAGAGTTAACTGGCAGACCCCCAGCCCACCGTGTGTGACTGAGAAACTCATGTTGTGTGTTATTGGAAACTGGAAACAATCACATTCTTTAGATCAGGGGTCCCCAACCACCGGTCCCCAACCCCCGGTCCGCGCCGTCTGACAGCCGGGCCGCGAGAGAACTGCCGGCAACGGAGACTCACTCGGACTTTTCAGAACGCTTGGCGGGCAGGGCTTTGCAGCGGCGCTGAGAGAGGAGAGAGACCGAGGTGAGAGACTATTACAACAAAGTATTTTTACGGTCCTGACAGTTTCCCCATATGACACGAGTCTATAGAAATCGCGTTACTACGAAGTACATTCAGCAGATGCTTTCATTACAACGAAGTGACCTTGAAATGCCTGAATGAATCATCCGCAGAGCAGTTAGATCTGTGGCCGCAGTTCAGTTGTGCACGTTTGCAGAAAGATCCCCAAACAGAAACATTGTAAAAAAAAAATCTCTTTCTTCGAACTTTCCTCGTACTGTTTTTATTTATTTATTTATTTATTTATTTTTGCTGTTTTTGTTTTCTGTGGTTTTCAGTGATATCTTTTGCTTATTGCTTGTCAACATTTGAAAAACATCCATTGGAATTGAACTCATTGTCACCCTCCTATAGAAACGGCAGACACGAGAAAAAGATAGCAGTGTTAATGTTTGTGATGTGCAATCTGTAGGAATGGCAAATGTAAAGCATATGTCTTTGTTATATGCAAAAAAAGAAGAAAAATCTCGAGTTGCAAACGTATGCGAACTGCTTAATAACTTTAATAATAATAGAAATGTAATGTAAATTGTGTACAAAACTGCATACCAACCCCGGTCCGTGGAAAAATTTGCATCTAATAAAGTGGTCCTTGCTGTCAAAAAGGTTGCGGACCACTGCTTTAGAACAGGGGTAGGCAACGTCGGTCCTGGAGTGCCACAGTATGTGCAGGTTTTTGTTCCAACCCAGTTCCTTAACGAGAACTCAATTATTGCTGATGAAGCACATATTGCTTAAGTGACATTTTAATGCTTCATTTTAGTGGTCTCGCTTGTTAAGGTTCTCCAACCTTAATTGCTTATTTCAATCTTAAACTGCTGCATTCAGTGTTTTAATTGCTCCTTATTAGCAATAAGATGTAAAACAGGGGTAGGCAATGTCGGTCCTGGTGAGCCGCAGTGGCTACAGGTTTTCATTCAACCCAATTGCTTAATTAGAAACCAATCATTGCCAATCTCAGACCTTATTTAATTTTATGGCTTGTTAGTCTGTGCAATGTAAGGCTTTTATATCGTAGATTTTTTTCCTTTCCAAGGATATCATCCAAATGATTTGAAGCCTAAAACAGATAATTTTCAGTCTGTCACATTTTTCTATTAAGTGTTTTATTAAATCAAACCGTGCATGATGAACACACACAGATGTAATTGGAAAAAAGATAGCTGGAGAACTGCTGGCTGCTTTGTCTTTTACATCTTATTGCTAATAAGGAGCAATTAAAACACTGAATGCAGCAGTTTAAGATTGAAATAAGCAATTAAGGTTGGAGAACCTTAACAAGCGAGACCACTAAAATGAAGCATTAAAATGTCACTTAAGCAATATGTGCTTCATCAGCAATAATTGAGTTCTCGTTAAGGAACTGGGTTGGAACAAAAACCTGCACATACTGTGGCACTCCAGGACCGACGTTGCCTACCCCTGCTTTAGAGGATCTTGTTGAACACCCGCAGGACTTGTAATACCACACACACTCTGTAGGGGGAGTGTTTTATTTTTTTCCTCTCCTCTAAGCTCCCCTCTGTTTCTTTTGGGGTGGGGGTTGAATTTTTGTTTGTTTTGTTTCATTTCTGCCTTCTTAATTCTGTTTTTTAGAGTATGAATTCTACGTGTTTGATTAATTTTACTTATTTAATAAATGTAACATGATGTACAATTAATAAAATAAAAAATGTATTGTAGCAACCCGCTCTGGGGGCGCGGGTGTGACTGCTGGGTCGATCCTATAGGAGGCCGGAGAACAACGCGGAGGAGTGACTTGGGGGGGCGTGATTGACAGTAAAGGCAGGAAAAGGGGTGGCGCCCTGAACGGAGGGGCAGAGGCAGGAATTTTGCTGGATGGTTCGAGAGAGAGAGAGAGAGGGCTTGGGGGGACACGAAGAGGGTCATGGATGTGAAATCAGGGGCTTAGTTTTTTTGGTTCTTTAACAGTGGGCCATAACAACGGCAGATTCACAGATAATTGTAAATAGTTCAAGTTCAAAGTCGTTTGTTCTGCTTTTGAAATCGTGTGACTGTCCCAGTAAACTGTCCTGCGATCCCTTCTTTGTTCTACCTTTCCGAAACTGACACGTTGAAGTCGCTACAGTCTTATCTATCCATCCATTATCCAACCCGCTTTATCCTATGGGTGACAGGGATCTGCTGGAGCCAACACAGGGCTCACACACACCAAGCACACAATTTAGAATCGTCTTTGGACTGTCGGAGGAAACCCACGAAGACACGGAGAGAACATGCAAACTCCACGCAGGGAGGACCCGGGAAGCGAACTAACTGCGAGGCAGCAGCGCTACCCACTGCGCCACCGTGCCGCCTCAGTCTTATCCGTATACACCAATTGGTCTTCAATAAGGAAACGCGCCGATTCTTATTTGTCCTTAGGGCGACGGTTATTTTCCTGCTGTCCTGTCGGGTATTTTTCGTACGTGGATTACTCGTTTAGCCGGAACTGTCGGTTTTTCGAAGCTCTTGCAGGATGTGTTGTCATAGCAGCAGATCCAAATCCTCAAAGCTGCCCGATGTAAATAAGGATTAGCTCCCACCCTTAATCGGTGTCCGTGCGTGGAATTCATTCAGTCAGGGCTTCCCCGTTCATGAATGAGCGACCAGTTGATCTCGGGGCACAAATTATAAGAAGAGAACTTCATAGCGAGGGGGGTTTGCGCGATCGGCAAGATCCTTTATAGCTCCCGGAGGAAATCCTTTTCGAAAGATACCGCTTTAGTCGGGGTAGGGGGTTTGGGGGTTTGGCTGGTGGCCGGATTGGGTGGGAGGGGAGATATTGAACCTCAAAGATTTATTAGGACCTTATATTCGAAGTGAAACTCGGCGCAGTCGGGCTCTCAGCACCACAGACAGTAGGCTCTGCTTTGAGTTTTTTTGCAAGCGGCACTGTTTTTATATACTGGACAGGCCAGTGGGTCTCAAACTGTGGGGCGCGAACTAACAAAAAGGGGGGCACGAAGATGTGAAAAAAACAGAACAAGAATCGAGAATATGAACAATCCATCTATTGAAACCAAAACAAATTAACTTAAACTGCATTCTGATACTAGAAAAATAAATAGATAAATGTCGATAAAAGTTAAGTTGGTATAATAAAATATGCATCTGTGATATAAAGAACAAATTGGTATTAGTGAGCTCCTTTCAAAAAAACGTTAGGGAGGTGCGATTAAAACTGTTATGAAAACTCGGGTCGCAAATACTTAAAGGTTGAGAAACGCTGGGATAGCCGATGTGGAAAATCTTTAAAAGTGCAGTTTGCCAGGCAATTCGTAAAGTCTGTTTGGCTCTGAAATGTTTCCTTCGGGTTTTCATTGTGTCTCCTGGACACCTGCGTGTGCAGACAATAAAAGAGGCGTTTCATGCCATTATAATAATAATAATAATACATTTTATTTATATAGCGCCTTTCCCATGCTCAAGGCACTTACAGAATATAATAAAGAACGGCAGCGTATACAGTATATAGCATTGTACAAACCAGATAAATAAATAAAGAAGATTAAGACAGTAAAAACATAGCCAAGAATCTCCCAATCAGCCTAACATTCTCATTACCCAGGATCTCCAAATGTGACTGCGGCACTGCATTGTACGCAGGTCCGAATGAAGGCCCCATCAGGTCCAAACGAGCCCGACTACATAAACAGTATTAACGTGCAGGTAATGTAACTTTTTTGTAAGAGTTTAAATAGCCAGTAGACATGTCGCCATACAGTCCAATTGTTTGAGCCACATGCGATCAGTCCTCAGATATCTGTGATGCACCCTACCTTGTATCAAATGTGGAGGCTAAATGTCCAGGGTCTGTTTATGACTCGAGACTTTAAGGAGTCACACCTGTATCGGACATTTGAACAAGGTAATAATGGAATTAGAACTCGTGCTGATGTGTGTATTTTATTCACAATTCTTACATATTGCACAGGTCATCATGATGGGATTCTGCTTGGGGACGGGGGGAGATGCCTGTAGGTATTTTCTAATGACCCCGTTTCCTAACCCCAACCCTGGGCCACAAACCCGATCTAATAATGCAGCTCTGTCTATCGGACACTGTTGGGCAACCGGTGCACCAGTGCGCCGCGAAAACCTTTGTAAAATATTTAAAATTGCTTGTGTTTTTGAACTTTTGGTTGATTAAAAAGATAATGTTTTAAAAAATATATATTTTATGTTGGAAAAACAGATAACCGTTAATCAGATTGTTGAATAAACGAATGTAT
This sequence comes from Erpetoichthys calabaricus, assembly GCF_900747795.2. Lineage (NCBI taxonomy): Eukaryota > Metazoa > Chordata > Cladistia > Polypteriformes > Polypteridae > Erpetoichthys > Erpetoichthys calabaricus. Next base: position 4,455,456 of record NC_041395.2, on the reverse strand, counting down.
TTATTTTGAATGCAAGTTAAAATTTTCGCTGTTCACCATTCATCATAATATCAACAGCAGCGGTGTCAAAAACACATCTCGTGAGACTTAAAGAGTCTCGTTGTTAGAAGATCTCGCTCACTGCACGGACAGAAGGCGGCGGAGCACATATGTGCTGAAAAACAATCTCAACGTTCACATTAATTAAATTTAAGATTGATCCTTTGATTCCATTATTAATAAAATGTCTTTCAAACTTGTAAAATGAACTGTTTTTATTGGCGATGGTCCGTAGATTGTGTCGTCACGACTTTATTTATGGGAAGGCAGTCCCTCAGGTGCGCCGCAACTCGAAACAGGTTGCCTTTCGCTGCAGGACAAGGGCACGACTTGAAATGACTTTTGGCCACCTGAAGGAGAGACTTTAATGTCTAAAAAGGCTGAGGGGACATAAGTGTTGCATGCTCAAGTCTCACACAACATAGCGACCATCAGAAAAGACAGAGTCCCTGAGGTTTTGGTGCACCCTGATGATGACTTTGAGCAAACCAGTGGCAGAGCTGCCAGAGACAGAATTGTGGCCAATATTTTCAATGAACAAGACAACAGCGGTTTCACACAAAAGTTATTTATTGCATATTACGGCCCTTCAGCCTGTAATGAGGAGAACATCATTAACGATACACTTATGGGAAAGAGCATTTTGTTACCAATTGTTTTTCTAGTATTTGTATCTGCAACTTCATTTTGGTTGTCCTCAGTTCATGAAGTTCCATGTCCTGCTGTATTTTTCTCATTTTTAGTTTTCTGTATGAGATTTTCTGTTGTAGATATCTCTTGTATAGATTTTTCTGCAAATAAATATGCAATTACAAATGCCTTTTATCCTCTATGTTGTATACACAGTATATCATTTTGAATCATTTTGTATCAAGTACAACAAATGGCTCCACCAACCTCACCATCTCCTTTTTTGGATGTGGACTGATGTGCTCCAAAAGGGACATGTGTGCTGGCGACAGGCTCCTGCAAAACCGTTATATCACGATTAGCACATGGGACTGATCAGAGTGGAGTTTGATCAAACATTATTTGGAAAATGTACCTCTCGTCCTGATGAATAATCAGACACAGTGTCTTCATCAAATATTTCACCTTCGTCAAGATCTTCTTGGTCAGACACGGGTTCAAGGGATATGACATTCCCTGCAACTGACCCAACAAAAAAGAGGGCTATATGGAACATACCTATGGCACACATGGAGGACAAATATATGCAATGACCATCCTTTACCTGAAATGAAGTGACCACTGCACCCTGCTGCTGGTTCTGAGGAGGAGCTTCCCCCTGGAGTGCCCTCAGAAACAGGGCGATGGGCATTTTGCTGGAGAGCCAACTCTTCTGCAGGGGTGAGGTCTGGACCGTGTGGACCTCCACCTGTTTTTTGCTTGTCTGCCTTCTTCTTATTAGCTTTAAAATGAATGTTTTTTATATTATATATGATTCTTTAAGTCAACAATTCTTTAAATAGTTATATACCAATATTTACCAGTCTGAAGTATATTCTTGTACTTCACTTTAACTTGTTCCCATGTTCTCCTTGTGCTCACGTTTGATCTGGAATTATGACATATTAAATAATAATTAATCTGACACATAGGACATGAAACGCTGCATTCAGTAAGTACAATGCACACTACTTACGTGTTTAATCTGTCGGCCACTTTTTGCCAGCCGTCTTTTCTGATTTGGGTTGCTTTTGCAGTGTTACCCTTTGTGCGTATTAAATCTTGAAATTCTTCATATCCAGCGAGTAAAAGGTCCTGCTCCTCTTGTGTGAAAAAATGCGCCCGTCCTTTCGTCATTTTGTTGCCGCCTATCAAAAACTTGCTGATCATGTTTTCTAGTAGCGATGGGCCGCTCGATTCGGAGGTTTGGACATTGAGCCGAGCTTTCGATACACTGGAGCTCGAAGTGCCGCTCCGAGGCTTGTTTCAAATGCGCCCGTCACGTGATTTGGAGGCACGCTAGCGTGATGACGTCATTGATATCCGCGCAGTCAGCCGTCGATTTGGTGACTCGCTCGTCCGCTGAGCTGCGTTGGTCCAAATCGTAAAAGTTACAGCGGTGAGGTGAGGTGAGCTAACGCGAGTTCAAATCCTGATTGGGCTCGCGTATGTTAAAATGAGGACTTTGTATAAAACAGTTACGTAGTACTTGTCTGTAAGTTAACATATATTTGAGACATTATGAACGATTTACCTTTTTCCTTGGTGTGGAATCGTGTCCACCTAGAATCTGTTACAAATTAATGAGCATATTTTGCGTAAGGTAGCACGTATTATAACAATCCAGTATCTATTCTACCCCATGTCGATCATATCAGAAAGGCTAAGAAACGCTTCACTAAAGCCGACGTGGTCATTACACCAGTATATGCGCAAGACACTCTCATTAAACGTTTTTACTATTCAGTGATTCCCAGATCTGTAGCTGATTTGTATTATTGATTTCCAAAAAGCAATGTGAGTAAAAGCATGTGCTGCAAAACTAATCACAAGTGTCTTTAAAACAGAATCAGCGCCATCCACAGTGTCCTCTGCAATTTTAGGAAAGCCTCGGGAGTTCTGCGTTAATGAGACAAAAACGTTGTAAAGAAACTTTGCGAATTCATCCAGAGGTGAACATAAAGATCACTCAAGTACTGACAAGAAGGAGCAGCTGGATAAGCACATCTGGAGCCAAACTTTCAAAAAAAGCACCGGACTTTGTCAGCAACATCCGACCCTTCTGAATGCATCTGATCAAAGGCTGCGCTGGGGGGGTAAAGAAGTAATCTTCTGAACTGCAACACAACAGATAAATCATTGATGTAAATAGAATTATTGAAAGTCTAAGCTTTGGTCGTTTCTGTGTTCTTACACCATCTTCCAGTTCCACAATCCCCCGCTGTCACTGTCACATTTAATTTTACCCAAAGCTGCGTTTCTCAACCTTTAAGTATTTGCGACCCGAGTTTTCATACCAGTTTTAATCGTGCCCCCCTAATGTTTTTTTGAAATGAGCCCACTAATACCAATTTGTTCTTTTTAAATTAATGATAATATCATAGATGCATATTTTATTATAATTACTTTTATCGACATTTATCTAACTATTTTTCTAGTATCAGAATGTAGTTTCAGTTAATTAGTTTTGGTTTCAATAGATGGATTTTTCATATTTTCGATTCTTGTTTTCTTTTTTTCACATCTACGCGCCCCCCCCCCCCCCCCCCCGAGGGGGCTCACCCCACAGATTGAGAACCACTGACCCAAAGCATCAACACTCAGTTTCATTCAAGGCTTTACGATAGAACGATCGACAGATAGAAAAGGCACTATATGATAGATAGATACTTTATTAATCCCAAGGGGAAATTCACATAAAATTAATGTTAAGGTTAAGACACACATTCCCTCTACATACGTGTCCAATAATAATAGTAAACTGGCAGGAACGAGAAAAAAGCACAAGATGGGATATTCATGACAAGAGCCTCGGCATCAGGGTGAGGATGTGCCTTGTCACCCATTAGGTGAGCTCGTCTGCCACCCCTCAGTTGCACTGGCACACCTTACACTGGGGGGCAAGTGCAATGGAGAATACCGACAATGTACACCTTCAGAAGTGAAATAAATCGACTGTATAAGTAGAACATTTCGGATAAACTATGAATTTTCTTAATCATAAACAATGCAACATAACTATTATATGTGTTGTTACTTTTTATTTATTCTCACTAAACGTTACATATCTACATGGGAAATGAACATGGGTAATATGTTTATAATCATTCTCACTAAAATACACTGTCAAAATATATTAATGAGCAAAGTGAGACACATTGGCCTTTAGGAAATATCAAAAAGCGTGTGCGCTGTCATTTAGGACACAATGCATTGTTAACATGTCGCACTCTCTACTGACGCGATGTCACGAAAACAAAGAAACAGCACAGTCCGTGCAAACTCATATCCTCCTTGGTTTTTGACCTTAAGATTGTCAACATCAAATCAATAAAGTCATTTTAAGAAGATGACAAGTCTGCTATAGTCAGTTCAATGAACGCTCCTTTTAAAAGTTTACTTATACAGAATATTGTAGCGTCCCAGCCAGCAGGTTGAAGCCTTTTCTTTTGTGTGTGTGTGACTGTTACGTCCGACTCAGGGAGGGCGGAGTGCAGCACGGAAGACTGACAGCGGGGTATTGATTGGCGCGTTAAGGGGGCGGGACCCGGGATGAGAGGAGGGGGGTATTTTTCGTACGTCGCTTAAATCATCCGAGATCAGGTGCCTCATCTTGAATGAGTTAATGCCAGTGAAACTCATCCAGATAAGTCGGTTTTTCAAACGCAGATGTGTATTAGATTAGTGTAGCTGGATCTAATCATTCGAGATGAATGCGTGCGCCCGCGCTGAGTGAAAAGCCCATATATATTGAGTCTAGAAAACATGATCAGCAAGTCTTTGATAGGCTGTAACAAAATGACGAAAGAACGGGCGCATTTTTTTTCACACACGCGGCGTAAGACCTTTTATTCGAAGGACATGAAGAATTTCAAGATTTAATATGCACAAGGGGTAACACTGCAAAAGCAGCCCAGACCAGAAAAGACGGCTGGCAAAAAGTGGCCGAAAAAATTAAACGCTAAGTAGTGTACATTGTACTTAGTGAATGCAACGTTTCATTTCCTATGTGTCAGATTAATTATTATTTAATATGTCATAATTCCAGATCAAACGTGAGCTCAAGGAGAACATGGGAACAGGTTAAAGTGAAGTACAAGAATATACTTCAAACTGGTAAATATTGGTATATAACTATTTAAAGAATTGTTGACATAAAGAATCATATATAATATAAAAAACATTAATTTTAAAGCTAATAAGGAGGCAGACAAGCAAAAAACAGGTGGAGGTCCACACGGTCCAGACCTCACCCCTGCAGAAGAGTTGGCTCTCCAGCAAAATGCCCATCGCCCTGTTTCTGAGGGCAGTCCAGGGGGAAGCTCCTCCTCAGAACCAGTGGCAGGATGCAGTGGTCACTTCATTTCAGGTAAAGGATGGTCATTGCATATTTGTCCTCCATGTGTGCTATAGGTATGTTCCATATAGCCCTCTTTTTTGTTGGGTCAGTTGCAGGGAATATCATATCCCTTGAACCTGTGTCTGACCAACGAGATATTAACGAAGGTCAAATATTTGATGAAGACACTGTGTCTGATTATTCATCAGGAGGAGAGGTACATTTTCCAAATAATGTTTGATCAAACTCCACTCTGATCAGTCCCATGTGCCCCAATCACATTTGGAAATCCTGGTAATGAGAATGTTAGGCTGATTGTGGGATTCTTCGTGGAACTGTGGGTGTTTTAGCCTGTGTATTACCTACCTGCAATGGCATGAAATGCCTCTTTTATTGTCTGCACACGCAGGTGTCCAGGAAACACAATGAAAACCTGAAGGAAACGTTTCACAGCCAAACAAACTTTACGAATTGCCTGGCAAACTGCACTTTTCGATAGATGTTCCGCATCGCCTACAGTATATAAAAAAAGTGCCACTTGTAAAAAACCTCAAAGCAATGCCTACTGTCTGTGTGGTTGTGAGAGCCCGACTTCGCCGAGTTTGACTTCGAATATACGGAGCTAATAAATCTTTGAGGTACAATATTCCCCCTCGGCTAAAGCGGTATCTTTCGTACAGAATTTCCTCCGGGGGCAATAAAGGATCTTGCCGATCACGCAAAACCCTCTTTATATGAAATTCTCTTCGTATAATTTGCGCACCGATATCAATTGGTCGCTCATTCATGAACGGCGAAGCCCTGATTGGATGACTTCCACACCGTCACTGATCACGTGTGTAAACTAATCCTTGTTTACGCAGAACACACTGCTCCGAGCAGGTTTGCGGATTTGGATGTGTTGCTATGACAACACTTCCAGCAAGAGTTTCAAAAAACCGACAGATCAGGATCAGGCCAAATCGTCAACAATTACATCCGGCTAAATGAGTAATCCACGTACGAAAAATACCCCCGAGGAGTTGGAGATGGTGCTAGAAGGTTGTGTTTTGGGGGTTTTCGGAGGTCGGCGTTTTCTTCTTGACTGTTCAAGTAAAACGTTTGAGAGACTTTGCTACGTCTGTCTGTTTTACCTCGTATTTTTTTTCGAGCCTGGTGCGGAAGTCGCTACAATATAAAACAGAACGTCAATGATGCGGGACTCGCGAGTAGTAACGAATAATATGTGACACTGAGAAATTATAATTCCTAATAACGGGAACAAGTAAAAACTACGACTTCCTAAAACGGACACTGTAAACATAGACATTGCAATAAATAATTTAGGAGACTTGTGTGTGCATTTCAATATCGATTTAAGACCTAGGCCACCGGTTGTACTAAAGGCCAGCTCAAGCAGCACTTAACAGTAAATAGTCTAACAGGACAATGACTGACTGAAACGAAGATGCTGCGCCGCTACAATAAAGGGTCACACTGTCAGTTATTCTGCATGTTTAGAAGGCGCTGATTGGCTGAAACTGTTTATAACGAATTGTCCCAAGTTGGAAGCGGCGTATAGCAATCAGAAACGAAAAGACACATTTAGGTATTCTGGACAGTAGTTTATGTACTGAATTTGTATTGTAGATAAACATAACGACACCAGGCTCTCCAAACACACACACATATGAAGCTTATTACGTTTTACAGTGAAACTCTTTACATACACAATAGAATTAGGGACGTGTGCCCCCTGCCCGACTACGGCGGCCCAACCTTCCCTCGATAGCTCGAGTCGCTCGCTATCCGTTCAAGCTGAAAATATTGTTAAATGGAGGAATTGAAACAAAAAACAACTTTCACGAGAGGAGGATCAACGACGCGAACCCCTGGTGTATTTTTCGTACGTGGATTACTCGCTTAGCCGGATGTAATTGTTGACGATTTGGCCTGATCCTGATCTGTCGGTTTTTTGAAACTCTTGCAGGATGTGTTGTCATAGCAACACATCCAAATCCTCAAAGCTGCTCGATGTAAACAAGGATTAGCTCTCACCTTTAATCGGTGTCCGTGCGTGGAAGTCATCCAGTCAGGGCTTCACCGTTCATGAATGAGCAACCAACTGATATCGGTGCGCAAATTATAAGAAGAGAATTTCATATAGAGAGGGTTTTGCGTGATCGGCAAGATCATTTATTGCTCCCGGAGGAAATTCTTTTCGAAAGATACCGCTTTAGCCTTTTTTTTGGGACTTATTTTGCACCTTATATTCGAAGTCAAACTCTGCGAAGTCGGGCTCTCACAACCACACAGACAGTAGGCATTACTTTGTGGTTTTTTTTACAAGCGGCACTTTTTTATATACTGTAGCCGATGTGGAAAATCTATCAAAAAGTGCAGTTTGCCAGGCAATTCGTAAAGTCTGTTTGGCTCTGAAATATTTCCTTCAGGTTTTCATAGTGTCTCCTGGACACCTGCGTGTGCAGACAATAAAAGAGGCGTTTCATGCCATTGCAGGTAGGTAACACACAGGCTAAAACACCCACAGTTCCATGAAGAATCCCACAATCAGCCTAACATTCTCATTACCAGGATTTCCAAATGTGATCGGGGCACATGGGACTGATCAGAGTGGAGTTTGATCAGACATTATTTAGAAAATGTACCTCTCCTCCTTATGAATAATCAGACACAGAGTCTTTATCAAATATTTGACCTTCGTCAGTATCTCGTTGGTCAGGCCACTTTTTGCCAGACGTCTTTTCTGGTTTGGGCTGCTTTTGCAGTGTTACCCCTTGTGCATATTAAATCTTGAAATTCTTCATGTCCTTCGAATAAAAGGTCTTGCTCCGCTTGTGTGAAAAAAAAATGCGCCCGTCCATTCGTTACAGCCCATCACAGACTTGCTGATCATGTTTTCTGGACTCGATATATATGGGCTTTTCACTCAGCACGGGCGCGCGCATTCATCTCGCATGATTAGATCCAGCTCCACTAATCTACTGCGTTTGAAAACCCGACCTATCCCGGATGAGTGTCACCGGCATTAATTCATCCAAGATGAGGCATCTGATCTCGGATGATTTAAGCGACGTACGGGTGAAATCCCATTCCGCTGCAAAATTTGAATCCAATTCCCTTTTCAGGAAACAGGCGTAAAAAATAACAGCAAAAATAGGAAAAAGTACACAAGGCTACTGTAACCCTCTTTGTTTTCTTTGGTTTTGTTGTGCGTCCACTTTAATTACAAACTTTACGTATTGAGGTATAATTCTGTTTACATTCAGAAGAAGAACAAGAAGACAGGCTAAGTAACAGCTCCCGGCTATTGTAATGTTCCTCCTGTGCCATTTAGGGGGTCAACCCTGCCCCTCAACCCGGCGTGCTATGCGCCTCAGTAACCCGCACGGCAAGGTGCTGGCCCGTGAGCGCGCGCCGCTGTCACGTGACAATGCCTCGCTCGCGCGCGTGCCCGTGAACGTAACAGTTAAATGTCCACTTAGTGCTCGAAGTCCCTCTCGGAGGAGGCTGAATTCAGTATGGCCGGTGTGTAGTGACTGTCGGAATTACTGGAATGTACAAAGCTACCAGTATTCGTGGAGAAGTAAAGTGTTTTTCTTGACATGTCGAGTGTATCTCATTGTCACATTATGAATGTTGCAATCAAATAAGACAGAATTACCAACTATGCCACAGCTCTTAACCTTTGTGTGGTCTCAAAGAACAGTCTGGGATTGGTTCCTGCCTTGCGCCCTGTGTTGGCCAGGATTGGGTCCAGCAGACCCCCGTGACCCTGTGTTCGGATTCAGCGGGTTAGAAAATAGATGGATGGATGGAAAGCCACACTATTCGCTGGATAAAGGCAGGTGAACCCTATGGAAGCCCACATTTATTTATTTTTATTTATTTTTTGGTGGGAATGGGTTTCCGTACTATAGTACCCGGATTCATTTCAGTAAGAATCGTGTTCCTGTTCTTCTGGATGCGGTGAAGTGACTCGGGAGAGGACGATGTAGGATTACGTTTCCCAGCACATGAGGCAGACGGCCCGACGCAGCTTTCACAATAACGGACTGTGTATGATCAGGCATAACCGTGGATATGGAAAGGTTTTCATTCATTCTTTTCTCACATTTGTGTATTAGTGCTGTGTTTTGTGGACTGGGTCTCCAAACACCGGCCCGGCCGTCCTTCAACGAGTGAGGTGATGAGGTCGACCCACTCGGCCGGTTATTCATTGTCATTTTCTTACATTTTGTGATGAGTACGCAGCTCTAAACTGCGCATATCTAAACTGTTGCCAAACTTAATGTGTACACTGTTGTTTAAACAGGACATGCTTAGAAATAAAACTGAATGAAAAATAAATATGTAATAAGACGGCTTACACGTTATTAGAGTACATGTCAAATGTCGATGTCAGGTCCACGTGCCAGTACCCTAGTAGACTAGGAGCTTACACAGTTCACTGCTTCTAGCAGCCACCTCCTCAGCAATACCGTTAGTGTCAAGTTTGGCTCGGATACTTTTCTCCACCGACATCAACATGAACGCCTCAAGATGTTCATTGTCATTGTGCTTCTCAGGCGGCTTTTGATTGTCTTCAGCGCAGAGACTGACCTTTCATACTGCACTTGTGACACAGGAGCTTGTAGGCAAACCCAATGCTCTTGTAGGCATCAGTTCAGAGGTCCAACCAGAGTAGCACCTTGGAGCAGCAGAGAGGACCGTCTTTACAAGACCTGCAAGTTGACACAGTTGTCCCTTCTTGTTCACGGTCACTGTCATTGTCATCCGTGCTTTATAACTTTATTTTATCATACTAATAATCGCAGCTGAAAACCACTAATTATCGCTCACGCCTCGACGACCAGAGGACAATAAAATGCATAATACATAATCTAAACTAATTATTAGTACCGAAGAATTGAAATACTAGACATGAGAATTGCAATAATGTACATGCTAACCGAAATGTAGCGGATATCGAAACAGAAATCGGCAAAAGGCAGTTTTGAGCAAATGTGTCGCTGCCACGTTGTGTACTGACAACTAAAACAACTTGATGACGTATATAATACGGTATATTATATAGGACTATAGATATCGCAGTACCGGACAGAGAATGTTTATTAGTTTAGAAAATTAATTTTAATGTCAAACAGTAACCAGTACATAAAATGTATTTCATGAAACGGCTGGCCCCTGACCAGACCTGAGTCCGCGGCCCACCGGGCACTGCCCAAATGCCCTAATGGCCAGTCCGCCCCTGTTCCTGGGGGTTTGTACAGTTATTGTACTGTTTTGTGCACTTTCTTATTTACTGCAGAATCACAATTCGCGTTTAACTCAACTTTTGCTTTCGCTGGTGTGCTTCAATACTTATGGTGGTCTAGGAGGATAGTAGTGTCGGTCACTCGCGTCCCGGATCATTTCTTTATCCATCCATCCATTATCCCAGCGTTTCTCAATCTTTATTTGCGACCCGCGTTTTCATAATAGTTTTAATCGCACCCCCCCCCCCCCACGTTTTTTTGAAATGAGCCCACTAATACCAATTTGTTCTTTTTTAATTAATGATATATCATAGCTGCATATTTTATTATACCCGCTTAACTTTTATTGACATTTATCTAATTTTACATTTATTTTTCTGTTATCAGAATGTATTTTAAGTTAATTCGTTTTGGTTTCAATAGAAGGATTTTTCATATTTTTGATTCTTGTTTTCTTTTTTTCACATCTTTGCGCCCCCCTTTTTGTTACTTTGCGCCCCCCTAGGAGGGCCTGCCCCACAGATTGAGAACCACTGCATTATCCAACCTGCTATATCCTAACTACTGGGTCACGGGGGTCTGCTGGAGCACAAGGCAGGAAACAAACCCAGCGCAGGGCACACACACACACACACACACAATTTAGAGTCACCAATGCACCTGACCTGCATATCTTTGGACTGTGGGAGGAAACCCACGCAGACACGGGGAGAACATGCAAACTCCACCCAGGGAGTTTAACTCCTAACTGCGAGGCAGCAGCGCTACCCACTGCGCCACCGTGCCGCCCTCATTTCTTTTTTTCCCCCCTTTGCAGGCGCTCGTGGTCGGTAGCGCGTGTTATAATCGGCTCGCGGAGGGGAACAATTGGAAGTGCGTGGGACTCTGAGTATGACAACACACTCGTAGCAGACGCACCTGGTGAAGTTTCACTAAATCTTTTTCCCCCAAACACAAGTGAGGTGTGTGCATTAGCTGAGGAAGGGTGCTGGGCTGCGACCAATGAGTGACATTTGAAGGGACCAGGACAGCTCCCTGGCAGACCCCTCCCCTTGTCCGTGTGTGGTTAGAGCGGCACTGCCGGTCCTTGCCTGGCGCTCAAAGTCGCCATCTTCTCTAGCAGTAGCACCTTCCCTGACCAGGGGCCTCATGTATAAACGCACAGAAATGTTGCGTACTCCCGTTTCCACGCTCAAATGTATAAAACCTAAACTTGGCGTAAAGCCACGTACATTTCCACAGTAACTCATACCTTGGCATATGCAATTTCTCTGCTCGGTTTTGCAGACTGGCGGCACCCAGCGTCAAAGCAGTGCTACTGTTCCTGTGTGGTCACCCTTTCTTTCTTAGCTCCACATTCCTGACGCGGCTTTATAAATACACTGAAATTAACTGCATATTGTTTATTAGTGTAATGCATCTGATTGTAATTAACCTGTAGCAGTATAATGGGCCAGGGAATAGCCATAGTATTCCAAATACCAGAACTGCTTTAGCGTTGTTACTCTCACTGCACCTTGTTCTTCTTTCAGCTCTCCCGTTAGGTGTTGCCACTGCAGATCATCTTTTTCCATAATACTCTCACTGCACCACTCGCGTTTCAGAAACAGTTTCATCCCAAGAACTATAAACGCACTCAATCAGTCCATCAAGTGCTCCTTGTAGAACTGTTTGTACTTATAAGTCCAATCACCTCACTGTAAACTTACACTACAGTTATAATATTGCACAACCTGCGCTACTTTATAAAGCGCGTATGATGACGATATCATTTTTAAGATGAAATGCAGCAAAATATGTTGCTCATAGTATACAGATAAAACTTTAACTTCATTTAAATAATCTGTATTGTTAATAATTAAACATGTGAGGACACGGTGCCGCAGCGTATAGCTGGTTCACGGATAGCTCCTGCCTTGCGCTGTATTATTGCTGGTGCTGACGCGACACTGGAAGGATAGATGGATAGAATAATTAAACATGTACTACGAAGATATTTCAATGTTCCTTAAAAGTTTTGAAGAATCGGCGTTCTAAGCTTACAAATGGCTTAACATCTACTACAGAGCTGATTGTGTGGCGATTGGGTTTTTGGAGAAAGAAAAGTACGTTTGAAAGAGACAGTACTTCTGTAATAAATTATTTCATTGAAGGTCGCACATGGCGCAGCAAGCCTCTTACGTGAGATATGAACAATCACTGCGCCACCGTGTTCCCATGTTTAATAACATGCTTTCATTGCTATCTTCATGAAAAAGATATCACGTATACATCACAGTATTTTAATTATTCAGAGAGCTGTAATATCTCGAATGTAATGGATTCTGTGTCCTGTCGGAGAAAGAGAAAGAACGGAAGCACGTAGTGATTCACACACATAGAGCACATAGAAGATCAAACACAGAACAAAGCATTTAACGTGCTACTTGAGAAACGAGTAAAATAAACGATTTTAAGATGAAGTTTATGATGTTCTACTTTAATGGCAAAATAAACTACGTGATTACAGTGGAAATTTTGAGATTAAAGTTGACATTTCGTGCTTTTTTCCCACTGTGTGCCTATTTTTTTTCTCTGTACCCTAATAAGTTTTCATATGACACTCAGATGGTGGGCAACGACTTGCCTTTTCACAGCGACTTTGATATGTGATTTCTTTTTTATTTCGGGCACTGTGCGACTTTGTGAAGTTGAGCTTTCGAGTTTCTCCGACACTCTGTCACTCGATCAGCTTCCTTTTGCTGATTATCCCACTGTTTACACCAACAAATAGTACGTTTTTCCTTTTCCTCCACTTGGTATTCTCTGAAATTCTTATTATATTTTCCCCTGTGCTTTTCCCTTTGTCTTTTCACAGAAGGCTATTTATATTGATTTGCATATTCAAAGGGGCGTAATTCTGGGAGGAGTTGGGGCGGGACAGAAGGCGCGTGCACGTGCGTTACTTTTCACGCTGGTCGGGATTTATGTAGTGGAAGAATGTGAAAGTTTGCGTGCGCACAGATTCCTGCATCTGGATTTTTCTGTGCGTACGCACATTCCCGCTTTTGTGCTTACGCCATGTTATAGTGTGAGTTCTACACACGGCGTTATACATGAGGCCCCAGATGATGGGAGAAGGAGACCACAATCTAAGAACCAGAGCAGAGCAATCAACGAAGCAATCAGCACGAATTACCTTTGACTCTTCGGTGGGCTTGTTACAATACATTCATCACAATAGATGCTTATAGTACTCCATGGAAGACACTTAAACCAAATGTGACAAGTATTGTGTCACCCATACAACAACACCTGCATGTCTGCACTTCACTCTTCGGGGGTCTACAGTGACTGTGATAAACCAATGGGGGCCGATGTGCACCTTATGTAGATTTCAAAAACGCATCCGGTTAGACTGCAAGGATTTGTTTTATTCACCAGATAAGATAGGGAGGTCAGATTGTATAAATGGAGTGGGACAGTGGCACAGTGGTAGTGCTGGTGATGCACATTAAGGAGACCAAGGTTCAAGTCCCAAGTCCTCCCTTCATGTAGCTTGTGTGGCTTTCTACTGGGTACTCTGGTTTCCTCTCACAGTCCAAAGACATGCAGGTTAGGTCGATTGGTGACATTAAATTGGCCCTGATGTGTGTGTGTGTGTGTTCACCCTGCGATGGACTGGTGCCTCGGCCAGAGTTTGTTCCTGCCTTGTGCCCGCTGGCTGCCCTGTGACTCTGCCCTACATAAGTGGCCTTAGAAAATAGATCCATCCATTATCCAACCCACTATATCCTAACCACAGGGTCACAGAGGTCTGCTGCAGCCAATCACAGCCAACACAGGGCACAAGGCATTAAACAAACCCCGGGAAGGGCGCCAGCCCACTGCAGGGCACACACATGCCAATCACACAGTAGGGACAATTTAGAATCGCCAATGCACCTAACCTGCATGTCTTTAGACTGTGGGAGGAAACCCACACAGACACGGGGAGAACATGCAAACTCCACACAGGGAGGACCCGGGAAGTGAACCCTTAAGGGTCTCCTAACTGCGAGGCAGCAGCGGTACCACTGTGCCAGCATAGAAAATAGATGGATTTTAAAAAATAATTATACCAAAGGTCATAGTTTTGACAGAGCTTGTAAACGAATACAATACAATATCATTTATTATTGTATAGCCCAAAATCACACAACAACTGCCACAATGGCCTTTAACAGGCCCTGCCTCTTGACAGCCCCCCAGCGTCGACTCTCTAAGAAGACAAAGAAAAAACTCCCAAAAAAACCTTGTAGGGAAAAATGGAAGAAACCCCCGGAAAGGCAGTTCAAAGAGAGACCCCTTTCCAGGTAGGTAGTTTGGGTGTGCAGTGGGTGTCAAAAAGAAAAAGGGGGTCAATACAATAAATACACAGAACAGAACACAAGTAATCCTCAGTATAGTATAAAAATAATTTTACAAGTACGGAGCAGAATTTAACAGTAGATGATATCCCATAATAGGAATTGGATTTGTTTAGAGTCCTGGAGACCTCGGCCATCAAGGCGCCTCCCCCATGTGTACAGCGGTGAGGTTTATTTTAGGTCTGTTCACAAACAACACACAGAACAGCAATTGTGATAGCCACATCTGTCTGTCTGTCTGTCTGTGTGAGAAACATGCCATCCCATGGACTGATTTTGTTAAGAACTTGTGTTAAGTTTGAACAGCATTGCCAAAGACAACCAAGAAGCTGACAAAACCAGAGAGTATGGCCATTTAATTCTTGACACTTCTAGCGCCGTGTCGAGTCTTCTGGGTTCGCATGTTTAAGGGTTTTATGTTTATTACCTGAGCCCTGAGCCTCCTCTGATGACGAAGAGATAAAGCAGCCATTAAACAAATGAGGCTTTATGTGGGGGCATGCGTGGGCATGTCACCAGAGTGCCACATTCACCTGATATCTGTAATAAACTTGTTATTCTCTAACATTTGTCAGAACTTGCATGTCCCGTTATGTGAAAACGACAACGGCCAGACCTGCTTAAACACAGAAGGAATTCCAAAAGGGTTTTATTTAATTATTTAGGTTATGATAATTGGCACTGTGTGTGTGTGTGTGTGTGAGTGAGTGAGAGTGGTCCCTGTGACAGTCTAGAATCCTGTCCAGGGGCCTCATGTATAAATGGTGCGTACGCAAAGAAATGTTGTGCACGAACATTTCCATGCTCAAATCGCGATGTATAAAACCTAAACTTGTCGTAAAGCCACACACATTTCCACAGTAGCTCATACCTTGGCGTACGCAATTTCGGTTTTGTAGACTGGCGGCACCCAGCGTCAAAACAGTATTACTGTTCCTGTGTGGTCACCCTTTCTTTCTCAGACCCACATTCCTGACGCTGCTTTATAAATACACTGAAATTAACTGCATATTGTTTATTAGTGTAATGCATCTGATTGTAATTAACCTGCAGCAATATAATGGTCCAGGGAATAGCCATAGTATTCCAAATACCAGAACTGCTTTAGTGTTGTTACTCTCACTGTATCTTCTTCGTCTTTCAGCTGCTCCCGTTAGGTGTTGCCACAGCAGATCATCTTTTTCTATATTACTCTCACTGCACCACTTGGAGTATTTATATCACTGTATCTGAGTGGGAATCACAGCAGAAGCTGATCAGAAAGAGAATTATCAGGAATACAGTTTCAAGTACACACTACCTCAACCACGGCAAAAAGCGTCAAAGCCTTTCCTGTACGGACCTCGCGTTTCAGAAACAGTTTCATCCCAAGAACTATAAACGCACTCAAACATTCTTATATTTTCCCCTGTGCTTTTCCCATTGTCTTCCCAGGGGCCTCATGTATAACGGCGTGCGTAGAACTCACACTATAACATGGCGTAAGCACAAAAGTGGGAATGTGCGTACGCACAGAAAAATCCAGATGCAAGAATCTGTACGTACACAAATTTTCACGCTCTTCCACTACATAAATCCCGATCAGCGTGAAAAGTAACGCACGTGCACGCGCCTTCTGTCCCGCCCCAACTCCTCCCAGAATTACGCCTCTTTGAATATGCAAATCGATATAAATAGCCTTCTGTGAAAAGACAATGGGAAAAGCACAGGGGAAAATATAAGAATTTCAGCAAATACCAAGTGGAGGCAAAGGAAAAACGTACTATTTGTTGGTTTAAACAGTGGTATAATCAACAAAAGAAAGTTGATCGAGTGGAGAAACTCGAAAGCTCAAGTTCACAAAGTCACACAGTACCCGAAATAAAAAAGAAATCACATATCAAAGTCGGCGTGAAAAGGCGAGTCGTAGCCCACCGTCTGAGTGTCATATGAAAGCTTATTAGGGTACAGAGAAAAAAAATAGGCACACAGTGGGAAAAAGCATGAAATGTCAACTTTAATCTCGAAATTTCCACTTTAATCACGTAGTTTATTTTGCCATTAAAGTAGAACATCATAAACTTCATCTTAAAATCATTTAATTTACTAGTTTCTCAAATCCCATTGTAACTAAAGCAGGACGTTAAATGCTTTTTTCTGTGTTTGATCTTCTATGTGCTCTATGTGTGTGAATCACTACGTGCTTCCATTCTTTCTCTTTCTCCGACAGGACACAGAATCCATTACATTCGTGATATTACAGCTCTCTGAATAATTACAATACTGAGATGTATACGTGATATCTTTTTCATGATGATAGGAATGAAAGCATGTTATTAAACATGGGAACACGGTGGCGCAGTGATTGTTCATGTCTCACGCAAGAGGCTTACTGCGCCATGCGTGACCTTCGATGAAATAATTTATCACAGCAGTACTGTCTCTTTCAAACGTACTAACCTCCAATTCCTGTCCTTACTTTTCTTTCTCCAAAAACCCGATCGCCACACAATCACCTCTGTAATAGACGTGAAGCCATCTGTAAGCTTAGAACGCCGATTCTTCAAAACTTTTAAGGAACATTGAAATATCTTAGTAGTACGTGTTTAATTATTCTATCCGTCTATCCTTTTCAGTGTCGCGTCAGAGCAAGAATACAATGCAATGCAGGAACAATCCCTGAACTAGCTATACGCTGCGGCACCGTGTCCTCACATGTTTAATTATTAACAATACAGATTATTTAAATGAAGTTAAAGTTATATCTGTATAATATAATCAACATATTTTGCTGCATTTCATCTTAAAAATGATATTGTCATCACATGTAAATACGCGCTTTATAAAGTGGCGCAGGTTGTGTAATATTATAACTGTATCCCAAGTTTACAGTGAGGTGATTGTACTTATAAGTACAAACAGTTCTACAAGGAGCACTTGATGGACTGATTGAGTGCGTTTAGAGTTCTTGGGATGAAACTTTTTCTAAACCGTGAAGTCCGTACTGGGAAGTCTCTGAAGTGTTTTGCTGTGGCTCAGGCAGCGTCTGCTTCATGCTGTGTACCGATAATTCTCTTTCCGATCAGCTTCTGCTGTGATTCCCCACTCAGATACAGTGATATAAATACTCCGAGTGGTGCAGTGAGAGTAATATGGAAAAAGATGATCTGCTGTGGCAACACCTAACGGGAGCAGCTGAAAGAAGAAGAAGATGCAGTGAGAGTTACAACGCTAAAGCAGTTCTGGTATTTAGAATACTATGGCTATTCCCTGGACCATTATATTGCTGCAGGTTAATTACAATCAGATGCATTACACTAATAAACAATATGCAGTTAGTTTCAGTGTATTTATAAAGCCGCGTCAGGAATGTGGAGCTAAGAAAGAAAGGGTGACCACACAGGAACAGTAACACTGCTTTGACGCTGGGTGCCACCAGTCTGCAAAACCGAGCGGAGAAATTGCATACGCCAAGGTATGAGGTACTGTGGAAATGTACGTGGCTTTACGGCAAGTTTAGGTTTTATACATCGCGATTTGAGCGTGGAAACGTTCATACACAACATTTCTGTGCATACGCACCGTTTATACATGAGGCCCCAGGTCTGTGGGACAGCCTCTGGCCCCCACAACCATGAAATGGATCGAGAAAGTTCTAGAACTCACCTACTGAACTCGGCCCACTGAGGGCTACGCTGCCTGCACTGTCCTCGGCCACACCTGAATGTGATGCCAAGTGTAGTTTATCTAACTTAATGTTCTTTTATAGTCGAATAACAATGCTGTTTGTTTCACCCTTATTATCTTATAAATCTTGTCTACTGAAGTGGTGAGGAAGAAGTTCAGATTTCTTCAGAGTTTTTCCTAGAAATTCAATTATCTACCTTAATATAAGGACAAGGGTCTCTGTGTCTGTGTATCTGTCTTGTTGCTGTGTCTTGTTATACCATTTGTAAATGTAGTATACAATTACTACAAATGTTTGTGATGCGCCATGTGTTCAAATGACAAATACAATGCATATGTCTGTATTATATGCCAGTTGGTAAGCAATTCATAAAAGCAATGTGAATGCCTGTGATGCAATGCATTTCATTAGTACCAATGTTTGTGATGTACCATCTGTTGGAATGACAAATGCAATGCATTTTATTACTACATGTGTTTGTGATGCACCATATATTGGAACGACAAATGCAATAAATTTTATTACTACAAATACATGAGATGTGCCATCTGTTGGAATGACAAATGCAATACGTTTTATTACTACAAATGTTTGTGATGCGCCATCTGTTGGAATGACAAATGCAAAGCATTTTATTACTACATGTGTTTGTGATGCACCATATGTTGGAACGACAAATACAATACATTTTATTACTACATATGCGTGAGATGCGCAATCTGTTGGAATGACACATGCAATACGTTTTATTACTACAAATGTCTGTGATGCGCCATCTGTTGGAATGACAAATGCAATGCGTTTTATTACTACAAATGTTTGTGATGCGCCATCTGTTGGAATGACAAATGCAAAGCATTTTATTACTACATGTGTTTGTGATGCACCATATGTTGGAACAACAAATGCAATACATTTTAGTACTACATATGTGTGAGATGCGCCATCTGTTGGAATGACAAATGCAATACGTTTTATTACTACAAATGTTTGTGATGCGCCATCTGTTGGAATGACAAATGCAATGCATTTTATTACTACAAATGCGTGAGATGCGCCATCTATTGGAATGACAAATGCAATACATTTTATTACTACAAATGCATGAGATGCGCCATCTGTTGGAATGACAAATGCAATAAGTTTTATTACTACAAATGTTTGTGATGTGCCATCTGCTGGAATGACAAATGCAATACATGTTATTATTACAAATGTTTGTGATGCACCATATGTTGGAACGACAAATGCAATACATTTTATTACTACAAATGCGTGAGATGCGCCATCTGTTGGAATGACAGATGCAATGCATTTCACTACTGCATGCATTACAAAATACATTCCAATGGATGGTGCACTGCAAGTGTTAATGCTGAGGTCTACTTTGAATACTTCAATTCCAACCTAGATGTTCTCATAAAATGTTTGTGTTTCCTGTGTTTATTGTTTTCCTTGCACATAAATGTACATATTTGGATACTTTTACTTAAATTATATGCTTGTTTTCAAATCACAAATGTTTCCAAGAAGTGTGATTTTAAAAATACAAATTACTGGGTATGTTTCAGGTTAACTAAGATGTTTATTCCTAAGGCCATGACATAAATCTTTTAAATAACTGCCCCCAGCTCCATTTAGAAGAGAGGCTGCAGATTACCATCCACCCGAAGTTTATGTTACCACAGTCTTTAGTCTTTGAGGTCTTCACATTAGAAGGAGGGCTGTAGGGGTCCTCATGCCTTAATGCAGATTGGGCACTTTGGGTTAGTGTTGCAGATGTAACAGTGTACATCTTAACAGACTGATGCCATGTTTTACTACAGGAGGGTCTATAGATGACAACCCACCCTGAGTTTATGCTGCCACAAGTCTTAGTTTTCGAGCTACTGTATGGAAAGTTGCCTTGTCACCCAGTTTTATGCCTACTGTATATAAATGATAGCCATGATTAGGCTCTACTCCAATTTCTCAAAAAACAATTAAAATCGCATTTGTCTTGTTAAATAAATGATGCTTTTCTTTGCACCCGTCTTTTTGTTAAAACAAGAAAAGAATTTCTTAGCTTCGCAGATGTTCATCGTTGAGCAAGTTACTTACAACTTCGAATGCACTGCAGGTCTGAAGGGGCTTTTATTTTGATACATTCCATTAGTGTCACAACCGGAAGGACCTTTTTCTGCTGCTAATTGTCACTGGCTTCGCTTTCCAACCCTCGACTGGGGCGGCAGCTTTAGCACGGGCTCAAATCACCGAGAGCACCAGCGGTAAGTGAGCTCGTCATTGTATGGACTGGTTGCTCCGAGTCGAACGGCACATTTGTTTCCATCCGCCGCCCACCCCGCTCGTTGTGCGGTCCCATTTCTAGCCCAAACCCGCCGCCACAATTGTCATAATTGCCTTTTCTTTCCTTGATTTCTTCACTTCCATCACCTGCTATCGGAAGTCCCCTTCCATTTTCAACTCACAGGGGCGTCAATGACTCCCCCAAGAACCTCACCGTTATGGTGCTGCCGCCGTGCCAGTTGTGAGAGCGGTGGTGAGGAGTTGAGTTTCAGGATTTTTACAGAACGAGAGGAAAGAACTGACGGGAATATTTACGGGAGAAGAGGTCAAACAAGCATGGAGATGAATGGAGAGCGCTGTCATGGGGGAGTCCAGTGCCCCGGTTCGTTTCAATGCACTTTTGATTTCACGCGTGCTCTGTAGCAAAACTCTGGTAGTGTGTACGGGTACGGGCAGCCGCTTTCTCGGCTTTAACGCACCAGCAGTGCTAAGAACCGCGCATTGCCCACCGATCATCAAACCCCATGGTGGCTTTATTATTAACATGCTAGTTTGCTTCAAATGCCTGATCGTGTTATTATGCCCGCATCTCTCATACCTCGCAACGACTGTTGTGCAGTGCTCTTGACTTTTTTTACCTGAAATATTACAAGACTCCGAGCTGGGTTTGTTTCTAGACGGAACCTTATTGGCGACGGAGGGCGCGAAATTGGGGCGGGGTAGCGTGGCGGCGGGATAGCCGATTGGCGGAGATTGGCGGGCTGCCTGCACTTGGATTTGTGAGCCATCAGCCAGGCGGAGCGGCGGAGACGGAAGGAGCGAAGAAACTCGCCGCGTTTGAACTCCGTTGTGATTTCTTCCTGGCCTCGGGAGCCTCGTTGTTTAGGCTGTGCGAGAGAAGCTACAGTACCAGGTAACATGAAGATTAGAATGTGACAAATATTTTATTGTTTGGAAAAGTGACACCGGTATTAATGTAAATGACTTCCTGAACATGTGCGTTGAAAGAAGTAACAACGCCAATTAGATGACAAGTGTTTATCACGAAGAAAAATACTACACTTTGGTAGCATTCACCCCTTGTCACATAAACGGAGTTGCGTTAAGGCATTGTTCAAAAGAATATACACGCACTGTACAAATACATACGTTGTCTGATCCATCCGTTTGCATCAAACAGCAACCCCAAAACATCAAACTGTACTGCTTTACATAGAAGACTCCCCAGGCCTCAGCAAACCCGATCTCCCAGTCCTCCCTATTACTTCGGTGTGTCAGAAGCCACAGCACACATCCTCTCCATGTCAGGCATTGAAGTTGCACATAAACCAGAAAAGACCCTGCGGGCAGTTCTGTTTAATGCCAAAAGCCAGACATCTGCAGCAGAGACACGGTATACAGTATACAGTATAGTATATCACGCAGTACATGCCTAGCTGTATATGTGGGACACAAATCTAAAACACTTGCAACACGTAATAGGGAACATCACAATGCTGTCAGAAGGAAGGAGCCACTGACTGTAATGTATGTACGTACCAAATTATCTGGACACGTTTAACTGGGACACAGTCAAAGGAAGTGTCAGGGCTAATACTAGGAGTGACAGAGAGCTGGCCGAATCGTGGCTATCACATAAAAACGCCATCAACAGACACTTGGACATGAACCCAGCATGTGCAGGGTTAAAAAGAAGAAGATCCAAATAATGAAAAAGACTTTTAAGACTTAACACCCTCTCAACCCCACTGTATTATTTTCTTCTTTTGTGGATTTCTACCTATAAATATATAAACCATATCACAGACCTTTGCTTCTGTGTGCATTTATATATATACAAGTATCTTACTAGCTGTATCCCGTGGCTTTGCCCACATAGTAATGAAACAGGACAAACTTTAAAAATCAGTAGATGTTGGCAATGTATCTGATCGTGTTCAGCTCTGATGGGAGAGTGTCACCTGCGTGGGGAGAAGAGCACTTGACCGTGATATCTCTGCCAATCAGCAGCTACCCTCTAAAACACACGTAGCTCTGATTTGTCTCTCAAAAATGTCAAAATGTTACTCCTTAACAATCTGTAGTGATAATGTCTGTTGAACAAACAGGTATCGCTAGCTAAGCGGAGGCGAGGTGCACTCCAACACGTGGTGAGACGCAGAGTGACTTGAATGGAGGCTGGCGAGTGAATAGGAAGGCCCCGCCCCCCTGCCACTCTGTTGGATTTGCATAAACACATCGGGACCCCAAGAGAATTCTGGAACTTAGCGCAATGAGAGAAGTCGCAAAATCAACCGGAAAGTTGAAGCAAATTATAGAAAACAACCCGATCTAAATCTGTTAAGTAATTATCTCGTGAACAGCGGACAGACATACAGACATACAGACAGAACGTGTTTGAACCACAACAACAACAACATTTATTTCTATAGCACATTTTCATACAAATAATGTAGCTCAAAGTGCTTTACATGATACTGTAATAATAATAATAATTCTTTACATTTATATAGCGCTTTTCTCACTACTCAAAGCGCTCTCCACACAGGGAGGACCTGGGAAGCAAACCCACAATCTCCTTACTGCAAAGCAGCAGCAGCACTACCACTGCGCCACCTGTGAGAATATGATGAAGAAAAGAGAAAAAAAAGACAAAATGAGAATTAAAATAAGACAACACTAATTAAAATAGAATAAGAGTAAGGTCCGATGGCCGGGAGGACAGAAAAAACAAACAAAAAACTCCAGACGGCTGGAGAGAAAAATAAAATCTGCAGGGGTACCAGGCCATGAGACCACCCAGCCCACTCTGGGCATTCTACCTAACATAAATGAACAGTCCTCTTTGTATTTAGGGTTTTCATGGAAGGACTTGATGGTGATGTTCATGTAGATTTCTGGCTTCTAATCCATCAATGTAGGAGCATCACGGTGCTTTGATTAGGTGGTGGTGGTGCAGGTCGCCACCACAGAAAAACCGGAAAAAGAAACAGAAGACAGAGTAGGGGTTAGTACGGATTTTAGAGCCACCATGAATAGTTATGATAATTAATTGAATATACAGAGTATCAGGATTAAATTAAATTGAAGTTATGAGAAAGCAAAGTTTAAGTAATGTGTTTTTAGCAGTGTTTTAAAGTGCTCCACTGTATTAGCCTGGTGAATTCCTACTGGCAGGCTTTTCCAGATTTTAGGTGCATAACAGCAGAAGGTCACCCACCTCACCACTTCTTTTAAGTTTTGCTCTTGGCTAAATTCTAAGCAGACATTCATTTGAAGATCTCAGGTTATGATTTGGAATATAAGACGTCAGACATTCCGATATATAAGAAGGAGTGAGATCATTTAAGGCTTTGTAAACCATAAGCAGAATTTTAAAGTCAGTTCTGAATGCCACAGGTAACCAGTGTAGTGACATCAAAACTGGAGAAATGTGCTTGGATTTTCTTTTCCTAGTTAGGATTCTAGCAGCTGCATTCTGCACTCGTTGCAAACGATTTTTGTCTTTTTTTTTTTTTTTTTTAAAAACGTTTCTTAGTGAGCACCTATGGGCCGGGGGTAACCTACATTCCAAATTTCAAGTTCCAAGCCCCCATGGTTTGGGGGATTTTGTGATGAGTGAGTCAGTGGTATTTGGCTTATATATATATATATATATATATGTATATACACTAGGGGTTCCACCCCCTGCTCACTTCACTCACCCACCCCCTGGTTTGGTTTACTGGATATACAATTTAAAGAGATTTGTATTTTCATGGGAATTGTTACATATGCATTATTTTCACTTTCACTTTCAAACTCTTGTAAAAACAATACTTGTAACCACACCCGGGGCTGAAAATAAAGGACATCTCTTTCCTGCAGGACGTATAACGCTGCTTGCGTCGTTGTGAAGAGGGTGCTGCTGAACGCTCGCTAAGGAGATGCCGTCGGATCATCTGCTGTCTTACTGCTGCTGGCGTGCTGTGTGTCTCACTGCCCGATCATTTCAAAGCCTATATAACAGCTGTTCTTTTGCCACTTTGTGTCTCTCCCACTCGGACTGGGGGGGGGGGGGGGGGGACTTTGGGTCGGTTAGGGTGGCTGAACGCACGCTAAGGAGATGCCGTCGGATCATCTGCTGGGTTTCTGCTGCTGGCGAGCTGCATGTTTTGCTTCGTGCTTGTCATTGTTTTAAGAGCTGGGAGCAAGTTAAAGTGTCTCTCGCAGGACTTCAAATTGTCTTCCGTGAAGATCACGTCTCGTCACCCTAGTCTCCCTCCCAAAGATTTTTTTTTTTTAATAATATTTCTGTGTGGGCTTGGTGCCCTGCCCGGGGTTTGTTTCCTGCCTTGTGCCCTGTGTTGGCTGGGATTGGCTCCAGCAGACCCTCGTGACCCTGTAGTTAGGATGTAGTGGGTTGGATAATGGATGAATGGATGTGTATATTTTATGTGTATTTACAGTGCATCCAGAAAGTATTCCCAGCGCTTCATCACTTTTTCCACATTTTGTTATGTTACAGCCTAATTCCAAAATGGATTAAATTCAATTTTTTCCTCAGAATTCTACACACAACACCCCATAATGACAACGTGAAAAAAGTTTACTTGAGGTTTTTGCAAATTTATTAAAAATAAAAAAACTGAGAAATCCCATGTCCATAAGTATTCATAGCCTTTGCTCAATACTTTGTCGATGCCCCTTTGGCAGCAATTCCAGCCTCAAGTCTTTTTGAATATGATGCCACAAGCTTGGCACACCTATCCTTGGCCAGTTTGGCCCATTCCTCTTTGCAGCACCTCTCCAGCTCCATCAGGTTGGATGGGAAGCGTCGGTGCACAGCCATTTTAAGATCTCTCCAGAGATGTTCAATCGGGTTCAAGTCTGGGCTCTGGCTGGGCCACTCAAGGACATTCACAGAGTTGTCCTGAAGCCACTCCTTTGATATCTTGGCTGTGTGCTTAGGGTCGTTGTCCTGCTGAAAGATGAACCGTCGCCCCAGTCTGAGGTCAAGAGCGCTCTGGAGCAGGTTTTCATCCAGAATGTCTCTGTACATTGCTGCATCTTTCCCTTTATCCTGACTAGTCTCCCTGTCCCCATCCCCACAGCATGATGCTGCCACCACCATGCTTCACTGTAGGGATGGTATTGGCCTGGTGATGAGAGGTGCCTGGTTTCCTCCAAACGTGACGCCTGGCATTCACACCAAACAGTTCAATCTTTGTCTCATCAGACCAGAGAATTTTCTTTCTCATGGTCTGAGTCTCCTTCAGGTGCCTTTTGGCAAACTCCAGGTGGGTTGCCATGTGCCTTTTACTAAGGAGTGGCTTCCGTCTGGCCACTCTACCATATAGGCCTGATTAGTGGATTGCTGCAGAGATGGTTGTCCTTCTGGAAGGTTCTCCTCTCTCCACAGAGGACCTCTGGAGCTCTGACAGAGTGAACATCGGGTTCTTGGTCACCTCCCTGACTAAGGCCCTTCTCCCCCGATTGCTCAGTTTAGATGGCTGGCCAGCTCTAGGAAGAGTCCTGGTGGTTTCGAACTTCTTCCACTTACGGATGATGGAGGCCACTGTGCTCATTGGGACCTTCAAAGCAGCAGAAATTTTTCTGTAACCTTCCCCAGATTTGTGCCTTGAGACAATTCTGTCTTGGAGGTCTACAGACAATTCCTTTCACTTCATGCTTGGTTTGTGCTCTGACATGAACTATCAACTGTGGGACCTTATATAGACAGGTGTCTGCCTTTCCAAATCATGTCCAGTCGACTGAATTTACCACAGGTGGACTCCAATGAAGCTGCAGAAACATCTCAAGGATGATCAGGGGAAACAGGATGCACCGGAGCTCAATTTTGAGCTTCATGGCAAAGGCTGTGAATACTTATGGACATGTGCTATCTCAATTTTTTTATTTTTAATAAATTTGCAAAAACTTCAAGTAAACTTTTTTCACGTTGTCATTATGGGGTGTTGTGTGTAGAATTCTGAGGAAAAAAATGAATTTAGTCCATTTTGGAATAAGGCTGTAACATAAAAAAATGTGGAAAAAGTGATGTGCTGTGAATACTTTCTGGATGCACTGTATATATTAACTAGGGGTCTCCGTCCCCTGCTCGCTTCGCTCGCCAGTTTAATTAACCGGACATACAATTTAAAGAGATTGCTATTTTTCATGGGAATTGTTACATATGTATTATTTTCACTTTTAGTTTAAAACTTCAGTTTAAACAATATTTGGAATTAACTTTTCTTCAAGATCACATTGAATTTTGATTCCGTGTTTGGACTTTCATCGTGACAACACAACGTATAACTGCCTGATGTGAGTGAATTTCGTTTCTTTCTCTCTAATAAATAAACCGACTTTTCGAATGTTTGGCTCTGTGATTTGTAAATTGTCTTTGTAAAAGCTATTCTAATGGGAAACTGTTAACGTTTTAATACGAATGGCATATCAAGCTCTCCTTTGGTGTCTAATGTCATTAGTGAAGGTGGACTACATTACCTTTCTTGTTGCCTGTTAAAATTTTACATGTCAGAATTGTTTGACCAATTTTAAACGCAACTAATCTTGTTCTATTGCATAGCCCATCACTTAGACATAAATTACACAATTACATTACGATACATCCTTCTATCTACAGTAATTCGTGTGGTGGAAGACCAGACGGTGTTAACGGTTGTAGATTTTCATGATGTTGTAAGCTGATGTTTTCATCTTCCTCACCATCACCGCCAACTGTTTCAGCAGAGTCTATTGATACGCATTTAACTAATGTGCCGTGTCACAGATTGACAATTTACTTGTTAATACGTTTGACTTCATCGTTTCTCTGTGCCATATTTAGATGAATTGCCGATTCTAAACTGGATCTTCGTAAGTGTGTGTGTGTGTGTGTGTGTTCATAAGTAAGCCCTTTAATGGATTGGTGTCTGTCCAGGTTAAGTGCCGGAATGCACCTGATGAAGGTGGTCTTGTTTGAAAATAGTTGTAAGTATGACGTGACTTGAAAGAATCTCATGGTAAAAGTCTCCATCTCACGGGTCTTCCTTCCAAAAAGTCTCATCTTGTCCTGTGGACACTTTTTGTGACTGAAGACATGGACACTTTTTGTGACTGAAGACAGATAAGAAAATTAAAATTAGTAAAAACCTTTTATTTATACATACCAGGCAAGGGTAAAATGACAGAGAAATACAGTCCTAGGACACCGCACTTCATCTGCCTCGAGCGCAGATATCCTTGCTCTTTTATAGCTTTCTAGTCTCCTGATCGTTGACCACGTAAGCAATAAAAATAGCGTCCTGACTCATTTTGTATTATTCCAATTGGTAAAGTCTTTACCCTAAAGGTATATTTTCTTGTCACACACATCATTGAAAGAAAACTTCCAGAAAGTATATATGCTTTTTGTCACGTACGCAAAACACAAACAAGTTTGATCATTCTGTCCTATTTTCTGTACTTACACACATACATTTTGTTCAATTACATCATTTTATGTTTTTACAGTCCCAAGATTTTTTTATTATAATAGAGAGAAATGTGCTAATTAGCAGTTATATGGGAATAATGTATTTGTTTTCTTTTTAACAATATTTTCATCTTGATTTTCATTCTACTTATCTAGGTGTTCTAATTGTTTAATTACTCCATCATTTACTCATTAGTGGGTCTGACGCTAAAGTAGTTACAGCCTTTGACGATTCCGTGTTGTTCGCCTGAGTGTCTGCTCCGCTCATTTGTATTTGTCATTATTAAGATACAATGAAGGAAGCAAACTGCACAGAGAAAGGGCCAAATATAATGAAAGCAACAAAAGTGAGTTAAGCATTTAAATCTATAGCAAAAATAGAAATATTTCTGAATGTCTTATAATAAATGTAAAAATCATACCGGCTAATTAAATGAGATGAGTGTGATTAGGTGTTGTCACTGATTATGAATCTGCTTGGATCAAAAACCTGCAGCCACAGGGGGTCCCCAGGACTGAGTTTGGGAAGCAGTGGGTTACAGACATGCAAAGCACAAACAGACCATTGAGAAAGTATGGAAAGCACATTTTATATTTGTACTGAAGTACTGTGTGAAACTTAATCAAATATATTTAACTCAATGGCATAGAAAAAGACAAGTGACGCATGGAAATATTTATATTACTAATACAAGAAATAGAAAAATACAGATCAACGTACACTTAGCCAGTAATCATTAGTGAAAAGATGCAGAGTTGGTGTGCCCAGTTAAGAAAGTGTTTGCGTTTGCACGAAGACCGCACTTAGCTAGTGTGACAATAAATAAAGGGTGTATGAAGTAGATGAATAAATGTGTCTCTGAATTGTGTTTATTGATTATTTGTTTAATTTTGTCCAGATTATTCCTCCAAGCACAACATGAAATACATCTTGAATTTAAAACTGGCACTTTCACTCCACAAAGGTGAGAGGGCGGGTTTATAGTGAGTGCTGTGTTTTGATTGGTGAATCGTCTACCATGGTCCTGGGACTTGTGTGCTTTCCTTCATAGACATAGAATTATTAGACGCCTCATGACCAGCATCATTGAACATCAACATCGCCGCCATATTGCGAGTGGCACTGCTGTGGAGTGAAGTAGTGGATAAAGAGGCCTCACGCATGTGCTGCTTGGGATTGTTCAAACCGCTGTACGCTCCAAACCAGATCACAGGGATTACATTTCATAGGTAAGGCTGAACAATTATTTTGGTTATATTTGGCCATTAGAAAATCCCGTTTTATAATCTTAACTTTAGCTGTGCCAGGCTAAGCTAGCAAAGCTATGCATTTATTTATAAATATTTATTTTGTGAATTTCCCCTTGGGATTAATAAAGTATCTATCTATCTATCTATCTATCTATCTATCTATCTATCTATCTATCTATCTATCTATCTATCTATCTATCTATCTATCTATCTATCTATCTATCTATCTATCTATCTATCTATCTATCTCTCTCAAGTGAGCCACCAAACAACGTTCTGGCTAAACGTATTTAGTCACAAACTATGTAGATTGTTGTTAGCTGTTAACATTTCTCAAACTTTGAAGGTTTCTCAAAGAAATCCACCTCAGGAAGCAGTGGGAGGTCAGGTAGCTCTTAGACAGGATTTTGAGAAAGCTGTCCTGTGATGTGTGCCGTGCTAGTTTGGTAACAGATGCTGTACCGGCATCATATGATCAAAGCTACAACTCGCTCACATTAAAAAACAAAGAAGGTTTGATGATTCCTTCTGAGGGTCCAGTCAAGGTGGTCAAAGTAGCTGAGCGTGTTATCTGACAGTCGACATTAGGACTAGCTGTCAATGGATCTTTGATCAATCAGTTTGTTTGGGCTGAGATTGGTTCAGATGATGTGTTTTTTCTCAAGGAGCACATTGAGAAACACACAGTTTGAAATTGACAAGCATCATTTTATGCTCATGTCTTTAGTTATGTCCGTCTTCCACAAACAAAGGCTGCACCAGCTGTGGAAGACTGTTCTGTGTCATGGATTGTAGATTCTATCCTGTATATATTTAAGTAACCACATTGTGTGTGTGTGTGAGAGAGAGGAAGGAGTGAAACGTGTTCAGAAATTATTAAGCCAATTTGTATATAATAAAATTGTTTGTGACATTGAGTGGATCATTTCACTGTTAAAAGACCAACAATGATAACTGACAGTAACGGTGCAAAATTCACAATTGGTATGCCAGTTTGAAAAGATAAGTTTTGAGGGCAGTTTTAAAATGTGTTATTGAATCGAGCTGACGGATATAAGAGGGAAGAGAATTCCCGAATTGAGGAGCACAATGAGAGACACTCGAGCTCCCATAGAACTGAGTCTGACATGCGGTACTGAAAGTCAAGCTGCAAATGAGGATCTGAGTGAGCGAGAGGAGTGTCAGTCTGGAGGAGATCAGTGAGGTTGTGGAGAGCTTTAAATGTTCAGAGCAGTATTGTGTATTGAATTCTGTAGTTAACAGGGAGCCAGTGAAGTTGAGAGAGAATCGGTGTGATATGTTCAGTGGATTTAGAACAGCAGGTTATTATCCTGGCAGCAGAATTTTGAAGAAGTTGTAAGCGATGGATACATTTTTGTGGGATACCAGATAGAAGAGCATTACAGTAATCTATACGTGAGGTGACTTGGGCATTAATCAGTACTTCAGTACTGTGTTATGTAAGAACAGGACAAAGTCTAGAAATGTTTCGGAGATGGAAGAAGGCAGTCCGAGAAATGTTACTTATATGGGAGGAATTATTTAATCCATTCATCCATCCATTATCCAACCCGCTGTATCCTAACTACAGGGTCACGGGGGTCTGCTGGACAGGCCTTCCCTGTTATACAGCGTTTCAGAATTCTGACACTTGAGAATGGACATAATGTGCCATGTCAGATCAGCGGTAGTTCACACACGCCATGACTAGAGAGCCACAGGAAAATGTACAGGTGCTGGTCATAAAATTAGAATATCATGACAAAGTTGATTTATTTCAGTAATTCCATTCAAAAAGTGAAACTTGTATATTAGATTCATTCATTACACACAGACTGATGTATTTCAAATGTTTATTTCTTTTAATGTTGATGATTATAACTGACAACTAATGAAAGTCCCAAATTCAGTATCTCGGAAAATTAGAATATCAATTAAGACCAATGCAAAAAAAGGATTTTTAGAAATGTTGGCCAACTGAAAGGTATGAACATGAAAAGTATGAGCATGTACAGCACTCAGTATTTAGTTGGGGCTCCTTTGGCCTGGATTACTGCAGCAATGCGGCGTGGCATGGAGTCGATCAGTCTGTGGCACTGCTCAGGTGTTATGAGAGCCCATGTTGCTCTGATAGTGGCCTTCAGCTCTTCTGAATTGTTGGGACTGGCGTATTGCATCTTCCTCTTCACAATCCCCCATAGATTTTCTATGGGGTTAAGGTCAGGCGAGTTTGCTGGCCAATCAAGAACAGGGATACCATGGTCCTTAAACCAGGCACTGGTAGCTTTGGCACTGTGTGCAGGTGCCAGGTTCTGTTGGAAAATAAAACCTGCATCTCCATAAAGTTCGTCAGCAGCAGGAAGCATGAAGTGCTCTAAAACTTCCTGGTAGACGGCTGTGTTGACCTTGGACCTCAGAAAACACAATGGACCAACACCAGCAGATGACGTGGCACCCCAAACCATTACTGACTGTGGAAACTTTACACTGGACCTCACGCAACGTGGATTCTGTGCCTCTCCTCTCTTCCTCCAGACTCTGGTACCTTGATTTCCAAAGGAAATGCAAAATTTACTTTCATCAGAGAACATAACTTTGGACCACTCAGCAGCAGTCCAAAGGCGAGACGCTTCTGACGCTGTCTCTTGTTCAAGAGTGGCTTGACACAAGGAATGCGACAGCTGAAACCCATGTCTTGCATACGTCTGTGTGTGGTGGTTCTTGAAGCACTGACTCCAGCTGCAGTCCACTCTTTGTTAATCTCCCCCAGATTTTTGAATGGGTTTTATTTCACAATCCTCTCCAGGGTGCGGTTATCCCTATTGCTTGTCCACTTTTTTCTACCACATCTTGTCCTTCCCTTCGCCTCTCTATTAATGTGCTTACCATACCATACCATTTTTATTTGTTAAGCGCTTAAAAACACAGCATTACAACTGACCGAAGCGCTGTACAGTTAAAACAAGCAAGACTAAAAGCAAAATATTAAAAACAAACATTAAGAGAGAATTAAAACAGAGACATTAAAAAACAGGTCAGGGGACCCAATAAAACAGAGAAATAGCAAAAAGCAAGTGGAAATAAGACAGGTTAAGAATTAAAAGCCAATGTGAAGAAGTGCGTTTTTAGGTGTGATTTGAATGTGGCGACTGAAGCGGCTTGCCTAACCACTAAAGGTAAGGAGTTCCAGAGCCTGGGTGCACAGACGGAAAAAGCCCTTTCACCACGAGCTTTAAAACGTGCCTTGGGAACGGTTAGGAGCAGCTGATCTGCGGATCTAAGAACACGAGGGGGATTGTGACGATGGAGCAAGACACTCAAGTAGGCAGGGGCTAGACCATTTAGTGCCTTATAGGTTAAGAGGAGTATCTTAAAATCAATTCTGAAGCTAACCGGCAGCCAGTTTAGGGTTTTTAAAATCGGTGTAATGTGTTGGCTTCTGCTGCTTCCAGTTAAAAGTCTTGCAGCCGCATTTTGAACCAATTGGAGTCTCGAAAGAGTGGCTTTACTAATACCATATAGGCAGGAATTAGAATAGTCGAGCCGGGACGTAATGAATGCATGGATTACTGATTCCAGGAGGTGGTAAGGCAGAATTGGTTTGAGTTTGGCAATTCGCCTGAGATGGAAAAAGCAGGATTTTACTGTGCTGTTGACTTGAGCATCCATTTTCAGGACCATATCCATTTTGATTCCAAGATTGGAAACAGACGAAGTTACTGGAATGGGAAGAAAGTCGAGGTCAAGGGGTAGGGTCTGTTTGCGGTCGGGACTAAAAACAATGACCTCGGTTTTTGAATCGTTCAGGTGAAGGAAGTTTACAGCCAGCCAGTCCTTAATGTCAGATAAGCAGTTGTGAAGAGGTTTAGTGGAGTCAGTTGACTTGAGGGAGAAATAAATTTGGCAGTCATCAGCATATAAGTGATACGAGATTGCATGTTTTCTAAAAATTGCACCTAAAGGCAGGATGTAAATTGAAAAAAGTAGTGGCCCCAAAATGGAACCCTGGGGGACACCACATGGGAGTGGGACTGATTCAGATGAAAAATCATCTAGCATGACTCTAAGAGTCCTGTTGCAGAAATATGACCTGAACCAGGATTCGAGTCGGGAGATCATGATGTCGTGGTCGATTGTGTCGAAGGCAGCAGATAAATCGAGAAGAACCATAATCACGTAGAGTCCTGAGTCCAATGCCAAAAGGACATCATTTAGGACACGTAAATGCGCGGTTTCTGTGCTGTGTTGGGGCCTAAAGCCTGACTGAAAAAGGTCCATTACCTGATGGTCCTGTAGGTGGTGAATTAATTGCTCATAAACTACTTTTTCGAGTAATTTTGACAGGAAAGGTAGTTTGGAAATTGGACGTAGATTGGAGAAGACGGCAGGGTCAAGATCAGGTTTTTTCACGATTGGATGTACAACTGCGTGTTTGAAAGCACAAGGAACTGTAGCCGAAGATAGACTACTAGTTATGATCTTTAAGACATCATATCGAATCACAGGAAAGACATCTTTCAGCAGTCTGGACGGCACCACATCGTCCGGAGAGCCTGAAGGCTTCATTGAGGCGACGATTTTTTCCAGATGGGGGAGCGAAATGGGTTCAAAGCTAGTGAGGGAGCCGTGTACAGGAACGGCTAAATCAACAGAGCCAGAAGAAGAAATGGAGATCTGGGATCTAATGTTCGTGACCTTATCCAGAAAAAACGTAAGGATCTGATTACAAAGAGCATTGGAGGGAGAAGAGAAAACAGTTGCAGCTGGAATGACCTTTTGTGTCTTGCCCTCCTTGTGCAAGGTGTCGATGGTCGTCTTTTGGACAACTGTCAAGTCAGCAGTCTTCCCCATGATTGTGTAGCCTACAGAACTCGACTGAGAGACCATTTAAAGGCTTTTGAGTTAATTAGCTAATTAGAGTGTGGCACCAGGTGTCTTCAATATTGAACCTTTTCACAATATTCTAATTTTCTGAGATACTGAATTTGGGACTTTCATTAGTTGTCAGTTATAATCATCAACATTAAAAGAAATAAACATTTGATTAAACATCAGTCTGTGTGTAATGAATGAATCTAATATACAAGTTTCACTTTTTGAATGGAATTACTGAAATAAATCAACTTTGTCATGATATTCTAATTTTATGACCAGCACCTGTATTTCTAAGTCACACACACACACACACATACTAGGACACGCGTATTTTTTTTTTTTAGAATTGTGAGACGTTGTCAAAGACGAGGTGCCATCTACACGCAAATTACCACAGCATTTAAGATGTAACGAGACATGCAAATAAGTAGCCTATTTCGGCGTTACCACAAAACATGCCAATTTATTTTATTTCCGTGCGTTTTCAACCGTAGACAACAGTAGTATTCGTGTAGTAACGTCCAAAGAATATTACTCTTTAGATAGTGTAAACAACTCAGACGGATCTGCGGAACTCAAACACCCGGACTTAGAGCGCCACCTCGGACAACTGCCGGCCGAAGAAACCCCTGACAGCGTGGAGCGGGACGTCACAATGGGGGAACTCCGGAAATGCCCTCATCATGTGATCAGTGCAGCTGGGGCTTGGATTTTTACGAGGAGTCGCATCAGGCAAATAAGCGGGCCGGGGTAAGTGAGTGGAGTGCGGGTCGAATCGGTCGGCACATTCCTGTCCATCCCCAGCTTGCCTTTTTTTTCCTCTTTTCTTTCTGGGGTGCCGATCGAAACCCACCAGCGAGCCCGCGTTTTCTCCCCTCTAGTTGTGCTACGCGTCTGCTTTCACCCTGCGTTCTTCTGTCCTGTTTCTACCCCCAAACACACCGCCACAGTCGCCCCTCTCTTTGGATATTCTGACCGCTTGGAATAGCGGAGGTTGCCTTCCCTTTTAAAAACCGCGCTTTGAGTTCAGGTTTTCTTTGTTCATCCCGTCCGCCGTGGCCACGTAGTTGGCGCTCAGCCTTCCGGTAAGAGGGTCCGTGAGGATGGAGTCGGCTTTGTGAGTGTAAAAAGTGAGTGAGAAAGAAAGAGAAAAGAATATGAAGAGGAGGAAAGGAGTGGCGAGCGGCCCGCGGTTAGTCCGCTGCAGCTGACGTTACTGTGAATCAAACGGCTGTGGAGGAAATGAAGCATCCGGAATCTGCGTGTTTGGGAAGAGCGGCCGTTTATGGTTTGTGTGCTAATCGTCCTGCGTTTCTATAGTAACGCGCAGAGCAGACGTGCCCTTTGATACACTGGAGTGTGCATTGCGGACTGGTGTGACGTGGTGGGGCGGTGGGTGACGCCGCTGTCCCTCCGCACCTCCTGGAGGTGACTGTCACCCGCGGTCCACGTGTTGGAGTGGTGTCCTGGTGTCCCAGTCTGCTCCCACCTACTAAACTTACCTTGATCAGCCCACTGGGAGTCTGTATGTGTGCGTGTCCGTGCCCTGCAGCAGACTGGCATCTCAGACTGTGATTCCTCTAGAAATCTGTGAAAGCATGCACATTTGTAATTGAATTCCAGATATAAAAAGTCAGCACACCCCTGCCAAAATTAGACTTTTTATATATCCACTGTACAATAAAGACACACACACACACACTTCAAATGTGACTGGGCAGGCGAAGGAGAGCTCGCTGACACCTTGTTGGTTTTCTTACCGATTGTTCTGTTTAGGCTCAGTCTTGAATTTCATGACTTAATTGCGTACCCTTCACTAATCTGTGCTCTGCTAACACATGCAGTTATGTTCTGTCCTTACTGTTATTTTGGAATGGGAGTCATTGCTTCAAAAATATTTTGAGATCATTTGATAGTTCATTTTAGTTCATCTGAATCCACTGTAACTGTTCTTCCTGTGCATCCTTCTTTCATTTATCATCTGCCTATTTTAAGCAGCATTTCTTTATTTTAAAAGTTTCTGCAATGTGTCTTAGTATAGAAATATGAATTCGAATTGGGGATGTTAACTAACTTTCTGGGCGTGCTGCAGTGGACACTGAATTTTTGATTTGTTGTCAACCTTTAATTTAACTCGGCTTGTTGCTTCTTATACTCTTGTGAAAAGTTTAGCGTCTGGTGATGTTAGAAAAGTATTCATCCTTAATATTTGTGCATTTCTAAAACAAAAGGTCAGATTAGTTCTTTGTGTGAGGTGAGTTAGTTTGTCCCCAACTGCCAGTGAGACTTGTCCCTGGAAGCAGTGAGAAGTGAAGCAAAGTGACTCCTTTTGTTGGTGAGCTGAGCAGATTACAACATGCAGGCTTTCATGGCCACTCAGGCCCCTTCTTCAGGTAGAAAGTGAAGTTACCTGCGTTTATATACACTAGCAAAGAAACCGGATTCTGAAACTTTTATGTGGGACATCTTTAGTGTCAAATATTAACAGATCTCTCCAACCTGAGAATCTATCTATCTATCTATCTATCTATCTATCTATCTATCTATCTATCTATCTATCTATCTATCTATCTATCTATCTATCTATCTATCTATCTATCTATCTTATCCAATCCAATCCAATCCAGCTGGACAGTCATCAGAAGGTCTCATTCGTACTTACAACATCTGAGATACACTGGGTTACGTTTTTCTTTTTCCAGTTGTAGCTCAGGCACATGAAGTGACTTGCTCGTGCTCACACAGTCTCAGTGGCCGGATTTGAACCCACAGCTTCAGGGTTTGAAGTCCAAAGCCTTTACCAGTATGCTGCACTGCCTGCCAGACTAGTTATAAATAAATATCAATTCAATGTTTGTTTAGAAATCCTGATACAGACTTGTCTTAATCATTATAAACGTTCATTATTTACACTGTTGGACACTTTGGTTTCCGTTAAATCCTTTTAAACAAATAATTCAAAATAGTCACTTTGGTACCCTCCTCTTGGCCATCCAGGTGTAAAACGTTAAAAGTTTTTGCTCTGATATTTTTGGATTCTCTACTATTGATGAGACTTAAGTCATTTATTTATTTATTTATTGTTGTTCGGTGTCCTTGAGTTCCCTGAAAGGCGCCTTGTATAAATAAAATGTATTATTATTATTATTATTATTATTATTATTTTTACTATGTTGATGAGTCAAAATGTTGCTTTGTATATTTTGGAAAATGCCCCCTAGGTTTATGTTTGGGGGGCCAAAAATTGTTTCTTGGTTTATATATGGGTGCTGTTGTTAGTAAAGGGTCTGTCTTTGGGGATTGGCGGAACAACTACTTGATGCCAAGTTCAAATGGTGTGGCAGATGCCCATATTCGATAATTGGGCTCATTTAACTGGGAGAGTCCCATGTCGATTAAACAGACACTGGGTGAGCACCTTGGTGTGTCTGCTCTGTATTTGTTCCAGGGTTAATGTCAGTCTTGTCCAATACCATCGTCCTCCTTGTATGCTCGGCACTTAATTCTTGCAGTATGTCTCTCAGCAACAACAATAAAAATCATTTGATTATACGAGTGCATCTCCAAAGTGTCGTGAGCTAATGTACTGAGAGGGCGTTTGTGAGAGAGACTCCACCTGACCCCCTTGTCGGTGCTCAATGTGCCCTGGCATGGTCTCCAGATCTGTTGTGCCATACGTGTTCATTACAAGCCCCTGGTACTTTGAGTCTTTTCATTTTGGTTTTCTCTGTTGCACTTATTTCATCCTCCTTATGATTCCTCTCTCTTTCTCTCATTAGTGCCCTCTACTAATGCTGACACACTGGGTAAATAAGTGCTAAATGGGCTGTGAGAAAAACGTCTTTATTGTTTGTCCTTCAGATGTTTCATTCAAAATATGAACAAAAATCCAATCTTTAATTAACGTTAAATAATTGAAAGGACTGCGGTGGGTTGGCACCCTGCCCGGGATTGGTTCCTGCCTTGTGCCCTGTGTTGGCTGGGATTGGCTCCAGCAGACCCCTGTGACCCTGTGTTCGGATTCAGCGGGTTGGATAATGGATGGATGGATAATTGAAAGGAAAAGTACATTTTCATTGTAATAATTTTTTTCCCCCAAATATGTGTGTCCCAATTCTTCATTTTAATTGTTTGTGCAGTGCCACTTTGCCCAGTTAATACAGCAGCTCTGAGTCTTCTCCTCTGATACTGACTGAGGTTGGAGAGTACATGGCAGGTGATCGGAGGCCATTCCTCTATGCCAGTGTCTCTCCAGATCTTTCACATTCTCCGGTCCACACCTGTGGAATTTCCTCTTCTGACCAAAACCCCATTGCGTGGTGAGCTGGAGACTTTGATGGCAGTGGCAGAACGTTGGTTTTGTGGTTGCTGGATGGCTTTGGAGTTGATTTTGTGGTGTACTTTGGATTGTTATCCTGCTGGAAGATCCATCCATGGCCCAAATCAAGCTTTTGATTTTTTTTTTATCTAATGATGATCGAAGGATACCCAGTATCATGGAATCCAAACACGTTGTCTGGGGCTTTTGGCAGATGAACAGGCCCACAACTTCAACAATCCACCACCATATTTCAGAGTGGGCACATGGTATTCTTCTGCATGTCTATCATTCCCTCTACGCCAAACTTCCATCTAGAGCGC
Source organism: Erpetoichthys calabaricus (assembly GCF_900747795.2). Taxonomy (NCBI): domain Eukaryota; kingdom Metazoa; phylum Chordata; class Cladistia; order Polypteriformes; family Polypteridae; genus Erpetoichthys; species Erpetoichthys calabaricus. The sequence continues at coordinate 4,416,581 of NC_041395.2, read as the reverse complement.
AGCCATCTTGAAGGTTCCAGTAACGCCTGGCAGACTGTGGCTGTCTGTATCCTTTTCATTTTCTGGCTATGCTTCCAAGTGACTTGTGGTTGTGTAGGTGGCGTCTGATCAAAGGGACTTTTTAGAGACTTTCTGACCCCAAGGCCAAACTGACGTCTCCAACTGTGAATCTTGGAGATTCTTTGGTCGCTTAAACCATCCTCCTCAGTGAAGGTAGGGTCAGTATTGACACACATCCTTAACATTTCTAGTTCCTTTAAACATCCTAATGATTGCCCTGATGGTGAAATCTAAATTTTCAACCATTTACTTACAGCTGTGTATTTCCTCATTTGTGCCAATCAACATTTTGTCACACATCATTACTGTGTTCTTTGATCTGTGCCATTCAGAAGGATGACAAAGGGAGTTAAGAAGGGTCCGGCTGCAGACGTCCCCACATATTTATAACCCCGTGAAACAGGAAATACTCGCTGACTGCTCAGTTACAGTCGACTCTGTTTAAGTGCACGGCCTCTGGAGGAGATCGCACCGTGCGCTTAATAGGAGTGCAACATGTCAGTCCTGAAGGTTGACCATTCAGTTAACCCACCTACTAGCCCAGTCAAACACAATAAAATAGACAACAGTGAAGAATAGAGTGGAGACGTAGATAATACGTACATCCACATTAACTGTTCAGATACACATGTACTGTACCTGTACATCTTTAGCCTTCCCAATTCTTTTTTGATTTTCTGTCTTGCAATATCCATTCCTTGTTCTTGTAAATTCGAGAAATCTGGCTAGGATGAACGCTGTAATGTTTCGCAACAGAGACCTGACTCTCCTTGTTGTCAAGTCTGTTTAAGACTCAAGATTCGTTATTTGTCACATGCATAGTTATACAGGACAACACGCAGTGAAATGCATCCTGATCCGCCTATCAAAACTGTGCAAAGTTAGAAGAATCGGTGAGATTAGCAAAAAAAGTCCCAGATTGAAAGATAACAGTATAATAGAACATAATAAATAAGTAAAATGAAGTGAAAAAAGTTAAATTAAGTGTTAAGGTGCAATAGTGCAGTGATTATTGTGCAAAAACACGTTCAGCAAGAGACAATGATTTCTGTGCATGGGATGATGAAGTCTACACGGTAGTCAAAAGTCACGACAGCTAACTTATCACAGTTGAGTTGTAAGGCTGATCCGTAATGTCATTCGTTGCTAACAGACTTTTGTTTAATGCATTGGGAGTTCTGAGACGACATTTACACGTCCATAAGAACACGCTGCTAAACTGACTACAGTGTTCACCCAGTAACTGCACTGTAAACTGTCAGACCCCCAGTACAGTAGTGAGATTGGACATCAGCACCTGAACGATCCGCCTTCAGCCGGTCACAAGAGCCGGGCTACTTACATTGTCGCTCACTGATTACGTCGTTTGAGCGTGTCAGTCAATATCGTTGTTTGACTAGTGGACGTGAAGAGACAGTGCAGTTAACCGGAGAGAATAGCAGTGGGATCAATGATGTACGTGTGCTTATCTGAAGTTATTGCCCATTTACTTGACTTTATACAAATAAGGACCGTGCAGCTAAGTGGAGTGTGCGCTCAACTGACGTGCACTTAAGTGGAGTCCACCGTATTCCTGCTCGCTCCAATATGCCCATACACCTTTACCAGTTATAAACTGGACTGTGTTGTGAAGTTCCTGTAGCAGGCAGAGTCGCTGAACATCCAATGAGGGTTTTAGGGTAAAGACTTTGACCCTCCGTCATTGCCACAGACGAGCAACGAGTCCAGACGTACAGCCACATCGTCCACATGATCACCATGGCGAGTTCTGTCCGCGTTCTTTCTTGTATTTTCTGAGAATGGACAGAAATTGACTCCGGACAGAACACCATCACACATCTCTTCACATAGACCAAAGCTGATTGCACTTTTACTACGATGTTCAAACAGGCCCCAATAACTCCCCTTCTCAAGAAGCCCACATTTCACCCATCTGAAGTACTTAATTACTGACCCATCTCTCTTCTCTCCTTTAAAGTGTCACCTCAAAAACAAGTCTCTTTCGTTGCTCTGTAGAACCTTCATCTTGATCCTAGTAAGTCAGGCTTCAAGAGCGGCCATTCCACTGAGACGGCTCTACTCACTGTTGTTGACGTGTTACGGGTGGCTGGAGCTACCAACATGTCATCTGTCCTCTTTTTAGAACATTAGAACACTCTGGACGAGAACAGGCCATTCAGCCCAACAAAGCTCACAAGTCCTCTCCACTTATTTCTTCCAGAAAACATCAAGTCGAGTTTTGAAAGTCATTAAAGTCCTCCTGTCCACCACACGACTTAGTCTCTTGTTATCCCAAGTGTCTATCATTCTTTGTGTAAAGAAAAACTTCCTAATGTTTGTGCGAAATTTCCCCTTCACAAGTTTCCAACTGTGTCCCCATGGTCTTGATGAACTCATTTTAAAGTCACTGTCTCGAGCCAGACTGTGACAGTTCAGTGACTCCAGTGTGTCCAACTACAATTACAGTAACTGAGGAGGAGCAGCAGCCAGATCACGAAGGTGCATTGTGTTCAGGTCTCTTTGGGTTCATCTTTAATTGAATGTCATCCTTTTGTTTCCACAGAGGGGAAGAAGCGGCCCTACCTTCTCTTGTAACCGTTAGATGGACGTGATGGAGGAGACGTGCCAGATGGACATGAGTGCCATGGAGCAAAGGGCTGTAAATATTAAGGAGAAGGAGGACAGTGAATGGGAGTATGTCCACCCTGAAGACGAGCGTCCTTGCATTAAGGAGGAGGATTATGGGCATTGGACAGTGGGCATTAAGGAAGAGAGTGACCTGAAGGTTGTTATCATTGACATGGAAAAATATAAAAGTACACACTGGATCAAGGAAGAAAACCAGCAGTTAGAGGCCACCTTTCAGTCTGAAGGTCAAGATGGAGGTGGGCCAGGATTTGTCTCCACTCAGAGTAGAAACTGCGCTTTCCTGGACCATCCTGTCAGCGTGAAGTCAGACATTTGCTCTCAGCCGTCATGTACAGATCAGTTTGGAGAAGGTAAGTAAGGCACTTAAAGGAAACGTACGGGGGCTACAGAAAGTCAGCAGACTCGCTGGGACTGGGCGTTACGGCCAAAAAAAAAAAAAAAACTTGTGGACAATTTATGATTTATTGAATTATTTTAACATAGCAATCACTTTCACTTGTTCTTGAGGGAAAATAAAACAAAGTGAGAAGGTTGACCTCATTTTACAAACTGAAATACAACTGAGTCCTTGTAGGGATTTCAAAAAGTTACATTTTTCTTTTTACTTTCTCGTTTACAAAGTGTAGGGAAAATACTGAAATCATCCAAAGATTCGATGTCGACATTTTGAAGATTTAGACCTCCCTAAGTCTGAAAATACCATTTTTGGAATTGCTTCTGTATGTGTATTGTGGAACATCACCCGGACACAGACAGACAGGCAGACACGTTCAAATCACCTCACACACGTTTATTTACAGGTTGCATTATTTACAATTAGTGCTCCCAAGTCCTGGCCACGCCACACAATGCCTTCTCTTCTTCAGGCTGCCTCTTTGCCTCCTCCCAGACCTCGTCCTCTTCCACCCGACTCCAGTCCTGAATGAAGGGAGGCGGCCCCTTTTATGACCACCGGGATGTGCTCCAGGTGCCTCCCACAATCTTCTGCCGGCACTCCCCAGTGTGGCGGAAGTGCCGGCTGTATACCCGGAAGCACTCCGGGTGTCCCCGATCCTCTTCAACCCCAGAAGTGCTGAGGTCCTGGGCTCCCAAGGCATTCGGGCGCCCCCTGGCGGTGACCACGGGCCCCTACAGGGATGAGTTTCCAAGCTCTGTACCCGTGGTCCCCACAGCCGCCAGGGCGGGCGCCCCCACGTGGTCTGGGGAAGGCGTAAGCCCTCCTCTGGGTCGATCCCCCCAGCCGCCTGCGACAGTATGTAAACACGATAACTCGAGTACGCTTTCACTTCGGCCAACCAAATTTTGCATATGAGCCTTGGGTACAAAACGTCCATTTCTATAAACTTTTGGGTCATTTCCGCTAAACAGAAGTGGTACTTTACCTTTTATTCATGCAGCTGCAGAGATTGATGTATTCAACTTTACTTTTATAATAATTGTTCAATATTAGTGATGCACCGATATGGAAATTCTGGGCGATACCGATGGCCGATTTTTTTTTTTTTTTTACTCAGGTTTGAATGTTTTAGTTATGCTGAAAATGTATTCTATATTATCAAAGAAACAACAGTAGCATGTGAAACGAAGATGAACTTATTTTTATTAATTTGCTGACTTTTACGCTCTTCTTTGCTACAGATATAGGCAACCAGCACTTTCTGTGGGAGAAAAAGAGCAAGATATGGCCCGTCTCTATAGAAGAAATACAAAAAATCAGCTTAACATGCACAGTCTGGGTAACACCATGGCATTGGGTATATTAGTAGAAAATGTGAATGCATATACTTTGATATAGATTACGTTAAGTAACACTAAAATAAAAGGCCCAATGAGGCCAGTAACCCTGGGCTTAAGTCGGCTTCTTTAAAAGCACAAATGTTAGGTTTTTCTTAACAAAAAGAAACATTTCTGCCTTTTGTCCAGGAAGTCTGTTTCTCTTTTCATATCTATACTAATAAAAGGCAAAGCCCTCACTGACTCACTCATCACTAATTCTCCAACTTCCCATGTAGGTAGAAGGCTGATATTTGTCAGGCTCATTCCTTACAGCTTACTTACAAAAGTTAAGCAGGTTTCATTTCGAAATTCTACGCGTAATGGTCATAATGGTCGACAACGTCTGCCATGTTAAACTTCCTTATTTATGGCCCCATCTTCACGAAATTTAGTAGGTGGCTTCCCTGCGCTAACCGAAACCGATGTACATACTTATTTCGTTGGTATGAAGCCACTGTCGTCCGCCATATTGAACTTTCCAACGGTCTTTGTTACTTATGGGCCCATCTTCAAGAAATTTGGTACATGGGTTCCCAACGCTAACTGAATCCTACTTACGTACATATATACATCCACAGCCTGCAGCTCAGTCACTGTGTGAGGCGGCTTTGGGTCCCCCATCCCCACGTCTCCCACGTAGTTGGCTGCCTGCCTATATAAGGCCGTCCGTCGCTTCGGTCTCTTCATTCCCTTCCTTGCTTCGCCACGGTATTCACGTCTCCCTGCTGATAACTGCACCCTTTTTATTTAATCCACGGCTTCTCCGCTGTTTTATTGTTCGTTTATTACGATTATATTTATTGTGTAGGTATTTTAGACTTAGTTTACATTGTTCAGGTACCCATTTCCTTTATCGTTCCAACCGTACCCCCATTAACATGTCTATCGAGGTGATCACCATCGATCCAAGAACTGTCACTTACCGAGTGGTTTCCATGCCCGGAGATGGTGCCTGCCTTTTCCATTCTCTGTGTTACATATTGCACGGCCATATCAGGCTCACTCTTGATATCCCTCTTGAGGAACATTGTGTCTTATGTATTGAATGACTGGGACAGGTTCAAGGTGTGGACTGATGACGGTACAGGAGATAATTCTACTACACAGGAGCACTAGAAGAGTGAAATGCTTAAGCCCTTCACCTATGGTTCTGCATGTGAGTTGATGGCTACCGCTGAATTGTTCGGTTGTCGCTTTCAAGTGTACCAACATGGCCAAATATTTTACACCTTTGGACAACCGCCAATGCATCTTAAACATCTTAGATTCACAGGCGACAATTTGAGTAGTGGACACTTTGATGTTTATGAATGTTTAAACTCTCAAAAACTAGATACAAAGTTATCGTTGAAACCCATTTCAATTCAAATGCCTCCAATTTCCAGTAAGGCTCTGCTTCACAATGACATTTAATAAGTCTCAGGGACAGACCCTACAAAAGGTTGGCATTGATTTGAGGCAAGATTGCTTTTCACATGGCCAACTATACGTTATATGACCAAGCTCAGCGCACAGCTTGGTCATATTACAACCGGAGGGCCGAACTGACAACGTGGTATAAAAAGAGATCCTTAACAAATAATTATTGCTATATTTTCCCTCAGTTTCAGAAGGTTTACTTTTCTTCTTAATAAAAATTTTAAAGCAGTACTTGGCCGCTGCGAAGCGCGGGTATTTTGCTAGTTTACTATATTTGACACAACTGAAAAAAGACGTTCACTGTCCGCACTGGTCCACGGTGCCGATAGGTAGGTACTTGATCGCTGCCTTGGCCAAGGTTGGGAAGTGGGCTGCGTAGCTTTTCCAATACTGGAGGGGGCAGTTATTTCTGTAGATTGGGGGCTCACTGAGAGAGTTATTCAGCTGAAAAAAAAAAAAAGTTTACAAACATTTATTTGTATTATAATAAAAATTAACAAATTATTATTAGGTTGACTAGATATGTGGTAAAGAAAAACAGGACAACCACCGGCAGTAATAAAAACTGGTGACGCTGGGTGATATAAAGGGCTTTCTGTCTAAAGTGTGGTGCGGATGGACTTTTAAGAGATGCAGCACCAGCTGTTCCACAGTGCAACGCTTTGTAACGCAGGTGAGCCCTGAAATATCGAGAGACTGCTGTATACTTCAGGGTGATTGTTTTAAAGTAATGCTTACATTAACGCTAGAGTAGATCTTAATCTTTTACAGTTTAGACACAGGAGAGTCGTCTTTCACAAGGTACAAAACTTGACGCTGCATTCTAGCATGCAGGTGAACCTGTCCCTCCTTTTTAAGTACCCACAAAATTAAGTTCCTCCAATGTTTTTCCACAGCGACTCGACTACAATGGAAAAAACCCCAAACTGCGCCGCTGCAATAACAGTTTTGTAGGCAATCTGGCAAATTAAACTTTAAAAACCTGACGAAAAAGGCGAGGTGATGTCATTAACGTGTTCCTTTTTTCTCAGCTAATGTTTGCGGAGCAGTCTGCCCAACACACTCGCACACTGTCTGTCCCAGCAAGCCACCTCTCAGTGCTGGCTGTGAGTTTCCGAGGATACTGATTGGATGTTAGGAAGCTGCAGTGTATGGCTTGTTTTTTTTTTTATTCTGGACGTCTGATAATCCTAATTAGTATGATTATTGTTAACTAGCCGACACCTGCCGTAGCATATGGCGGTGTAATAACAACCTCAAAAAGATGTTGTTGTAGAATGTCTCTAAGTAATTCCTGCACCTTAATCCAAAAGACTCGTACTACAATCTCAGGTCTGTGCTTCGGTCTTTGGGTATCTGACAGTGCATGTAGAAATTCCGGCCAAGCAGGATTACATGTGAAAGTGATAAATAAATCAGGCTTTCCAAATTTACGTACTATGGCCATGGCATCCTGATAGTTTTGTTGCATGTATCTTGGACTTCCTGGAAATGTGGACGATAATCCTATCATTTTGCCTACACGTATGTTGTTATTTTCAGCGTTTGCTTGCAGTGCGTCTGATAGTTCAACGTGCAGATCTTGTTGATGTAATCTGAGACAGCTGAGACGCGCGCCCTCTGTTTTAACATACGCGTCTACGACGTACTGTTGGAATAATTTGCTGCTGGAGTGCAAAATACTAAATGTATTCCTCGTTGCTAATATGTACGCGTAAAATTGGCATTGAGTGGCCTTATTCGCTTGGCACTTCTTTTACTGGGAACATGTTGTAAATCTTTGTGCCAGCCAATGTCTCCGTAAGGGAATAAAAGTGGGTAAACCATAGGATCGCAATTCATGTTAAGCGTGGAAATCTGTTTACAGGAGTTGCCAATGGGATAGATGCAAATGTCCCTTTTGGCAGGCGGTTCGCCATCTTCTCCAACAAAAATTGCTGCAACATTGGCGTGACATGTCGGGGCATTGTATCGTCGTAAATCCTGCCTAGGGGTTTCCTTGAAAACCATTCGTACAGATGCTGTTGGATTGAACTGAGCGATTTCATCCATGTGTTTGTATGATTTAGCAAAGGGTTTGATGGTTCTGAGCATGGAATCTAGCTGGAGAAGTACATTTTCGCTGCATGCAGAGTTTGCTTTATTTTGTAAGTGTACTTCAGTATCTTGCGCTGTGTCAAAAACATACAACTGTCCATATCCTGGAGAGGTAGAAGCGTTAGCGTATAGTGGAGAGATTTGGTGATACATTTGCCCGTGTATTTTAAAACAGTATGGTCCGTGGCCAGGAGGTTGAGTTATCTGTGCACCCATGGAAGCAAACACTAGAGAAGAGTTGTATTCTTGAATGTGTTCACGATCATTTTTACCTTCTGATGTTTGCTGTTGTAAAGACACAGGTGGCTTCTGCAAAGGTGGTAAAGCTACTTTACCGTTGTGGCAGCCCCTCGAGTACTTGGATGGATTATAGTGCATGACATGGAAGACAACGAATAGGAATCAAGAAATGACGTGTGGGCGGGACCAGTTTTGAAGTGGAAGCAGGATGAACCAGAAGAGAAATAAATATAAGAGATAATTTTATGATTGTTATTTTAACTCGGTGGCAGTTGAATGTGGTTTTGCAGCCGCCTATGAATTTTCTTCAAGAATTCCTTCATACGTCTCCAGCAATGAAGCAGCAACATCTCTCCGAGTGTAACTCTTTTTCTCTTGTGGTTCGCTGTTGCTCTTTGCATTTCCTTCACCAGCTGACTTTTCAAGTGCTTCTTGCGCTTGTTTTTTGGTATCTCGGTCACCAAATTGATCTTTGTGCCGTGGATCAAAGACAGTAGATTGATAGTATAGTGGCTCGGAGAAGGCAACACTGAAGCGTTTTGTGACAAGTCTCCAAAAGTGTGATTTTCGTCGTCTGAACTCCAGAATCTGTCTTGTCACACTAGCTAAGCAGACTTCTAAGCTCTTCGACAGACGGAATCACATCCGCAATTCTAAATGAATGCGCGCTGATGTCGGCACGTCCCACTGAAGCATTCTTGCTGGGGTACCAAGGTCTGTCTGTGTTTCTCTCAGCCGCGTGCTTACAGTAAAATGAGTAACACTTCGCCTCCCAATGGCAAAACAGTCGGAGATGCTTCTCTGGCTCATGAAGCCTTCATTTACAGCAAGCTACGAAGTGTGAGCCTTGCAGCTTAAACTTTTAATGCCAGTTTCTTCCATTGCATTTGCCATATTGCGAGCACTGCCACGAAGCGCAACGTGCACATTACTTTTTGAAATGTTCCACTTCGTTAACGTGGAATCGAAAGCTCTATTGGCCATGAGATATTGCTGTTGCAGCTTGAAGATCTTGTTGGACTTAAAGGGGCCGCTCTTAACTGGTTCAGGTCATATCTAACTGGTAGACACTTTTCAGTGACTTGAAATTCCTCTTTTTCGTCTATTGCTCCTCCTAAATGTGGTGTTCCTCAGGGATCCATTTTGGGTCCTATTTTATTATCTATATACCTTCATCCCATTGGAGCTATTTTTAGGAAATGTAACATTTCTTTTCACTGCTATGCTGATGACACTCAGGTTTATATTCCTGTCTGCAACTCTACAACAAATCAACTCCACAACTGTCTGTCTGAACTAAGATCCTGGATGGCTAATAATTTTCTTGATCTAAATCAAAATATAATAGAGGTGCTTATAGTGAGTCCATCAGCTAAAGCCCACATTGGTCTTGGACTTCTCGGCTCTTTCTCTGTCTTTTCCAAACCTCAAGTCCACAATCTTGGTGTTACCTTTGATAGTAACCTCTGTTTTGAGAAACAAGTAAATTCTGTACTCAAGAGTTGCTTTTTCCAACTTCGTCTATTAGGTAAGATAAAGCCTTTGTTATCTTCTAGGCATCTTGAGAAAGCTACTCCTGCTCCTCTTTTATTTTTTCTCGCCACGATTACTGCAACTCGCTGTATTCTGGGATTAGCAAATCTCTGATACACTGGTTACAGCTGGTCCAGAATGCTGTCACTTGCTTTCTGGTTGGCTCAGTTACTCCAATATTAGCTTCTTTACACTGGCTGCCTGTCAGTTTTCGAATTGATTTTCTAATCTTGTTGCTAGTTTTTAAATCTTTACATGGGCTCGCTCCTGCCTATTTATCTGAATTGTGTGCTTCACACCAGCCATCTAGAGTGCAGAGATCTTCTGGTCAGTTGTCTCTTGTTGTCCCTCATACCAAGACAGGGCATTGGTAGCCTCGCCTGTGGAGCTCTTTACTTCGACACATAAAGGAGTCGTCGACAATTCAAAACGAGATTAAAGATTCATTTCGATTCACTTGCATTCCGTGACCTTCAGTAATACTCATTGTGATTATGTAACATTACTTCTATTTATTATTTACTTTATTTATGTTCATTTATTGTATTTCTATTAATGTTATTCATGTTAATTGTCTATAATCGTAAAGCACTTTGGTGACAGCATTCCTATGTTGTTTTAAATGTACTATATAAATAAATTTGACGTTGACATTGTGCAATGAAAGTTGCAGAATGAGATCTCTTTTTGCCTCAACATTTTCGTCAATCCAGTGTGCCATTAGACTCCACGTACTCATGGGCTGACCTCTGAGCATCACAGATCATCTGTAGTGAAGCTAATGCTGGTGACGTTGTTTCTTAAAAGCTCGTGGATATGAGTAGCAGTCACATCATATAATGCAGGCAGTGAGACATCTGCAGAGTATCCCCGTCTTGGAAGAAGGTACCGAGGTTCTGAACGATGTAGTAGCTGGCAAAATCCCTCGTCCTCATCTAGAGAAAAAGGTTGGTCAGTAGTTGTGCCTTTAGCTCTGGTGCTGTCTTTAGGAAACGTCTTCACGTTGAAGGGTTTGCTGTATGAGGCTAGCGTCTGATTGATTTAACTTTGGTTTTCGCATTAAGTTGCTAAACATTCTGTGTATAATTCGTTACGGTGATTCTTCAGATGGGTAATTAAATTTGTGATATTGAAAGACTGAATTCTGAAGTCTCCTCACATTATCTCATTTTTGCAGGCAGAGCAGATAGCAACTGTGTTGTCTTCATGTTTCACAGGAAAATCTGACCACACGGCTGACACGTTGTTTTACTAACGACATCTGCCCAATGAGTAAAGACCACACATAGAGCTCACGTCAGCAAAACGAGGAGACCCCCCTTTTTTTTTTTTTTTTTTGTGAGCGTATGGCGCTTTGCTTACATGCATGTTTTTCTGCAGCTTAATGTCTGCCTCACCGAACAATGAAACCAACATTTGATTATTTAGTGAACTGACAATGTTGATAAGCCCGAATTATATTGGTTGGCAGTGTTGGTTTAAATGTACACATCTGACTGATTTCAATGTCGTCATTTTTAATGAACATCAGCCAATAACAATACAGTTTCCGATATGTCGTGCATCTCATTCAATATATCATTCATTTGATTTGATTTGTCATTAATGGTTCTTTAATGCACATAATATAAAGACAGAATCCTTGTCTTGTGGTTTACACCTTAAATATCCATCCAAATATCTGAGGATATGAGAAAGCTGAGGGGAGACCACTCCTGATTTTTTCCTATGCGAAAAGGTTCAAAATGTGAAAACTTTGTAGACATTTCTGTCCTTTTTTGTTTTTGTAATTTCTTTCTTTTTGCTTTATTTTTATTTGCAGCCCTCATTCTTCATCCCTGTGGCCTCTACGTTCTTTTCATTTCACTTACGTGGGCCTTTTCCTTAAACTCTGCCGTCACTTTTCATTACTTTTTTTGCAGCCCCCTCTGCTCTTTCTTATACCAACGACACGCCTCCCACAATCCCACAGGTGACTTTTTCTTCAAACCGCTCACAATGCACACCTGCCAGCTTCCCTTCCCTCTGCTATAACTTCAGGTTTCAGTAATGTGTCGCCTGTTGAGGAGTCCAAGTGCACTCTGATGGCTTTCCAACTTCATGTTAACAACACTTTTCGCTAAATTCTCCTTAATCCTACACTTTCTTACGCTTGTTTTATTTTCTTTATTGTACGTATAGTTCATGGTGCAGCTGACTCGAGTTGTATGGATTTACAGATTTTATGGACTCCACTTTAACTGGGAACAGCTGAATCTGTGGATCACGGGACAAGACCTACGAACATTTCTTTATACCTGGCAATCTTGGAGCCTGGGATGTTTGTCTCCTTGATTATATTTGCTTTGCTGGTCTGCTCTCGATTCATTTTACAGTACTCTACGACTAAGAACTGATCTGATGTTTATCTGCCTGGGTTGTGGCTCCGGGGTGATCACGCCTGTAGTACCCAGCGTTACTGTTTGTGACTGTGTATTGGAACCTCCAAATCCTGCTACCTCCTCCAGCTATGCTTTCTGCTGCTTTGCTATCGCCGCTCATCTGTGCCACCGCTAACCCCCCCCAACCAGTCTCACCGGCTCTGCTCCGCTGTGCTGCTTCTCCACTGCTATCAGATAAGTATCACTCAGTATGACGCTAAAATACTCTCATGACAAACTCCTTCATACTAAACAGTTTGTTCAGAGCAAATGGAACATCCTAAAAGACACCAGTATTCTGTGGCACCAGAAATCTGTACATCGCGGGTCAGGTCACCGCCACCACTGAGCTGCGAATGAAAAGACCACCGGCAGCATTTGCTCAGGAATATGCTGTCCTTCTCGTGGCCCTGGAAATAGAAGTATCAGTGTGCCAAATTTACATTATGTGGAAATAAACTCCAATCACAGCTCTGTGCAAAAAGAAGCCTCATTAACTAACAATGCACTATTTAACTCGAGGTCTCTTAATGGCAAAGCATTGGTGCTGTCAGAACTCATCACTGACACCAAACTTGATATTCTGTGTTTAACGGAGACTTGGCAAAAACCAAACGAATTTACTTTTTTCACGGAGGCGACACCTCCCGGGTTCACTTTCCAAACAGAGCCTCGCAGCTCAACACAAGGCGGTGGAGTCGCAGTAATTGTCAGAGTGGAGTTAAACATCAAATGAATCCCAATTGACTGTCTATTGTCTTTTGAGTGTCTGGCTCTTAAACTAATAATGAAATCAGGTCCTGTCTCACTCATTGTTCTTTATCGTTCCCCAATATACAATGCATCCTTCTTATCCGATCTGATTGAACTTTTGACCCACCTAAGCTCTTACTCTCAAAGAATTATCCTTCTTGGTGATTTCAACATCCATATTGACATCCCCACATCTAAACTGAGGAATGAATTCCTATCCTTACTGGACTGTTTTGACTTGACACAACATGTTGATTTTCCCACCCACTCTGGTGGTCATATACTGGACCTGATCTGCACTTCTGGATTATCTGTTGCCAACATTTACAGCACTGATTTGGGACTCTTTGACCATAAAGCAGTATTTTTCACTGTTTCACTGCCTTTCCCTCCTCTTACCTGTAAACGACAAATTTCTTACAGAAACCTTAAAAATATCTGTCCCTCTGTCCTTTCTGGATCCATTTCTGATCTTTTACTGTCTTCTCCTATTCCATCAACACTAGATAGTTTTGTTGTCCACTATAACTCAGCCCTTCATTCAGCATTAGATAAAACAGCTCCTTTAAAACATAAGGAGGTTTCCTTTAAACGCTCAGCTCCTTGGTATAACTCAGAATTGCGATCTATGAAAGCAGCTGGCCGACGCCTTGAGAGAATGTCACGTAAGACTGGCCTCACCGTGGACATCCAGGCTTTCTCTGACCACCAAAGAGCTTACAGAGAAGCACTAACTGCTGCCAAGAACACCCATTATGGCAGAATAATAGAAAGTGGCCACGATAACCCAAGGGTATTGTTCTCTGTAGTTAATAAACTACTCGAACCCGCATCTGGCCCAACTACCTCTTCTACTGAAGTCTGTGAGGAATTCCTCCACTTTTTCCGTAACAAAATTAAAGATCTAAATAATTCAACTAACATAAATACATCATCTGTTTATATCTCTCCCTGTTTTCCCACTCCATCCAGCTCCTTCTCTAAGTTCTCACCAGTCACATCTGCGTTTGTAAGATGAGGCTGACTACTTGTGTACTGGACCCCATCCCCACCACACTACTTCAGTCCTGCCTTCATGCCATAATCCCGACTGTCACGACAATAATAAACTCATCCCTTGACACTGTGACGATCTTAACAATTTCTGGTCTATTTCCCACTTACCTGTCCTGTCAAAAGTTTTTGAGCGTGTTGTGGCTTCCCAGCTCACCAACTACTTAACTTCTAATAATTTAATGGAACCCTTTCAGTCTGTTTCAGGGCGCGGCACAGCTGTGAAACTGCTCTGCTACGGGTAACCAATGATTTGCTTATGGCAGCAGACTCTGGACAAACCAGCATATTAATTCTGTTAGACCTCAGTGCAGCATTTGACACTCGGGTCAGACGTGACATCCTACTGTCCAGAATGGAGAACATGCTGGGTATCTCTGGCACTGCCCTCCAGTGGTTTAAGTCCTATCTGACTGATGGGCAAGAGTTTGTTAGTCTTGGTGACAGCAGATCCAGTTCAGCACCAGTCACACAAGGAGTCCCTCAGGGCTCTGTCCTCGATCCTTTTCTCTTCTGTATTTACATGCTTCCCCTTGGCCATATTATCCGTAGCTATGGACTGGGTTATCATTTTTCTGCAGATGATACTTAACTTTACTTCAATGTTAAAAGTGGAACTTCATCAGAGCTTTCTCAGCTCACAACCTGCCTCAGTGAAATTAAAACCTGGATGGAGCAGAACTCTTTAAAATTAAATTACAACAAAACTGAACTCCTGCAAATTGGGACTAAAATGCAACTTAATAAAATGAGCTCCTTCCCAGTCCATCTTAGTGGTGATCTCATCAGACCTGCCTCTACTGTAAAGAATCTTGGTGTCATTTTTTATTCCTCCCTTTCTTATTCCGCCCACATAAATCACATTAAGAAACTTTCTTACTTTCACCTCCGTCACATATCCCGTGTTTGCTCCTTCCTCTCCTTCTCTAATGCTGAGAAACTTGTCCATGCTTTTATCACATCCCGCATCGATTATTGTAATTCCCTACTGGCAGGTGCCCCTTCTAATCTTATATCACAGCTCCAGCTTATTCAAACTCAGCTGTAAGAGTCCTTACTCGAACCAGCAGCAGCGAGCACATCACACCATCCTGCTCCGCCTTCACTGGCTCCCTGTGTCTTACAGAATCGAATATAAAATCGTACTAATAACCTACAAAGCCTTAAATAACCTCGCGCCAAACTACATCAGTGACCTTCTCCATCACTATGTGCCTGTCCGCCCACTAAGGTCCTCTGATTCTGGTAACCTTGTTGTGCCCCTCACTAATCTACACTCCATGGATGACAGCAGGGCCTTCAGCTGTATAGCGCCCAGACTCTGAAATGACCTACCGAAATTAATCAGGTCAGCTGACTTCATGAATTCTTTTAAAACTCATCTGTTCAGTTTGTCTTTTAGCTCTACTTGACTTTATTACCCTTCTCTCAGTTTACTTCTCTGTCAAGATGCTCATGTAACCTGAGACCATCAATGATGTTGTCTGTTAGGCTTGTTCTCTGAATTCACTGTCTTACTCTTCTTTATTTGGTTATCTGGTTAGTACAATGCTATATACTGTATACCCTGCTGTTCTTTCTTAAACTCTGTGAAGTGCCTTGAGCATGGGAAAGGCGCTATATAAATAAAATGTATTACTATTTATTATTATTGTTACAGTAGTCTGATTACAGCTGCAGGCTGAGAACACTGTGGAAACGTCTTGCATATTCTTCCCCAGCCCTGATCAGGCCCACTCTGCCCTAACGTTATCACATGAAGAGCCCCTTGTGTGGTCAGTGCTGAGCAGCTCTTGGCTGGACACACCGGCTTTGTGTTTTCTCACGTTGCTTCCTTTCTTCTGCTTCTGTTTTAAGCACTCAAATAAACTGAATGTGCCGCCACTTTTAACTTCTATCACCTTTTTGCAGAGTTTGCATTTTACTTGAATTTGTTCAACGTCTTTCCTATTCCGATCCAAGCCAATTCCACACATCTGACTTAATATTACGGTGTTCATGTGGAACAAGCTCATTCATAGGAGAAATGCCACCCATCATCTTCTTTACATTAATATTTTATTAGAGGAACGAAACCACAAAGACAGTTCACTGAGCAGAAATCAAACGGGTTTATTTCTACCAATCAAAACACTCCACGAAACAGTAATGCAATCAGTAGCCAATCACAGTCCTTCTGTCGTTACGGCTACAGGAGGCGCCATCACTTTGGTCCTCACTCTTTCCTTTTATTTTAAGTGACATGTACTTTATCCTCCTGTTTCAAAGTCATGCCAGTCTGCTTTAGTGGCACAGCAGACAAACTCATCATCCCGCACACAACTGAGCTTGTGGCACTGTCACCTTTCAAACTGAAAGACGACACGCCAGTTCCCCTCAATGCCTCGTTTTCATCCCTAATCCTCGCCCCCTGGTCTCTTGGTGGCCTTATTGTATCAAGAGTGGGTTCGGGGGCTGATGGAGCTCCTCTGTGGCTCACACCAGCTGATTAAGCTAAGGTGTTGGCTCAGCTGTTTAACTGTACCATTTGTAGTAAGTGTACATATTTAATATGTCACTGTGCTCTATACAAATATAATTTTATAAATCTACTTTTCTTTCTCCTCACATGCACAGCTAACACAAAGCCAGATTTAGCACAGGGGCTCATCATTCAGAACTGCTAAGCAAGCATTAAAAGACAAGACAGTTCTAATGGGCAACGTGTACTATTTCTGTGTGTCAAAGTCAGCATGACACTGCATCCTCTGTGCCTTGTTTGGAATGGCGTGATCCACCAAAGTGGGGGCCTGCACATGGAGAAAAGGTATAAAGCCTTGGCACATTGCCTGGCACACCTTTGAAGCCGACGGACGAATAGGAGAGACCGTCATCCGATCCGGAAAATCCTTCCAATGCAGCGGTGAAAATGGCAGACTCTACACATCAGGCCCTCACTCCCGAACTGGGTTCTTGTCATGGCTTCCTTCGTCTGCTATGCCATGTAAGCCGTCATTAAACAAAGCAAAGTTATTTCTCCTGTGTGATTTCTCACCGCCATATCACTAATGGAGGGGTATCGCCTTTTAATATCATATCTATATAGTTTTGGGTTATGTAACACGCCGCAATTACAAAAGAACTCATTCCAACAAGGGAGCTAGCGCCCCCTGCTGGATACACCATTTCGTTAAATTTCGTTGATTAAAAGATTTCATCAAAAAATCCCCCAGCCCTAACATACACTGACTGAAGTTTCAGATTTTAATGTAAATCCTGAAATCAAAGCCCACCTCGTCAGATTTTTTTATCATGTAAACTAAGATCTCAATTTAAATGTAACTAAGTGTACGGTTCAGTTTTCCAAGACAACACCTTTTGCACCAAAATAATCAGATAGTTGGACTTTTTCATTTCCCTGCGTATTCCCTCCCTGGTATGCCTGGTGGTAGCTACTGGGTTCTTTTAGTAATGTTAATGATGGGCATGAACCTGGAGTGGCATTCAAAAACATCTCAAAACCTGTGTGGACCCGTCAGCTGCCTGAGGTGCAGAGTGGCACACAGGATTGTTACTGAAGTTATCGAAATGCTTGCCATACTGTTAGATAGATAGATAGATAGATACTTTATTAATCCCAATGGGAAATTCACATTTCACACTCTTGTTTTGTTTTTTCTTCAGCTGGCCGAGCCACTCTCATGAAACTGAAAGATGTTACAGTCCTAATGTGAGATGATGTGAGAGTTTGTGGAGACAACACGCAAGTAGACTTTCACAAAGACTGGCGCTGTCTCTGACCTTGTTTGATATCTACTAATGTGATGCTTACAGAAGGTTAGACTTCGCTCCCTCTAAGGGCCCATGGGTGTCCTGGCCACCATAACTGGTACAAGGGAGACATGCCATAGATAAATCTCCCTGCTGCCTGCCAATGGTATAGGGAACTTCAGGTGACCTTCCACAGCATCTGATGGTTTCATTAGTGTCCCAGGAGTCGTCATCTCCAGGTCCTTCATAGTGCCAGCGGTTATCACTTTGATCGATGATAATAACGTGCATCACAACTGTACACTTTGATGTCCGTCTTTCACATCACTTGCGCTGCAGAACTCCTTGAATTTAGAAACTCTGTTAGGTTTGTAGCGGTCCAGTGCCGCTAAGAGTCCCACTGTCGATAAGACGGTGATTTTTATTTTTTGGTGGACACTCCAGGAACGCACACAGCCTTGGCCCGACCTGCACACACTCACAAGCAGAGACACGAAACCAACAAATGAGAAAATAATATAAACTGCTCATAAAAATTAAAGAAACACTTTGAAAACGTATCAGATCTCAATGGGAAAATTTTTTTATGGTGGCTGGAGTTCCAATTCTGCTACCAACCCCCAGATTTTTCCATGCAAGTTGCAGAGGTAGATGCAGATTAACATCATACCCAGGATGGAGCAATTGCAGGTTAAGGGCTTTGCTCAGGGGCCCAATGGAGTAGAGTCACTTCTGGCGTTTACGGGATTTGAACCAGCAACCTTCTGATTACCAGTGCAGATCCCTACCTCAGAGCCACCACTCCGCCTAATAGGTGAGGATTAGTAACAAATTATAATTATCATGTTACTTATGTTTAAGTGCTAATGACTAACAACAGAGATGCAGTCTGTACAGTTAATCAGCAGCTCTAGTCAGGGTGTGCTAAACTGAAGTAGTGAGTCTTCAGCCAGGATTTAAAAGCTGAGACCGAAGGGGCATCTCTTATAGTAGCAGGCAGACCACTCCACCGTTTAGGGGGTCCTGTAACTAAAAGCTCGACCTCACATTGTTATTTTATTAATCCTTGGAATCATAAGCAGACCGGCACCTTGAGATCTTAATGTGCGCTCAGGTTTGTAAGTCATGATAAGTTCAGACAAGTAAGCCGGACCTCTGCCATTTAATGCTTTATATGTTAAAAGGAGGATTTTGAAATCTGCCCTAAACTTAAACGGGAGCCAGTGAAAGGATTTAAGAACTGGAGTTATGTGTTCGTACTTTCTTGTTCTTGTAATAATTCTTGCAGCAGCATTTTGGATTAACCTGAAGCAGTATAAAGAACAGTTTGAACATCCAGTGAACACCGCATTGCAGTAGTCAATCCTACTAGAGATAAAAGCAGGAATTCATTTCTCAGAAGTTCGATCAGATGACTTGCTGATGGTTCTGTGCATGATGGATGGATGGATGGCTGGTTGGTAAGGTAACTGGCTGAATTTTCCTGTTTCATATGGCTTGTACTATTCGTTGTGATAGCCATCATGTCATTACATGTGCCAGGTGGTCCCCAGACCGCCAAGAGTGCAATGCAGAGCGATGCATAGAACTCCTCAAATGCAATTGTCTGGATGTGTCAGGTGGGAGGTGGGAACACCTGCAGCATCGTGATTACATATGTATGAGGATCATTAGCATAGTCCATGTATTACTAGACGATTGTGATTTCTAAAGGTAAGTTGCACAGAAATACGCATCTATCTATCTATCTATCTATCTATCTATCTATCTATCTATCTATCTATCTATCTATCTATCTATCTATCTATCTATCTATCTATCTATCTATCTATCTATCTATCAATCATATGCCAGGTTTTATACACTTTTGATTTGTTTGTTTTTTGGTCATGCACATACCTGTATTTTCTCACTGGAATCCACCCACAGTTTTCTAAATGAGATTCCTTCCTCTAGTATTGCATTTCCTCTAAAGGTCTGAGGCCTTTCATTTCCTCAAATATGCAAAAACAAAAGGTGATGAGGAGGAAGGGGCAAAGACTTTTTCACAACGCTGAGTGAATAAAAGGAGCGTTAGAGGTCGTCTGTGTCAGTTGGGTTTACTTAACTGGAGTAAGCGGGCCTGAACTAAATGGCCGCCCCGGTCAGGTTTCTTTGTCCGCTTCACGCTGTTTCATATTATTATTGTTCTCCTCTTCATATCCTCCTGCAGATACCCTGGACAGTCCCAGTTTTTCCCTTCAACCAACACCATATGATGAAAGTACGAAGTGGACGTCAGGACCAGAGAGTTTGACACCAGAATCTCTGCAGTTTAGTGCTCTGCCTGCTGTGAAGCGAAGACGGAGAGTTGCAATGAATGGTCAACAACAGAAACACAATACAAACTCAGAGGGTGCGAATGTCGGCAAAGGGCAAAGGAAAAGTACGAAAAGAAAACCTAAAGGGAAAGGCAAAGGCAGTCAGTCTACCCGTAAGGCTCAAAAGCCCTATATGTGTTCAGAGTGTGGAAAATGCTTTTTAAAAAAGGACCGGCTGGAGGCCCATTGCACACGATTTCATACTGGAGAGAAGCCATATTGTTGTTCTGAATGTGGGAAACAGTTCACTTGCAAGAGCCAATTTCAAACACATTCTCGAACTCACACCGGAGAGAAGCCGTATGGCTGTACTGAATGTGGGAAGCGTTTCAATATCAAGGGCCATCTTCACAGGCACTCTCGCGTTCACACCGGGGAGAAGCCGTATTGCTGTGGTGTGTGTGGGAAACGATTCTCCGACAGGCGCACTCTGGAAAGTCATTCTACAGCTCACACGGGAGAGAAGCCGTATGCCTGTACTGAATGTGGAAAACGATTCTCTTACAGATGCAGTCTTCAGAAACACTCTTTGATTCATAGTGGAGAGAAACCATATTGCTGTTTTGAATGTGGGAAAAGCTTCTCTGTCAAGGGCCAACTGCAGACACACTCTCGAGTTCACACTGGAGAGAAGCCATTTTGCTGTACTGAATGTGGCAAGCGATTCGCGGAGAAGCGCAGTCTTATCGATCACTCTACAACTCACACTGGAGAGAAGCCGTACTGTTGTCCTGAATGTGGCAAAAGATTCTCTCATAGAGGCAGTCTTCAAAGTCACTCGACAGCTCACACCACAGAGACGCCGTATTGCTGTGCAGAATGTGGTAAAAAGTTCAAAAAAACGAGCATCCTGAAGAGCCACGCGAGAATCCATACTTCAGAAAATCCCTACGGCTGTTCTGAATGTGGGAAAAAATTCTCACAAACGAGTGACCTGCGGAGACACTCTGCAATTCACCTTGGCGAGAAGTCGCACAGCTGTTCAGAATGTGGCAAAAAGTTCTTTTTCAAGAGCAGTCTTCAGACCCACTTAAAAGTTCACACCGGAGAGGACCTCTATTTCTGCTCTGAATGTGGGAAACAATTTACACTTAAGAGCCAGCTGGACATCCACACCAGGGTTCATACTCGTGGGAAACTGTATGGTTGTTCTGACTGCGGTAAAAGGTTCTCACGACAGGGCGAGCTGCGGCGACACTCTTCAGTTCACACCGGAGAGAACCGCTTTGGCTGCACTGAATGTGGCAAACATTTCTATCGGCAAAGCAGTCTTCAGAAGCATTCCCTACTTCACACCGGAGAGAAGCCATATTGCTGTTCTGAATGTAACAAACGATACTCGCGAATGAACCAGCTGGAGGCCCACAAGAGAATGCATGCCAGAGAGAAGTCCTCAGACTCCTAAGACTTCAGAGCCATGCGATAAAATAACAAAAACGCCAGCAAATGTCATTGGAACAAAATCACCAGATTGGTGCCAGTGGGATCCACAGGTTCACTCGGAAGAATTGTGCAGATAACCGGCCAGAGGACTCGGTAATACTGAGGACAACGCTGGTCCTGCGAGGAGCCCACACAGCAATTTGAAGCGAACAGAAAGACAAGAAGATGCCACAATTAACAAGTGAGGTTCACGCCTGTGGTGAGCTGAAACACGAGGACCAAAAAATGAAGACCAAAAGAGGCGCCGGAAAGCAGGCGACGTTACGGCTCTGCATTCGTATTTTATTTTTCTGTTTATTTTTCTAATTTTTGTTGATATGAAGATCGGCCGTGTGTTCATTTTACATTTTCTGATTGTTTTTGAATGATTTGATTTTTTTTTCTCATGTTTTGTTTATTTTTCACAGCACAGCTCTGGGCTGGCAGCGTGATGGCACTTGTGGTGGGGTCTGACGTCACTTACTTGGTATAAATGTGACCGCCATTGGCTCACGCGGTGTCCGCTCGGCTCGGCTCCCGTGCTCGACATGCTGCCAGTCGTTTACCAGTTTTGTTTGAGACATTTGGTGTTCCTACTCGCTCAACTGCGGACCCTTCATTTGAGGATTCTCTTGCTTTGGTCCTTCTATGTCATCTCCTGCTCGCTGGTTTTCTTTTCTGACACTCGCAGTAATCCCTGCGCCCATACAGTCGTGTGAAAAAGTAAGTACACCCCATGAAACATTGTTTTGTTTTGTAGCCCATGTGGACGTATCGAGATTTGATCTTCAGTGTCCGACTCCAGTCCTGGGGGGCCGCGGTGGCTGCAGGTTTTCCTTCCTGCTACTTTCTTCATCAGTGACCACTTTCAGCTCTTAATTGACGTCATTTTGTCCCTTTATTTAAATTTTTTTTTGTTTGTTTTATAAGACTCCGTCCTCTGATTTGTTTCGTTTTCCCTCAACTGGTAGCTCAACAAAAATGAGATGTGAAGTTAGTGAGCCAACAGGCCCCCAGCAACGTCCGAGCCTCAAACTCCAACCAGTTTCTTCATCAGACGCCGACTCTCATTCCTTAAACTCGTTCTTTAATTCTCTGGCTTGTTGCTGCTCTCCTTCCGCCACAGCAGACATTTCCAGAGCTGACGTTCTTGTTTTTCACATGAATGCCCTCAATATGTTTTGTGGACCCAAGAAGAGGAGCATCGCTGAGACCGTCGCCCTCTTTATTTTCAGATGTTTTAGCCGCTCGTTTTGAACCTCATAATTGATGGTTGGCCGAGGTCTTCAGGACCCCGACTGTGTCTGGCTTGTCTGACGGCCCCTCCACAATCTGCCTGTGGCTCTCAAGGAGCTGATGGCCAGCGGGTGCTGTTGGTTTTCATTTATGTCGAGTAGTTTCTACTGTTGTTGATGCATTTAAACAAATCCGTATCCTCAGCTGTGGCCATTCTGGATCTAGTGGGTGGCCTCCTGTGTTCTTGCCTTTTGCCATGAGAGTCGTCACTTGGTCAGGAGTGGCGTATTTCTGAGGTGGCTCTGTGAAGAGGGTTACTTGTGTTTACTCCATTCACTGACACCCATTGCACAACCAGCCCAGACGTGACGCAGTGAAGCTTGGTGGAGATATTCCTGAGCTGAGAAGTGACATCAGGTAGCCGATATAAAGTGACGAAAAGTCAAAGTTCAGTGCACATCCACAGCAGTGGCCCCCTAGCCGTACTCGTCGTGTTTGTGACGCTCAGCAGCACGAGTTACACACGCGAGTCGTCGTTGGGCTGCACTTCCATACTTGTTGAGGGTCTCGTCCTTTGCCAGTTTCTCCACGATGTTGCGTGTGCACGACTCCGCCTTGCTGTAGATATACGGTATGTACCGTACGTTCCCCCCATCAAGTCTTCTTCTGTAAATCCCGATGTCTGCGTTCGCACGTTTTGAGCCTTTATGTGAGTATCCAGGCTTTCTAAATGAGCCCCCTGCTCTTTGCCTGGGTGTTCATCGGCCCTGAAGTCCTCCTGGCACACCTTCCACGTTGGTCTTATTTAAGCAGACCGTTTCTAACGATAAACTCGTGCACTTTGGAGTTAACGGTTAAATGGTGACCTACCTGAAGGTCTTGGAATGACATTCTGGGGGTCTTGGAGATGTCATCCAGGTTCTTGTATTCTTCTGCTCTTGGGCTCATCTTGCTGTGATGGCCTCTGGCAGTTGCTTGAAATCTTCTGCACTTGTAGACGACCATCCGGACAGTCAAATGGTTGAGTTTGGAGTTCGTTTAAAATCCCATTCCAGACTCGGCCAGCTAGAAGCCCCTTTGTGAAGGCTCCCCTCTCGTGATGTTTCAATCATCTGAGGTTGTGATACATGGAGGGGTGGACTTACTGTTATACATGTAGAAGTATATTTTTAAATATTATTACATGAGGCAGGATGTGTGCACCGTTTAAATGAAGATCAAATCGTTGCATGTGCTGGAAAAGAAAAAAAAAACATTTCAGGGGGTCTACTTGCTTTTTCAACGTAGGAAGAAGGAAAAATCGACCATCAAAAGGCCAACTGAAAGGTCCCCGTCACGGGCGGAGGTCCTGCTTGCGAGTAAATCCTTTCCTTACCTACAGATTCTCTTTTGTTTGTCCTCCTTGTCGGTTCGCTTGGACCTCCCGGGCCGTTATCTTCAATACTGAAGGCCCGATGGCCTCACACGTCGTGACTTCTGGCCGCCATGCGTTAGAAACGGCGAAGAGGACGTCAGCCCCTCCAAACTACACGGCGGGATGGGAGCCGCGCTTCACAGCAACAACGTGGCGACGGCGGGACGTCACCATTGTGAAAACGGGGCTTACAAAGCCAGTTTGTGCAGGTCAGAGCAGAACTGAAGTCGACTCGTCACGTGTTTAAAAAATATTAAATGATAATTTTAGCAGAATCCCGAAGACAGAACAGCTTCAGACCCACCAAGGACTTTACACAGGAGAGGAGCTCAACGTGGCCCAAAAAAGACAAATAGCTCAGAAGTCACGACGTCCGCGTGCAGCGCGTCTCAAGGGGTCACACGGGAGAGTCTGGAGAGAGGAGTAGAAGATAAGGAAGTGCCAGTCAGGGGGGGTTAAGAAACAGCGGGATGAGGGCCAACTGAGGGGAGCAAACGTGGAATGAAACCTGAGAAAGTGTGAGGAACATCACAAGAGACCTTGTGGACTACACAAGGGGGCATTACAAGTGCCACGACAAGCCCTCGCATCGAAGAGCAGGAGAAGAAGACGTCACAACGAACACGTGAGGGTTATGGAGGAGGAAGTAGAAGGGACGTTCAGAGAAGACTCCACAACCCTGCAATGGGCATCTCTGTGTCACCGGAATGAAAACCCACCTGATGTAGCAGCTGAACATCTACAGCCGCCATTGGTCACCAGACTAGGGTGCTGTGGGGTGGCAACATGCGGGCCCTTTGCCTTTGATTCAGAAGGTGATGCCCTGCTGCTGCTGCCGGTAGATTATTTTTCTAAATGGAGTTTTTCTGAGTTGACTACACCTCACTGTCGCTGGGGGACGTATTTCTGAGGGGTTCAAAGTCCACTGGCGTTGTCCTGTTGGCACTTCTAACGAGGGTCCTGGAGGGGCGCCCACCTTCTCCAAGACAGTTTCAGACTTCCAGTACATCTTATCTGTCACCAACTAAGATCCTGCCATTGTCCAACCCACTATATCGTCACTACAGGGTCACGGGGGGGTCTGCTGGTGCCAATCCCATCTAACACAGGGCACAAGGCAGGACGCCAGCCCACCACAGCCAACTAAGATCGGCAGACAGTTAATGAGCGAGTGAAGTGACAAAAGAGCCGTACAGCACAGGAGGGGACCCTGTAACCGTTGTCACGTGGAGTCTCTTTGTACCTCTCGGTGTTTTCTAATAAATGGTAACGTCTCTCATAGAGTTCATTATTAATTGACGCCTTAAGGGGGCTTTGGGACATTCACAGGTAGGACATTTGTGATAAACAAAGTGGTGGAGAGAACGGTTCTGTCAGCGGTGGCCGATGTCCCCTCGGTCGTCAGTCACGTGTTAACCGCTGAATTTCTCTGAGGACGTTGAATGGACTGTGCGTTGGTGTCGTGGGCCTGGCATTGTGATTTGGGGGCTTTGTAGATTGGCATTTTTCCACTTCATGATTACATTTCAGTGGTGGTCTGTGTTTGTGGCTCATTGGGAAGCTGAGGTTTCCAGATGTGCGCTCAGATCATTTAGATTTCTAGTTGCCTTTCTCAGGATCTGCAGGCGTACGGTTGTCTCAGTGACACTGAGCTCCAGTGACTGAAGGCCCCTCATTACACACCAAAAGTAATAACAGGACAACCGAGACAGCAGTTTGGTGACTTGAGACTGAGGACGACCAGAGCCCTTGGAGAGGAGGAGGCAATGAGCCTGCCAGTATATCTCGACTCTGAGGAACGAGGGCCACCGTCAGGGACCACCTCAGCTCACGAGGTCACTCTGTGGTGGCACTGGTCACTCCTCACCTGCAAGCTGCTGACGTTTGGGTTATAAAGACATGAGGATAGCTTCAGGTCACAGAGCACAGCAGCAGAAGGTCCTCAGCCCTCCAACAGACGGTGACAGGGACACGTGGATGGCCCACTCACCATAGTGGAGCAGTTTAAACAGCAGCTGAGTTTCACAGATGATGATTTATTTTTTTGGTGGGGACCCCAAGAACTCCGCCAGCCTCTGCCCGACTCACACACTCGCTCATGGAGTCAAAAAGCAAACAGAATTAAAACAAACGGCCGAGCGTATTAAATAATAATAAAGGAAATCCAACCAAAACAATCCCAGTCCTGCTCCCATTCCAGTGAATACACAAACTCCAAACATGATGACATCTGTGACCGATGGAGTGAAATAATGGAGTCTGAATGGTTCAGAGATCAGCCCTACTGGTATGTCCTGATGATGAAGAGTGCTGGGATCGGGAGCGCTCCTCCTCCTCCTCACAGTCCGATTCAGTCGTCACGCAGCAGGCAGACAGTCCATACACATGAACAGGAGATCATCCAGGACAAGAACAAGAAGGAGCGGGGAGACCAAACAGAGGGGGGACTTCAGCCACAACACGGACCCCCCCTCTGCACTGTCAACACTCGCGATGGCCTTCATGTCCCTAGCAGCCTCTGCGCCCTTAGCAGGCATCCAATCCGATCGCCTGCAGGGACTGCTACAATAATAATAATAATACACTATTTATATAGCGCCTTTCCAATGCTGAAGCTGTGAGTCCAGCTGGGTGAGCCTAAGGCTCTGGTCAATGGTGGATGGTGTAGAAGTGTTAGATGCTTATGGACAGGTGGCTGTGGCCGTGTTTAAGGAGCACCTCACACACACACACCGTGCAGGATGTTTTCCACAGCAGTGACACTTTCTGAAGTCTTGGGGACAAACTGAACAGGTGACACAGAGGACACCACAGTGTTGATCAGAACTCGAGGTCCAACTCCATCAGGTCCTGCAGCTTTTCCTGTCTTTAGCTTCCTCAGTTGCCTCCTCACTTGGTCTTCAGTTATGGACACTGATGGTCAGAGGTGGACCCGTCCCTGGCCACTTTGCTGATTGAGACGATGGCCGTGGGTGAAAACGTCTGTCAAAGATGGTTCAGGGTGTTTGCTTAGTCCACATCCAGCCCAGTCCACTCCTGACATCCATCATGTTTTTCCAGCTGAGGTGGTTTCCTATTTCAGCTTCTTCTATTTAATCCCCCCAATCACCAGTAACCCCACCAGCCCCAGTCACAGCAGGACCAGTAGAGTGAGTCCGCTCCTCCTCAGTGGCACACGTCTGGCATGCAGGAGGACAGCCGCACGACACACAGACTGAGGCTGCATGTGAGTCAGATCACCAATGGCTCTGATTTTACACCAGCATTCACAGAGAGAGAACCAGTCACAGGGGATGACAAACCAGTGTGTTTCTTTGTGCTGGTCCCAAGCCCAGGTAAATGGGGAGGGTTAGGACAGGAAGGGCATCCAGTGTCAAATTTTGCCAGATGAACATGCGGACAACAATACAAATTTCCATACTGGATCGGTCGAGTCCCGGGTTAACAACAAGTACAACCAGTACTGTCAGCCAACAACGTGCTAGCAGAAATTGGGCTACTGTTGGCCAAAGAAGGAGAAGAAGAAGAAGAGGAGGAGGAAGGTAAAGAGAGTGGAACTGAGGGTAGGAACTTTGAATGTTGGCAGTATGACTGGTAAGGGGAGAGAGTTAGCAGATATGGCGGAGAGAAGGAAGGTTGATATATTGTGTGTACAAGAGACTAAATGGAAGGGGAGTAAGGCCCGGTGGATCAGAGGGGGATTCAAATTGTCCTATCATGGTGTGGATGGGAGGAGAAATGGAGCAGGAGTTATTCTGAAGGAACAGCATGGCAAGAGTGTTTGGAAGTGAAAAAAGTGTCAGAGTGATGATCATGAAGCTGGAAACTGAGGTGTGATGATGAATGTTCTTAGTGCGTATGCACCGCAAGTTGGGTGTGCAATGGCTGAGAAAAAAGATTTAAGGAGTGACTTGGATGAGGTGATGGACAGAGAGTGGTGATTGGAGTGGATTTCAGTGGACATGTTGGTGAAGGGAACAGTGGAGACGAGGAGGTGATGGGTAGGTATGGTGTCAAGTAGAGGAATGAAGGTCAGATGATAGTGGATTTTGCTAAAAGGGTGGACATGGCTGTGGTGAATACGTAATTTAAAAAGAAGGAGGAACACAGGGTGACGTACAAGAGTGGAGGAAGATGCACACAGGTAGATGACATCCTATGCAGAAGAGTCAATCTGAAGGAGATTGAAGACTGCAAAGTGGTGGCAGGGGAAAGTGTAGTTAGACAGCATAGGATGGTGGTCTGTAGGATGACGTTGGAAATCAAGAAGAGGAGGAGAGTGAGGGCAGAGCCAAGGATCAAATGGTGGAATTTGAAAAAGGAAGACTGCAAGGTTGAGTTTAGGGAGGAGGTGAGACAGGCATTGGGTGGTAATGAAGAGTCACCAGACAGTTGGGAAACTACAGCAGATGTAGTAAGGGTGACAGCAAGAAGGGGGCTTGGTGTGACATCTGGAAAGAGGAAGGAGGAAAAGGAAACCTGGTGGTGGAATGGGGAAGTACAGGAGAGGATACAGAGGAAGAAGATGGTGAAGAAGAAGTGGCATAGTCAGAGATATGCAGAAAGTAGACAAGAGTACAAGGAGATAAGGCACAAGGTGAGAGAGGTGGCGAAGGCTAAAGAAAAGGCGTATGATGAGTTGTATGAGAGGTTGGACACTAAGGAGGAAGAAGACGACCAGTGGGCTACAGAGAGGGGCCAAGATGGGAAAGATGAGCAGCAGGTTAGGGTGATAAAGGATAAAGATGGAAACATACTCGCAAGTGAGGAGAGTGTGCTGAGCAGATGGAAAGAGGACTTTGAGAGGCTGATGAATGAAGAGAATGAGAGAGAGAAGAGGTTGGATGATGTGGAGATAGTGAACCAGGAAGTGCAACGGATTACCAAGGAGGAAGTAAGGACAGCTATGAAGAGGATGAAAAATGGAAAGGCCGTTGGTGCAGATGACATACCCGTGGAAGCATGGAGGTGTTTAGGAGAGATGGCAGTGGAGTTTTTAACCAGATTGTTTAATGGAATCTTGGAAAGTGAGAGGAGGCCTGAGGAGTGGAGAAGAAGTGTACTGGTGGGCCGATATTTAAGAATAAGGGAGATGTGCAGGACTGTAGTAACAGGATGAAGTTATGGGAAAGAGTAGTGGAAGCTCAGTTAAGAAGTGAGGTGATGATTAGTGAGCAGCAGGATGGTTTCATGCCAAGAAAGAGCACCACAGATGTGATGTTTGCTCTGAGGATGTTGATGGAGAAGTTTAGAGAAGGTCAGAAGGAGCTGCATTGTGTTTTTGTGGACCTGAAGAACACAGATGACAGGGTGACTGAGAGGAGCTGTGGTATTGTATGAGGAAGTCAGGAGTGGCAGAGAAGTACGTAAGAGTTGTAGAGGATATGAACGAGGGAAGTGTGACTGTGGTGAGGTCTGCGGTGGAGTGACGGAGGTGGGATTACATCAGGGATTGGCTCTGAGCCCTTTCTTAATTGTAATGGTGAAGGACAGGTTGACAGACGAGATTAGACAGGAGTCCCTGTGGACTGTGATGTTTGCTGATGACATTGTGATCTGCAGGTTGAGGAGACCCTGGAGAGATGAAGAGATGAGAGGAGAGGAATGAAGGTCAGTGAAATGGTGAGGATGAGGGGAGTAGAGTTAGCGAAGGTGGATGAGTTTTAAAAACTTGGGATCAACAGTACAGAGTAATGGGGATTGTGGAAGTGAAGTGAAGAAGAGAGTGCAGGCAGGGTGGAGTGAGTGGAGAAGAGTGTCAGGAGTGATTGGTGACAGCAAGAGTGACAGGGAAGGTCTACAGGACAGTAGTGAGACCAGCTATGTTATATGGGCTGGAGACGGTGGCACAGGAGACAGAGCTGGATGTGACAGAGTTAAAGATGCCAAGATTTGCATTGGGTGTGACGAGGATGGACAGGATTAGAAATGAGGACATCAGAGGGTCAGCTCAGGATAGACGGTGGGGAGACAAAGTCAGAGAGGCGAGATGGTGTTGGTTTGGAGATGTGCAGTGGAGAGATGCTGGGTATATTGGGAAAAGGATGCTAAGGATAGAGCTGCCAGGGAAGAGAAGAAGAGGAAGGCCTAAGAGAAGGTTTATGGATGTGGTGAAAGAGGACATGCAGGTGATGGTGGAACAGAACAAGATGACGAGGACAGGAAGAGATGGAACAAAATCGTCCGCTGTGGTGACACCTAACAGGAGCTGCTGGAAGAAGAAGATTCAGTCAGAGAGAGATTGGGGGTCTGAGGGGTGGTGGAAGTGTGATTAGAAAATTGATAAAACGTGGGGGAGGGGAGAACAGGACTTGCTCCGTCAACATGGTGGCAGGTGGAAGACTTTTTCGTTTTTCTTGTGCGACACGAGCAGCGTAACACAGTAACATTCACTCACAGTGGGGGTCCTCACGTGAAGAGGCGCAGTGTGCTGCGTGACATCGCCGGTGCTTTACGTGGATGTCAGGAGAGCGGCGCTCAGTAAATGAGCCTGAGGAGGACGTGCAGCAGATGGCGCCCCCAGGTTAGGGTCACTGAACTGTGAAAACGGTGGCCACACTGCAGTGAGCAGGACTCACAAATCAGGTGGCACATTGAGTCCCTCATCAAGTTGAGTCCAAAGGGTGAGTTGGGGTCTCCAGGACGTCCTCAACTGTACGTTTTTCTTTTTTAAAAAGACGTTTCTGTGGCACAAAACTTCAAGTTTGCATCAACCAAACAATCCTGGTGCAGTCTGGCTGAATGTCACACAAGTTTTTTACACACGGCGCTCACATGGCATACAAATGACCAATCACTGCGAGTTCTGAACAACAGTCATCCAATGGTGAGGAGCCTTTCACGCTTTGCGGTGAGATCTTTGACAAAGACTCGCTCAGTCGTGACGTGTGTGCAGCTCGCCTCAGGGTGTACCAGGGCCAAGCGCAGATTTTAACAATGAAGGACACTTAGGAGACCCCTCAGGTTTGTGAAAAGACCATCACTACCTTGGATTGACTTGTGGGTTTACTGCAATGCACACAACCATCTCTGCAATACGGCAGAACACCTCGGGTATAAGTGGGAACTGATCGGTTAAACGAGAGAACATCGGGATTTGAGCAAACCGCGAGATACAAAGAGTCACAAAATGTGAGCCGACTCTGCACAAGCTGCCCCCCTCGAGTTTGATTTACAGGCGGAGAATAAGGAAGAGCGCCAGCTGCGCCAACGGGAAGACACCCAGACACACAGGAAGTACAAAGTCAGAGAAAATGAAGAAGAACGGGAGCAACAAAGCAGGGAAGACAACTTGATGAACAAGAGAGCAAAGGCAAGAGGAACGGCAGAAGACAGTTGGGCAAGGCTGGCGAGAGGTGCCATACGTCAATGGGCACGAGAAGAGAATCTCACAGGAATGGCGAGGTAGAGGAGTTTAGTGTTCATATTGGGGTGCAGGGGATGTCTGAGGGGCTTCATCAACGCGCATCGAGCTGTCATGAAGGTAAAGTCACCAGACATCTGCAGCACATGTTGGAAGAGATAAATAAAATCAGTGCAAACTTTAAAGATTTTTGAACTTTTTATTTTGTTTCTTTTTGTTTCAGGTTCTCAAATTGTGATTTTCTTTGGTGTCCTTTGGCAAACTCCATCTCCACAGCCTTCATTATTCTGATATTAAAGACAATCAGGATGAGGAGCTTTTAATGGACAACGTAATGTGGCGTCCACTCCTAAGTATGAGGAGCCTCGGTAGTTAAGAGACGTGCTTCTATTTTATTAAAAACTGAAGAGCTCTACATGGAAAATGACGTCATTATGTAAAAATAACCAACACGTTACTTAAATATTAAGAGAAAACGTAATGAATAATGTTTAATTAGCAAAAAAAATAATCAGGTGTTACTTCTTCAGTAGCCAGAAGCACAACTGGTTAAAATCAGCAGAGTGTGAAGAAGGCGGCGAGGACCTCCGACTGAGGCAGGACCACAAATCGTAGAGAGAGACGAGCTGCGGGATTAAAAAGGCGGACGTGAGCAGAAACAGGCCTCGGACTGGGAGCTCACAAATGTCCACACTCTGGACACTCCATTGAGTTCCGCTCCTCCCTCCTTAAATGTCCCGTCTTCGTGTTTCTTCTACGCCGGACACGTCGCGTTTCAATACGAGACTCAAATCACTCGCCTTTACACAAAAGAACGAGAGACACGTGGAGTTGCTTTGAAAACTGAGGAACGTTCCCTGATCTGCGGTTTGGAAAATGGGCTTCTTTGTAAACATCTGAAGTTCTTAAAACTGCAATTTACAGAAATGACAAAGATCTTTAAACTCACAACAAGAATCTCTTTACTTTTTATTTTTTTTACCTCATTCCTTTGAGGTCACTTGTACCACAGCAGCTTTATCATAGCACCCGGAAAATTAAACTCTACAGGAGCGGCGAGACTGATAATATATATAATTAGAAATGAAGCGACGCCAGCGACGGACGGACGACAGGCCATTCGAGAGGCAGGCGAGGTCATCTGCACCTTCTTCTTTCACCACACCACGTGGGCAGCTCAGCTCAGGGACAGGAGACTCGTTGGCTACTTCTCTACGGCACGTCTCAAATTTGGGCTCAATTTGTGTTCCTACTGGAACTTCATAAATGAGAAACGTTTTCTGGGGTACATACAGTAGATAGAATCAGACTCCATAATTCTGTTTAAATCAGCATTGCAGACATCCTGTATATACAGGTGCTGGTCATAAAATTAGAATATCATGACATATCATTCAAAAAGTGACACTTGTATATTAGATTCATTCATTACACACAGACTGATGTATTTCTTTTAATGCTGATGATTATAACTGACAACTAATGAAAGTCCCAAATTCAGTATCTCAGAAAATTAGAATATTGTGAAAAGGGACAGCTTGCAAAGTTGTGTAAATAAATCAACTTTGTCATGATATTCTAATTTTATGACCAGCACCTGTAGTGCTGTACAAAAAAGAAACAGCGAGATTTTATTGTTCAACAACAGCAGCAATTCAGATCAGTCAAAGGTGGAAAGTCCTAATAAATTCAAGTAAACCTGCTATGCACGACAGCACCACAAGGGGGCAGTAAAATACTTTTAGATTAAATGATAAGTTGTTTTTATTTAAGTTTTAAATTAGAAATGTGCAGCATATAATTA
This sequence comes from Erpetoichthys calabaricus, assembly GCF_900747795.2. Classification (NCBI taxonomy): domain Eukaryota; kingdom Metazoa; phylum Chordata; class Cladistia; order Polypteriformes; family Polypteridae; genus Erpetoichthys; species Erpetoichthys calabaricus. Next base: position 4,383,232 of record NC_041395.2, on the reverse strand, counting down.
CAATTGATACAACATGTTTCAGTATTAAATGAATGAGAAACCAGACACTAAGGATAGTTCAACAACTATCGGAGTGCTGGCTCTGAGGCTGGGGATCTGCACTGGCAATCGGAAGGTCGCCGGTTCGAATCCCATAAATGCCAATAGGGACTCTGCTCTGTTGGACCCTTAACCTGCAATTGCTGAGCACTTTGAGTAGTGAGAAGAGCGCTATATAAATGCAAAGAATTATCAATTATAGAATTGCCATATTTACACGTGTACCACGCGCACATTTTTTCCAGAAAATTAGCATTAGAAAATCAGGCGAGTGTCAAACACGAGGAAATTTTTTTCTGTAATGTTTACTTCTTCTGCTTGGGCTCTCTCTCTCTCTCTATGCAACAAAAACAGAAGAGCATTTCGCAGAAAACGTGCCCTAAACGCTTCCTATACAATCACAACGCACGTCGCACACGGGACAGATTTTTTTCGCGATATTCTTTGTAAAAATTAGGGTGCACGGCTTGCATGAGGGCGTGTGGTACACGAGTAAATACGGTATTAACAATGAAGGTGATTAATTGGTGTCAATCAAAAATAAACCTTAAAATGACCCCCCCCCCCCCCAAAGTTGACAAAACACATGAGACTCCATGAAATGATCATAACAACAGCACAAGATTTAGGACTCTCTTCAAGGCATTTCCTCCTCCATGATAAAAACGTGTGAAGTGTGAGCCATCTGCACAGACCACAAACAGAGCCGTGCCAGCTGTGTGACTGTGACGTCATAAATAAAATGAAGGTCAGAGCTCCGTGAGCGCCATGACGGGTCGTGTGTTTCACTGCTGGTTTGCGGCGGTTTGGTTTTTTGCACAGCAGCACCACCACATGGAGGAGGTCCGACAAGACGCCGCTACCCCTGCAACTCCACCGCTGCCCACCCTGCTGGCCGCCTTCTCTTTCTCTCAGGTGAGAGATGAATTCAGCTTTGTGAAGTTTGACTTCATTGTATGTAATGTTAATTCCTATGTTGTATAACTTTAACTGATTCTATGAAATGTTATTTTTTTTCAAATAAAAAGGGTAAGAAGAAGAATTCTGAAAAATCAAAAGGTGGAACATTCTAATGAAACCAAGTAAAGCTGCTGTGCACAACATCACCACAAGGGGGCAGCTAACATTGGCAATTAAATATATATATATATATATACAGTTGGTACGGAAAGTATTCAGACCCCCTTCAATTTTTCACTCTTTGTCATATTGCAGCCATTTGCTAAAATCATTTAAATTAATTTTTTCCCTCATTAATGTACACACAGCACCCCATATTGACAGACAAAAAAAAGAATTTTTGAAATTGTTGCAGATTTATTAAAAAAGAAAAACTGAAATATCACATGGGTCCTAAGTATTCAGACCCTTTGCTCAGTATTTAGTAGAAGCACCCTTTTGAGCTAATACAGCCATGAGTCTTCTTGGGAAAGATGCAACAAGTTTTTCACACCTGGATTTGGGGATCCTCTGCCATTCCTCCTTGCAGATCCTCTCCAGTTCTGTCAGGTTGGATGGTAAACGTTGGTGGACAGCCATTTTTAGGTCTCTCCAGAGATGCTCAATTGGGTTTAAGTCAGGGCTCTGGCTGGGCCATTCAAGAACAGTCACAGAGTTGTTGTGAAGCCACTCCTTCATTATTTTAGCTGTGTGCTTAGGGTCATTGTCTTGTTGGAAGGTAAACCTTCGGCCCAGTCTGAGGTCCTTAGCACTCTGGAGAAGGTTTTTGTCCAGGATATCCCTGTACTTGGCCGCATTCATCTTTCCCTCGATTGCAACCAGTCGTCCTGTCCCTGCAGCTGAAAAACACTCCACAGCATGATGCTGCCACCGCCATGCTTCACTGTGGGGACTGTATTGGACAAGTGATGAGCAGTGCCTGGTTGTCTCCACACATACCGCTTAGAATTAAGGCCAAAAAGTTCTATCTTGGTCTCATCAGACCAGAGAATCTTATTTCTCACCACCTCAGAGTCCTTCAGGTGTCTTTTAGCAAACTCCATGTGGGCTGTCGTGTGTCTTGCACTGAGGAGAGGCTTCCGACAGGCCACTCTGCCATAAAGCCCTGACTGGTGGAGGGCTGCAGTGATGGTTGACTTTCTACAACTTTCTCCCATCTCCTGACTGCATCTCTGGAGCTCAGCCAAAGTGATCTTTGGGTTCTTCTTTACCCCTCTCACCAAGGCTCTTCTCCCCCGGTAGCTCAGCTTGGCCGGAAGGCCAGCTCTAGGAAGGGTTCTGGTCTTCCCAAACGTCTTCCATTTAAGGATTATGGAGGCCGCTGTGCTCTTGGGAACCTTAAGTGCAGCAGAAATTTTTTTGTAACCTTGGCCAGATCAGTGCCTTGCCACAATTCTGTCTCGGAGCTCTTCAGGCAGTTCCTCATTTGCTCTGACATGCATTGTGAGCTGTAAGGTCTTCTATAGACAGGTGTGTGGCTTTCCTAATCAAGTCCAGTCAGTATCATCAAACACAGCTGGACTCAAATGAAGGGGATCTCAAGGATGATCAGAAGAAATGGAGTTAAATATATGAGCGTCACAGCAAAGGGTCTGAATACTTTCCGTACCCACTGTATATATTTTTTTGGCTTTTTGGTTTTCATTTCTCTTTTAAATCTGAAATGCGCAGCAGATAATTGCAGTTAATAACCCGTTTAAGCGCTAGTATGAGGGAGAAGACAGACAGACGTACAATATGAAGAAACACAAATGACAGTTCAGCAGGTCAGGTCGTTCAATCAAAACAAACCTCAGGGCCCCCCGAGAGTCTCGGTCACCGCTGGCCCCCTTTACGCCCAAACACTTTATTTTCCGGTGTCTTTAATCCGCTCTTTGTCTTTCGTGGACTCCTCGTGTGATTTGTAAACTTAATATTTGTCACATACGCTGCACCGGTGCTCAGTGAAGAGCACAAGACACAAAGAAGTGGAGTGGAGTTTTTTGTACCTAAAACATAAATGAAAAAAATAAAAAAGAAATGAGTCTTATTCACTGCTTCACAGGCGCCATCATCCCAGACAAAGGACACAACAGAAGTAAAACAAACAGAAAGCCCACCCACTGTACTCGCGTCTTCTAATTGGGATCTGTAAAGTTTTGCATTTGCAGACCCCGTCGCTGCCTGATCATCTCGTCGCACAGGAGGGCACCTCCATACGTGCTGTCACAAGGTGGTCTCGAGAGCGTGGAGGAGACACCAGCACTGACTTAGGGTGGGACATTCGTGGCAGGGAGGGTTTGCCACTTTTGACGTGGGCTGACAGGGGGACAGGATGCACGGATTCTCCTTCAGGGAGTTTCATTTATGAAATGGGCGCCGGGGGTTTGTAGACCCCCAAGGAGTAACTCTGAAGGACATTTTCTAAGCCAGGAAGGCCATAAACTGTCCACTCTGGAGGACAGACATGTGGCTCTTTACGAGTGGTCATCGCGTTCCAAGACGCCCTGCTAGCCCAGGACTGAATGAACTTCGGGAGCCCCCCACACCCACTGAGTCAGGCTGTGTGTCACTCCGAGTCTCTTGTCATTACTCCCCGATGAAGACAACTCTGACTCAGCAGCCATATTGAGGCTCGTGGCCTGTTTCAATGCTCTGCTCAAAGCTCAAGCTGGAGAGCACAGAACACAGAATGGCGCCTGTGGACACAAGCTGCTCGGTCACCCTCAGTTTATGTCAGATCACCTGTGACACATAATGAAGTGCGCAGCTCTTTCTCCTGCCTGTTCTTTCTAATCGACTGAGGTAAGAGAAAGTGCAGCACCTGACCTCAGAATTGGAGGCGTTGTGGTCAAGTCTGCATAACAAAGAGCGTAAAATGGGACCCTACAGGACAAAACAGAAGAGAAGTGTCAAGAAAACGTATACTGGAGTTCCAGATGGAAGAGGAGAGATGAAGATGTGGAAGAACTCGAGTATCCGGACTGAAAGACGAAAAGCAGCCAACAGCCCAGAATGAGGAGGCCAAGGAGTTAGGGAGGTAAAGGAAGTTCCTGCCTCAGAGGCCGTCCTGTTTTGTGATGTCGATTCACACGGGCGACCGACTACAGAACTCCATCGAGACGCCTCATTGCAGCTCGGTGACAGGAAGGCGAGTTTGTCTTTGTTTTTCACAGAAGTCTAATAAACAAGAAACATCAGACGGCCCTCCGGACTTTCACGAAGCCCATAAAGTTTGCTTTCCTTCTTTCCTTGCAGCAGCCCTCAAGGAGGAGGACTTCTTTGTCTCTTTGCTACTCTCAATTGTTATTCTCTGGTTGTCGGCCTTCCTCTTTTTCTTCTAAGCGGGTGGTGATTTGAATTTAGTTTTGTTAAGTCTGACTTGATTGTATGGAATGTTACTTGCTTTTAATAAATTCAATAAAAAGAGGGACAAGTAATAAAATAGACCCCGGTTGCGGTTCAGAGTTCGTGGCCTCAGGCATTCGCAGATTTTCCTTAGAACCTAACCAATAATAATTGTTAGCAGAAACCGCAAATATCCTCCACAATTTTTATGGCAATACTGCACTGTAGAGAGAACAGGAAGCAACTGTAGAGAAAACGGTGGCTTGGGATGGTGAAAGTAGCCAATAGAATTTGAAACTGCAACTCCCAGCAGTCCCTGCAGTGGCTCTGATTGGTCTTCTGCGGAAGGTGTTGGGGTCAAAGGATGTCAGCACGGCTTTTAAAAAGGGGGCCGGTGACCAAAAGCAAAAAAAAAGTTTGTGTAATTTGTGTTTCAAGTTCCTGTCTCTCGGTCGTTTCATGTTTGGGGTCTGGATTGTCTGCCTGCGTACATGAGGACTGTAAGTAGATTCATGGCCATCCTACGTAGAAGGCAGCGCTCCTGAACCTGTCTTCACCATTTCATGAGCTACCGACAGGACTACCTGTACATTCCTATTCAACGTGTGCATCTCTGGGCTATCAATTTTCATCCATTGCCGTTTTTCATGATTTACTGTGTGTGTTTTGTTTGTTATATTTAATGTGTAATCGCCATAAGGGGTACAGGGGTGGTATCGTTGTTTTCATTACATTCTTGAATTTGCGGTTTGATTTGTTTTTGTCTCTGAAGGCTGGGTGCGTCCCTGGAATCTCCACCATAAAAATAAATAAATCACCATCTTCTCGTGTGATGCTACGCTTACTTAAAAGCCTCAACAGCGCCTGTCCATTTTTGGCTGACTGCTTTGTTTCTCTCTCCTCCCCCAGACATCCTCTGATCCTGTTGGAGGTCTCGCTCCCGTTGTGCTCCCCTATGATGTTGGTCTGTTCTTTAAATCGATAACTAACTGCATACTGAGCTCCTTTTACTTCTGACAGAGACATCTTTGTTTGAATAAAGTTCCTGTCTCTACAATCTCCTGTGTTTCTGTGCAAATCTGTGACCCGAGCTGCACTAAGACTGGCCTGCCAGCGCCGGCGTTTACCTCTCTGTGTGCTGGAGTGCAGTTGGCTCAGTGATTTACTGAATTTCCTCCATGGTGTCAGTTGCACTTTGTACATATTGTTCCAGTAGTTTTTACAGTTCAGCAGCAGTGTGTAAAATGTTCAGTGTTGCAGTAATTGTGATGCTCTTTGCATGAGGGGGAAAAAAAAAAAAAAGTGTTCCATTAAAATTTCACTTTTTCTTTTTTTAATTGTGACGTTTACTTAAAGTGCGCCAAGTATTGTATTTTTTGCTCCATAAGACGCACCGAGGTTTAGAGGAGGAAAATGAGAAAAAAAAATATTCTGAACCAAATGTTGCACTAATATGTTTAATAAAATATAGCAGAATAATATTTCAACATGTAAATTCAACAGCGGTATTAAGAAACATCACCACTGACATTAACAAATAAGGAGAGACTTTAAGGTTCAAGCACTCTTCTAGTGTTATGGAAACCCCAATAACTCCTCATTCCCAGTGTCACAATTTATGAAGCTCAGTTGCTCACAATCACTTTGCTGGAGCACGTACCTATCATCACACACGTTTGGACCAGTGCTCCCTGAAGTTATATCGCCAGTCCAGTCCCATCTCTATTTGTAATGCCGCCACAAAGCCCTTCATCTCGTGTTTTGTTGTGGGTTTCCAGTTTGAAAAACGAGAATGCGGTGCAAGCGCAGCCCTCGATTCAAAAAATTGCTCTTCCTACCCGTTTGTCTTGTCTGACAGCAGCTGAAAGGCAGCATCAGGGGACAGCAGCCTGAAGTAGTCCAGCGGCTGGTAATCTGTCACGTCCAACAGCAAGCCATACTGTCTTGTGAAGTCCGGTAGCCAGTTTGGCTCCCACAGATCAATGTCTGGGTATTCCTCCCACATGAACCTTGCTGTAGGTGAGTCGGCTGCACGAATGCGCTCAGCTGGGGTGGCATCGGCTGGTGTCCCGATCAGCTCATGCCAGTTCCCCACTCTCTTGTTCGATCTCCTGATCACTCTCAACAAAAGTCCGACTCAGTGATAATGCGCAAAACATTTGTTTTCTGCACTCGCTTCGCTCCCTCGTGAGATGTCGATGCCATCTTGCCATTGTTTACATTTCGTAACTCACGCACACACACGGATTAGATGCCAAGTCAATGAGTCTAACATTCCTCCAAGCACAGAGGGAATGCCTCTAACGTAACTGAGTTTTGTCACCCTCTACTCCTGGATGTCGACTTGTGTCAGGTAATACACATCATGGTCTGTGACGCAATATTCACTCCATAAGACGCACAGACATTTCCAACCTTCTTTTGGGGGAAAAAAAAGTGCGTCTTATGGTGCAAAAAATACGGTATTTGGCGTCCAGGGATGCGTTACCCCCCAAGTATGTGGCAGTTTAAGGGTTAAAGCCCCAAGATGCCACCAAAACGCCCTGCGCCTTTTGGCAATGAAAACGCGCTTGCATGAATGACAGTACGTAGAGCGGTAACATCGGTATTCGACATTCTAGCACTGCGGGAGACACAGCAGTACACTTTACAGGTTCACCTTTATACTTTAGGTTTAAGTAATGTATTAAGCCGAGTTTGAAATTAAATTAAAGTGTTTTGGGGCATATTTAGGGGTTAAACTATGAAAAAAGCCATTTTTTTAAACCACATCCAAAATTCGCGGGTGCTCTAGGAACGTAACCCCCGTGGATTTTGGGGGTGTCCTGTACTCCATTTCAATTCCGCTTGTAATAGACTCTCTCATATACTATGCACTAATATAAAGACATTTAAACTAACAAAGTACTTGTATCAACTCACCAAAACCTAAATACATAAACCAGCAAACGGCTCTTACAGGAGGAGTGCTGGAGTTGTCAAATATCGCGGCCCATTTAATACCAACCAACAATACAGAAGAACAGCGACCTTCTCCTCGATACGTAATGGCGAGTCCCGGTAATGCGAAGTACAAGAACAATATTTATTTAACACAGAATGACAAAATGATTACGTGAACAAAATAAATGACATTTATTTAACAAGTACAACTTTTTAACATATGAAAAATAAGCAGGATGTTAAGTTCTGTTGTCAAATCAGGACACAATTTGAACGTACTGACAACACAAACAGGTCCAGTCAAGAGACTTCCATTAACACATTCAAAAACTCAAACATTTACAACTCCTGAAGTATCCATAACCAGTAAACGAACTTCACAGTGAACTAAACTTCTTACCGGTCTGCTGACACATCGGCTGCTCGGCTTCCATTGATGGTTCCGTTTTGTTCTGACAGTACGGCCCGGGACAGCCAGCACAGTGAACAGTGGAAGTTGGATTTTGAAGGGACACTTAATTGCGTTGCCTTTTTCGCAGCATGGCATCTTCATCATCATCATAACAAAAAGTACCTCTCTTGTTTTTTCTGTTTGGGGTTACAGCATGTAGCATGGATGGGCCCCTCTGTACATCTGAGACATCAAATGTACTTAAATAACTCTTGAAATGTCTGGGAGAAAGAAGTTTCTGGTACATGGATTCAAATCTGCTGTGAACATCTTCATTGCAAGAAGACTGCAGCGAGCCTGAAAATGAATGTCTTCTCTGCAGTGACGAAGGGCCACTTAAAGAATCACCGCTGGACTCGACTCTCAACTTCCTCCGAACCAACTTCTTCAAATCAGAGTGCTGTTTTACTCTTGGAGGAGTTCCCAATATAAAACTGCATGAGATCTGAAGAGACCGGCTACTTGGCGAGGATGGCGGCATCTGCTGCTGGTGATCCATAAACTGTTCTGTGTGTGTCCTCCTCAACTGCTGGACCCTTAAAGGACTTGATGGACTTCCTTTATTCTTTTCTTTTGGTGAAAAGCACACATGGGTCGTGAGAGCCAACGGCTTGACTGAAGCTTCCAGCATCAAAGGCTTCTTGACAGTTGAGCTGCTGCTCACACTTAATGCAGACATGTTGCATTGAAGTAAACCGAGTTTTGATGGACTCGTACTAAAAGTAGGATTTGCAATCAGCTTAGTGTTAAAAGGTTGACCAACGGACTCGGAAGCACAAAATGGCAGGGAGTGCTCCTTCAGTTGTTGAGAGTTATTCATTCTCCATTTCACAATCGCCATCTTGCGTGCTTTTACTTTGTGGCTCATTAGTTTCCGATAAAATCTCTGCACTGCGTTAGCGGCACTCGTTTTCACTTGACTTTGGATGGCTGCCTTCATTTTAGCCACCATTAACGGATAGACCCGTGACAAGTCCAGAATAGAAGAAAGGTTATTGCGGTCAGAACTTGTTTCGTAATTATCAGCATTAAAGGATCCACTCAGGTTAAACTTCAGCTCTTCATTTGCTGCTGGACTTTCAAGACATACAAACGAAGAAAAATCTGAAAAGAAAAAACACAACAAGAATTCCCTGTCAGCTTCAGCTGTCTGTTACAAAATACAAAGAAAACATTTATGGATGTCACAAGTCACGGTGCTTATTAAAATTATAAAATTATAAATCAGCCGCTCCCAGTTAAACGTTTTTAGATTACAATTCTTAATATGATTGATGGTAACTGGACTGGGGATACCTGGAAGAAAACTCACAGAGGAGGTCCTGATGAGGACAGACGGGATAATGAAGTTCAACTTCAATGAGCGAGACGGCAGGAGGCCACAAAGACGTGGATTAAGATGAAGGAGTAAAGCAGCAAGTCCAGCTGGAGTGGAGGCACGAAGGGTGAAGGCAGATGTTAAATACTGAAGGGGGAGCGACAGCTTTCAACCCACATGTTTGGTCCCTCCATCACAAGGACTTAGGATGTGTGAACGTGTTTTTGATTAGCAAATCATGGATTCTGAAACAGCCAGTTACTTGACATCGTGTCCTCTCAAGTTAGCAGCTCTCTGTGAGGATCACTGCTGGATGCACAGCAGCTCTAGACTAGTGAATCTCACATTTCATTCCCGGGAATCCCGGGCACCCGGGGATGACACAGTACATGGGCATCTCACATGTGAACGGTTTTAGAATGACCGACACTTATTTTTAATAAAACTACTGCAATATGTTGACACAAATAAAGGACTAACCTTATCTACAAGCAGTTCTTGCTGTCATGTAAGTACATGTATCTAGTTAGTTGCAGTAATAAGAGCATAGAAAGCACAATGTGTCCAGCATGCAGTTGTCCAAGCGAGGGTGCACCTTCATGCAGAGTACGCCAGCCGCTGAGAAAGCACGGTCTGCCTCCACTGAAGTAGGCGGCACAATCATCAGATACCGATACACTCGTTCTAAACAACACCCGCGCTTGCCGTTTGCTCTGAAACATCGCCATTTCAGCTTTTACTGATGCATCCAGTTTCTTATCATTCTGTGATGGCAAGTTTCTTGGCACAGACAATGCGGATGCAACAGACTGACGCATTGCAATTTCAAGTTGCTGTTCAAGGCTGTTTGTCTGATGAAGTGCAAGCTGCAGCAATGGCGCCACCTTAATTATTTTCAACTATAACTCTGTTATTCTTGATCAATTTTTACACGCTATATATGCAAGCTTGGCCATTCCCATTTTCCTGGGAATTACACCAGTTTCATTCCCGGGAATGCAGGAAAGAAAAATGTCCAGGAGCCCGGGAATGGATTCCCTACTCTAGACGTCTCACGACTTGCTCAATGATGCTACAGAGCTGACTTTCTCAATTTAACTTCTTTTTTTTGTAATGTCCAGCTCAAATTAAGAAGCCTGACTTCTTATTAAATCGGACTGATGTGCCAAGTCTTAACCGCTACGCCACACTGCCAGAGTAGCAACAGCAGCTTTAAAATCCAGGAATACCCATCAAGATGATACCATTTACTTAAACTAGAACGGGCATCGCTAAAATATCAAAAGACAATGCAGGGTTTGAATTTTAATGTGTGATGGACATGGGGACCCCCACCCCAGAGCAAAAACGAACAGTGGAAATATTTAGATCAATTGATAGATCCTGATTCATCCACAGGGGGATATTTGAGGGGATTTTCAACACGGACTACCTGATTAATCTCACCACGTGCACATTCCACATTGAAAAATCCTGCTTGCTCAACATACACACTCACAAATGATTATACTTGTACAGTGGAAGGTACATTAGGATATTTTGATCTAAAGACGCTCTTTAAAGATGTTTTTGTAACAGCACACTTTTAAAGTCCGGCGTGTCAAAGAATCCCTCCGTTAGGTTTGTAACTCTTGCTATTTTAAAGTTTATATTTGTTTCAAACAAAGAGTCACAGACGAGTCTAAACGGATTTTCAAATGTCACAAAATGCTGGGACTTCAAATTTTCCCCGATCTGTCCCTCCTTTTATTATTATTTTTTGTACATTTGTCCACTGCGTCAAGTGAGACTTGTCAGCTTTACATGAATTATTTCAGAACTCCAGTAAAACGCTCTTCTTGGGCTGTTTGTAGAATATCGTGTGTGACAGATCAGACTTTGTCATTGCTTAGCCTGTGTACCGGTCCACAAGTAGAATATGAACTGGGCGTCTAGTTTAACTGGTAGACTGCATCACACATACCGTTGTACCTTTCAAATACGCGACATCTCTCAATGACTATCGCCCAATCGCACTTGCAACTCTTGTCATGAAGTGTTTTGAGAGGTTCAGTTCACACAACATCAAAGCCCATCTTCCTCCCACTTTTGACACACACAGCAGTTTCCTTAAAGAGCAAACCAGTCCACCGAGGACGCCAGAGCCATAGTCGCAGTTCACCATGCTGCTGTGCTGTGCCACTTGGGGAGCTATGTGAGGAGGCTTTTTATTGGCTATAGCTCAGTGTCTAATGCTATTACTCAGGACATTCAAGTCAGTACACGGTCTAACCTGTGTTAACATAACCCCCCCTCCCTCTTCAGCGCTTGGATTAGGAACTTCCTCATCAATCGCCCTCAGGCAGAAAAACTCACTCAGCACCGACTCCCGACAAGGCTGCGTGCCAAGTCCATTGCGGTTTACTCCCTACACCCATGACTGCAGTCCAGCCCACCCTAACAACATTAGCAAATTTGCTGATAACTCCACAGGGATTGGACTCTTGTCCTCTACAAGGAGGAGATCCTGAAATTGTCAGCTTGGACCTCAACACACACCCTGAGACTGAACACCATGAAAAGAAAGGAAATACAGGAAAAAACAGAGCAGACCTCAAACTCAAGTGTGATTGTGTGGAGCGGGTCCCAGCTTCCAAATTCTTGGGTGCCTTCATCTCTGCTGACCTGTCTTGGTCTGCATTTACCAAAGCAGTGACTAAAAAGGCACAGCAGAGACTTAATTTCCTGAGATTGCTTAGAAAGAATAACCTGGAACAGCAGCTGCTGGTGCACTTTTACCAGTCCTCCATCGAGAGTGTGCCAACATGCTGCATCACAGGGTGGAACAGAAGCGGCACTGCAGCAGACAGGAGGAGGCTTCAGTAGGTCATCAATGCAGCTCAGAAGACTGTCAGCTGCTCTCTGCCCTCCCTACAAGACTTGTATACTTCTCACTACCTCGGCAGGGCAAAAAACATTTAAAGGACCCCTCACATCCCGGTTTTCACCCGTTTGACTTGTTGCCCTCAAGTAGGTGATACGGGTCCATCAAATCAAGGACAAATACTCTCCCCCGGAGCCATAACTACACTATTCTTATATCTTAATTCCACATTTGTTGCCTAACAATTAGTACTTTGAGAGGCTGATGAATGAAGAGAACGAGAGATAGAGAAGAGGTTGGATGATGTGGAGATAGTGAATCTGGAAGTGCAATGGATTACCAAGGAGGAAGTAACGACAGCGATGAAGAGGATGAAAAATGGAAAGGCCGTTGGTCCAGATGACATACCTATGGAAGCATGGAGGTGTTTAGGAGAGATGGCAGTGGAGTTTTTAAGCAGATTGTTTAATGGAATCTTGGAAAGTGAAAGGATGCCTGAGGAGTGGAGGAGAAGTGTACTGGTGCTGATATTTAAGAATAAGTAGGATGTGCAGGACTGTAGTAACTACAGGGGGATAAAACTGATGAGCCACAGCATGAAGTTATGGGAAAGAGTAGTGGAAGCTCAGTTAAGAAGTGAGGTGATGATTAGTGAGCAGCAGGATGGTTTCATGTCAAGAAAGAGCACCACAGATGCGATGTTTGCTCTGAGGATGTTAATGGATAAGTTTAGAGAAGGTCAGAAGGAGTTGCATTGCATCTTTTTGAACCTGGAGAAAGCAAATGACAGGTTGACTGAGAGGAGCTGTGGTATTGTATGAGGAAGTCAGGAGTGGCAGAGAAGTACATAAGAGTTGTACAAGATATGTATGTGGGAAGTGTGATAGTGGTGAGGTCTGCAGTAGGAGTGACGGAGGTGGGATTACATCAGGGATCGGCTCTGAGCTTTCTTATTTGCAATGGTGATGGACAGGTTGACAGGCGAGATTAGACAGGAGTACCTGTGGACTGTGATGTTTGCTGAGGACATTGTGATCTGTAGTGAGTAGGAAGCAGGTTGAGGAGACCCTGGAAAGGTGGAGATATGCTCTAGAGGGGAGAGGAATGAAGTCAGTAGAACCACCAAGACAGAATACATGTGTGTAAATGAGAGGGAGGTCAGTGGAATGGTGAGGATGAGGGGAGTAGAGTTGGCGAAAGTGGACGAGTTTAAAAACTTGGGATCAACAGTACAGAGTAATCAGGATTGTGGAAGAGAGGTGAAGAAGAGAGTGCCAGCAGGGTGGAGTGGGTGGAGAAGAGTGTCAGGAGTGATTTGTGACAGACGGGTATCAGCAAGAGTGAAAGGGAAGGTCTACAGGATGGTAGTGAGACCAGCTGTGTTATATGGGCTGGAGACGGTGGCACAGGAGACAGAGCTGGAGATGGCAGAGTTAAAGATGTTAAGATTTGCATTGGGTGTGATGAGGATGGACAGGATTAGAAATGAGGACATTAGAGGGTCAGCTCAAGTTGGACAGTAGGGAGACAAAGTCAGAGAGGTGAGATTGCATTGGTTTGGACATGTTCAGAGAAGAGATGCTGAGTATATTGGGAGAAGGATGCTAAGGATGGAGCTGCCAGGGAAGAGGAGAAGAGGAAGGCCTAAGAGAAGGTTTATGGATGTGGGGAGAGAGGACATGCAGGTGATGAGGGTGACAGAACAAGATGTAGAGGACAGAAAGATATGGAAGAAGATGATCCGCTGTGGCAACCCCTAATGGGAGCAGCTGAAAGAAGAAGAAGATATGTAATACTTTACTGTTACTTCTATAAATGTTCAATTTATTTTTGTTTTGGTTGCATCTAAATCGAGTAGCTGCTCTGTAATTTCATTATACATAATATAATGAAAATGAAGGTTTTTAAAATTCTAAAAATTCATGTTTATCAAATGGATGAAAGTTTTAGAGCTGCAACGACTATTCAACATTATCGATAATAATCTATTATTAAAAATGTTGGTAAAGTTCAGTTCCATCGATTTGTTGGTTGCGTCATTAGGCGGAGTACGTTGTGCTGTGCAATCGCATCACTACTTCATTCAATTGTGAACACATCTGAAAAAAGGCAGATGGTAAGCAAGTTGTACAAAAGACGGTACGAGCTAAGACTTCCAGAGTGAGTCACTGCTTTACTCTGAATGCTGGGAAACAAAAGGTGTGTTGCAAAATGTGTAGGCCTGACCTTGTAAGGCACGAGAGCACAACAGAGCTGCACATTTGAACAGGAAAGGTACCATTGCAGGCTTTGTGGAAGACCTGCCGTTATCACTGTAAGTTAACTTCAGTGTTATGCGATACAAATACATAACACAGTATGCATCTGCTAGGTTAGGCACAACGACAGGACTTATTAGGACTAATTAGCTGATTAGAGTGTGGCACCAGGTGTCTGCAATATTGAAGCTTTTCACAATATTCTAATTTTCCGAGATACTGAATTTGGGACTTTCATTAGTTGTCAGTTATAATCATCAACATTAGAAAATAACCAAGAAATAAACATTTGAAATACATCAGTCTGCGTGTAATGAGTGAATCTAATATACAAGTCATGATATTCTCATTTTATGACCAGCACCTGTACATGATGCTCTGCAACTAAACCTTCTGTCACAGAAACTGGAAAAAAAAAAGTTTAAATTACAAGTTTAATTTTTAAAGTGTGGGTTTAGTGTGAATAGATAAGTAAATTGCAGGTTTTATTAACTTATTGAACATAGTTGTGTGTTTTAAGGAAATCTTGTGTGTTTACTGCACAACCAGAAGTGCTACCTAGTGTTTCTATTTATTTTCAATGCATTACATGAAATTTGTATAAAAAACTAATTTTGTTTAAATATCTACAAGTAGTTCATGCAAAAAATAAATTTCTGAGAATCTCTCATGACCCCTCAAACAGGCATTCAGACATGCAGTGTAGGATACCCCCATGAACTCCTTCATCAGACTGGCAGACAGAACTGGTTCATACCCTCAATGCCTTCTCTTTTGAGAACATTCTTTTTAACCAGGTCGGTGGAGTTGGAGTGACTACGAACAGTTAGTGTGGGTCAGATGAGGAGGTCGCGTTTTACTACCAAAGCTGGAATTCTATGAGGAGGGCAACAAAAGGACACAACCAGAGTGGAGCATGTGATGTTATTTATCTTGACTTTCAGAAAGCATTTGATGAGGTGCCACATGAGAGGGTGGGCATCAAACTAAAAGAAGTGGCACTTCAGGGTGTGGTGTGCAGGTGGGTGCAGAATTGGCTCAGACACAGGCAGCAGAGGGTGATAGTGTGAGGAATCTCATCAGAACTGGCCGGTGTTAAGAGTGGTAACCAGCAGGGGGCACTGCTGGGGCGGCTGCTATTTTTAATATATGCACATAAATTGTCAGATAATCTGCAAACCAGTGAATAATTACAGAGCGACATGGACACATTTGTGACAGATGAAAGTTAATGTTGGTAAATGTAAAGTATTACATGTAGGAAATAAAAAGGTCAGG
Source organism: Erpetoichthys calabaricus (assembly GCF_900747795.2). Taxonomy (NCBI): domain Eukaryota; kingdom Metazoa; phylum Chordata; class Cladistia; order Polypteriformes; family Polypteridae; genus Erpetoichthys; species Erpetoichthys calabaricus. The sequence continues at coordinate 4,367,795 of NC_041395.2, read as the reverse complement.
TTTCAATACACAATGGGCGGTCTGAAACTTAAAAGTCCACCTTATAAGGAGGACTTAAGGAGTCATAGTGGACTCTAAGCTATCAATTGCCAGCCAGTGTTCATAAGCCATTAAGGAGACCAACAAAAATGTCATGTTATATAGCACCTTGATGTGTGGAGTACAAGTCACAGGAGGTTCTGCTCAAGCTTTATAACACACTGGTGAGGTCTCATCTGGAGTACTGGGTGCAGTTTGGGTCTCCAGGCTACAAAAAGCACATAGCAGCACAAGAAAAGGTCTAGAGAAGAGCGACTTGGCTGATTCAGGAGCTACAGGAGATGAGTTATGAGGAAAGAGTAAAAGAGCGGAGCCTTTACAGGAGATGAAGAGGAATATGACTGAAGTGTTTAAAATTGTTAAGGGAATTAGTCCAGTGGATCAAGACCGTGACTTTAAAATGAGTTCATTAAGAACACAGGGATGCAGCGGCAAGAATCTTAACTGAAAAAGAAATTCTGAGCACATCTCACCAGTCGTACAGTCATTACACTGGTTGCCTTTGTCATTTAGACTTTACTTTAAAATACTACTAAGGGTGTATAAAGCTTTAAATAATCTGCCCTTTCCTACATTGTGGAATGCCTGTCCCCCTACACTCCAAGTTGTAACCTTAGATCTTCTAATAGAGGTCTGCTTATAAATCCAAGAGCAAACCTGTAAAGAAGTGGTGAGGTGGCTTTTTGCTGTTATGCACCTAAAATTGAGTACTTTACCGATAAGACCTATGCCAGGCTAACACTGTGTAACTTCAAAAAATCTGATAAAAACGCACTTTTTAAACATGACTTTCTCTTAGCTACATTTCAGTTGTACTATTAATAGACTATATAGGCATACACTTATATTCTTCAGGAATCTACAATCTTTACTATTCTCTACTGGTTCTTTGTGGTGGCGTTTTGTGCCACCGCTGCCACCACCACTTGACCAATTCATTGTGCAGCCACCTGTGATGCTGGAATGAAGGCGGGTGCCCCAACTGTCCACGAGATCTGCTGCTTCAAATCCTCTCAGATGAAGCCTGGAAACAATTAGGAATGACTTAAGAACATTGTGCGCTAGAATGCCTGAGGGGTTAGGACAGTGTTTTTTGGGCCCCCCTTGAAGTCCTTGTAGATTTTGTTTTCTTCTCCAGCTTAACTGGAGTTTTGTTTTTTCTGTCCTCCCAGCCATCGGACTCAACTTTACAGACTTACATTATGATACAATTAGTGGAAGGGTAGCGTCCTCATCTACAGTATGTTCTATAAGATTGTATCGATTTTTTCTTTGTTACTTTCCAAAGCCCAAGTTTTACTGCCACAGCAAAGAACCAAGAAAATGTATATTTCAGTATTCTCTTTTTTTTGGCCAAATTTAGGTCTCCCTTCATCAGGTTCTTTTGTTTCCAGAAAGCATCCTTGCCCTGCTAATTCTTTCCTTTATCTCTTGACTGCATCGGCGATCACTGGATATTCAACTCCTTAAACATTTCCATGTATCATCTTACTCCAACTTTCCCCTGTCTAGTATTGCTGTGCTCCCGAGTGCTGCAGTGCAGTGGGTGACATCTCAGCACCACACCAGTTCTAATCCCCAACAGGCCTGACCCCATTGGCTCTCCAATGGTTTCGACTCTTCATGGATGGGGCTCCTGAGGGCTTCCACCATCCCCTTCATGATGTGAGCAGCCTTCCTATGGACGCCTGCAGCAGAGCTACTCCCGCGGAGAGCACAAAGGCGTCCTTTCTGTCGTCTCGGAGCTTTGTGAAGTTTTTTTCTAAGGTGGCTAGAGTGCCAATCCAGTCACCAACCCCCAGGATTTCCCTGCCAGTTGGAGGACCGCTTACAGGGCCGGATGCAGTTTAACGTCATACCCAAGATGGACCAACATTAGAAAAGTTCATTTACAACCCTGTATCACTTTAGTATTCTCATTTTAACATGCTTACTTTTATTAAATGTATACTTACAAAAGCTGCTGTCCTTAGCAGTTGGGCATGCAGGCGCCTCCTCTGACATTTCGTCACATTTGACCTATAAATCAAGAAAAAAAAAAAAAATTAACATCTCAACTTGAAACCTGCACTTCGTAATCCTCAGTACTGTACTCAACTGGCCACAATATCAAAGAACACCCACCAAATCTAACAAAGATGTGCTTAGTTTCTAAAGTTATATATAAATATAATATTATATACACACACATACATATACACACTGTATATATTACAGACAAACAGACATCATTAATGTGATTCGATAAAGATGAACACAGCATTTCCATTCACAGAACTATCACAGAATTTTAGCAGTTCCATTACAGACAGACAGATATATAGATAGATAGATACTTTATTAATCCTAAGGAGAAATTCACACAAATGTAATGACATCAAACACTTGAGCAGCCTGGAAATTAAAAGAGAGAGAGAGAGAGAGAGAGTGAGGCGCGGCCGAGTGTAAACGTAGAAAACAAACAATTAAAAAAGGAGAAACACTAAAGTAACTATCCATTACGAACTACTGAAGGCTCAGGTTACCAAGTAAAATATTTTAGCCATCTACTTTTCCTAAAGTCATAAATAGTGGAGAAAATCTAATACGGTTACTAACTTTTAAAGGAATTGTTCAGTTACCACTATCCAAGTGCCCAGTCCATATAAGATGTAGTTACGTAAGTGCTCATTAGAACAGTTCTGACAACGCACCATTTCTTTAATCTCCAACTGCCTTCTACCCTCCCTAACATCCTTCTTAATGGCTGCCCTCATGTTCTAATATGCTCTGTGATTCACACTCTTAAACACTTTGTCCATTTTTTCCTTTGCAGCTTTTTTAACTAATTAAAAATAACCTCCACAGTTGATTAATAATTTCATACAAATCCCAAATTTAGACATGTACCTGTCCTGCATTATGTGTACAGTCCTGCCCCATTGCTCCTTGACTGTCACTTACACTTACAAGTTTATCCCAGTCCATCCGCTTTAAACTTTGCCCTTAACCTAACAGTTTTGCCCTTGCATTTGTGCTCTACCAAAACACTGAGGACCGAGTCATATTATGGTCACTTGAGCCTAGTGGTTCAATCACATCTACACCCCACAATTCCATCCTGATTATTACCATATCTAGACAGGCCCTCATACACTGGAGTGTTAAAAAGCCGTCACTGATTACTTCTAAAAATTTCCTGCTCTTGTACTCTGCTATTTGCGCAGTTAGCCCAGTTAATATTTGGGTAATTGTAGTACCCCATCACTAGAATATCCCCCTGCAAACTCACCTTTTTAATATTACTAAAACGATGCACACTGAAATTACCATCTGTATTGAGGTCTATAGTACACTCCTAAAATAAGGTCCCTTTCCCTACTGCTTTCCAGACGTCCTCATCGTCCAAATGAAGAAAACACGCATTTAAGTGGTTTGACATAAACAGCACCCCCCTGTATACATCTGTTATATTCATCACCATCTTTGCTATTTAGCCAGGTTTCTGATATTTCTATTATATCATAATTATAATTAGTTATAAACAAGTCCTATTCACTTGTTTTATTTTTGATACTTTGAAACAAGCTGTGCTATTCTTTTTTTTTTTTAGTGTTGTCCTTAAACTTTGGGTTAGATTTGACATTATTATGCATGTTTTTTTTTTTTTTACAATATTTGTCCCTTTCATGTAAATACTCTGTTTCTGGAGCTCTGTCATTTAGCCATTGCTACTGCCGCTTGTACTGATCGACACTCCCTTGCTAGGTGCTCGTTTTACTTATATTTTGAATTCAGCCAGCATCCTGTATAGAAAACAAATGCTTTCTTCCTAAGGAATGAATGTTTGTGTCCTCACGTTCTACCAGAGCTAATGTGTTATTTTGAGGGCTGTATGGTGCCCTTAGAAGAATAATTATCCAATTATTCTTTAGATGTCTTCCCCCCCCCCCCCCCACTTAGGAATCACTGCTATTTTAAACTATTTGATGTTGGTTATGTACTTACAAACTCACCAATTTCTGCTGAGCCATGCCATTGTTAGTTTTAAATACAAGGAATGTCTCCTAGCACTCCGCTACCTTTGCTCCTGTGCAACACAAAGGCAACACAACTAGGGTCGTTCAGTATATCAGTACTAGAAAAGTACCAAAAAACCCAAATTTTAAAACTGTACAGTACCAGCTTTTAAAGATTTTCGGTAATGGAAGTAAACATCAGGTATCTTCTCAATACTCCGCTCCCCCATGTCCCCCTGTTTTGTTGTCCGTCTCTATTGCAATTGTGGACTTCACAAAATGTAAGTGAATGATTTGATGTAACAGGAACATCTCAGGGGATCCCTCCACTGCTTCGGACGTGACTGTGATGTCACTACAGACCTCGTTCCTTTGAAGTATTTGGGACTTTACCCCACCGTTTTCCTCTTGAAGTTGTAATGTGGTACAATGGAGGTGAGCAATTTTACAGTGCATCAGGGAGACTGGAGTAAGACAAAGGATTTTGGAGGTATCCGTGATGTGTTTTAGAACAGTTTTGGTACCAGTACACAGTAGTTCGTATCAACTGTCGGACCTAAGTCAAAAGGTTAGTATCGATCTAACACTGAACACTCAGCACTTCGTCCAATTCAACTTGTAAGGTTAACATCAGCACGTCTCGGCCAGTTCGGTTGAAAAATCACTTTCAAGACATAATATTGAAATGACAGCAAAATGTACAGTGGAACCTCGGTTCACGACCATAATTCGTTCCAAAACTCTGGTCGTAAATCGATTTGGTCATGAACCGAAGCAATTTCCCCCCATAGGATTGTAAGTACAGTGGAACCTCTAGATACGAGTTTACGATCTAGAACAAACTTCCCCATTGAAAATAATGGAAATCCAGTTAATCTGTTCCGCACCCCAAATATATTAACATAAAAATCAATTTTCCTAACAAATAACACTGATAAATTATATATACTGTAGTCTACCTTTAATAAATAACACTGGTAAATAATATAACTGATTATTAAAAGAATCAAAACAGGTGTCCAAAGTGCAGTAGAGCATTCAATAAATCTTTAAATAAATAATCCTTAAAACAGTTGTGAAGTGGAGGTTTAAAATACACAAGAATAACAATCCTTTAACACGAGGTTAAAACGTCAAAAGGATGCAGTCTTTAAAAAACAGATGACAATCCCCGGTGCTTCTTCTCTGTTAGCGTCTCACCTGCTTCTACCATGCGGGCTCTGCAACAGGCGAGACACTCTTAATGCAGCTGACCTTCTCTACACCGTCCTGCTTCAGCTGTTTGGCTCGCCTGTTCAGATACACGCGAGCCTGCACTCGCTCGCTCTTCCGCACCGACTTCTGCCTGCCTGTCCTCTCTTTTCTTTTACTTCTTCTCCCCTTAACCGGCTCGCGCTTCTCTATATATGCGGGGAGGACATGGCAGCTGCAGCCCATCAGCCACAGGAACAATCATGGATGTGGGCAGTTTCCCACCTGTGCACTTAAGTGAGAAACGCAGACACAGCAGATCGCGGCTCGCAACTGCTACCACGCCCCCTCGCTAAGCCGCGAGCTATACCCACAGCCTGGCTCGTGGCTCGTTACGCGAGCCAATGCTCGCATTTAGATCTGAATTTTTCGCTCATACTTTCCTCGTATTTTGAATTTCTCGTATACAGAGGTGATCGTATCTCGAGGTTCCACTGTAAATACAATTAATCCATTCCAGACCATACGAACTGTATGTAAAAATATTTTTTTTAAGTTTTTAAGCACAAATATAGTTAAAGCATAGAATGCACAGTGTAATAGTAAACTAAATGTAAAAACATTGAACAACACTGAAAAAACCTTGAACAACAGAGAAAACTAACACTGCAATAGCTCGCGCTATAGAGCTAGGAACTGCTGGCTAAAAACACTTTTTCTTTTTTTAATGGGTTTTAAGCACAGGGAAAAAAAATGAACCATTTGAAAAAATCCGTAATTTAATAAACCACCAAGAAAAGTAACATTGCAACAATGCACGCTACGAACCAATCGCTGTAAACAGAAGTGAAAACAAAATCAAGCCCAGTGCATTCTTTAACTGCCTTCCTACCTTGAGTCCAGCCCCCTCTCTCTCGCACTGCCTGTGTGTGTGTGTGTCGCTCTCTCTCTCTCTTGCTCGCTGCACAGGGAGAGACTAAACACGTACAAACTGAAAGGGAAACTGGCTTGTTCGTATACCGAGTGTGTGGTCATGAACCGAAGCAAAAGTTTGGCGAACTTTTTGGACGTAAACCGATTTGTACATGTACCGAGACGTTCGTGAACCGAGGTTCCACTGTACATAAAACAAACACCAAGTACAGAAAATAATTTTATGGTTTCACTTATGGGTTTATATTTTTCTTAATATAGCTAATCATTTTGAAATATTTTTAGTAATAAATGACAAATTCAAATGGCAACTCCATGGTGTCTAACACAAAAACTAAAAGTAAATGAACAGGCAGGCACTGAATTTGTGCTGCTCATTGGAAGGCCATGTGGAGTTAGTAAGGACAAGCACTAAAGTACAACGAGAACAAGGAGCACACAGAACATCGATTTGAAAATACAGTCTCAAACTGTAAGTGCACACGGTAGACGATGCACCAATACAGGTCTGCTTAACACTAGAATTACCAGAGCCTACGAAAAAACTCGTAAATCTGTCCCACCTTAAATCGTGTCTTAAATCCGTTTGCACCTCTCTGCCAGAGTCCTTTGTCATCTAAATGTGCTGATAAACACAAGCTACTAGCAGCCAGCTATTCCATCCCCCCACCGACTTAGAATGAACTTCTCTCCTAGCTCAAGCCTTGCCTTGATTTGATTACCTGGGATTGAAGTGGAGTTTTAGAGTGGAAATAATATAGTGTTATTTGGAATACACGCATTTCATGTGTGTTCCATTTCTATAGTAGGCTGTGCAAACACATTTTTAAAACAGAAACGTTTTTCATATTCTAATAGTAAATGACAAAATGTAGGCATAAACTATATAACGTATGAAGCCTGAAGTCCATATATCAAAGAAACACTTTCACAAAAGGTACAAATAAGAGAACACATGCGCTTTCATTCAAAAAATTAAAAAAAAAAAAAAAAGCCGCGTTAGCATGCCACATTGACTTTCTTATTACAACCGTCGCGGTGGCGTAATGGTATCAGCTCCTGACTGGGGATCAGAGGGTGGCGAGTTCGATTCCGCATGGCTCCACTTCGAGAAATTAACTGCTCTTATTCTTACAATTTTAGAACAACAATATAAATTTGATTTCAGTCTGTAACAGCCGGTGTAACTTATCATACTGGTAAAGGTTAGCTTTTTTTTTTTTTTTTTTTTAATTCACTTTTCATTCTCACAGTCGCATTCAGAATCAATCCATACAACCCCATCTGACACAGCTGGTTTCACATAAATAAAAGTGCACTTTTATTCAAGACTATAACCGAAGAATAAAGAAAGCAAGTTACAGTTGGTGGTTGATACGACAGCTTGCGTGGTGCAATGTTAAGAACTGCTGATTTCCGATCCGTGCTATATAAAATCATCACATTCAAATATTAACAGTTCCCACACACCCAAGGTCCGCCATTCCTACATTTACGACATGTGTACTTGTTGCAGTGTACACACGTCTCTGTGCTATGGTTCCTATTACAGTGAATGAGCACCTGACACTGTACTTTCTTCCCTGGGGGAAGCTGAGGTCTTAGAACGGAAGTTTGTTGATGCTGTGTCATCTTTTCTTTTTCCATCGCCTTTTCCTGTAAGAAGCGACGACGAAGTTCCTCTTCAAGGTGAGCCATGAACACTCTTCTTTTCTCAGCGGACCCCGTGCATGCCTTATACAGTACGCGTGCGTTCATCGCTGCTAGGTCAAGGATGTTGTACAACACAGCAACCGGCCACCTGCGTGTTCCTGTGCGCACTGAACAAGCACGCGCCTTCTGGTCCATGATGTCAACGCCACGCTGGGGAAAAAAGAAAGACAAATATATGTGACATTTTGAAGAAATCATTTTATCACCAGAATAGCACCAGAATACTTCATCACACTAATATTTTTTTCATTAGCATACCTTCATGTGGTTGTAGTCTGTGACCGTGTTTGGTTTTTTTTTTTTTATCTTACCCAGTCTCCACATCATGGTGCATTGTGCTGAGAATGCAGACAGACTTCATCTTTTTGGGCACATACACTGTCAGCATGGCACTGGGAGATCTAAACACCAGCGTTGAGAATTGTTCGTGTACTGAACTGACTTTAGCTGCAGGTGGAAGTTCCCGTCGCACTTTATTCATGGTGCCAAGCAGAGTTGTATTGCGGTGCAGCAGTCTATTAGCCAGCGAAAGTGACGTGAAGAAGTTGTCTGTTGTTACGGTTCTGCCTTTGTCCAGAAATGGCTCCATAAGCTTTATGACCACAGACTCGGAAAGTCTTTCTCCCATGGGACGACTGGGATCTTTTCCTAAATAAGGAGTGGCATTGCACATGTACTTTGTCTCCAAATCTGCCGCAATCCAAAAAGGCAGAACCGTAACAACAGACAACTTCTTCACGTCACTTTCGCTGGCTAATAGACTGCTGCACCGCAATACAACTCTGCTTGGCACCATGAATAAAGTGCGACGGGAACTTCCACCTGCAGCTAAAGTCAGTTCAGTACACGAACAATTCTCCAGGCTGGTGTTTAGATCTCCCAGTGCCATGCTGACAGTGTATGTGCCCAAAAAGATGAAGTCTGTCTGCATTCTCAGCACAATGCACCATGATGTGGAGATTGGGCAAGATAAAAAAAAAAAAAAACCAAACACGGTCACAGACTACAACCACATGAAGGTATGCTAATGAAAAACATATTAGTGTGACGAAGTATTCTGGTGCTATTCTGGTGATAAAATGATTTCTTCAAAATGTCACATATATTTGTCTTTCTTTTTTCCCCAGCGTGGCGTTGACATCATGGACCAGAAGGCGCGTGCTTGTTCAGTGCGCACAGGAACACGCAGGTGGCCGGTTGCTGTGTTCTACAACATCCTTGACCTAGCAGCGATGAACGCACACGTACTGTATAAGGCATGCACGGGGTCCGCTGAGAAAAGAAGAGTGTCCATGGCTCACCTTGCAGAGGAACTTCGTCGTCGCTTCTTACAGGAAAAGGCGATGGAAAAAGAAAAGATGACACAGCGTCAACAAACTTCCGTTCTAAGACCTCAGCTTCCCCCAGGGAAGAAAGTACAGTGTCAGGTGCTCATTCACTGTAATAGGAACCATAGCACAGAGAGGTGTGTACACTGCAACAAGTACACATGTCGTAAATGTAGGAATGGCGGACCTTGGGTGTGTGGGAACTGTTAATATTTGAATGTGATGATTTTATATAGCACGGATCGGAAATCAGCAGTTCTTAACATTGCACCACGCAAGCTGTCGTATCAACCACCAACTGTAACTTGCTTTCTTTATTCTTCGGTTATAGTCTTGAATAAAAGTGCACTTTTATTTATGTGAAACCAGCTGTGTCAGATGGGGTTGTATGGATTGATTCTGAATGCGACTGCGAGAATGAAAAGTGAATTAAAAAAAAAAAAAAAAAAAAAAAAAGCTAACCTTTACCAGTATCATAAGTTACACCGGCTGTTACAGACTGAAATCAAATTTATGTTGTTATTCTAAAATTGTAAGAATAAATGCAGTTCATTTCTCGAAGTGGAGCCGTGCGGAATCGAACTCGCCACCCTCTGATTCCCAGTCAGGGGCTGATACCATTACGCCACCGCGGCGGTTGTAATAAGTGTGTCAATGTGGCATGCTAACGCGGCTTTTTTTTTTTTTTTATTTTTTGAATGAAAGCACACGTGTTCTCTTATTTGTACCTTTTGTGAAAGTGTTTCTTTGATATATGGACTTCAGGCTTCATACGTTATATAGTTTATGCCTACATTTTGTCATTTACTATTAGAATATGAAAAACGTTTCTGTTTTAAAAATGTGTTTGCACAGCCTACTATAGAAATGGAACACACATGAAATGCGTGTATTCCAAATAACGCTAGAATTATTTCCACTGTAAAACTCCACTTCAATCCCAGGTAATCAAATCAAGGCAAGGCTTGAGCTAGGAGAAGTTCATTCTAAGTCGCTGGGGGGATGGAATAGCTGGCTGCTAGTAGCTTGTGTTTATCAGCACATTTAGATGACAAAGGACTCTGGCGGAGAGGTGCAAACGGATTTAAGACGCGATTTAAGGTGGGACGGATTTACGAGTTTTTTCGTAGGCTCTGGTAATTCTAGTGTTAAGGGAATTCTGAAGCAATGAATTTGACGAGAGAGACGACAGAACATTAAATGTTATGTTTCACCAAGTTATTAATTATCTATGTGAAAACAAACTCAATCACACAACAGCAAATATCAGAAATTGGACAAAGCAAACAAAAACTACCTTGATCCGAATACAAAATGCTGTAAAAGTGAATGTGTATCTAAAGCGGCTCCGTGTTTACTTGTTCATTTGGTTCAGATATTACAGTACATTAGAGGTCTACTTTTGAGAGTGTCGAGTTTGATCATTTTAAAGAAAGTCAATGAATAGATAATTTAAGCCTTATCCTTATCCCACACACGTACTAAAGAATTCTATGACGATCATACTGTAGATCTTTCTTTTTAAACGAGGGAATCCTCCCATCCTGCCAAACAAACTTAGGCCTTTAAATACATTTATTCTTGTTGATTTCTAACAAATATGTTAAATGGCATTTTTTTCTGTTATTGTGCAAAGACATTTATATATAATCCTAAATAATAAAAATGTCTCCTTATCTTATTCCTGTCACTGTACATGTCAGAATGAAACACTTTATTACAAAAGTCAGGCTAACAGGCGTCTAGCTGAGCTACACAGTTTGACAGCACACACAGCAGTCATGACGGACCCTCCTCCTCTTCACCTCAGCCCCTTGACAGGAGAGATCTGAAGCAGGTGCCCCCATACAGAGATCACGATGTGTGGGCCAGAAAGCCAGTCAAACCATTAACTACTTGCTTATAGAAATATGTGCTACTAATGAAATTAAATTAACTTTGATTATATAAAAAATAGCAAAGCATTTTAAATTGGCACATTAACATACTAAGCTATGTTTTTGGTAAATTAACTTTACTATTACACTTCAGAACAGGAAAAGATGCACTTTAAACTAAAGCAACTTGCGTTAGGTTAGCTAATTGATCAATACGAACTTTCCTAAAATTTTGATTTGCACTCATTCATTTCATTTGAACTGTTTGTATAATAAATGCTTCATTTATTTTATTATTGCTTTATTTATTTATTTATTTTAAAATAGCTGAAGAAAAGAAGACTGGTTGGTCTGGTCGCCCAACCAGTCTACATGTGTTTTGTGGACTTGGAAAAGGCGTTCGACCGTGTCCCTCGGGGAATCCTGTGGGGGGTGCTCCGAGAGTATGGAGTACCGGCCCCCCTGATAAGGGCTGTTCAGTCCCTGTACAACCGGTGTCAGAGCTTGGTCTGCATTGACGGCAGTAAGTCGAACCCGTTTCCAGTGAGAGTTGGACTCCGCCAGGGCTGCCCTTTGTCCATAAAAGTTATGAACAGAATCGGTGACAGAATTTCTAGGCACAGCCAGGGCATTGAGGGGGTCCAGTTTGGTGGACTCAGGATTGGGTCACTGCTTTTTGCAGATGATGTTGTCCTGTTTGCTTCATCAGGCCGTGATCTTCAGCTCTCTCTGGATCGGTTCGCAGCTGAGTGTGAAGCGGCTGGGATGGGAATCAGCACCTCCAAATCCGAGACCATGGTCCTCAGCCGGAAAAGGGTGGAATGCCCTCTCAGGGTTGGTAGCGAGATCCTGCCTCAAGTGGAGGAGTTCAAGTATCTCGGGGTCTTGTTCACGAGTGAGAGCGTGAGATCGACAGGCGGATCGGTGCGGCGTCCGCATTGATGCGGGCTCTGCATCGGTCTGTCATGGTGAAAAAGGAGCTGAGCCGTAAGGCAGAGCTCTCAATTTACCAGTCGATCTATGTTCTTACCCTCACCTATGGTCATGAGCTATGGGTAGTGACCGAAAGAACGAGATCGCGAATACAAGAGGCTGAAATGAGTTTCCTCTGCAGGGTGTCTGGGCTCTCCCTTAAAGATAGGGTGAGAAGCTCAGAGTAGAGCTGCTGCTCCTCCGCATCGAGAGGAGTCAGATGAGGTGGCTCGGGCATCTGATCAGGATGCCTCCTGGACGCCTCCCTGGTGAGGTGTTCCGGGCACGTCCAACTGGGAGGAGGCCCCGGGGAAGACCCAGGACACGCTGGAGGGACTGTGTCTCCCGGCTGGCCTGGGAATGCCTCGGGATTCTCCCGGAAGAGCTAGAAGAAGTGGTCAGGGAGAGGGAAGTCTGGGCATCTCTGCTCAAGCTGCTGCCCCCGCGACCCGACCTCAGATAAGCGGAAGACAATGGATGGATGGATGGATGAAGAAAAGAAGGACTTACCCACACATATCTTCTTTTGTCAGGTCTGTCTTGTGATAAATAGTCAACAGGAAATTTACGGTATATTGCGGTTTGCACTGTATTCTCATCATTGTCAGATACTGAATGCTATTGAAGACAAAAATAAAATGGATACAAACATAATGTTAAACAAATTGAATCAAAACATTCACATATTACTGCATATAATAAATTCAGACTGTTTACTCCAATTTACCAGAGCTCATCCCAGCAAGCCCAAGAACAGGAATCAATCCTGAACTGGGTACCAGTCCATATCAGCACCCAGCACACTGTGTGTGTGTCCGAGTATATTAATAAATATAATATATATTATATTTATATTTATTCCTGGCAGCACTTGGCACCAATGCAGTCAAAGGACCTGTGCAGGGTACGAGTTTATCTCCGAAGTCCACTTCAACATTATTTCTGAGTGCATCCCAATTATTTTCATCCTTAAAAGCACAACACTGCTGTTTACTCCACCAGTAAAGCGTTTTAACTAAACGCACGAGGCCTACAGCCAGCCGCCATTCTGCTTACAGCAGTGGTAGGAGAGCCTTGTGGGGCGTGAAATAGACAGCTTTAAACACATTTTACTTTTAACATGACCGTCTGCCATCATAAAATTAAAATTTCAGTTGAATAACAGAAAACATCTGAAACAGCAAGTAACTGCCTATGGATAAACGAAGGTCAAGAAACAAGTGATTAGACCTGCACAGCAAATGAGCGGCCTCTGCTGAACAGCACAACCACTGAATATCCTCTTAGAATGTAAGCTAATTTCCCACAAAAACGCAAGAAGACTCTTTACCGTTATTTTGCTCAGCTCCTGCTTAGAAGGACTGGGTTCATCTATAGTCATTGTTGTATTTGCAGGATCTAAAAAGAACACAAATCATCAGACACCAATTAAACACCAAAGCATCCTACAGCACATGTCGATTAACAGTTTGATTAAAAGATCTGTATAAAGCTTTAAACAGAAATGGAGCAGGTGCTATAAGGCAGGAACTCAGAAGTCCCAGTTGGCATAAGGAGGCCGTACACGTGGGGAGCTAGAAAGCAGATATCGATTTACCACACACACACACACAGACAGACAGACCATAGTGAAGTAGAATTACACAGCGCAGGTGAATCCAAATAATAAAACACCACAATACGACGAGTTCACTTCACCCACTCTGTGTTGTCAATTAGTTACGTTTCAGTTCATCATTGGACAACATTTCTAAAAGCATTTGTAACGATTGTATATCTCAAGTAAACACAGGAGAAGGATCTCCAACACTACATTCACAATTTTGCGAAGTCTGAGATGTGTTCTGTGTTCATAATTTAAGTTAGGAAAGCCAAAAAAAATTTTTTTTTTGGTTTTCAGTTGTGAGATGTGAAGCTCTGACAAAACACTGGTAGGAGAAAACCCCACATATGACAGACCATTAAACTCGTCTTGATGTCAAGTAAGCAAAGACATTGAGCTATGGCCATCTAAATGTGAAAAAAAACAAACACGATTTATAGGCCATTTTTGGACCAGATTTTATCCTAAGGATGCAATGGCCTGTGTAATAGAGCTGCCAGCCTAAGAAAAGGTTTATGGATGTGGTGACAGAGGACATGCAGGTGATGGGTGTAACAGAGCAAGATGTAGAGGACAGGAAGATATGGAAAAAGATGATCCGCTGTGGCAACAACAAACGGGAGCAGCTGAAAGATGAAGAATTATCAATATGCTAAATAGCAATCATCATCATCATCAGTGTTGATTAGTGAATTTCAAAGAATTATTCGCAGTGAATTTGCTGTGTTCGCACCCATGTTCATTAAATTACTTACTGATAATTCAGCCATTTTAAGAGAATGTTGTTTTCCAGCATCCCATAATGCTTTGCAAGGCCAGTGCAACATCCCTCAGAGTTCTAACAGTCAACATTGGGTGGGATTGCCCCCCTGGGTATATAATGCTGATCATTTGCATTCCAGACTCTGTGGAACTTGAATGAGCTTTACTGCTTTTCTTAGGTGTTCAGTGCTGTTGTCAGAGTTGTTCAACTTATTGGTAGCTTGTGGCCACTTGTACTTTGTTCGTGGTTATCGTTCCATCCCCATCTTGCTATTAAAGGTGCACTTACGTTTGTGTGTGTGTGGGCGGTTTGGGGGATTTTAGTACAGTAGTGCAGGATAAAAAAAAAAAAAAAATCTTATTCTCCTCCCCCCCCCCCCCCATCAGAGAGCTGTCAATAGCAGCAACAGCAGCTGTGGTGGTGTAAATCAGAAGGATAATTCATTACATTTATATAGCACTCTTCTCGGTACTCAAAGCGCTATCCACACAGGGAGGAAACGGGAAGCGAACCCACAATCTTCCACAGTCTTCTTACTGCAAAGCAGCAGCACTACCACTGCGCCAAAGGATGTGTGGAGAGACTTTTTTCAGCCTCAACACCCCAGTCTGACACAGGGTGGCAATAGCAGCGGCCTGACTGCATGGTGAGGGACTACCTGCAGTGCATCGCTGCAAATGATTCTATGTGCACTGATGACCCCATGGAGGTCTGGGTGATGAAGCTTGATTTAAGCTGGGAGCTTGCTCAGTATGCACTGAAGTGCTGTGTTGTCCGGCTTCTAGCTTACTGTCTGAGTGGGCTTTCAGTTCTGCAGTTGGGGTGGTCACAGACAAGAGGGCCCAGTTGATCACAGATTCTCTGGACAGACTGACCTTTATAAAAACTAATGGGTCCTGATCAGCAGTGATTTCCATTCCCCTTCATCGCTCTCCTTCTGTTTTTTATAAATCTTATGTACATCTGGCTTGTGGGGCCACATCTCCATGAACTCATGCAACCTGCTCCTGTTGCTATGGGCTACAAGACACTTTACTGCCCTGATATTTAATTCAATTAATTTTATCTCAGGGAGTCATGGTGGTGCAGTAGATGGCAGTGCTGTTTCAAGGCACAGGTCACATTATTGGCCAAAATAATTGGAAGTAGGATTTGGATTAAAAATGCATTCTCTTTGGCGATCACATCTTTAAATTCGCTTGTTTTAAAGATCTCATTATTTCTGACTTTAGACTCCAATTCTGCAGTTTCTTTTTGTCTTGATGAAACAACGGCTTGCTTGCAATGCCAGGAGGACAGCCTGACCACCAGTCTGGAGAAGTTAATAATAATTCTTTGCATTTATATAGCGCTTTTCTCACTACTCAAAGCGCTCAGCAATTGCAGGTCAAGGGCCCAACACAGCAGAGTCCCTTTTGGCATTTATGGGATTCAAACCGGCGACCTCCCGATTGCCAGCGCAGATCCCTAGCCTCAGAGCCACCACTCCGCATTACTCTGGATACCAAAGACCCCTGTAGCCTTCCCTCCCCTCGGCTGGTTTACCACCTGTGGCATCTCAGGGAGACTGGGGGGTTCACAGCTAACTGGAGGATAATGAGGCTGATCCTAAACCCTAGTAAGCAGTTAAATTATTTTGCCACCAAACGCTAACAATATTTACGCATAAATTATTTTTATGGATATCTATAATAAAAAAAAACCAAACCTGTACATACCCATTGTGGCACTAATATTACTGGACCCCTAGGAGACAAAAAAAAAATGATTTCAGATTACCAGGATTATATTTTGTACTTGTAAAAAATATACAGAAAAAAAAAGAAAGACTACTTACACAACCCTTTAAAAATCAGCTTTGCTTGCATAAAGTGTTTTATGAAATATAGAAAAACATACACAGTAAGTTTCAGTATTTGACTTTGGTTTAACACTCCTGCTCTTCTTAAAGCACAAGTCAGGGCCACAGCAGTTTGAAATGAAGGACTCGGGTTACACTCGGCATTTTAACGCTCAGACAATCCAACTCACACATTCATATTAACCACAACATTCCACCCTGGGCCGCACCAAACAATTCAATTAATCATTTTCAAAATATAACAAAGCATTTTAAATTGGCACATTAACATACTAAGCTAGGTTTTTGGTAAATTAACTTTGCTATCACACTTCAGAACAGGAAAGATGCACTCTAGACTAAAGCAACTTGCGTTAGGTTAGGTAAAGTAATTATTAATCAATACAAACTTTCCTAAAATTTTGATTTGCACTCATTCATTTCATTTGAACTGTTTGTATAATAAATGCTTCATTGTTTTTTTTTTTTTAATGTAAATAGCTGAAGAAAAGAAGGACTCACCCACACGGATCTTCTTTTGTCAGGTCTGTCTTCTTGTGATAAATAGTCAACAGGAAATTTACGGTATATTGCGGGTTGCACTGTATTCTCATCACTGTCAGATACTGAATGCTATTGAAGACAAAAATAAAATGGATACAAACATAATGTTAAACAAAACAGTCAAACCATTAACTACTTGCTGATGGAAATATGTGCTACTAATAAAATTAAATTAACTTTGATTATATAAAAAATAGCAAAGCATTTTAAATTGGCACATTAACATACTAAGCTATGTTTCTGGTAAATTAACTTTACTATTACACTTCAGAACAGGAAAGATGCACTTTAAACTAAAGCAACTTGCGTTAGGTTAGCTAATTGATCAATACGAACTTTCCTAAAATTTTGATTTGCACTCATTCATTTCATTTGAACTGTTTGTATAATAAAAGCTTCATTTATTTTATTATTGCTTTATTTATTTATTTATTTTAAAATAGCTGAAGAAAAGAAGACTGGTTGGTCTGGTCGCCCAACCAGTCTACATGTGTTTTGTGGACTTGGAAAAGGCGTTTCGACTGTGTCCCTCGGGGAATCCTGTGGGGGGTGCTCCGAGAGTATGGGGGTACCGGCCCCCCTGATAAGGGCTGTTCGGTCCCTGTACAACCGGTGCCAGAGCTTGGTCCGCATTGCCGGCAGTAAGTCAAACCCGTTTCCAGTGAGAGTTGGACTCCGCTAGGGCTGCCCTTTGTCACCGATTCTGTTCATAACTTTTATGGACAGAATTTCTAGGCACAGCCAGGGCATTGAGGGGGTCCAGTTTGGTGGACTCAGGATTGGGTCACTGCTTTTTGCAGATGATGTTGTCCTGTTTGCTTCATCAGGCCGTGATCTTCAGCTTTCTCTGGATCGGTTCGTAGCGGAGTGTGAAGCGGCTGGGATGGGAATCAGCACCTCCAAATCCGAGACCATGGTCCTCAGCCGGAAAAGGGTGGAATGCCCTCTCAGGGTTGGTAGCGAGATCCTGCCCCAAGTGGAGGAGTTCCAGTATCTCGGGGTCTTGTTCACGAGTGAGAGATTGGAGCGTGAGATCGACAAGCGGATCGGTGCGGTGTCCACAGTGATGAGGGCTCTGCATTGGTCTGTCGTGGTGAAAAAGGAGCTGAGCCGTAAGGCAGAGCTCTCAATTTACCAGTCAATCTATGTTCTTACCCTCACCTATGGTCATGAGCTATGGGTAGTGACCGAAAAAACGAGATCGCGAATACAAGCGGCTGAAAAGAGTTTCCTCCGCAGGGTGTCTGGGCTCTCCCTTAAAGATAGGGTGAGAAGCTCAGAATAGAGCCGCTGCTCCTCCGCATCGAGAGGAGTCAGATGAGGTGGCTCGGGCATCTGATCAGGATGCCTCCTGGACGCCTCCCTGGTGAGGTGTTCCGGGCATGCCCAACCGGGAGGAGGCCCCGGGGAAGACCCAGGACACGCTGGAGGGACTGTGTCTCCCGGCTGGCCTGGGAACGCCTCGGGATTCTCCCGGAAGAGCTAGAAGAAGTGGTCAGGGAGAGGGAAGTCTGGGCATCTCTGCTCAAGCTGCTGCCCCCGCGACCCGACCTCAGATAAGCGGAAGAGGATGGATGGATGAAGAAAAGAAGGACTTACCCACACGTATCTACTTTTGTCAGGTCTGTCTTGTGATAAATAGTCAACAGGAAATTTACGGTATATTGCGGTTTGCACTGTATTCTCATCATTGTCAGATACTGAATGCTATTGAAGACAAAAATAAAATGGATACAAACATAATGTTAAACAAATTGAATCAAAACATTCACATATTACTGCATATAATAAATTCAGACTGTTTACTCCAATTTACCAGAACTCATCCCAGCAAGCCCAAGAACAGGAATCAATCCTGAACTGGGTACCAGTCCATATCAGCACCCAGCACACTGTGTGTGTGTGTGTGTGAGTATGTATTATATATTAAATTAACAACCAGCATGGCAGACACCCGGGATGATGAAAGCTGCAATGACTTCAGTGTCAGGCCCACTAATTAGTGAATCATCAATTAAATAACCAGAACACTGGAAAAGCAGAATGAGAATTAGGTTGAAAAAACTTAAAAAAAAAAAAAAACTACAGGTGCTGGTCATAAAATTAGAATATCATGACAAAGTTGATTTATTTCAGTAATTCCATTCAAAAAGTGAAACTTGTATATTAGATTCATTCATTCCACACAGACTGATGTATTTCAAATGTTTAACTGACAACTAATGAAAGTCCCAAATTCAGTATCTCAGAAAATTAGAATATTGTGAAAAGGTTCAATATTGAAGACACCTGGTGCCACACTCTAATCAGCTAATTAACTCAAAACACCTGTAAAAGCCTTTAAATGGTCTCTCAGTCGAGTTCTGTAGGCTACACAATCATGGGGAAGACTGCCGACTTGACAGTTGTGCAAAAGACGACCATTGACATCTTGCACAAGGAGGGTGAGACACAAAAGGTCATTGCTAAAGAGGCTGGCTGTTCACAGAGCTCTGTGTCCAAGCACATTAATAGAGAGGCAAAGGGAAGGACAAGATGTGGTAGAAAAAAGTGGACAAGCAATAGGGATAACCGCACCATGGAGAGGATTGTGAAACAAAACCCATTGAAAAATGTGGGGGAGATTCACAAAGAGTGGACTGCAGCTGGAGTCAGTGCTTCAAGAACCACCACACACAGACGTATGCAAGACATGGGTTTCAGCTGTCGCATTCCTTGTGTCAAGCCACTCTTGAACAAGAGACAGCGTCAGAAGCGTCTCGCCTTTGGACTGCTGCTGAGTGGTCCAAAGTTATGTTCTCTGATGAAAGTAAATTTTGCATTTCCTTTGGAAATCAAGGTCCTAGAGTCTGGAGGAAGAGAGGAGAGGCACAGAATCCATGTTGCGTGAGGTCCAGTGTAAACTTTCCACAGTCAGGGATGGTTTGGGGTGCCATGTCATCTGCTGGTGTTGGTCCATTGTGTTTTCTGAGGTCCAAGGTCAACGCAGCCGTCTACCAGGAAGTTTTAGACCACTTCATGCTTCCTGCTGCTGACAAACTTGATGGAGATGCAGATTTCATTTTCCAACAGGACCTGGCACCTGGCACACAGTGCCAAAGCTACCAGTACCTGGTTTAAGGACCATGGTATCCCTGTTCTTGATTGGCCAGCAAACTCGCCTGACCTTAACCCCATAGAAAATTTATGGGGGATTGTGAAGAGGAAGATGCAATACGCCAGTCCCAACAATTCAGAAGAGCTGAAGGCCACTATCAGAGCAACATGGGCTCTCATAACACCTGAGCAGTGCCACAGACTGATCGACTCCATGCCACGCCGCATTGCTGCAGTAATCCATGACAAAGGAGCCCCATCTAAATACTGAGTGCTGTACATGCTCATACTTTTCATGTTCATACCTTTCAGTTGGCCAACATTTCTAAAAATCCTTTTTTTTGCATTGGTCTTAATTGATATACTAATTTTCTGAGATACTGAATTTGGGACTTTCATTAGTTGTCAGTTATAATCATCAACATTAAAAGAAATAAACATTTGAAATACATCAGTCTGTGTGTAATGAATGAATCTAATATACAAGTTTCACTTTTTAAATGGAATTACTGAAATAAATCAACTTTGTCATGATATTCTAATTTTTTGACCAGCACCTATACAAATTCCCCATATTACATTTTAATTAAAACCTACCAGACTTAGTTTGTAATTTCTACATTGACTCCAAAACACAGAAATTGGGAAATAACAACTCAATTAGGTTAAGAGTCCAATGAAAAGCGGAAGTTGATTGGAACAAAAACCTGCAGCCACAGGGGGTCCCCAGGACCGAGTTTAGGAATCACTGTGGTAGACGGTACAGAAGAACCCAACGCGCTGCCTCTAAGACAGAAGATAATGAGACAGCTCGCTAACTTGATTCTCCAGATTACATATTGAGGAACTCGCCGCTAACAGATTCTCTTAATCTTAATAATCTCTTGCCTGTCCAATACAAAATATGCATTGTATTTTATATATTTATATACACACACACTATAAATGTTATGTATATTCATACACACAGATAAAAAATAAAACTCTCCACAGATACGGAGTGGACAGTGGATTCAGAAACTCTTCAGACCCTTTCACTTTCAATGTATAATTTTGCCATTTTTGCCCGTCACTCTACACTCGACAACATGTAATGACAAGTTTAAACCAGGTTTTCTTAAAGGTTTGTAAACGTATTAAAGTTAAAAATTGAAATCTCTCATTCATATAAACATACAGACCCCTTCATTCTGTTACTTGCAGAAGCCTCCTTTAGTAGGCCTTCGAGTCCTGTTGAGTAAGTCTCTACAAGCTTTGCGGAGCTGGAACTGGTAGTGGATACCATTCTTCCTGGCAGACCCTCTCAAGCTCCGTTACACTGGATGGGAACTGCCATCTTCTCATTATAACTATTCATGGTGGCTCTAAAATCTGTACTAACCCCTACTCTCTCTTCTGTTTCCTTTTCCGGTGTCCTTCTGGTGGTGGCTTGTGCCACCACCATGTCCTCTAAGTACCATGATGTTCCAAAAATGATGGATGGATTAAAAGCCAGAAGTCTGTATGACCATCAGCATCAAGTGACTCTGTGAGAACCCTAACTACAAAGAGGACTATTTCATTTTTGTTAGGTAGAATGCCCAGAGGGGTCTGGGTGGTCTCGTGGCCTGGAACCTCTGCAAATTTTATTTTTTTTCTCCAGCCGTCTGGAGTTTTTTTTTTTTGTTTTTTCTGTCCACCCTGGCCATCGGACCTTACTCCTTTTCTATGTTAACTAATGTTGTCTTATTTTAATTTCTTATTTTGTCTTTTATTTTTCTTTTCTTCAGCATTGTGGAAGGTGAATGTTCTCTTCGTTCCTTTGTACTAATCCTTGTCTAAGGCGTTAAGCAGAAGTAAGCTTTAAAAACATGCTTTGCTGAGCAAACAGAAAAAATATTTGTCAGAAGGACTCAAGGTCTAAGCATTCCACACTGAGATTGCCTTATCACTTTTCCCTTAGTTTACATCTGAACGCCATAACAAGGAGCCAAGGAATCAAGTTGCACAAGGAGCATTGAAGGGGCTCAAGGATTGTGTATAATAAAGTGTTGACTGTTGCATTTTCATAATGAATATTAAATCACGCATTCTAGGGGTATAAAAACTTTGCCCCACCCAAAAAACAGTTGTTCAGAAAAGAGCCCTGATGCTGTCATGTACCCCAAGTTCTTGTCTATAAGCCGCGGCTTATCTAAGGAAAAAAGTTGTGAAAATGAAAAAATAGAATATCGGCTTATACATAAGTCCGGCTTATACATCCATCGCGGGGGTTGCGTTCCAGAGCCACCCGCGAAATAAGAAAATCCGCGAAGTAGAAACCATATGTTTATATGGTTATTTTTATATTGTCATGCTTGGGTCACAGATTTGCGCAGAAACACAGGAGGTTGTAGAGAGACAGGAACGTTATTCAAACACTGCAAACAAACATTTGTCTCTTTTTCAAAAGTTTAAACTGTGCTCCATGACAAGACAGAGATGACAGTTCCGTCTCACAATTAAAAGAATGCAAACATATCTTCCTCTTCAAAGGAGTGAAGCAAACAAATCAATATGTCTGTTTGGCTTTTAAGTATGCGAAGCACCGCGGCACAAAGCTGTTGAAGGCGGCAGCTCACACCCCCTCAGTCAGGAGCAGGAAGAGGGAGAGAGACAGAGTTTGTTTTTCAGTCAAAAATCAATACGTGCCCTTCGAGCTTTTAAGTATGTGAAGCACTGTGCAGCATGTCTTTTCAGGAATCAGCTTTACAAAAGATAGCAACGTGAAGATAATCTTTCAGCATTTTTAGACGAGCGTCCGTATCGTCTAGGTGTGCAAACAGCCCCCCTGCTCAATCCCCCTACATCAGGATCACAGATAGTCAGCGCAAGAGAGAGAGAAAGTAAGTTGGGTAGCTTCTCAGCCATCTGCCAATAGCGTCCCTTGTATGAAATCAACTGGGCAAACCAACTGAGGAAGCATGTACCAGAAATTAAAAGACCCATTGTCCGCAGAAATCCGCGAACCAGCAAAAAATCCGCGATATATATTTAAATATGCTTACATATAAAATCACAATTTAAATGACCGCTATGCACGCGTGTTGACTCGGCGATGCCCAGAGCAGAAAGAACGCGCTCCGGCCGCGCCATGCGGGGAGTGAGAGAGACGCCAATATCTCACACTCTCTCCCCCCTTAAAGAAATTAAATGGGTGCGAGTGAGACCACTGACCTCCCTCCCTTCTATTAGTTATAGGTTATAGTACGTTCGGCTTATCCATGAGTCCGGCTTATCTATGATACGATTTTATTTTAAAAATTCGTATGATTTTTGGTCTCCGGCTTATACATGAGTCCGGCTTATAGACAAGAACCTAGGGTAATATTGATTGCCTGCTTTTCTAAAACCTGCTCACTGTGACGATGAGAAAATAAAGCTGCTATATGATCACACCTGCTGTCTTGTCTACGTGATCATCCACAGTATGTAAAGCACTTTGAGCTACTTTTTGTATGAAAATGTGCTATATAAATAAATGTTGTTGTTGCTGTTATCATCTTCAGGTCTCTTCAGACATTCTATGGTGTTGAAGTCTGGGCTGTGGGTGGTCCACTCAAGGGCACAGGTGGACTCCAATCAAGTTCTGGACACATCTCAAGGAGAATTAAAGCAAACAGAATTTACCTGAGCACAGTTTGCAATGGAGCAGCAAAGGGTCCCAATACTTCTATAAATGAGAGAGTCCAGTTTTTATTTTTAAATTTGCAAACCTGGGTGGGCTGGGTTATTGAGTAGATTGATGGACAACAATGACAAACTTGCCAATCTAAAATTAAAACCTACAGAATACTAAAATGTGTACAAAGTGAAAGAATCTGAAACATTTTGGCATCCATTATTCACACATATATTGTTCCCACCCTTTCACTCCATTAAACTTCATTAAAAGGAAACAGTCAAATGTGCTTTCAATTCCATTACAGTCCATACCTTGACATTTTTTTTATCCTTTCCTGATGTTCTTCTGGGAGCCTCTCCTTTCCAAGGGTGAACTCCTGTCATTGTGGAAATAATATAGCAAATGAAATTCAGCTTCAATTGAGGTAAGGAGAAAAGACAGAGTTATTCAAACACCATTAACTAATAGCAACACTGCCTGTTAGAGGACGAGTCCCAAAAGTGGACAGATACTCTAAATATTATACCAATTTAAAAATAACTGCTTATTTACAGAGAAAAATATGTATACAAATGTAAAACTGCCCAGAACATCAATAGAACGCACTGTAAAATGTGTTGGTCCACAAAAAAGATCCCAAAACGATCCCTGAAATAACTCAAAACTGACTAAACTAATTGGCACCCATCGTTGTTCATTATGTACTTTCATGAACTCAACAAAATACTTTAAATAATAACACACATGAAAATGGCTTGGAGAAATGTGTGCTTTTCGCTGTGTGTTTTGGAGGATCCATGACCTGCAGCTGAGGCAGTTTTCTGACACCGGGCAGGACGTTTCACTCCAGAATGTCTCGATGGTCTTGAGATTTCATTGTTCCCTGTACAGACTGAAAGCCCACCGTGTCAGACACAGCAAAACACAAGTGAGCCTCCTCTGTGTGTCATAGTAGCTGCCGTGTTTTTTTCTTTGAAAGCTTCAGTTTTTTCGCCTGTGGACATTGAGCTCTTGTGACTTGCCAAAAAGCTCCAGTTGTGTCTCATCTGTCCACAGGACCTTCTCCCAGAAGCCTTCCGGCTTGTCAATATGCATTTGAGCAAATTCCAGTCTGGCTTTTTTCTATTTTTCTTTCAACAGTGGAGTCCTCTGAAAAAGACATGGATGGACCTCGACCTTGGAGTTTAGTTTGCATCTTTTCGGAAGTTGTCCTTGGCTCATTGCCCACCATTGCAACTGTCCGTCTGTCCATTCTGGGATCGATTTTCCCCTTGCGGCCATGTCCAGCAAGCGGGTCCTCAGTCCCAGGGACCTTTAACTTCTTCATTATATTTGCAACTGTTGTCACAGGAACATTGATCTGCTTGGAGATAATGGTCTTCTAGCCTTTGCCTTTCATTTTCTTTCTGATCTCCACAGACAACTCTCTCCTTTGCCTTCTCTGGCCAATATTCAGTGCGAGACACCCAATGACACCAAACAGCAGAGCGACGACTTGAATGACTGAATGCACGATTGGAGATGCGTGTGAAACAAATTCAAGACGGCGGTGAGATTTTGGGGGGTATGAAAAATCACTTGAATCCAGTTATTTAGGCTCTTCCCTAGGGGTCCCAAAAAATGTGTGCAGGCCATTTTAGAAGATCTTTGTAGAATAAGCAACCCATGATCTCTTGGCACACTTGCTTTGCATTACTGGAGGACATCTCAAAGGCGTGCAGATATACAGGAGACAACTGCTCTTCCTTTCATCACTTCTCAGGAGGCATGCAGCACTTCTTCTATGAGCTCCAAGGGTACCAGCACATTTGTCCACGTCTGTATAATTAAGAGATAAGACAAATAAAGTCTGCCACAAACTTGCCTGTTGAAGACTCATAGGTCATAGAATCCAGGTCAACGATAACGTCCTCTTCAAAAGGCTGGTTATACTGAAAAAGAAAGACATTTCTATGAGAAAGCAACAAAAGGCTATGATCAAAGTGGAGCAGATGAGATTATTGATTATCTGGACTTTCAGAAACCATTTAATAAGGTGCCACATCAGAGGATGGGCATCAAACTAAAAGATGTGGGAGTTCAGTGTGTGGGGTGTAGATGGGAGCAGAATTGACTCAGACATGGGAAAGAGAGGGTGATGGTGTGAGGAACCTCATCAGAACTGGCCGATGTGAAGAGTGGTGACCAGCAGGGGGCAGTGCTGGGGCCGCTGCTATTTTTAATGTATATAAATGATTTAGATTGGAATATAAGTAACAAGCTGGTGAAGTTTGCAGAGGATACCGAGATAGGTGGATTAGCAGATTATTTGGAATCCGTTATATCATTACAGAAGGACTTGGACAGCAGACAGGCTTGGGCAGATTTGTGGATGATGAAATTTAATGTCAGTAAATGTAAAGAATTACACATGGGGGTAAAAATGTGAGGTTTGAATACACAATGGGGGGTCTGAACATTAAACGTCCACCTTATGAGAAGGATTTAGGAGTCGTAGTGGACTCTAAGCTATCGACGTCCAGAGAGTGTTCAGAAGCCACGAAGAATAAATAATAATAATTCTTTGCATTTATATAGCGCTTTTCTCACTACTCAAAGCGCTCAGCAATTGCAGGTTAAGGGCCTTGCTCAAGGGCCCAACAGAGCAGAGTCTCTATTGGCATTTACGGGATTCGAACCGGCAACCTTCTGATTGCCAGTGCAGATCCTTAGCCTCAGAGCCACCACTCCGCCTAAGACCTACAGAATGTCAGGTTATATAGCGCCTTGATGTGTGGAGTACAAGTCACAGGAGGTTCTGCTCAAGCTTTATAACACACTGGTGAGGCCTCATCTGGAGTCCTGGGTGCAGTTTTGGTCTCCAGGCTACAAAAAGGACATAACAGCACAAGAAAAGGTCCAGAGAAGAGCGACTAGGCTGATTACGGGGTGCTACAGGGGGTGAGTTATGAGGAAAGCTGAAAAGAGCTGAGCCTTTGCAGTTTAAAAAATGAAGATGAAGAGGAGACCTGAGTGAAGTGTTTAAAACGATGAAGGGATTTAGTCCAGTGGATCGAGACGCTGACTTTTAAAAGGAGTTCATCAAAATCATGGGGACACAGCTGGAAACTTGAGAAGGGGAAATTTCACACAAACATTAGGACGTTTTTCTTCACACAAAGAACGACAGACACTTGGAATAAGGGAAGAAGTAGTGTGGTGTACAGTAAGACTTAAGGGACTTTCAAAACTCGCCTTTTAGAAGAATTAAGTGGAGCTGTGGTGGGCTGAATGGCCTGTTCTCATCCAGACCGTTCTAAAGTACAGCAGTGAAAGAATGTATTAAAATCAATGACTTTGTATATTAAAATTCTTTTCTTACATGTAGAGTATTTAATACAGAAAAGTTTTTTAGGTGTTATTAATGACATTTCACGTCTTGCTTATTCTAATGTATTTCTTCAGGTTGCCCCCATCCAGAAAGCATAGAAGACAAATACGTAACATCATAATGGCTGGTTAATCGACACATAAAGCAGACCCATCTTGACAGTTCAAACTCTGCTTGCACTCTGCACTCTCACAAACAGGTCACTTTTCTGCTGCTGAGTAACTTTAGAAACGTGTTGGGGTTGCACTGCCTGCCCACTGTGTTACTTTTACTACAAAATGTTGACTGGTGACCCCTCTTTGTCAGACCCTACCTTCCATTCCTCACAGCCATGCAGAAATGGAAGTGCCGGTGGTTAAGCCATTGATGTACTACTTGTGGAAGGGGGCAAAACAATCAATCAATTTTTAAAACCTACTGCCAGAAAAATCTGCTCTAGGACTTGTAAACGTTTATGAGAGAGCAGACCAATTCATCTTGCATCGTCTTGTCCTTAGTGTGTGCCCTGTGGTGGGCTGGCGCCCTGCCCGGGATTTGTTCCTGCCTTGAGCTGGCTGGAATTAGCTCCAGCAGACCCCTGTGACCCTATGTTAGGATATAGCAAGTTGCATGATGACTGACAAAAATACATACAGTGCATCCGCAAAGTATTCCCAGCGCTTCATCACTTTTTTCACCTTTTGTTATGTTACAGCCTTATTCCAAAATGGATTCAATTCATTTTTTTCCTCAGAATTCTACACACAACACCCCATAATGACAACGTGAAAAAAGTTTACTTGAGGTTTTTGCAAATTTATTAAAAATAAAAAAACTGAGAAATCCCATGTCCATAAGTATTCACAGCCTTTGCTCAATACTTTGTCGATGCCCCTTTGGCAGCAATTCCAGCCTCAAGTCTTTTTGAATATGATGCCACAAGCTTGGCACACCTATCCTTGGCCAGTTTGGCCCATTCCTCTTTGCAGCACCTCTCAAGCTCCATCAGGTTGGATGGGAAGCGTCGGTGCACAGCCATTTTAAGATCTCTCCAGAGATGTTCAATCGGATTCAAGTCTGGGCTCTGGCTGGGCCACTCAAGGACATTCACAGAGTTGTCCTGAAGCCACTCCTTTGATATCTTGGCTGTGTGCTTAGGGTCGTTGTCCTGCTGAAAGATGAACTGTCGCCCCAGTCGGAGGTCAAGAGCGCTCTGGAGCAGGTTTTCATCCAGGATGTCTCTGTACATTGCTGCAGTCATCGTTCCCTTTATCTTGTCTAGTCTCCCAGTCCCACAGTATGATGCTGCCACCACCATGCTTCACTGTAGGGATGGTATTGGCCTGGTGATGAGCGGTGCCTGGTTTCCTCCAAACATGACGCCTGGCATTCACACCAAAGAGTTCAATCTTTGTCTCATCAGACCAGAGAATTTTCTTTCTCATGGTCTGAGAGTCCTTCAGGTGCCTTTTGGCAAACTCCAGGCGGGCTGCCATGTGCCTTTTACTAAGGAGTGGCTTCCGTCTGGCCACTCTACCATACAGGCCTGATTGGTAGATTGCTGCAGAGATGGTTGTCCTTCTAGAAGGTTCTCCTCTCGCCACAGAGGACCTCTGACAGAGTGACCATCGGGTTCTTGGTCACCTCCCTGACTAAGGCCCTTCTCCCCTGATCGCTCAGTTTAGATGGCCGGCCATCTCTAGGAAGAGTCCTGGTGGTTTCGAACTTCTTCCACTTACGGATGGTGGAGGCCACTGTGCTCATTGAGACCTTCAAAGCAGCAGAAATTTTTCTGTAACCTTCCCCAGATTTGTGCCTCGAGACAATACTGTCTCGGAGGTCTATAGACAATTCCTTTGACTTCATGCTTGGTTTGTGCTCTGACATGAACTGTCAACTGTGGGACCTTCTATAGACAGGTGTGTGCCTTTCCAAATCATGTCCAGTCAGCTGAATTTACCACAGGTGGACTCCAATGAAGCTGCAGAAACATCTCAAGGATGATCAGGGGAAACAGGATGCACCGGAGTTCAATTTGGAGCTTCACGGCAAAGGCTGTGAATACTTATGGACATGAGATTTCTCAATTTTTTTATTTTTAATAAATTTGCAAAAACCTCAAGTAAACTTTTTTCACGTTGTCATTATGGGGTGTTGAGTGTAGAATTCTGAGGAAAAAAAATAAATTTAATCCATTTTGGAATAAGGCTGTAAGATAACAAAATGTGGAAAAAGTGATGAAGCGCTGGGAATACTTTCTGGATGCACTGTACATACATAAATAAATAAATAAAAAGTCAAGAACACTAATATTTACTTCTTTACCAAAGATGTTTCTATTTGCTCAGCATTTTTCCCCAAGTGAAAGGTATGTGAACGGAGTCTTCTTGTGACGTTTGAGGCAGTGGATTTTTGAACTCGTGATGACGTTTAATATTTCAGAGTGCTGCAATTCTCACCGACGGCCAGCACTTTCTCAGGCCCCACATCTCAAAAACTCAACAGGTGCCTGCTATCACAGAGACGGTGTTGTCTCCTGCCTCACCAGAGAAGTAAGATGTAAAAATTGCAAAAAATGGGATTTTTCTCAACTTAAAAGGGTGAGAAATGCATGAAGGGCGTAGCCATTTTGAGGATTTTGTTAATGGTTGTCATGTCACAAAGTCTCGAGTATAGATAACTTTGCATACATTTTCTGCAATGCTTTTATATAAAACAGTGAAAAATCAATATCTGCATGTCAATTTGTTAAGGACAGGAGGACCAATTTCAGAGCATATGGTAGGTGAAAAGAAAAAATGATCAATTTAAGCTGAGGGAAAAAAAAACCTTTTTTGAATTATTCGAATATCTTCATTGATTTAGGAAATATCTGACATCATGTCAAGGCTTTCAAAATGTTAAAAATTGTGATGGCCGTTATTTTTAAGAGGGCTAGCGGGGGAGATTATTTTTGGCCATCAATATAAATAAATGAGCAAAGTTTCAATTTGTTTTTAAAGTAGGTTCATCCTGATTGTATTACATTGTTTTTTTGTTTTTTTTATTTCCGTTAAAAGCCGACACTGTGCGGGTCACACCACCCTAAGTGAACGTGAAGTCGCGTCTGACATCGATGACAATCCTGGGAGTGTCACCGAAGTGCGGCGTGCCGTGTGCCGATGCAGAGAGAAGCCAACCCTTTAGGGAGCAGAGACACCAAAGCCACCTGGAAAACTTATTAGCCGTTGTCTTCAATGTCGCCACTCACACCTACGGGTTTTACCATCAAGCACTGTAGAAAACCCCTGTGTGTAGAAGACAAACACCATTGATATCAATGACAAAACTCTTAAAAGAAAACAAAAAGCGTTTTGGAGGCGATTTTATCCAAAGTTACGGCCTCATCCTGGATAAAGCAAAAAAGGTCAGTGTGGTCGTGCGCGGACATGCGGACAGCTAGTGTGGTGGGAGATCACGTAGCTGACAACCAAGTAGCAAGAATTCAACCCAAGTTAAAGGTGAACATTTACTTTTATTCAGGTTAAAGTTTGGTGCCGATGTTCTAACCCGTGGGCAGAGTGGTGGCACAGAGCTGGAATTCAGTTTCTTACAGCTTTTTGCATGTTCTACCCGTGCAGCACTAGTGAGCTTGCTTAACAGACTGATTACCTGTTTGAACAATTAATACCGGGTACTTGTGTCAGTGATATTTCCAAATTAAGAAAATACGGTTAGTCCTTCGTAAAGTTAAATAAAATCCAAACTCTCCCCGAGGCCCAGGATAAACATTGACGGCTGCGCCACCACATCACTCCATTTCAAAATACCATCATGTAATAACTGGATTAAAAACTCATTTTATCAATATGCCCCTACTATTGGATTGCGCACAGCACACTCATTCTGATTGGTTGTGCGACTGATCCCCCAAATACACATTTCACATTCTTGCCTCACACCGGGTGCTGCTGCGATAGCTACCGACTGCCAGGGACCTAAACTGGGCAGATTAAATGTACCCGTCGGCACATACAGGATCAAATGGTGACGAATTCAAAGTAAGGTCAGTTCTTTTTCGTTGATGGGCCCTTCCTCGCTAGCGGCTAACAGACGACCTGCTCACGCGCATGTACGATGTTGCTGCAGGCTTTTTATTCCCAAATTAACATAAATTATTCATCAAACCACATGACAAGTCAGGTTCACGCATGACACGTGCTCTTCAGTGCTGTGACAGTCGGTACTGAAAACTCTAACGTCACGGTCAGGACATTCTGAAAACGCAGCAATCACCTCGATCGGCTACAGAAATGGAAATGATGTCAAACACATTCTCCCTAAGAAACGCTTCTTAGAAAAACATTTGAAAATCTCTCTTAAAACACCTTAAAATCACAAGCAAAACACTCGAAGAGGCCTGAAAAGCGATTATAAAAAGCCATTAAAAAACTCGAAAATCGCAAAACAAAAGCAGGAAATTTACAACGCCCAAGTGTGAATAGGCCCGTGTATTTGGAAGGAGGTCAGTCGCGCTTTTAGACATGAGAGTGCTTTAGAGTTGTGTGAAGAAATGGCCCGTTTTCGTCTTACCTTTTCACATATTGCCTCCAAGCACTGCTGAAACCATTGCTCGTTCATCTTCATTCTCATATTGAAGTCACAGTTACTTTCTAAATCATTCTCCATTGTACTTAATTTTTACAAAGCTACCCGTCAACGCCGCTATCTCCCCAAACGAACTTTCTTTCAAAAACAATGTCTTAGCGAAGCGAGACAAGATGATTGGTTGTTACAAATCAGCAGCAGCCAGCCACTATTCGTCTAATGAGAGTGGGCGTGGAGACGAAAGCGATGGTGTGTTGTAGGGTGGGCTCCGAGTGAGGATCTGCCAATGATAGGTAGCGGAAGAGGAAGGTAGCGACAACCCTCAACTATTCGACGCTCTGATTGGCTGTCCCGTGGTACTGTGAAATTCAGACATCTGATTAGCTGTCCAGTGGAGCGGCGCGCTTGCGGTCGAGGCATTTAAAACTGCGCTTTGCAAAGAAACTCGGCTAAAGCTTGTTAACGGGAAAACCGATTGAAGTGTATTTCTAGTGCTCAAATCAATGTAAACATTCAGAATATTGACGCGAATTTGTATTTATTGTAGTTCGTTGCTTTTTATTTCACGAACTGTCCGCTGCCAGCTCGTGGCAGAGTTGTGCCACTTAAAAAACAAATACGACTGGAGGTTCAAATCGTGAGAGTGCGTGTTATTAAGATATCTGTGATCCGCCGTGGAATTCCGTGTGGCTTCTGATTAGCAGGTGTTGATTGTCGCGGATCTACTCGTGTTCGCACATCTTTGACGAGCCCCCTGCACAGCTCCGCAGCACGGCGAGTCAGGAGCTCCACTGGACAGCCAATCGGATTGCAGGTTTTTGTCACTTGATTTACATTACTTGACCCTCCCCCTACCCTAATCGTAACCATAGTGTACTGTAAACCATCAAAGCCATCACCTGATAAGATCATTAACCAGACGAAGAAGAGCCGTCTCAGTGCTGTGCTGTGTGTGAAAGCCAGACTGAAAAGGCTCATAGAGTGTATTGTCTACCAGAAAGGCATGGAGTTGTGTAGCAACCACGTGTTCCTTCACCTTAGCCAAACAAGAGAGATTAGAGAGAGGCCTGTAACTGGAGAGAGAAGATGGATCCAGGTCAGGTTTTTTAAGTATTGGGGTAACTGCAGCAGTTTTGAGGGCAGTAGGAACAGAACCTGAAACAAAACCTGCAGTTATCGATGATGCAACAGGAATACTAATTATGGATGAACAGAGAAGTGGAGGCAGGATCAAGCAGACAGGAGGAGGAATGAGACTTATTAATAAGTTCAGAGACGGCGAGAAACAAGTGAGTCTTGATGATGGAGATGGCAGATTGGAAGAAGTGAGTGATGGAGGTGTGGAGGGGACACTGGGATCAATTTCATCAATTTTGGTATTAAAGAAATGTAAGAAAGCCTGACACTGTATTGAGGTTTAGTGAGTGAGTTTATTAACAGTCTTAAAAAAAGAGTTTTAGGCCTGGGCTTGGCACCATTTATGAGACAGGAATAATAATTGGAGCGAGCAGAGTTAAGGGCATCCCCGTATTGAAGTGTGTGCTCAGTGTAAAGCTGGGAGTGAACTATCCATCCATCCATTTTCCAACCCGCTGAATCTGAACACAGGGTCACGGGGGTCTGCTGGAGCCAATCCCAGCCAACACAGGGCACAAGGCAGGAACCAATCCACCACAGGACACACACAAACACACCCACACACCAAGCACACACACTAGGGCCAATTTAGAATCGCCAATCCACCTAACCTGCATGGCTTTGGCCTGTGAGAGGAAACCGGAGCGCCCGGAGGTAACCCACGCAGACACGGGGAGAATATGTGAGCTATGAGGCCCGTTTTCTTATAAAGCTGTTCAAGACGCCGCCTAGTGGCTTATATAGCTCTGAGCCCACGGGTGGACCAGGGACAGCAGCGGGTGGCTGGAACCTGCCGAGACATTAAGGGGGCAAAGTGATCTAGCAGTTGGGAAACACAGTTGTTATAAAGGGAAACCATGCTGTCAGGAGAGGAAAGACCATGCAGGCCAGAAAGAGACGAAGACAGAAGGGAAGCAGCAAACACATTTGAATTAACAGACGAAGACCGAGTTTTTCTCAACAGAAGTAGTGGCAATAAGTTACATTCGATGATCACAAATCCCAGAGAATGAAGATGTTATTCAAGCCATTTGAGCAAAGCATATCAAGAATATGACCAGGAGTAGGAGTGGGGAAATCTAGGCAAATAAAGACCCCCCGTTTGACTGTAGGAGACCTTCCTGAAGATTTAGCAGACTTTGGAGTGGTGGCCCACTGCTCTACACACATAACCTTGATGGTAGAGTCAGCAGAGGAGAACCTGTCCTGTGTCCTCGCCACAACATCCAGTAGCTGAAGTGTGCAGATGAATGTCTAAACAAGCCTGACGCATTCAGGGCTGAGGAAGTCAAAGTAAAACTTTTTGGCCACGATGTGCAAATGAAGGATTGGAGAAAACAGTGGGCTGAATTCCAGGAAAAGAACAAGTCTCCAACTATTAAAGCATGGCGGTGGATCAATCAGGATTTGGGTTTGGGTGGCAGCCAGTGACACAGGGAACATGTCATTGGGAGAGAAGACGGATGGATTCAAATAAATGGCAGCAAATTCTGGAAGCCAACATCACTCCATCTGTAAAAAAGTTGAAATGAAAAAGAGGATGGGTGTACAACAAGATCTGATGTGCAATGGAAAAACCCAGCAATTGTCATTTTTTTCAAAATTGAGTTTTTTAGTTTTTGGAGTTGGTCTTTCCTGACGTCATAAGGCAGTGGTGATGGCCAAATATATCTTCATTCTGGTCACAGCACGATGGAAGAAGCTGGTATGGACACCGTAGTTTACATACTGCAGGACAAAAACCTAGCGACCCCACTGACCAATGAGGAAAGACCACCTACCAATGAAAATATCAGATTACAGTCACGTGATTTAAATGCTGTGACTGTGCGATTTAAATAGCAGGTGTTGTTGATTTATGAAAAAAAGAATGTTGTGTATGTGAAGCTCAGGAAAAACGAAATGTAGATGTCGTTAATTACAGGGGCAACATCATTTTCTCAAGTTTCCAGAAATGTGACATACAAGGTTTTGCCATAGGTGGTGGGAGATAACGGCCTGAAGCCCACCTCCACATCTACAATGGCATACATCAAGAGCAGTCCTGCAACCTGAACATCACTGAAAATCTGTGGAGATCTCAGAAGAGCAGGGCGGGCAAGGCGGACCAAGAATCTGGCAGAATTAGAAGCCTTTTACCAGGATGAATGGCCAAAAAGACCCCAAGTAAGAACGGAAAGACCCTTACAAGCTGTGGGTCTTACTAAGTACTGACCATGATGGGGGCCCAAACCTTTGCTTCAGGCCCTTTTCATTTTTTTGGTATTTTGTACCTGTTGTGAGAAGCAGCCCGGACACAGACAGACGGACACCATTCTTAAATCCACCACACGTTTATTAAACATATTTACATTGTCCATAGTGTACCAACCCAGTGCCTCCAGCACCAATCTCCCCAAAGTCCAGGCTCTCTTTCAGTGCCTGCTTCCTTCAGGCCACCTCCACTCTCCTTCACTCGAAACCTTGTCCACTCCTCGCCCGACTCCAGTCCATTGATTGGAGGGAGGCGGCCCCTTTTATACACCCCCGGATGGGCTCCAGGTGCTTTCCCGACTCTCCTCTGCGGACACTGCCCTGTGTGGCGGAAGTGCCGGCTGTGCTCCCGGAAGCCCTCCGGGTGTCCCCAGTCTTCTTCCCAGGTCCAGGCGGACGCCCCCTGGTGGTGACCATGGGCCCCTACAGGGTTGGGCTTCCAAGCCCTGTACCCGTGGCCCCCAGTACAACCGGGGCAGACGCACCCTCGCGGTCTAGAGGAGGAATGAGCCTTCCTCCCGTGTTCCTGGGCGTCCCGGCCGGGTGCCACCCCCAGCCACGTGCCACACTGTGAATGATGGAACTAAAAACTTGATGCCTTTTGGTGATCAGCTCATCTTCTGCTCACTTAACTGTTCACAGTAACAGACATTTTAAGCAAGGGGGCCCAAACTTTTGCATGCCACTCTAAGGTATGGTGTTTTGATGTGCAGTTTTGTGTAGGTGACGGTTTGGACTGTAATGTGCTAACTTTTACTAAGACACATTTCCACATTGTCACGTATTAATGTTGTGGGCAAAGGTTAAGAAGCCCTGTGATTGGTTGTGATTAATGTTAAAGGCATTGGACGGCACACACCCCGTCCCCGCCCACCCAGCGACCAGCAGCGTAAAGCTTCAACGAGGTCAGTCTGAGCGCACACAGTGCTTTAGTGACGTTTGAAGCTTCAGGTGTCATCAGTCATGTGGCTGTAAAGCTTCACTAATGGTTTCAAAACAGTGGGCTTCATTGAAGCGATACGAGCTTTGAATGCCTCGGTGTCAAATGTCCCATCCCTAGCAGTCGGTGAGACAAAGCAACACACACAAGTCACATACAAGTTTAGGAGTGCTGAGTTTTGCTGGAGTTGATTGCAAATGACAGGGTCGCTCATTCCGAGTCGTTTTAAAGTCAGACTTTTTTCTTTCCTCAGGTGGGTCTTGGGTGGTCAGATGCCCTCTTCTCTGTGGCACTTTATACCCGATTATCCTTCTGCTCTGTGATATAATAAACATTCTACTGAAATAGTTTTCTTATAATAAGCAGATGTTATTGAGCCGACATGCCAACATCGCCATTCACTGCATACTCTACAGCAGGCAGGGCTCTCCAACCTTTTTTCCCTGAGAGCTACTTTTACAAAATGAAGATGGCCGAGAGCTCCTCACGTGTTCTAACGTTTATTCTCATAGCTCATTTCAACCCAAACAAACTAAATACGCTTGTTTTGCCTGAACATTTACAAAATGTTGTTGTCCACAACTCACATTTTGCATTAAAACATCACAATAAAATATTTAGTTCACCTGCAAGTGCATTTTGCACATCTGTCTGCATCTTCTAGTGTATCTCACGCTATTGAACTAAAACAAAACAATGCAATTCCAAATCCACAGATATGACGTATTCATTTGTCATTTTGTCACTTTATTCACAGGTCCAGTTGCAGGTGTGATGTGTTGTTTAGTTAGTCAGATGACTGGCACTGAGGTGTATGGTGGAGTGGAGCCCCTCAGGTTCACTCTGATGGAGTCATTTCAATGTTCATCTGTCAGTCTTGTTCTGAACTTTGACTTCATGACATTCATGTCCGACTCACAGAGGTATGGAGACCCAAACACAGCAGACATTTTCAGAGCTGCTTGGTGAAGATTCTTGTAGTTATCTGGCTCTACTAAGCTCCAGAAATGCTGTTGAGACTAACTGCACATTATTATTTTGAAGGTTTACTAATATATAAAATATAAAATCCAATGTCTGTCTGTATGTCTGTCCACTTTAAATGACAGAACTACTTCACAGATTTACAGTGCATCCAGAAAGTATTCACAGCGCATCACTTTTTCCACATTTTGTGATGTTACAGCCTTATTCCAAAATGGATTCAATTAATTTTTTTCCTCAGAATTCTACACACAACACCCCATAATGACAATGTGAAAAAAGTTTACTTGAGGTTTTTGCAAATTTATTAAAAATAAACAAATTGAGAAATCCCATGTCCATAAGTATTCACAGCCTTTGCCATGAAGCTCCAAATTGAGCTCAGTTGCATCCTGTTTCCCCTGATCATCCTTGAGATGTTTCTGCAGCTTCATTGGAGTCCACCTGTGGTAAATTCAGTTGACTGACATGATTTGGAAAGGCACACACCTGTCTATAGAAGGTCCCACAGTTGACAGTTCATGTCAGAGCACAAACCAAGCATGAAGTCAAAGGAATTGTCTGTAGACCTCAGAGACAGGATTGTCTCGAGGCACAAATCTGGGGAAGGTTACAGAAAAATTTCTGCTGCTTTGAAGGTCCCAATGAGCACAGTGGCCTCCATCATCTGTAAGTGGAA
This sequence comes from Erpetoichthys calabaricus, assembly GCF_900747795.2. Taxonomy (NCBI): domain Eukaryota; kingdom Metazoa; phylum Chordata; class Cladistia; order Polypteriformes; family Polypteridae; genus Erpetoichthys; species Erpetoichthys calabaricus. Next base: position 4,330,306 of record NC_041395.2, on the reverse strand, counting down.
GAAGCTCGAAACCGCCAGGACTCTTCCTAGAGCTGGCCGGCCATCTAAACTGAGCGATCGGGGGAGAAAGGCCTTAGTCAGGGAGGTGACAAAGAACCCGATGATCACTCTGTCAGAGCTCCAGAGGTCATCTGTGGAGAGAGGAGAACCTTCCAGAAGGACAACTATCTCTGCAGCAATTCACCAATCAGGCCTGTATGGTAGAGTGGCCAGACGGAAGCCACTCCTTAGTAAAAGGCACATGGCAGCCCGCCTGGAGTTTGCCAAAAGGCACCTGAAGGACTCTCAGACCATGAGAAAGAAAATTCTCTGGTCTGATGAGACAAAGATTGAACTCTTTGGTGTGAATGCCAGGCGTTACGTTTGGAGGAAACCAGGCACCACTCGTCACCAGGCCAATACCATCCCTACAGTGAAGCATGGTGGTGGCAGCATCATGCTGTGGGGAACTGGGAGACTAGTCAGGATAAAGGGAAAGATGACTGCAGCAATGTACAGAGACATCCTGGATGAAAACCTGCTCCAGAGCGCTCTTGACCTCAGACTGGGGCGACGGTTCATCTTTCAGCAGGACAACGACCCTAAGCACACAGCCATGATATCAAAGGAGTGGCTTCAGGACAACTCTGTGAATGTCCTTGAGTGGCCCAGATTTGAATCCGAGTGAACATCTCTGGAGAGATCTTAAAATGGCTGTGCACCGACGCTTCCCATCCAACCTGATGGAGCTTGAGAGGTGCTGCAAAGAGGAATGGGCCAAACTGGCCAAGGATAGGTGTGCCAAGCTTGTGGCATCATATTCAACAAGACTTGAGGCTGGAATTGCTGCCAAAGGGGCATCGACAAGGTATTGAGCAAAGGCTGTGAATACTTATGGACATGGGATTTCTCAGTTTTTTTATTTTTAATAAATTTGCAAAAACCTCAAGTAAACTTTTTTCACGTTGTCATTATGGGGTGTTGTGTGTAGAATGCTGAGGGAAAAAATTAATTTAATCCATTTTGGAATTTTCTTTCTCATGGTCTGAGAGTCCTTCAGGTGCCTTTTGGCAAACTCCAGGCGGGCTGCCATGTGCCTTTTACTAAGGAGTGGCTTCCATCTGGCCACTCTACCATACAGGCCCGATTGGTGGATTGCTGCAGAGATGGTTTTCCTTCTGGAAAGTTGTCCTCTCTCCACAGATGACCTCTGGAGCTCTGACAGAGTGACCATCGGGTTCTTGGTCACCTCCCTGAGTAAGGCCCTTTTCCCCCAATTGCTCAGTTTAGATGGCCAGCCAGCTCTAGGAAGAGTCCTGGTGGTTTCGAACTTCTTCCACTTACGGATGATGGAGGCCACTGTGCTCATTGGGACCTTCAAAGCAGCAGAAATTTTTCTGTAACCTTCCCCAGATTTGTGCCTCGAGACAATCCTGTCTCGGAGGTCTACAGACAATTCCTTTGATTTCATGCTTGGTTTGTGCTCTGACATGAACTATCAACTGTGGGACCTTCTATAGACAGGTGTGTGCCTTTCCAAATCATGTCAGTCAACTGAATTTACCACAGGTGGACTCCAATGAAGCTGCAGAAACATCACAAGGATGATCAGGGGAACCAGGATGGACCTGAGCTCAATTGTGAGCTTCATGGCAAAGGCTGTGAATACTTATGTACATGTGCTTTCTCAGTTTTTTTTTTTTATTAAATTTGCAAAAATCTCAAGTAAACTTTTTTCATGTTGTCATTATGGGGTGTTGTGTGTAGAATTCTGAGGAAAAAAATGAATTGAATCCATTTTGGAATAAGGCTGGAACATAACAAAATGTGGAAAAAGTGATGTGCTGTGAATACTTTCCGGATGCACTGTAGATCAGGTTTTTTTTCCATAATTTGCTTGAACATTCCGGTTGATTTTGCGCCTTCTCTCATTTCGCTATGTATCAGAGTTCACTTGTGGTACCGATTTATTTGTGCAAATCTGAGAAACATGCAACAAGGGAAGGGGCCTTCATCACTCACTCATTCGCCAGCTTCCAGTCGTGTGCCTTAACTCCATTCAGCTAGCGAACGAGAGAACAATTGAATTCAACTTTGTTTGATATATAATATAAAGTGTTACTTAGGTCTTGATGAGTTTGAGTCCAGATATTCTCTTAAGGGTATGCCACATTGAAAAGAGAGATTGCAATTCGGGTTGTGGAGCGAGATTTTGTGATAAAAGGATCATCATATGATTTTTTGGAAAGATCGCACTCACCTAATTTGACTAATCAGGTTTTCAAATTTATGTAGGATTCATTAACCCTTTGGCGAGCTACTTGGAAAGGGGTGGCGAGCTACCAGTACCTCGTGAACGACGTGTTGGAGACTCCTGCTCTATAGGAACAACAGGGGCGTCCATCCATCTTCCTAACTCACTTGTCCAGGGCACCTCGAGTCTAACCAAGAACCAGTTGGCACCAGGTGCAACACCAGGGGTCTTGTTTATAAAACTTTGCATGGATTCAAGCCTGAAAGTATGCATACATTTTATATATTAAAAAACAATTCTACACTATTTACCTTGACAAGTTACAATTCTAGTATCTTGTATAATGTGTGTACGTGAACGCACCTCAGAGCTCGTCCAGTTCCACCCTGGCACAACCGTACATGGACTATGCTAATAAACCTCATGCATATGCAATCACCATACTGCAGACCTTCATCGGCTGGTAGGGCAGCTTCTCTCCGGACACGTCCAGTAGTGTGGGTGCTGTGCCTTGTAGGTCAGTTAATGGTTTCTGGCACAGCAGGAATGATGGAGTGAAGCTTGCCCAAGATCTTCTTGACCTCTCAGCCAGTGACCTGGGCAGTGGCAACAGCAAACACACAGCATTGGCCCCCTTAAAAGTGGACTAATCACAGTCTAGTCTGTACATCTTATTCACCAGTTTTGAGGTGTCGTACGTTTGTCATGTCAACACAAATTCTAACAACAATTTGGTTGTATGAATTATTACACTTCCAAGTCGTCATTTAGCGGTCTCTCCTGAATTTCCCTACTTAAATCAAGGACGTTGTTATTTCCCACCGACTCTGGAATGTTGTGTATGCACGGCTCAGCGCTGCCGTAAATCTATGCATGTTCTTTCATCAATTTTTTTTAAAATAAATTGTAACATTTACATAGAAAGCCACGTTCACACATTTCAACCCTAATTTTGTACATACACAGATTTTATAAATCTGACCCCTGGATAGGACACCAGTCAATTGCAGGGTGACAACACATGCACATGTGCACCCCTCATTACTCGTGGATGTGACATCCACTCGTACCTCAAACAAACAAATCAAATCAAGCGGTACAGCTGAAGCTGGTGACCTTAGCGTCATTGGAGAGCAAGCAAGAATACCTTGGCAAAGGTCAGGGGCTACCTTGAGAGCGAGGCAAGGAGATGTTCTCCTTCGTTGTCTTCACTTGGACTTTCTGTCATTCCTTCCTGGGTATGTGGCCCTGGGGAGGGGTGCTAAATCTTGTACCCACACTGTGGGTCACCTGTGGCCTCCCACGAGGATCAGTCCTTGGGCCGACCCTTTTTAATATCTATATGCTACCCCTGGGTCACATCATCCGCAGGCATGGAGTTTCATTCCATTGCTATGCAGATGATACACAGCTCTATGTGAGATTGTATTTGACTTTTCTTACACCTCCATCAACTCTTTCCTCCTTCTTGGATGAGATTGAGGCTTGGATGTCCAAGAACTTTCTTAAGATAAACAGCACCAAAACTGAAGCTCTTTTAATTGGTACCCCCCATCAACTTTGTTCCTGTGTAAATTGTATTTCCTTTTCTGGTCATACCATTGCCCAATCCCCTTCTGTTACTAACATGGGTGTCAAGTTAGACTCCTGTCATTTGATACTCATGTCCATCACCTTTATAAAATTGCATTCCTTCATCTTCGAAACATAGCCAAACTCTGTCCCTGCCTCTCCCTTTGTGACGCTGAAAAGCTGGTTCATGCCTTTGTCTCCTCCAGGCTGGACTATTTATAATGCACTCCTCATCGGGATATCCAACAAGAGCCTTCAAAAGCTCCAACAAATCCAAAATAGTGCTGCAAGGATCCTGATGAGGGTGCAGAAATGTGAACACCTTTCACCAATCCTTCAGTCACTTCATTGGCTCCCTATTCACCTCCGTATTGAACACAAACTGTTTGGTCACTCACCAGTGTATCCATGGAAATGCTCCACAATATCTTAAGGAACTCCTTATATTACAATCCACTACACGAAACCTCCGTTTTTCAAATACCCACTGCCTTCGCCCCCCCTGTGACCAAACTTTGTACAATGGGTGGCCGAGCCTTTGTAGTCGCTGATCCACGGCTCTGGAGTGTCCTACCAGAGAACTTGAGAACACAGCAGATTGTGGGCTGTTTTAAAAAAACAGCTGAAGACTTTTCTATTTAGGAAAGCATTTTAACAAAATTGCCTCTAATTATTGTTTTATCTTTGTTTTTATCTTGTTATGTCTTTGTTTACATTTTTCTATGTAGCACTTTGAGGTTTACTACAAATGTAAAGTGCCTTATAAATAAAATGAATTATTATTATTATTAAGATAACTTGACCAATAGAGGCTGGCAGCCTCTGCTTCAACATCTTACCAGGACCCCGGGAGACATCTCTGTCCTTCAGGTCTCTCCTCATCACCCCTAAAAGAGCTGCACAATTTTAATGGAACAAGCACGGCTCACACCAGAGCAAACATGGAAGACAAACTCCAACAAAGTCAGATTGGTACAAATCACTCAAACAAGCACACTGGGGCAGATAAAATTAATACACCCGGCAAGTTTCAGTGATAATGTATTCAAACTTTAATTCAGTCATTCCTTCTGTTTACTTGCAAAGAAATCAGGCATTCAAATACTAGAAGTCAATTGTGGACAAAAAGATACAACCTGAATGACTCAAATCAGTGTCCATACAGCAAGCTGTGCCTCGGGTCACCCAGGAGAGAGATCCATGGAATTTAAAGTGTCCATTCTTCTTAATTCAACTGAGGTGTTCCCTTAGAAGATGTGCCATGGTGAAGCAGGCTTGGTCCGTTTGCATTTTCATTTCGTAGCTGGCGCTGCAGTTTTGTCCTTAGACAGCAAGTTATTTTCAGTGTGTCTTCAGAACTCACCTTTTCATAGCAGGCATTGTATTCTCATATTAAAAACCTGGGACGTTCCTCCATTTTTTTAAAGTAGACATGTTATCTGCAGCCCAGTCTGTCTCACTCACCTTATGAGTTCCTTAGTATAGCTTTGGTCATACAGATTATCTAAAGTAAATCGCACAAATATTACAAGTCTAATTTCATGAATTAAATATTAAGAGTCTTATTTTGTAAACTAAAACCTCTAATTTTGTGACGATTTTTCTGCTCAGTTCTTGACCCACTTCGTGGTTTTTAAAACCTTTACACAGTACACTTTTGGCTTTGCTTTATTCCAGTTATGGCCTTGTTGACCTTGATTATAATACTGCGTGGACTTTAATGATTCTTGATAATACTGGGTGGGCCAAAACGAAGTACCACATTTCTGAAGGTCACTGAGCAAAGTAGAGGCTGCCGAGTGAGTAAGTGAGGTGGGTGGGGGGTCTTTTGATAGGCGATTCCTAGTTATTTTCATTCGGCAACATGCCTTGGTCTGGTGCTTTCACTGTCAAAACGTTCATCAAAAACAACAAATCCATCATCACTATGCAACACGCCTTCCAAACGCACTTCAGCATTCTCCCAATGAGGACGTCCCAAATCGGAAAACAATTCTTCACTGGGTGGCTAAATTTAGACAGACTGATATAACATTGAACTGAAAATCTCCAGGCCATCCTCGGACTATATGAACGCCTGAAAACGCCCAAGCAGTTAGGACATCGATTTTTTAGGAGGATTTTGCAGGAGGATCTTAATTTTCATCCATACAAAAATGATGGTAGTGCAGGAACTCACTTAGAGAGACTGGGAGAGCCGTAGTTGTGCGTGAACATTCTACAAACCGTTTATCGAGGTGCCATTGTCACATGCACATTTCCATTTGAACGACTGCGTAAATAAGGAAAACTTGCTATTGGGCTGAAACCCAATGGTGTATAAAATCTACAAGTTATTCTCTATATTTTTATTATTATATTTTGCTCAATTCCAGCAAGATGAATTCAGATGTAGGCGGCATTATAATAAAAAGGCCTATCCTCTTCCCTTACACCTCACTTTTATAACAGTTGTTCACATCATAGTGCTAAATTGGTATTACAGCCTGGGAAAGGAAGATTGAGCCATACCTCAGGATATTGATGACTTTATGGATGGACATCTGGGACAACAATTTGGTTTACAGCCTGGGAAAGGAGGACATGAGGTGATATCAAAAAAACTATTATCTGGGAAAAGATAGATTAAAGAGTTTGAACAAAATTCATCCATCATATTGACAGCCAGCCAATCAGGTGCATAGAACATTCATGTGTTGTGAAGCCACGGCATGAAAGTTTATAACAAATATGCCTCATTTGAAAGCAATGAAGAAGAGAAACAGCGACGACAGAAGAGCAACATCAGAGAAGACAACAAAGACGTGTATGACCAGTTTTCATCCATCCGATCGTCAGTTAACAGCATTTTCATGAACGTCGATTGCTAAATCAAACGCTACCCTGGGACATTCATCCTTGTCATCTCTACTTTTTTTCGTAAGCTTTTTCTAAAGACTATATATATATTCAGACTTTCCTATCAGTACCTATTTTCTATTATTCTTTCTTCCAGTGGTATTATTATTATTCTTGTAATAAACACCATGCGGCTTTTAACTTTCTATGCTTTGTCTTAATGTCTATAGAGTGATTGAAATAATAAGTTTGATTTCTTTGAGCACCTTGTGCAGCCAGAGATTTGCCATTACCTCTGTGCTGTGAGGTTTATTAAGGCTGACAGTGAGGGTTCCACTCAATAGTAGTGAACAGGATGTAAAGAAGGTATTCTTGGCTGATAAATGGCCTATAGTCATGAGTGCTTAGCCTTTGTACGTTTAAATGTATTCTTGTAGACCAAAAGTAATATTTTGGTCTGAGATATCATTAAAACATCATATGTTGTTTGTGCCGATAAGTAAGTAAGTCTCTTGAAGTGCTGAGAGAGTGACAGGCTGTGTTATTTCTAAAGCACTTGTGTGGTTTAAAGTGCTAAAAGTTAATCAGCGTGTGTGTGTCATTCATGGGGCATGTAGTGGTGAGGGTCTGTGTGTATGCGTATAGCTATGTATGTGTGTGTTCATCTTAAAGAGCAACAGTAGACCAACCCGATAATGAACTTGGCGGAGTGGTGGCTCTGAGGCTAGGGATCTGCACTGGCAATCACAAGGTTGCGGGTTCAAATCCCGTAAATGCCAATAGGGACTCTGCTCATTTGGGCCCTTGAGCAAAGCCCTTAATCTGCAATTGCTGAGTGCTTTGAGTAGTGAGAAAAGCGCTATATAAATGCAAAGAATTATTATTGTTATTATTATTAAGTGCACTTACCCTTGAAGGAAACAGGTAAAGGGTAAGTAGAGGGAAATACTACGATAATACACCAACCCTCGTGAAGTTCATCAGAGACCTCTGCACAGTGAGCACACATGTTACAGTTTGGTGCGTCATTACAGAATTTGAGGAGGGGGGGAGCAACAGTCACCATCAATTCAGAACTTTACACTGAAATGCAACAGCTCATACGGCGTGGAGATCCATGCAAGTTTTGCAGGAGATGTTTCAATGGAAGCTGATCACCCTGTGTGACGGTGTCGGGTGGCCTTCACATTTGCCTGATTTCGCTCTGTGAGATTTTTTCTTGTGGGGCTCTCTCACGTCGAAGATATACACACAACGACCTCAAAACCTTGAAGCCCTCAAAGACACTATTCACCATGAAATGGCCGAACGAGTCATACGAGTGTTCAGAAATCGTCTCGAAAAGTGTATTGCTAATGATGGCCACCACCTTGAAGACATCAGTTTTAAAACACAGTTCTATTTTGTATTCCCTTTCTTGTGTCGTAATAAAATTTATTTGATCGTGTAGTGTTTTTGTACAATAAAACGTTTGAAATGTGGTACTTCTTTTTGTCTCACCCTTTCTCATCTGCAGTATTCTTCATTCATCATTTCTTGTGTAGTTTTTCACATCACCAAGATTCAGGAGCTCTTTCTGGATTTCTTTGCCCCAGTTAATAGCATCTCTTCCACTTTTTTCTGTATATTTTCTTTAGCTGCTTTATTCTTTTTAATGGGGGAGTTTCTATGGATGCTGTTATGGGTTGAACTGCTCTTTTTTGGTCCTTTTCACACTGTAACAGTAGTTTTCAGTTGACATGTAAAGCTCTCATATAATGAAGCCCATCACATGAAGGTACATCTCTCGACTTGAGTAGTATGGAGTTACATTTCACACTTTCCTCCAGTTCTTCATTCTTCATCCTTCAGTCTACTCCGTCAGGATACTCTTGGCGAGAGCTTCTCAGCACTGGCTTGGTATGTGTACTTTCTGGACAGCAGTGCCTTTGAGTCATGGAAGCAATTTTTTTTGCAGTATTGTTGTTCTCTTAGATTTGCTGTCAAGGCCTGGCAAAGCACTTGCATGGTCTCTCTAAAAAGCCATTACTTTTTGAAGTTGGTATTTAGTGATGATAAGAGGGTAGGGCGTCTAGCTGTTTTGGAATTTTTTTTTGGTTGTGTGAATTCTTGTGTGTTGCTTAAGATCACTTTTGTTGCGGAACTGTTTGCCACATTCAGAACAACGATATGGTTTCTCTCCAGTGTGAGAGCTTATGTGGTACTGAAGATTGCTATTGTTTGTGAATCGTTTATCACATTCAGAACAATAATATAGATTATCTCCAGTGTGAATTCTTTTGTGGTACAGAAGGCCAGTGTTGGTGGTGAATCCTTTTCCACATTCAGAACAACAATATGGTACCTGTCCAGTGTGAATTTTTGTGTGGCACTGAAGGCTGTTGTGAGTAGTGAATCCTTTGCCACAGTCAGAACACCAATATGGCTTCTCTCCACTGTGAGTTCTTCTGTGGGACCAAAGGCCACCACTGGTAGTGAACCGTTTGCCACATTCGGAACAACAATATCGTTTCTCTCCAGTGTGAATTCTAGAATGGTCCCGAAGACCATGTTTGGTGGTGAATTGTTTGCCACATTCAGAACAACAATATGGCTTCTCTTTAGTGTGAGTTCTTGTGTGGTTGTAAAGATTCCTCCTCCCAGAGAATTGCTTACCACATTCAGAGCAGTGATATGGTTTCTCTCCAGTGTGAACTCTTGTGTGGCACTGAAAGTTAGTGCTGTTGGTGAATTGTTTGCCACATTCGCCACAACAATATGGCTTCTCCCCAGTGTGAGTTCTTCTGTGGACAGAAAGATTGCCACTCCTGGAAAATCGTTTACCACATTCAGAACAACAATACGGTTTATCTCCAGTGTGAAGGTGTGTGTGGGTCTTAACACTGTGCTGTTGTGAAAATGGTTTGCCACTGCTATTTGGATCATTATGGCAATCATCTCTGCTTTCAGATTTTTGTGTTAATTGCTTCCTCACCCCTTGGCACATATACAAAGCTGTCGAATTTGTATTATGCACCAGTTCTTCAGTGTTAATGGAATTAGTTTGCAAATAGTCCTGCATCCAATTCTCTGATCCAGATGTTGATTGTTTCACATTTTCATTCTGTTCTTTGGGTTGTTGTGTGCAATGATGACAAGTCCGAGTTAGTAAAGATGAAGAGAGGCTGCAGATCTCTTGCAAATCTGAAGAAAGATGCCAACAAGCAATTTTAATATGATAGTTTTACAAACATATGAAAGAGGAAATCACCTAGTATAAAGTAACTTGTTTGTGGTCAGATAAACCAACTGTATTAGAACTTCACATTGTGTCAAAAAGGGATGATTGTAAATGAAAACCATTCTTCTACTCAACAAAAAACATTAGGCGATAAATGATTACATTTTTAAGCAACTCTACAACACTGTAGCATCTTCTCCCCAACGATGTCTTTGGGGATAAACTGAAAACACATAGACAGGCCCCCCTATATGGACTAAACACGGGGTTTTAAATACCCTCTGGGTGCAACCTTTGACCCTTAACACTTAGTAATGGGAATGTATGATGTATAATTGCATCTCAGCTGAGAATAGGCTTCCTCGGAGAAAACAATTCTTAACAAGAAGTTAACAGCAAATGATATACAAGCGGGGATGGGATCCAAAAATCCCTGGAATTGCTCAACAGCTCAGGAGTATGGTGTAATTATTAATGATGCCACTAGCTATTGCATACCTACAGTCTTGATAACCAGTCTGCCAAGTGGTGTCATGCTGATTTGAGTGAGTATTTCTGGAATTTACTATACAACCACACAGGTGACTTTGGGGATTTTTTCTGTACAATGAAAAAAAACAACATCAAGTCATATTGAACATCAAGGCAACACTGATCATGTTTTTCAGCATTAACAGACTTGATAATAAAGAGATTGAGTAAACAGACTGTTAATCATCAACACTACACTAAACTGTTTGGAGCAGCAGAGCATGAAAAACTGCATTCTGCACTAGGACTGTGCCCCTGCACACAGCACATTTTCAGGGGTTTTCTCTGAAAACTGTGTGGTTGCTGCTTCACACCTCCTGCATATGTCAAATCTTGCTACCTGCAACTTTTTGTTGTTCCCAAAATTAAAACTGAGACTGAAAGGCCGGGTCAGAACCGGTCAAAAGTTTGGGATACTCCATACGTTTTCATATTTTGGACAGAAATAGGTACCTTTTTAATTAAGATACCATTAAATTGACTTAAAATATAGCCAAGGCTTGAAATGACAGCTATTTTAATTTATTATTTACATATGGCTACAACACAACACATTCAGCAGCCTCTAATTTGACCCTAAATTATGAATTCCATATAATCACAAACACATACTATTTATAGTACCCATTTGCCAAATTTCTTGGATATTAAAATACATGCCAGAAACCTTAGAATCAGGACTCTCCAACAAGCACCTTCTCAAAGAACATAACATTTTCAAATTTGGTTGGATTAAACAAAAACATTCCACGTCACATTACTCAGTTACAGCTGTGTTGTCAGTGATAAGAGCCGTTCCACTCACAAGCATTTCGCCAGGTGGTGATGCTGCAGAGAATGCCTACTGTGACTGTGAGCAAATCTCACACTGGAGTATAATTTGTCTTGGAGTATGTCTGTCATTTTGGAAGACGGCATGGCATGCAAGATGGACACATAGGAGGTGCTTCATATTCTTATTGGCTGGACTGCAGCACAGACGCCAATGGCCTGCCTTTTCTGTCTCCATCTGAACCCCTCAAAATAGCCTGCTAGCAAAAAGAGAGAAGTGCTAAGATGTTATGAACAACAAACCAGGAGATGGCTGATGGCCCCATCCCTACTGCAGATTTAACACAGAAGGACCTTTGGACTTTCTACCAACACATTTTTCTTGAAAGGTCCAAATAACAATAATAATAATAATAATTCATTACATTTATATAGCGCTTTTCTCAGTACTCAAAGCGCTATCCACACAGGGAGGAACCCGGGAAGCGAACCCACAATCTTCCACAGTCTCCCTTACTGCAAAGCAGCAGCACTACCACTGTGCCACCTGTGAGGACAATAAAAATGTTATCTATATACTTGCTTTTCTGAGTGGAGTAGCTGGACTATTGTGCAATCCTAATATTCTCAATGCCTTGGTGAACATATTTTAGGGTTCAAAAGGATTTATCACAAGTGACTTAGTGATTTTGTTTTCTGTTTATAATGTGTGTTTTTAGAGCAAACTGAGTATAAAGTTGATGAGATTTATACAAATGTCAGAGCATGACACAAACACAAAATGTGCGCGGCTTACCTTCAGACCCCAGCGGTTTAATGACTACTGGTCCCTCTGCACGATCCTCCTCCTTAACGCACAGGCTCTCCTGTTTAATGCTAACTGATACCCAATCACAGTCCTCTTCCTTCTTAATATTTGCTGTCCTTTTCTCCATGGTATTCATGTCCGCCTGACATGTCTCCTCTGTCACACTCATTTCTGTGTTACAGTAAATGGCAGGTTCTTCCTCTGCAAAGAGAAAAATAAACGACATCAGAAGAGCACCAAAACAGATACGCATTTTAATTTCACCTTTTAGTGTTTTCTGTCACAAATTTGGCCAAGTCCCTCTGTAACAATTTAGCGGATTATCCATCATCTCCCCTTCCTAGTTTGGTATCACATGCAAACTTACTCAGCTTACTGATTATATGGTTGTCCAGATTGTTTATGTATATCAGGGTGGACAACACTGGTCGTGGAAGGCTGAAGTGGCTGCTGGTTTTTGTTCCAACCCAATTGCATAATTAGAAGCCAATCCTTGCCAGTCTCAGACCCTATTTAATGTTATGGCTTGTTAGTCTGCAGTGTTAGGCTCTTGTAACACAGATTTATTTTCCTTTCCACAGAAATCATCCAAATGATTTGAAGTCTAAAGCGGATAATTTTCAGTCTGTCACATTTTTCTCTTAATTAAACCAAATAATGCATGATAAATCCACACCCATGTAAATGGAAACAAGTTAGTAGAAGAACTGCTGGCTTCTTTGTCCTTTGCATCTTATTGCTAATAAGGAGACATTAAACAGCTGCAATCGCTGTTTTTAAGACTGAAGTAAGCCTTTAAGGTGGGTAACTTAAACAAACAAGACCACTAAAATGAAACACCAAAATGTCACTTGAGCAATAAGTGCTTCATCAGCAGTAACTGAAAATTCAATAAGAAACTGGGTTGGAATAAAAAGCGGCAGTCACTGTGGCCCTCCAGGACCAAACACTGCCCACCCTTGGTGTATATCAGAAAGAGCAGTGGCCCCCGCACTGACCCCTGTTGGACTCCACTTTTAACATCACCTAATTCTGACAGAGTTCCTCTCACCTTTACCCTTTGCTTCTTGTCTTTGTGCCAATTGTGTACCTACCTACAGAGCATGCCTTGAATTCCCACCTCTTTTAGTATAATTACTAACCTTTCATGTGGTACCTTAAAAAAGCCTCCTAAAAATCAAAATAAACATCATCATATGCACCTCTCTGGACAAATGCTGCTTGATGTTTTATTGATTTTTTTTTAAATCACCTACTAGCTTGCAATCACTTGCTTTCTGTCTTCACTATCCTCCTTAAGCACTCTTTGATAAATGTCACAAGGTCCCAGAAGTTTGTTACATTGCAGTCATTTCATTTTAGTTGCACGATTCCCAAATGACTCAGTACTTCCTTAGAAGTCCCTGTTACTGCAGGAGGTCATTGCCTTCTTCACACATGTAAACATCAGAAAGACACAAGTTTAGAGCATTCGCTATTGCATTGTCTGCATATTCTAGTTCACCCTAATAAACGTCAGTCTTCTAAATATTTCTAAAATATTCAAAGAATCTCTTACTTATCTTTCATCTTTTTTTCAATATTTCTCTCCAGCTGCCTTTAACCCTTCCTCTCACATGCCCAACATTAGTCTTGCATGGCCTATTTGTTTATTCCACTTTGTTATTTCCTTTATATTTATCCACATTAGAGTTTTCTTAAAATTTCTTACTGACGTTAATTTTGGTTCAGTCAGCTTTTCACCCCGAATTCTATCCCAGATATTACAGAAAACTAAATCTAAAAAGGAATGCTGAGAAACAGTCACTAACTGCATCTAAAAAAATTCCGTTCTTGTGCTCTACTAATTGTAAGGTTAGCCCTGTTAAAGGATAAATTGAGCGGTTCTTCCAAGTCAAAGTGATTTCTTCACAATCATGATACATAATAATTTGCCACAATAAATAGTGTGTGAAGCAAATTCTCTCCATTCCATTTAAAAATGTTTTCCGTTGCGTCCGCATTATTCAGTCTTGACCACTCCCCTCTACACCGCTTGTCCAATCATTACTCCTACTGTGCACATGCTCTCTCCATATCACCCCATGACACTCTCAGTGCTAACTCATCCTATTCAAGAACATCGAGTTCAGATCGTGACAGAAGAAGAGCAGCAAGAGCTGAAAATGAACGAATGATAATGTTCTCAAGAACAAAGAGAACCATCCAATAAACAAGAGAAAAGTATCTAGAACGATATGCAAACAGAAATGCAAAAAAAGCAACGTTTACAGAATGTAACTAATGCATAATACAGTAATCCCTCGCTGTATCGCGCTTCGCCTTTCGCGGTTTCACTCTATCGCGGATTTTATATGTAAGCATATTTAAATATATATCGCAGATTTTTTGCTGGTTTGCGGATTTCTGCAGACAATAGGTCTTTTAATTTCTGGTACATGCTTCCTCAGTTGGTTTGCCCAGTTGATTTCATACAAGGGACGCTATTGGCAGATGGCTGAGAAGCTACCCAGCTTACTTTTCTCTCTCTCTCTCTTGCGCTGACTTTCTCTGATCCTGACGTAGGGGGATTGAGCAGGGGGGCTGTTCGCACACCTAGACGATAGGGACGCTCGTCTAAAAAATGCTGAAAGATTATCTTCACGTTGCTACCTTCTGTGCAGCTGCTTCGTGAAGCGACATGCTGCACGGTGCTTCGCATACTTAAAAGCACGAAGGGCACGTATTGATTTTCGGCTGTTTGTTTTTCTCTGTGTCTCTCTATCTCTCTCTCTGCTCCTGACGGAGGGGGTGTGAGCTGCCGCCTTCAACAGCTTTGTGCCGCGGTGCTTCGCATACTTAAAAGCCAAACAGCCCTATTGATTTGTTTGCTTTTCTCTCTCTCTCTGACAGTCTCTGCTCCTGATGCGCACTCCTTTGAAGAGGAAGATATGTTTGCATTCTTTTAATTGTGAGACGGAACTGTCATCTCTGTCTTGTCATGGAGCACAGTTTAAACTTTTAAAAAAGAGTCAAATGTTTGTTTGCAGTGTTTGAATAATGTTCCTGTCTCTCTACAACCTCCTGTGTTTCTGCGCAAATCTGTGACCCAAGCATGACAATATAAAAATAACCATATAAACATATGGTTTCTACTTCGCGGATTTTCTTATTTCGCGGGTGGCTCTGGAACGCAACCCCCGCGACGGAGGAGGGATTACTGTATTGTTTTGATGAGGATTTGATGAAATTTAATTTTTTTTTTTTTACTTTTTATCATGTTTTACTTTTTCACTTCTATAAACTCTTTTATTTGTTTTATTATTATTCATTGGTATTTAAAATAGACAGCTGTAGTTATATATTAAAGTAACTGATTTTGTATCTATAATAACTAAGGACCAAAGCTTCTTCCTCCCGTGCCCTGTATACTCTTCCATCTCTTTAAATACAATCGCTTTCTCTAATGGAGGAGTGTCCTGACACCCTTTGAGCCCCCATGGGTTTGCGGGCAAAGCAAGCAGGGGGCAGAGCTCCCTACCATTCATTACAAATAAATAACTAGCCAGATTATTTATTTATTTATTTTAAATATAATGGAGCTAATGGGTACCAAGGGCTCAAAGTTTAAAAAAACTCATCAAGTAAGTCCACCTTGAAGTTCCAAGACTTTCAGTCCTTTAATTACCAAAATATTAAAGTCTCCATGACTAGGACATTCCCCTCTAAACTTGCCTTTTTCAGGTTATTAAACAGCGGTATATTGATACTTTTTCTACATTAGTGGGTTTCTAACACACTGCTACTAGGAGGCCTTGATCGTTGATGCTGTCTAGTTGAATCCAATCTTCCTCACTAAGCTCATCATCTAACTGAAGAAGACTTGCACTCATATTCTGTTATCACACACGTGTGTTTGGGAGTCAGCCAAAGGGACCAGAAAACGGCAATTCATCGCCAGGGCAGGGGGCTGCAGGTTGCACTAAATGTCTCTTCTCTCCACAGACCAGACACAAGAAATTCTGCCTGGATCTGATTATGGTCTGACGACGTCACTTCCTGTCCCGGCCTACCGAGGACATCACTTCCCTTGAACCACCTTAAAAACCCGCCATCCTCCAGACTCGATCAGTTCTGTTTTGGACTCTAACCTTGTACACAATGTACGCAACTTAAGCCTTTTGCAGCCAGGGAAACTACACTGGTGGCTGCCCCAAACCTTCATTGTGTGTCCGGCTATTTATTTCACACTGTTTAACATAAATCAATGAGTCACATTTTACTGCCATAGCCAAGCAGAGGAGTAGAAAAGAAAAACAAAAAACAAAGCTGGTAATTTTGTGAAGGTTTAACTTCAGTCATCATGCAAGTCTGGACTATGACAGAACTGATGAGCTTGCATTCATCACAATGACCTGAACCCTGAGTCCAGAGCAGACAGGCAGTTCTGTAGTGTGGCACAGCGGCTTAATTACCTCAAGAGTGTTTTCCAAATAATTAACCTGCACACCAGTTCATTTCAGGGACTATCTTTTGATTAAAAAATGCATTTTGGGTGGGATTGACCAGGACTACGTATTTCCGTGGAGTGTATATACAGTTTTGCGCCTTCACAATACGCATTGAACAAACAAATCTTTACCTCATGTGGTTTGTCTGCGGATTGTGGAGGTGGGAATTGACAACTTGATGATCTCAATTACTCCGTGTACAGAAATAGATCCTGTAGCTGATAAGTATGATAAAAGGCAAAACAGCAAATACACAACACAAAAAAACAACAGCAGGACTTGGAATTGCAGCTTTCAAATTTAAACAACATCTCTCAAAGTGAGTTTTAGAAATCTGAATGTGGCACTCTGCTAAGGCCTCGGTTTTCAGACTGTGGTACGCGTACCACTGGTGGTACTTCAAGTCATGCCAAGTGGTACTCGTGTGGTCCTTTATTTTCCACGAATCAATGTTGCTAGAATGCCAATATGTTGCATATAATCATATATAGTATAAGTATACTACTGTAAATGCGTGGAAGACTCCAAGCCGGCTTTTATTAGCGCAGGCACCCATTTCCTTAATTAGTTTAATATCACTTTAACGTCATAATTATAGTCATTATAGTGACTTTTTCTTTAAAACAACACGGGCGTAAATTAACGATTCATTGACAGTGCTACTTCAGTTTACTGGTCCTCGCGGAGTGGTACTTGTTCAAAAAAGTTTGAAAACCATGATGCTAAGGGGTTTTTACACAATTTACTGTAAGTATTTTATTAAATTAACACGTTACTTGTGTGGTTGTTTGTCTACTACACAAATAATCAAAAAGATGCAATATGAGATATAAAACAAGGAATTAGACAAACACTTGAGTGTGGTGGTCTACCCAAGCACACCGGTATTGATATTAAACAAAAGACTCAACTTTAAGCATTAAAATCATAAAAAAAAGGGTGAATGGATTAGGAATGGCAGACAAAATTGTTTGCTACATCATCAAAAAGAAAGAAGGTACTGCTGAGCACTTGAATACCAAGCGGCCCTTTTCAACTGTTGGCCAAATCAAAAACACAATCCAGGATGGCCACCAAGAAAAGACCGCACAACCATAAATTCAGAGGGATCACCACAATGCATCCATCACTGGTAGACCTTAAGAACAGAAATGCCAGGTTACACTTTACTAAGAACATAATAAATTTAACAAACAAGAGGACACCATTCAGTCCACGTGTTGCTCTTTTGTTTAGCTGGCTGTCACAATTTCTCATTCAGATCCTTCTTAAAGGTTGTTCAGGTTTCTGCTTTGGCTCCATGTCTCATCCACGTCTCAGCAGTTTGTTCCACATTTCACAACTCCCTACAGAGCAGACAGCTTAGCCATTAGCTAAACAAATGGCCTTAGTGGACTGAATGGACTCATCTGGGTTGTCAGATTTCTTATGCTCATATATAAAGAGGGGCTTTCTTGCTTCCCCTTAATATCCTCTTGGGTTGCTCCGATCTTTTTTTAAGGCTGATACCAATAACGGATTTCATGTTACTTGATAGTCCGACTCCAATTTTTTTTTGCCTTTATCCTTTAAAAAACTTTTTAAACGAAGTTCCTGTTTAACCAGACTAGTCCTATATTTAAAATGTATTTCTATAATTACACTACAGACCACAGGTGTCAGCTGTTGATAATTTTTTATTATCAACTAGGGGGCATCGCTCGATAACCCCCCTGCCTGCGCTACGCGCCAGCAACTTCACATCTCTGGCACTCGCGTATGTGGATTTCACTTTCACCAAACAACAAAACTTTTATTTCTTGCGGATACACCTCTTCATTGGGAAGAAACACTACTTTTCCCTGATGGCAACACGAATTAGATGATCTACAAGTCTCCGACTTAAAGTTTAAAGCCAAACAATATCTCCATACTTCTGTCATATTACTATTGTCCATATATTCAATCTCTTTTCACTTTTAAATTTTCGTCAATATCGCATTGCATTTTGATTTCGTGTTTGGAATTACATCGTGAAAACACACTGCCCGTGAGTGAATCTCGTTTCTTTCTCTCTACACGAACTGTGTCTGACAATAGCATTCACACAAATGAGAAATGATAGAATCGTGGGTGTGGATGTAAATGTTTTAGATGTGGGCGGGACTTTTCCAAACCTCTTTGCATAAACTCTTGTCTCGCAGGACATGAAATTTTCTCTTGCGGAATTTCACTTTCACCAAACAAGAAATCTTTAAATTCTCACGGATACGCCTCTTCATTGGGAAAAAAACTCTACTTTTCCCTGATGGCAACACGAATTAGACAATCTACAAGTCTCCGACTTAAAGTTTAAATCTGAACAATATATTTGATCTCTTTTCGCTGTTCCGTTATTTCACAGAGTAATAATTTCCATTTGTTTGCGCCAATGCAATCTTTACTCTCATTTTTTTTGAAACTTCAAATTTTCATACTTCCATTTTCTCTAACCTGCTCTGCATGTGTATCGCGCCAACATTTTTGAATTCTTTACGACGTTCTACTTTGTCATCTACTCTTTGTCTTTTATTTCTGTGGTTAAATCTCTTGGCACAAAGTCTCGTCTCGCGGGACATGAAAGTGTCTCTCTGAGAAAGTTGCGTCTCGTCTCTCTTCTCAAGATTTTTTTATTATAATAGAGGGAAATGAAATTCTGCAGGCATATTGTTCAGTGACCATAAAAATACTAAAATTAACTATATAAAATACAAACAAAATATGTACAAAAATATTTATCCATAATACATGTGGCACAGACGAAAATGCTTCTCAAAATTACAGGCTGTCATATTGTTTACATTTTTTGTAATGTACTTATCTGAAACAAGGCTCATTAAAAACAGTAGTTCTGAGGTGGACAGAGATATTTTATCTGCTCAGATCAGACAGAATGCATCAAAACCCGCTGGATGGCGCTTTACACTGCAGCAGGACGAGAACCCCAAGCACCTGCTAAAGCAGCCAAAGCCACTGGATGGGCCAAGTCAATCACCTGACCTAAACCTAACCTAATCGCTGGAGACTTTAACCATGTGACGCTGGACAAAACATTACCTGCCTTCTCCCAGTATATGGACTGTAACACCCGGGGAAATAAGACTATTGATTTACTGTATGCAAACATTAAAGACGCATACAGCGCCACCCCGCTGCCTGCGCTTGGGAAAGCAGATCATAACCTGGTTCTGCTTCAGCCTCACTATAAACCAAAAGTGAGAGTCCTACCTGTAACCACACGATCATTCAGGAAGTGGACCCCGGAGGCTGAGAATACTCTGAGAGACTGGAACTACAGACTGGGATATCCTGCAGGGATCTCATAGTGAGAACATTGAAGAGGTTTTTGACTGCACTACCGACTACATCAACTTCTGTATGGACATTGTAGTTCCAGTAAGAACTGTACGCTGCTATGCTAACAACAAGCCATGGATTACAAGTGACATCAAGGGCCTTTTGAACCAGAAGACAAGGGCTTTTAAAGACGGTGATCAGCATGAGCTCAAGCGCGTGCAGAAGGAACTCCGAGTCCAGCTCAGGGTGGCGAAGGAGCAGTACAGGAGAAAGCTGGAGCAGAAGTTGCAGAATAACAGCATGAAGGAAGTGTGGGATGGGATGAAGATCATCACTGGCTGCAGCTCGAAGCAGGGTACCACCATCGAGAGAGATGTGAAGAGAGCAAACCAAATGAACAACTTCTTTAACAGGTTTGACCACCCTAACCCACTCTCACTCTCACCTCGGAGTACTGCACCCTCCACACATCCTTCTGCTGATACCAGCATAGGAGAGACATCCCCACCCACAATTACAACAGCGCAGGTAAGCAGAGAGCTGAGGAGACTTCGTGCAGGCAAAGCAGCGGGTCCAGATGGAGTATCGCCACGACTGCTGAAGATCTGTGCATCGCAGCTGGGGGGTCCTCTACAGCGCATCTTCAACCTGAGCCTGGAACAGGGGAGAGTCCCGAGGCTTTGGAAAACATCTTGCATCACCCCAGTCCCAAAGGTATCACGTCCTAGTGAGCTGAATGACTTTCGGCCTGTTGCTCTGACATCACATGTGATGAAGACCATGGAGAGGCTGCTGTTTCACCACCTGAGGCCACAGGTCCATCACACCCTCGACCCTCTGCAGTTTGCATATCAGGAGAAGGTGGGAGCGGAGGATGCCATCATCTACATGCTACATCAATCCCTCTCTCACTTGGACAGAGGCTGTGGTGCTGTAAGAATTATGTTTCTGGACTTCTCTAGCGCCTTCAACACAATCCAACTTCTGCTCCTTAGGGACAAGCTGACAGAGATGGGAGTAGAGTCATACCTGGTGGCATGGATCGTGGACTATCTTAAAGACAGACCTCAGTATGTGCATCTCGGGAACTGCATGTCTGACATTGTGGTCAGCAACACAGGAGCACCACAGGGGACTGTACTTTCTCCGGTCCTGTTCAGCCTATATACATCGGACTTCCAATACAACTCGGAGTCCTGCCATGTGCAAAAGTTCGCTGATGACACTGCTATCGTGGGCTGCATCAGGAGTGGGCAGGAGGAGGAGTATAGGGACCTAATCAATGACTTTGTTAAATGGTGCGACTCAAACCACCTACACCTGAACACCAGCAAAACCAAGGAGCTGGTGGTGGATTTTAGGAGGACCAGACCGCTCATGGACCCCGTGATCATCAGAGGTGACTGTGTGCAGATGGTGCAGGCCTATAAATACCTGGGAGTGCAGCTGGATGATAAATTAGACTGGACTGCCAATACTGATGCGCTGTGTAAGAAAGGACAGAGCCAGCTATGCTTCCTTAGAAGGCTGGCGTCCTTCAACATCTACAATAAGATGCTGCAGATGTTCTATCAGACAGTTGTGGTGAGCACCCTCTTCTACGCAGTGGTGTGCTGGGGAGGCAGCATAAAGAAGAAAGATGCCTCACGCCTAGACAAACTGGTGAGGAAGGCAGGCTCTATTGTTGGCATGGAGCTGGACAGTTTGACATCTGCGGCAGAGCGAAGGGCACTCAGCAGGCTCCTATCAATCCATATTACTAACCGAGAATGCTAAACTGGATGGACACAGGGACATCCGGCCATGGGCCGTAGCCGCAAAAAGACGTACTGCGCAGGCGCCCCAAGAAATGAGGCTCCGCGAGAGGCGGACGCGACCACAGAAAAAAGGAGTCAGCACAGAAAAAAGGAGTCAAACGCAGGCGACGCACAGCGCCGCACGAAACCCATTGCACACGAAACTAGCACACAAAAAAAAAAAAGGCCGCTCGCGCCCACCTGCAAGCCACCGCCCACCCCCCCCCCCCAACACGCACCGGACGTGACACACACAAAGAGGACGATTCAACAAGCCCCTGGCACACAAAAAAAAAGAACCCAAAACCACCCCACCCACCCTATAAGCAACGAACGGGACACACACAAAGAGGAGGATTCAACAAGCCCCTGGCACACAAAAAGGAAGAAGACGCTCGCGCACCACCAATCCCCCCCCTCCCCTTCCCGCTCAGACGCCGAAAAAGCACACGGCGCCGCACGAATCCCATTGCACACGAAACGGGACCCACACAAACAGGAGGATTTAACAAGCTCCTAACGCAACAAAAAAAAAAGAAGCCGTGACCGCCACGCCAGGCCCATTAGAGACGAGACATGGCACACGAAACGTTCACAACAACGACGAATCAGACCCACAAACACACTAACACCGTCCATATTAAACGTACGTCATCTCAACACCTTCACACTAGGCAGCATAGGTGGATCTCCTTACAATAAAGCACTATTAACCGTTCAACTGCAGAAAAGGCTCCATATTAACAGTGAGTGCGATCCTCCTTATTACTTATCCATATTTCGCATGCTGAGGAACAAACAAGTCATGAATACATGCTCACGGGTACAAAACGATTCGGCTCGGATAACGGGACCAAACACACGAACCCGCATGAAACAACAAAATACACGGCGGCGCATCTGCATTACATCCTACAATAGTTCATTTGATTTTGCAGCTACCGGAGTAAATATAGGGTCACCAAAAGGCAATGACCCATACTGCTTTCGCGTATGTGGACAAATATTACATCGCATTGGAACAGTGCACCCTGAAACAAATGAAGAACGCAAATATGTACAAATCACGTCGGCACCTACAAAGCGATTCTGAAACCGCGGAAGAAAAAATGTCTCGGCTCCAAAAACACATGTCACTCCTTATTCCAAATACCGGTCACCATCACAGAAACATCGGTATCCACTATGACAATTCACAGTAACAATGCACGTGACATCCGTCTTGCCACACTATTAATTATAGATGAATGTACAATGGCATCCAGTCACTTACTCAACACCATTGATAAACTTCTACAAACGTTGATGAATAATAATATTCCCTTTGGAGGAAAGGTACTTTTATTAGGAGTAGATTTTAGACAGTGCTTACCTATTGCTCCACATGCCATTCGCTCAGCTATTATTCAGTCCACCTTAAAATACGCGACGACGTCATATAAACAACGCGAGACCGAACTACAATACATATACAGGCGCGAGACCTGATTGGTGATAATACGAAGAAACGAACAGTCCGCATATTAACAGTGAGTTCGATCCTACTTATTACTTATCCATATTCCTCACGATAAAGATCAAACAAGTCATCAATTCACGATCACGGATACAAAACTAGACAGCTCGAGTAACGGGACCACAAACACGAACCCGCATCAAACAAAAAAATTCACCTCGGCGCGCTTCTAAAACCGCGGAACAAAAAATGTTACGCGAACAATTAGCTTGGCTTTCTAAAGATACACTTGGTACAAAACATGCGATTTCCAGATCCCGAATATAACAATTGGTTATTACAACTAGAACATTGTACACTCACCAATACAGATGGACTTCACCCAGATATTATTACAATTCCTCAACCCTTCATCTGCGACGACTTACTTACGGAGATATTTGGAACAGCGGTCTCATTAGACCAAATGCCCCTTTTAACACAACGCACTATATAATGAACATCTGAATTTCCCCTTAGAATATTTGAACACTATTAACCCAGCCAGATTAACACAACACAATCTTAGCCTTAAAAACGGAACAATAATCATGCTATTAAGAAACCTTAACACTAAACAGGGCACACGTTCAGTCGTCAACACCATGACACACAATGTTATTCAAGCAACAGTTCTTACAGGATCACATGCTAACAATACTGTTCTCATTCCTAGAATTGACCTTACGAGTTCTGACCTAGAATTACTTTTTACATTGAAACGCCGACAGTTCCCCATTAAACCTACATTTGCCATGACCATCAACAAATCACAAGGACAAACCATGGACAAGGTTGGCATCTACCTCTCTGAGCCCGTTTTTGGACATGGACAACTTTATATTGCCTTCTCACGTGTTCGACGTTCATCTGACGTTAAAGTTAAAGTTATAAATGCTCCATGCCAAGGAAGACTCATTCAAGGACAGGACACCATCTTTACTACTAATGTTGTGTTCAAAGAAATATTCCAATAAACCATTACTCTGTGCCAAACACTGTATTTTTGGCTTTCTATATGCATCATCCACACCTGCACACTATTCTATATCTAATTCATACATCTCACTCTTTGTCATGCCCCAACGCCAGGGGTTGGAGAGCGAAGCGAGCAGGGGGCAGAGCCACCTAGTTATGGAGAATCCACTGAACAGGATCATATCCAGACAGAGGAGCAGCTTCAGCGACAGACTGCTGTCACCGTCCTGCTCCACTGACAGACTGAGGAGATTGTTCCTCCATCACACTATGTGACTCTTCAATTCCACCCCTGGGGTAAACGTTAACATTTAACATTATACAAAGTTATTGTCTGTTTTTTTACCTGCATTATTATCAATCTTTAATTTAATATTATTTATTGTATCAGTATGCTGCTGCTGGAGAATGTGAATTTCCCATTGGGATTAATAAAGTATCTATCTGTCTGTCTATCTAAATCCAACTGTGCACGTGTTTCACTTGTTGAAGATGAGACAAAACGCAGAGATGGAAAAAGTACTAAAAAGTCCAATCAAGTAAAAGCATTGTTACTTAGACAAAAAAATCACTTAAGTAAAAGTATGTGATGTGGAAACCACTCAAGCAAAAGTAAAAAAAGATTCACTCTAAAAAAAAATGTAAAGTAAAATTTAGGTACTTTAGAAAAAAAAAAACTACATTAGTGAATGCCCTCAGATACAGTATATGTGCTGTGATTTAGAAGCACAAGCAAAATATATATAACAACACAAAAGATTTTATTTTTAAAAAGTGAAAAGTCATTAATGAGACATATACACTTAACACCTAGAAAATGTGTACTCGATATTGAAAAAATATATTAACTGTAATTACTCTGTACACACTGCACAAAAGTATGTAATCAGAATCATCATAAACAACCACTTGATACAGCAAAGACTTGGGTGGAGAGAAAAGAAAAGCCGGCAGTTTCACAAATAATGTTCTGCAGTAGGAGACACAAGAAATTAAAGTGGTTTTGATAGCCAAATAATTAAAGGCATTTTAATCCCGTTGCTATTAATCCTTGGGATTAATAAAGTATCTATCTATCTATTAGACACGTAGAATCTGCATTGACAAGCTCATTTTAAAAACTTTGACTTTGAAATACATCAAAGAATTTGTTACGTTGCGCTGTCACTGTCCCCAAAGTATTTGTGACGTTACGCTGTCACTGTCCCCAAGCACTACGCGCAACACCTGCCCCTGAAGCCGATAGCAGTGCGATACCTCGTTTAACTTGTTAAACGTCGCGTTTACATAGTAACGTTTTGTACAGTAAAAGGCGTCTACTGAAATGAACAAGCGCACCTACCGTAAGAGGTCTTCGCGGGATGTCCGTGTCAGGCTGGCTCCAGTATTGCCAAGTAATTTAAACCCGGCGCCGGTGTCTCGCGCAGGCGCAGGGAGTTGAGATCCTCGTATGAAAAGCGCAGGGGAGTGTAAGTTCGTTTTTGTTTAGTTTATTTTTGATTTCGCCATTTTTATACTTCTCACTCTAAGCTGTTCGTATACTTCAAATAAAAATTGATTGTTGTTTGTTTTGAATTTGTTTTGTCGTTTTGATGGTGGTTTAGCGTTTTAACAGCAAATCAATTCCCCTTCTGGGATGTAATTAGTTTCGACCAAGTGCAGGTTAGTCTACTGGGGTAATGGCACGCTCTCTATAATGCTGCAGGTCTTCCACAAAAGCGCGTTCGGCGAGTAAGCCTTCCTTAAATCGAGATGCTGCCATTATTTAAGTTGTTTTCGGTTCCAGTAAGAAGGATCGAGACACGTCGCGCTTGACAACCGAGGCAACTAAACACCATATCTTATGGCTGCTCCGAAGCGGGCTAAAAGCGAAGCGTAGAGTGGCGCTGTGGAGGAGAGTTCATGAAATTCCCGTTCGAAGAGAAACAAATCCTCGGAGAAGTGTTCCGGTTTTGTTGCAGCCCACCTAATGTAGCGCAATTCTCGTTTACATGTTCATTACAAAATAGTTAAAACATAACTAAAAACTCTTCATTAAAATGAACAATAAAACAATGTTATTCGTTATTATCTTTTTTTAAATCAATGACAGGGCTTATTTTAGTATAGGTAATGTTTCTGCATTCTTAGTTACACTATGGTTTTTATTTTTTCTGTCCACACTGGCCACCTCACCTTATCATCGGACTGTCATTTATAAGCTTAAATAAATAAATAAGGACACTACTTCTCTTTAATCTTTTTGTGTAAGCGTGCAATATTTATATATCTTTTGTGTACTATTCACTGTTCTTCTTTCGGCTGCTCCTGTTAGTGGTCAACACCCATCACCTGCATGTCCTCTCTCACCACATCCATAAACCTTCTCTTAGGCCTTCCTCTTTTCATCTTACCTGGCAGCTCTATCCTTAGTACCCTTTACCCAATATACCGCTCATCTCTCCAAACCAACACAATCTCGCATCTCTGACTTTGTCTCCAAACCGTCCCACTTGAGCTGACCCTCTAATGTCCTCATTTCTAATCCTGTCCATCCTCGTCACACCCAATGCCAATCTTAACATCTTTAACTCTGCCACCTCCAGCTCTGTCTCCTGTACCACCGTCTCCTGCCCATATCACATAGCTGGTCTCACTACCATCCTTCTCTGTCACTCTTGCTGATACCTATCTGTCACAAATCACTCCTGACACTCTTCGTCACTCTTCTTCACCCATTCCACCCTGCCTGCACTCTCTTTTTCACCTTTCATCAACACTCCCCGTTATTCTGTACTGTTGATCCCATTAGTCTTATTTAATTATTTTTTCTTTGGATGCAGCTACTTTTTTGACATTTTGTAGAGCTCTTTGAGCTCATCCTTTGTATGAAAATGTGTTCTGAAATAAATGTTATTGTTGTTCATTAATATGATGTTTATTGCAAAGTGGTAACACATTAAAAGCTCTACTGTTTATTGAAAAATGACAAGAATTAATTATATCAAATTTACTTTGTTATGCCATTGACTTTTTTGCCAGTGGAAACAAAAGCAAAGTATATAGTGTAATGGTGCTGGCAAGTTACATCAGCCAGGAACGAGTCACCCAGTTATGAGCGGCATGACATCACCAGTGACAGGGCACCCAATATGAATGACAAGCCTGTAAAGTCGCAAGCTTTTCCAAGTAGTGTAGCAAAAGGTCAGCAGGCCAGCGAGCCACTAAAAGAGTCATGTAAAGAGCAGAGCATCCATCCATCCATTGTGGTGCTTGGTGCTGATGCTAAATTGGTGTTAGAAGTGGGATGAGAAGTCCTACAGTCTGACTTTTTGTGAATTTCCCCTTGGGGTTAATAACGTATCTATCTATCTATCTATCTATCTATCTATCTATCTATCTATCTATCTATCTATCTATCTATCTATCTATCTATCTATCTATCTATCTATCTATCTATCTTTTCAGTGCTATCAGGCTCTCCCAGCTGCTTTGTCCCTTTGTCTGCTCACACACGCCACCTGGGTGTGCCTCACTGTGCTCACCCGTGGTCAGAGGCCACCCATGTGCCACACTGTTCCCCCGGCTTTCTGTGAGCCAACCGAAGCCCAGCAACCAAACCTGACCCTCACCAATGGCCATGCATCCAAATGGTGGGCATAGCAGCCAGGAGACGCAGTCAAAGTGCTCCCTAAGTGCTGTGGCCACCAACCTGCTGGGCACGGGAAGCTTCTGCTGGTATCCCCCACCCCATCTCGGACAGTCCGTGGCCTTGTGAGGAGCGCGTAACTTGCTGGAATGGACACTGAGGTTGTTACAAGACTCTCAAAAATGCAACTTCAATCATAATCTATTGGAATAAATGGAACTCGTTACTTTACACCACCGACAAAGACATCAAGGCCCCAAAAGAAGTGCAGTACCGGCAATGGCATCACATCACTAAGAGACCCCAGCACCTGTGAGATCGGTGGACTCAGACGTCTGGCAGTCATTGAAAATTAATAATAAATGTGACAATTTAAAGTAATATGGATTTGTCCAGTGCCTTACAAAAGGGGACGCCACATGTAAGAAGTGCTGCAGTCCCCATAGCAGACCCCCATTCTGGTTTAATGCTGAAAGTCCACTGTCCTTGTGCCACTTTAGTACTTTTTGTGGGTGGCACGTGAATCACAATGGTGTCATTGGCCAGAGATTTTTGGACTGCACTGAATCTCATGGTGTATTGTACAGTATTTATAACAAGGGTCTTTGTATTTTAAAGAGGACACCAAACTTGACAGCCACCACTTTGTGATTTTTAACAGTGACAAGCATCAGTAGCCATTTATATGTTTTAAATGTGAGAACTGGTTTGATGACCGCTGAACAATATGGACGCCAGGAGGGGTGGGCAGTGTGCTCATGTTATGATTCCATGGGGGGCCAGACGGTGAGCTCTGGGCAGTGAGTGACTTTATATAAGCCTTTGTACTGATTTGCCAGCCGCCACAACGCTTGAGTTGGCAGGCCTGTCAATGTTCAATAAAGTCAAAGCTACAGGTTGGCACGCTAGCCAAAGGCATCACAGTAACGTGACCAGTCGCCCTGAGTTAATGCGGTTCCTCTTGCTCTGTAATTATGGTGCACGATAACGGGGGGCTTTTGTTTGTGTTTTCATATAAATTTGTTTTTTGGCCCGATTGCCACACACTTGTCAATCACAACCCTTCACCTTAAATAAACACTAAAAAGAAAAAGTACATTTAATCTTTAATGGGTTTAAAAATATAAATTTATTGCTAAAATCAGAAAAGGTGACGCGCTTGTTCTTTGTAAAATATGAAGTTGTGATGTGACAGCTGTAAGCAGAAAGGTGCAATGGAGCGACCCGCTGCCACTGAGGAGCATCCACACCTGACCGTCCACAGTAAAGGGGTCTCGAGTTTGTGTTTGATTTGTATGTGTAGGCCAAACAGAAAATATATTATAACCAATAGGGGGCGCCATTGAGCCCCAAACCCCAGACTCAATAACGTCCAACAGAGTCACAGGTTCAAATAATGGATTTTTAGTCCTCCAAGCACCAAGTGCCTTAAAGTGGACAGTGAAGCACAGCCAGTAACCTAATAATCAAGGACTCTTTTCCTCTCCTTCCACCTCCAGCTGAGTGTTGCCCTCCTTTTATGTTGGACCCGGCGGGGCTTCTGGTGACCCGGCATGACTTGTGGGGAGTACTTTGGGGTTGTTGGAGAAGCCCTGACACCCGCCCCAATCCTTGCAGCACCCAGGGACCCTGACAAGGCAGCACTTCCGGACTCCAGTTCCCATGAACCCCTGTGGGTGTCCAAGCTGGAATGCTTCCAGCAGACCACTGCCACCTAACATATGGGGCATAGAACTGCTCCTTACCTCTGGTTTCTGCCTGTCCATCCCCTGGCACCTTTCAGTTTGTCCTGAGACCATGCCATCATCCAGACTCGATGCCCATCTGTCCTCTGTGGCACTCCCAATGCATATATTGTAAAGGACACCAGGCATGGACTGGCATTCTGGCCTGGATGATTTAAGGTCTCTTTCCCAGCTGGGAGGCCAGTTTAGTGGGAGAAGAGGGGAGACTAATTATGTGAACTGTTTGCTCCCCCAACACGGCAGGTGGCAGTCCTCCTGGTCTACGGTGCCAACTTGGATGCCCACAGGGCTGGTTGGGTGTTGTAGTGCAGTAGTGTGGCCCTGTGGTGCTCCATTGGTGCCACCAGGGGGAGCTGCAGGAACAAATCATCCCCATTTCAGGGAACTTCCGCTTGACCCAGAAGTACCTCCAGCTGGTAGTCTTGTAACACCAGAAGTACTCCCATGTGTGGCATAAAAGGAGCCACTTGACCTCATCCAGGCAAGTCAGATACGGGAGGCAGAGGACAACACTCGTCTAGAGAAGGAGAAAAGGATGGGAAGGAAGAAAGGTGGAGAAAGAGAAATTGTATTTGTGCAGTCAGTGTGCAGAGGTCGGCTAAAATAGTCCATAAAACTGGAACTTATTTGGGGCTCAGTGGCACCCCCTACTGGTCACAAATTATATCCATCATGTTAGAAAGCTTACTGATTAAGATGACTGAAGTGATCATCCATGTTCATTTGTTAAATCTGCAATACGATTTAAAGGAAATCAAACAGAGAAATTAGCAGACTGTGAGCGCGTGTGTACATGTGGTGACCTACCTAAGACCGTGACCCACGTATTCAGTGTCCTCCTTTCTGGAGAGTCAGCAATAGCCACCCTGTTAGTCACAAAGCAGCCACAGAGCGTATTCAGTGCCAGGCATGTGACAAGGAATGTCACCCTCCACTGTTAATCTGGGAGTTCATTTAAAATACCATTTTACAGTTCTTTCTGTCATGTGTTTAGGTTTCTCTTATTTTTACTTTGGATTTAAGAACAGAAGGTTAGCTTGAGTTAATAAAGGCTTCACTAGTTGTGTAAACAGGAAACTTACATTTCAACTGAGACGCTGCGGGTGAGGCCCTGCTGTAACTGAAGCTGCCATCATGCCGGTGGGCTCTGTTAGGTCTGGGAGCAAACCAGGGGATGCTTTGTGTTCTCAGTGAAGA
This sequence comes from Erpetoichthys calabaricus, assembly GCF_900747795.2. Classification (NCBI taxonomy): domain Eukaryota; kingdom Metazoa; phylum Chordata; class Cladistia; order Polypteriformes; family Polypteridae; genus Erpetoichthys; species Erpetoichthys calabaricus. The sequence goes on along the minus strand of NC_041395.2, from coordinate 4,299,689 downwards.
ATCTCGGCCTGTTCCAATTACGAGAGAGTCGAGGAGGCGCACGTGGAGTGTGAAGGTGTGAGGGGAGTTCGGTGTACACAACACTCAAAGGACCTGGCGGTAAAGATAAGTTGTGTTGTCGACCTCGAGTAATGGGAGACATGGTGTCCTCTCGAAGGGCCCTCTTTAATCTGTCGTGTTTAAAGACTGGCACATCCCCAATGAGATGGCACGGCCCGGTCTTACCCAGTCAGCTGATGGTTGGGACAGAAGTGAAAAGCCTGGGTGTCTCTGATACAGCCTCAGCCTTTTTATTTTACTCTCTAGATTTATTCAATGGAGAGACAGAGGTGATCAAATATTAATATTTTAATTAAATAAGAGTTTTGTTCCTGCATTTGTCTTTTTTTAATGAGGGTACGTTTCCTACACAAATGGGTGACCTCAACCTTTTTTTCCTGGGTATTGTATTTTGAATTTTCCAGTGCCTTTAACACCATTGTGCCTGAGGTACAAGCTCTTGGTTTTGACTCTTGATGCCCCCATAATCTCCTGGATCTTGGACTTCCTGACCACCAGACAGCAGTTTGTGAGGCTCAGAGACTGGTTGTCAAATGGTGGGGTGTAGTACTGCCGCACCTCAAGGAGCTGCCCTGTCTCCCATCCTGCTTCTCCTCTACGTAATGGATGTCCAGCAGAATACCAGGGCTTACTGATATCTCAGATGATTCTGCACTTATGGGGGTATTGATAAGGGGGATGAGACAGAGGAGAGGAGTCAGGAGGAGAACTTTGAGAACTGTCCGCACCTCAAACATCAGCAAAACCAAAAAACTGCTTATTGAGTTTCACCGCGCCAAAGAGCCTCTACACCCGGTCACTGTTCAAGGAGTGGTCCATTCATACAAGTACAAGGGTCTACATCAATGACAGGTTGGACTGGTCTCGGAACACAGAGGAACTGGAGAAGAAAGGGCAGAGCAGACTCTTTTATCTTAGGAGACTATGCTCTTTTAATTTGGGAAGTGATATCCTTCACATCTTCTATAAATCAGTGATGGCCAGTGTGGAGTGCTGGGCTGGTGACATCACTTCAAGAGAAGACCACCAAATCAACAAATTAATTAAAAGGGCAGGCTCAGTTATGGGACAGACTGTGGGCCCCTTAGAGGTCATAGAGGAGGAGAGAATGAAATAAAAACTGAAAGCCATTATTAACAACGCTGCACATCCTCTCTGTGACACAGCAACACTCACAGCTTTCAGCCAATGGATTACTCAGCAGAAGTGGGTCAAGAAATGTAACTGGGGGTCCTTTATATCAATGGCAGTACGCCTGGATAGCACCTCACTGGAATGAGGACTGTCAGGACAGAAGTTTTCTTTTGTTAGAATTTTCTTGCTTTATAGTCATTCCAGTGTGTGTTCAAACCAAAGTGTGTATATACTGTGTGTATATATATATATATGTACTGTATTTACTCAGTTACTTATCTATCTATCTATCTATCTATCTATCTATCTATCTATCTATCTATCTATCTATCTATCTATCTATCTATCTATCTATCTATCTATCTATCTATCTATCTATCTATCGGAATTTTCAGATGGCTCATACATCACAGGCTGCATCAATAATGGAAGATGAGTTGAGTACAGGAAGGTTGTGGAGGGCTTTGTCTTCTGGTGAAGGTACAACAACCTGCAACTCGGCAACATAAAGACATGAGAGTTGGCGATGGACTTCCAGCATGTTAAGGAGCCTCTGAGACGAGTCACCTTTCAGGAGGAGTCCATGGGATTGGTGGAGAACTACAAGTACCTGGGGGTACACATGAACAACAAACTGAACAGGTCTGACATTACAGTGGCACTGGACAAGAAGGGTCAGATCAGACTGGACTTCCTAAGGAGACTCGGGTCTTTTGATGTGTTCAGTAAGCTGCTGGAAATGTTCTAAACTAGCCAGTGTGCTGTTCTACCCTGTGGTTTCTTGGGGAGGCAACGTTAACACAAAAGAGGCTGAACAAACTTACTAGGAAAGCCTGCTCCATCACAGCATGAAGCTTGGACACACTGGGATCTGTTTTGAGAAAGAAAATGATGGCAAGATTGGGTGTCGTAACGAGAAACCCCCTCCATCTCCTCCAGGAGGAGGTGCTCATTCCACCATGGTGTGGTAAGAAGCGCCTTTAGGGGTCTTTTCTGCCCTCTGCTATCAAGAAATTCAGTGCTACCACCTGATGTACTCTTTAAGTTATTTTTGAAATTTCTGCACAATATATATGAGTTATATATTTGTTTATGTATGTATGTATGTATTTATTTGTCTACCTATCGATTGATTGATTGCATAATCTGTCCTGTAAGTTTGTATCCTTGTTTTTATGTTTCTGTTGCTGTATACATCTAAATTTCCACTCGGGGTTAGTCAAGTTTATCTGGTCCAGTTCCCGTTCTTCTATTCTTAATTGCCTTTTTGGAGCTGCACATCCAACTGACTCCTTATTGACTCCCACTTTACTTACGTGAATTAAACAACAACAACAACAACAACAACAACATTTATTTATATAGCACATTTTCATACAAAAAGTAGCTCAAAGTGCTTTACATAATGAAGAAAAGAAGAATAAAAGACAAATAAGAAATTAAAATAAGACAACCTTAGTTAACATAAGAAGGAGTAAGGTCCGATGGCCAGGGTGGACAGAAAAAACAAAAAAAAACTCCAGAAGGCTGGAGAAAAAAAATAAAATCTGTAGGGGTTCCAGGCCACGAGACCGCCCCAGTCCCCTTTGGGCATTCTACCTAACATTAAATGAAATAGTCCTCTTTGTAGTTAGGGTTCTCACGGAGTCACTTGATGCTGATGGTTATACAGACTTCTGGCTTTTAATCCATCCATCATTGTTGGAACATCATGGTGCTTTGGGTAGATGGTGGTGCACAAGCCACCACCAATAGGACACCGGAAAAGGAAACAGAAGAGAGAGTAGGGGTTAGTACAGATTTTGAATGAATAGTTATTATAATGAATTGGATATACAGAGTGTCAGGATTAAATTACAGTGAAGTTATGAGAAGGCCATGTTAAAGTAATGTGTTTTTCAGTAGTTTTTTAAAGTGCTCCACTGTATTAGCCTGGCGAATTCCTACTGGCAGGCTATTCCAGATTTTAGGTGCATAACAGCAGAAGGCCCGCCTCACCACTTCTTTTAAGTTTTGCTCTTGGAATTCTAAGGAGACACTCAGTTGAGGATCTGAGGTTGCGATTTGGAATATAAGGTGTCAGACATTCCGATATATAAGACGGGGCGAGATTATTTAAAGCTTTAAAAACCATAAGCAGAATTTTAAAGTCAATTCTGAATGACACAGGTAACCAGTGTAGTGACATCAAAACTGGAGAAATGTGTTCGGATTTTCTTTTCCTGGTAAGGATTCTAGCAGCTGCATTCAGCACTAACTGCAAACGATTGATGTCTTTTTTGGGTAGTCCTGAGAGGAGTGCATTACAGTAATCTAGTCGACTAAAGACAAACGCGTGAACTAATTTCTCTGCATCTTTCGATGATATAAGAGGTCTAACTTTTGCTATGTTCCTTAGGTGAAAAAATGCTGTCCTAGTGATTTTATTAATATGCGATTTAAAATTCAGATTACAATCAACGGTTACCCCTAAGATTTTTACCTCCGATTTGACTTTTAATCCTAATGCATCCAGTTTATTTCTAATAGCCTCACTGTATCCATTATTGCCAATCACTAAGATTTCGGTTTTTTCTTTATTTAATTTGAGAAAGTTACTATTCATCCATTCTGAGATACAGGTTAGACATTGTGTTAGCGAATCAAGAGATTTAGGGTCATCAGGTGCTATTGATACATACCTTTTTAAACTGCTTATTTCAGCTCGGTGTGTGTGCCTCTTCTCTGGTAACCTCTCTGGTCCCAAACTACAAGTGGGCTCTGAGATTTGGGACTGATAATATTTGTCACTCGAGTCTTTTCATTAAACCAGGGAGAGTTTCTATGTGCTTTGATCACTTTTGTTTTAAGGGAGGCACTGTGTCCAGAGCATCTCTCAAGGTCACATTATAATGTCATGTTAGCTGATCTCAATTGTTTTCCATATTTACCCTCGACTTACTCAGTGTATCTAATGAGAAGTCAATTTGAAGCAGAATTACAGTCTAGATGTCGCACTGTCTTTGTTTTAATAAGTGAGTGTATTGGTAAATGCAGAACCAAATCAAATGTGCTGTAATTAAGTAGTGATCAGAAATAACTTCATTTAATGGCGTAATATTTACATTTTGAATTTCAACTTTGTAAGTTATAATTAAATCTAATGTGTGGTTATGATTATGAGTTGGACCTTTGACAATCTGACAAAATCCTACTGAATTTAACAAATAAGTAAAACATTTCCTAAAAGTGTCAGTTTCCACATCAATGTGTACATTAAAATCCCCCATCAGTACTACGTGATCATAATTTATAGCCAAATCAGATAGAAGGTTACTAAATTCAGTCATGAACAATGAATACGGCCCTGGTGGTCTGTAGACTAGCACTATAATTGTGTTGGAATCTGTTTTAATATTTAACTAGGGGGCTCTGCCCCCTGCGTGCTTCGCTTGCCAACCCCTGTGTTTGGTTTACCGGATATACAATCCAATTTATTTTTGTATAGCTCAAAATCACACAAGAAGTGCCGCAATGAGCTTTAACAGGCCCTGCCTCTTGACAGCCCCCCAGCCTTGACCCTCTAAGAAGACAAGGAAAAACTCCCAAAAAAACCCTTGTAGGGAAAAAATGGAAGAAACCTCAGGAAAGGCAGTTCAAAGAGAGACCCCTTACCAGGTAGGCTGGGCGTGCAGTGGGTGTCAAAAAGAAGGGGGTCAATACAACACAATACAGTACACAGAAAAGAACAAATCCTCAATACAGTATAAAAATAAAAATTCTAGAAGTACGGAGTAGAATTTCACATTAGATGATATCACATACAGTAATATGATTTGGATTTGTTTTTAGTCCTGGAGGCCTCATTCATCAAGCTGCCTCCCCCATTTTGCCATTCCACATCTGAAATAGCGCTAATCCGATGAAAGGACCCCTCATTCCCACGTCCCCAGTCATCAGGGATGACTTTACCTTAGGCAGGCAATCTACAATTTAAAGAGATTGTTCTTTTCTTGTGAATTGTTACATATGCATTATTTTCACTTTTACTTTAAAACCTTTTGTAAAAACAATACTTGTTTCTTTATTTCCTGCCCCGCGTGTGGTTACATCTTTCTTCCCAGACATATAATACTGCTGGTGTTGTGAAGGGTGTTGCGGCTGAACGTACGCTAAGGATATGCCTTTAGATCATTTGCTGTCTTTTTGCTGCTTGCTAGCTGCCTCTTCTGCCTGTCGCATGTCGTTGTTTTAAGAGCTCATATCACACGATGCTCGCCTGCCAAAAGCAATCCAACAACTGCTAGCTTAGAGGTCTGTGGACTTGTTTTAAATGATGGCTCACTGCCTGGTCTCGCGTGACGTTGTAAAAGCAATACCTGTCTTTTATTTCTGGCCCCGGGCATGGTTGAATTTTTTCTTGCAGGGTGTATAACGCTGCTCACGTTCGGTTAGCTGCTGTCGCGCTGCCCTTCGATCTTTTTAAAGCCTGTACAGCCACTGTCCTTTTTGCTACGGCCCTGGGACAATCTCTTGGCACCAAGTCTCACGTTTACAGTCCCCGCGAGATGCACCGTGGCAAGTCTCCTTGGTCTCGCGGGTCTTTAAAATGTCTTCCGAGATGATCACGTATCATAGCCTTGCATTTGCTTTCCAGGACAGGATTTCTTTTTTTAATAGAGAGAAATGAATGCCTCAAAGGATGTAAAGTTGCCTAAATTCTTAGAAGTGATTTGCATTTTGTTACAGTGAATTATTCCAAGTCCTTCTCCTCGACCAGAATCTCTAGACTTATGAAGGAACAAGTATCCATCTGGTGACTCCTCAGCTAGGGGACTGTGTCACATTTACTAAGCCAGGTTTCATTGAGAAGACACAGATCAGATTTTGTACTTCATATAATATCATTTACCAAAACAGCTTTACTGCCAAGAGAGCGAATGTTCAATAAGCAGCATTTAAAACTGCAGGCTTCTTTCTGAACTGCTGATATATTTTTTTGTTTTAATATGAAATGTTTCCATTACAGGTGCCCCTAATGGAGGGTCTGGTTTTATCTCTTGGTCTAATTATAAACGTTATTTTTGGTTATCAAGTAATTTAAGTGTGTGGAATTGTACGCAGATCAAACACACACACATACTGAGCTTTGTACATTAGATGACATTATGGATTTGTTGACTCAGGGTTTGGTGTTAGGATGGACCTTAATGCTCTTACTTGGGATATGCATGTCTTCCCATCTGAAAGCTCATCTCTGTCAGTGCTGGCGTCCTTCATCAGATCTCAGACTGTACACTGGAAGCATCTTTACAGACATTGAACAGAATCTTCACTCCAGAGCTTCATTGTCCTTTTGTGGACTCTTTTCTTTCAAAGGCTGTTTTGTGAATGGAAGAAGGTAAAGCGAGCGGTGATCAGATCAACCTTGCGGAGGTCTACTTATCAAATTATAGGTGTCCTTATTTGTTCTGTAACAAAGATCTCAAGTTTTATTGTTCCTCGTTGGGCAGGTTACATGTGGACAGAAGTTTGTTAGAGATCTCTTCAGGTTATAGAGATTAGAGTCATCAAGAACAAAATGCGGTAGTGCTTCTGCTTTGCAGTAAGGAGATTGTGGGTTTGCTTTCCAGGTCCTCCTTGTGTGGAGAGCACTTTGAGTAGTGAGAAAAGTGCTATATAAATGTAAAGAATTATTATTATTAGAGAGAGTGACTGCAAACTTTATACAAATTAATAATCGTCTCTGCCGCAATAGATGGGTTAGCCTTCAGGATGAGTACACAAATGCTTAGCATGAAAATGACTTCTTCACTATGTTCAGTTCAATGATGACTTTACAATAAAAACTCTTTTGAGTCTGGCGGTACAGGTTTCTATGGCCCTATTGTGTCTTCCAGAAGGCAGAAGACTTTTATAGGAGATGGACGTCTGAAGCAGAGCTCCGCTAGCAGCGGCTTTATTTTCCCACGTATTTCATATTATTTAGAGGTATCCTGTATTTAACCCGACCAAGGAACTTCCACTACAATATACAAGCATGAGTAACAAGAAGAAAAGTCAGAAGGAACCGGAAAAGAAACTTAAAGCTGCATCAAAGTCCGGACAGACTTCCGGCCTGAGTGCAAGTGTAAGGTATGGCCTCACGGAGACTGACCTGGAACAGGCAGAAGAGTGCGCAGAATTCCTGGGACCCCGCTCCATTGTATCGTCTCCACTCGAGAGTGAAAATGGGAGCGAAGGCGCAAGTGATACAGGTCGCGAGGGATCGCCGATTTCTGAGGATCATTCGAGACTAGAAAGGGCTCTGCAGGACGTGCTCTCATCTACTCATCGCGAGCCTGTAACAGGAGCTGCATTTTCACTTGCGGAGCACGAAAGCCGAAGCGAACTGTCCGAACTGAAAGAGATGATCGCTACACAGAAAGAGATGATCGCTACACAGTCAACTGCCATGGTTACGGCCATGAAGGAGCTTAAGAATGAGCTTAAGAAAGATAACACAAATGATCTTAAGAAGGTGGCCATTGAGCTCAAGAAGGATAACAAAGATAAGGAAACGCGTCTATTTAAACGTTTCGACGTGAACTTTAAAGGCATGTTGGAGAAATTAGTGGAACACATTGAAGAAACTAATTCCAAACTGAAAAGGCTTGATGATCATATTAATGACGTTTCAGATCAGCTGGAAGACATTAAGCAGGGACTCACGGCTCGAGTGGAAACAGCGGAACAACTGGCATCTAACGCCGATGAAAAAGCCACAGCTGTGAACTCGGAATGCAAAAAACTTGGAGACAGACTTGCAGCCCTGGAGGATGGGTGCAGAAGAAATAATATAAGAATTGAGGGTATACCTGAGAAACGAGAAAGCTCAAGCCCAGTGAAATTTGCAGTAGAATTATTGTCTAAAATAATTGGAGATGACTTTAAACTCGACAATGAGATAGCCACGGCTTATCGCACAAGGATACCAAGCGCCTTTAAACCTAGGTCTTTTATTGTCCGCTTCGAACGACTAAGATGTAAGCTTGATGTGATGGCACTTCTCAGACACAAGCAAGAGATTATATTCGAAAATAATCTTATTCGTATTTTTCCCGACTTCTCACCATCAACAGCTGCAAAACGCAGATCCTACATCGACATTAAAAGGATGCTACGGGAAGCCGATATCAAATACAGCCTCTTGTATCCTGCCAAACTGAAAGTGGAAGTTCAAGATCGACATTATATTTTCTTCAGCAAAGAAGAAGCTGAAAAAGAATTAAAGAAGCTGTTTCCGACACTTTTTTGAAAGTTAATTAAAATTAAAGAGCCGTATTCTATCAAGGCATGGGAAGGACCTATGATCAGATTGCTGGATCCATGTTTAAAGACACTGGTATTATAATTATACATCCCTTATTTTCTTTTTTTTTTTTTTTTTTTTTTTTTTATCTGGACTTTATATGTTATATGTTTATGTTTTAATCAGAGTTATAGAGTTATAGACGTGAGTGTGAAAATGTGGAAGTGATTAAAGTAGGATTCGTTTTATTTTTATTTATTTATTTTTTTTAATTTTTTTTTTTTATTATTATTTATTTATTTATTTTTATTTTACTATACCTTAAAGTAGACTGTTTAACTTCATACCCTTGGTTTAATGCTTGTTCTACTATTTATACAATTACCATTATACTATTACAGTAGGAATTACCAGGTTTATTCTAGACTAGTTTTTAAAATTATTCCCAGGGTTGTTTTTTTTTTTTTTTTTTTTTTTTTTAAATCTTAATATCTTAACTTAAAAGCGCTGAAGATTATTTCAAGCTTAAATATTGTTAATGAGAACATTTTCGGCAGATAGTATTAAGAATTTAACTGTAAAAGATATCTCTGTTTTAATTCTCTAATGCCGCTGCAGGGTGGGGTTTGTTTTGTTTTGGACGTGCTCTGTCTCTACGTATGTCAAAGGACTGGAACATCGCAAAGTGGGATCTAGCCTCATGTGGGGAGGCAAAATGGGGGGGTGGGGGGATAAAGGGGGGAGAGAAGGAGAGCAGGTTATATCTCATCTATTCTTGTAATCCTTATAATTATAAATATCAATGCAACAACAGGCTAAAATGCAACAACTCATGGGGAATCTTGAAACTAAGATTAAAACTGCCATATTACCAATTAAAACTATAAATGACATTAAAAACTCAGAATCAATGTCTCCATGATGGGACAGTTAACTTTGTGAGCTGGAATGTTAAAGGCCTGATACATGAATTAAAGAGAAAGAAAGTATGCTCTCACCTAACAGGCTTAAACACTAAAACAATATTTTTACAGGAGACCCACTTACTAACCAAGGATCAGTTCAGATTACAAAAAGGCTGGACTGGCCAAATGTTCCATTCTAGCTTTATAAAGAAAACTAGAGGGGTGGGAATTCTCATACACAGAACAGTTCCATTTGTAGCATCAGATGTAGTGTCGGACCCTGAAGGGAGATATGTGATGGTCACGGGCAACTTATATAACAATAAAATGATTTTGATAAATGTTTATGCACCCAATGTTGATGATAAGGAATTCATGCAAAATCTATTTGCATCCATTCCCAATGTGAACACTCATAAAATTATAATGGCTGGGGACTTTAATTGTGTTTTAAATCCACTCTTAGATAGGACTCCTGTGACAGGGGGGACGACATCTAATACTGCAAAGATAATTACACAGTTTTTAAATGATCACAACTTATCAGACCCCTGGAGGTTTCTTAACCCAAACTCAAGAACATATTCGTTCTACTCACCAGTGCATTATAGCTACTCAAGAATTGATTATTTTTTTATAGATAATAATTTCCTGCCTACAATTAAATCATGCAAATATGACACAATTGTTATCTCTGACCATGCCCCTCTAGTCTTGGAGATAAAATCAATAAGCCCCTCATACTCACCTCACAGATGGCGTCTTAACCCTCTTTTATTGGCAGACGAGAACTGCACAGAATTTATATCCAAACAAATCAGCTTCTTCCTAGAGACAAACACGTCCACAGAGGTTTCTGCAGGAACACTTTGGGAAACTCTAAAGGCCTTCTTAAGAGGCCAGATTATTTCATATCTTTCCCATAGAAATAAATTAGAAACCAAGAAAGTGTCAGAGCTAAGAAATGAAATTACTAGAATAGATGAAGAACAAGCCAGGCGTCCAAGTGAAGCTCTTCACAGGAAAAGGCAGGCCCTGCATACAGAACTAACATCTTAACAACTAAAGAAACTGAACAACTTATTTATAAGTCTAGACAGCATTACTATGAACACGGAGAAAAAGCTAATAAGCTTTTAGCTCAACAAATTCATAAACAAGAAGTTCACAATGCAATACCAGTAATCACCAACAAGAATGGAGAAGAAATCATCGACCATAATAAAATAATGCACACATTTAGAGATTACTATAAGTCTTTATATTCCACTGAGCCCAAAGAAGACAACACGCAATCTAATGCATTTCTGGATAATTCACAAATACCACAAATAGATTCTTTAAGTGCTGAGGAACTGGATAAACCTCTAACGCTAACAGAATTACTAGACGCTATAAAGTCACTACAAAGCGGGAAATCATCAGGCCCTGATGGTACCCCGTAGAGTTTTATAAGAAATTCTCCACTCAGCTAGCTCCACTCTTATTGGTAACATTTACAGAAGCTAAAGACCACCAAATACTACCTCAAACATTTCGACAAGCATTAATCACCGTCTTTCCTAAACAAAATAAGGACTTGTTACAATGTGCATCATATAGACCAATTTCACTCCTGAATAATGATGTTAAGATACTCTCAAAAATCCTAGCTAGAAGGATGGAGAAAAGTGCTGCCCTCGGTAATATCACAAGATCAAACTGGATTTATTAAAGGCCAACATCTATCTTCAAATCTCCGACGCTTGTTTAATGTTATATATTCACCAGCAAAATCAAACACCCCAGAGATATTACTATCATTAGACGCAGAAAAGGCATTTGACATGATCGAATGGAATTACCTTTTCACTGCATTGGAGAAATTTGGGTTTGGCCCGAATATTTGTGCTTGGATTAAACTACTGTATACCAGTCCAGAAGCTTCAGTTTGTATTAATAACATTTGCTCAGACTACTTTAAACTAGAACGTGGTACCAGACAAGGATGTCCCTTGTCGCCACTGTTGTTTGCAATCGCTATTGAACCACTGGCGGTTCACTGCCGAAATTCTTATCAGATAAAGGGGATTGTCAGAGAAGGACAGGAACAGAAAATTTCTCTATATGCAGATGATATGGTCTTATATATATCGGACCCAGAAAACACTGTCCCTGCTGTTTTAACAGCACTAACAGAATTTCAAAAGATATCTGGTCTTAGAATTAATCTGAATAAAAGTATACTCTTTCCAGTGAACTCACAAGCATATAATATTAGATTAGACACCCTACCTTTTACCATAGCAGATCAGTTTAAATACCTAGGGGTAAATATCACAAGTAAACATAAAGCTCTTTATCAACAAAATTTTGGCGTCTGTATGGAAAAAATTAAGCAAGACTTGCATAGATGGTCAACCCTTCATCTCACTCTAGCCGGAAGAATTAACATTGTTAAGATGAATATCCTTCCTAAACTTCTCTTTTTATTTCAAAACATTCCAATATATATCAATAAATCGTTTTTTAAACAGTTAGATTCAATAATAACCTCATTCATTTGGAACTCAAAACACCCACGTATCCGAAGAGCGACCCTACAAAGACCTCAGGCAGAAGGTGGCATGGCTTTACCTAATTTTCAGTTTTATTACTGGGCAGCAAACATACAAGCCATAAAAACCTGGACACAAATAAATGAACATACACAGGCTTGGTCTGCAATAAAAACAAAATCCTGTAGTACTTCTTTATATTCCCTGCTCTGCTCTCCAATAAATGAAAGTTATCGTAGATATACTAATAACCCAATTGTGCTTTACTCACTCAGAATATGGAACCAAATTAGGAAGCATTTTAAGATGGAAATCTTTTATCAGTGGCACCTCTGCAAGAGAACCACCTCTTTCAACCTTCGCAAGTATATCCAGTTTTTAATACCTGGAAAAGTTTTGGGATTAAAATGCTCAGAGATCATTATATAGACAACATATTTACATCTTTTGAACAATTACGTTCAAAATTTAACCTCCCAGCTACACATTTCTTTTACTATCTTCAATTAGAAATTTTGTTAAACAGAAATTACCCGATTTCCCCCACCTTGCACCCTCCACAATGCTGGAAAAAATACTGCTCAATTCCGAGGAAACAAACAGTATTTCCGCAATATATAAAATCTTATTAGAGTCCCTACCTTTCAAAGACCCAAGAGGACATTGGGAAGAAGATCTCTTAATCAATATATCAGAAAAGGAGTGGAAGGTAGCAAAGCAGAGAATTCACTCGAGTTCTATATGTGCAAAGCATAGAATTATTCAACTAAAAATTATATATCGAGCTCATCTGTCTCACTTAAAACTGTCCAAAATGTTTCCAGGCCAGGATCCAACCTGCGAGCGCTGCAACCAAGCTCCTGCCTCACTGGGTCACATGTTCTGGGCCTGCACCAAACTAACATCATTTTGGACAAAAAATTTTAAAGTGCCTCTCAGACAGCCTTAGTATCACAATCCCTCCTAACCCACCAACAGCTGTGTTCGGTGTCCTTCCAGATGGACTGGAATTGGAGAAGGACAAGCAAACTGTGATTGCATTCACTACACTTTTGGCACGCAGACTTATTTTGTTAAATTGGAAGAATCCTAACTCTCCTCTGATAAGTCAGTGGGAAACCGATGTTTTATATTATTTGAAATTGGAAAAAATCAAATTTCAGTTAGAGGATCTGTACAAAATTTTTTTCAAAACATGGCAGGATTTAATCAATATTATTTTAGAATAAGAGAAATAACTATTATTGCATTTAACTCCCTTCTCCATCTCTTATTTATATAGATATTTACTTCTCCCCTTCTTTTGTCTAATGTTGCCTTATTAAAAAGCTTAAAGAAATTTTCCTTTAGCTAAGCTCTCCTTCTCAGGGGTGGGGTTTGATTTGTTTTCAAATTTGTTGGGTTATAAATTGATCTGTTTGTATGGAATGATTACAATGAAAATTAATAAAATAAAAATATTAAAAAAAAAGAAGACTGAAGAAGTGATGGCCATGGTGAGTGGTGTCTTTCATAACACTGCTGGCTTTGAGAAGGAATAAATGGAGAGGGTAAGTTCAGGAAGGCATTCGGTGTAAAATTTTGCCAAATCAATATGCGGACAACAATACAAATTGACATAATGGATCGGTCGAGCGCCAGGTTAACAACGACCGCCACCAGTACTGTTTGTCAACAGGGTTCTGGCAGAAATTGAGCTACTGTTGGCCTAAGAAGGAGAAGGAGAAGAAGAAAAAGAGGGGGGAGACGTGTCCGTAGGCAGGAGGAGAGGAGGAAGATAAAGAGAGTGGAACTGAGGGAAGGAACTTTGAATGTTGGCAGTATGACTGGTAAGGGGAGAGAATTAGTAGATATGATGGAGAGAAGAAAGGTTGATATATAGTGTGTGAAGAAACTAAATGGAAGGAGAGTAAGGCCTGGTGGATTGGAGGTGGATTCAAATTGTCCTATCATGGTGTGGATGGGAGGAGAAATGGAGTAGGAGTTATTCTAAAGGAACAACACGTCAAGAGTGTTTTAGAGTTGAAAAGAGTGTCAGACAGAGTGATGATTATGAAGCTGGAAATTAGAGGTGTGATGATGAATGTTGTTAGTGCATATGCACCACAAGTTGGGTGTGTGATGGGTGAGAAAGAAGATTTCTGGAGTGAGTTGGATGAAGTGATGAACAGTGTACCCAAGGGGCAGAAAGTGGTGATTGGAGCGGATTTCAATGGGCATGTTGGCGAAGGGAACAGTGGATACGAGGAGGTGATGGGTAGGTATGGCGTCAAGGAGAGGCATGAAGAAGGTCAGAGGATAGTAGATTTTGCCAATAGAATGGACATGGCTGTGGTGAATTCGTATTTTAAGAAGAGGGAGGAACATAGGGTTACGTACAAGAGTGGAGGAAGATGCACACAGGTAGATGACATCCTATGCAGAAGAGTTGATCTGAAGGAGATTGAAGACTGCAAAGTGGTGGCAGGGGAAAGTGTAGTTAAGCAGCATAGGATGGTGGTCTGTAGGATGACGTTGGAGATCAAGAAGAGGAAGAGAGTGAGGACAGAGCCAAGGATCAAATGGTGGCATTTGAAAAAGGAAGACTGCAAGGTTGAGTTTAGGGAGGAGGTGAAACAGGCACTGGGTGGCAGTGAAGAGTCACCAGAGAGCTGGAAAACTACAGCAGATGTAGTAAGGGTGACAGCAAGAAGGGTGCTTGGTGTGACATCTGGAAAGAGAAAGGAGGAAAAGAAAACCTGGTGGTGGAATGAGGAAGTACAGGAGAGTATACAGAGGAAGAAGATGGTGAAGAAGAAGTGGGATAGTCAGAGAGATGCAGAAAGTAGACAAGAGTACAAGGAGATAAGGCACAAGGTGAACAGAGAGGTGGCGAAGGCTAAAGAAAAGGCGTATGATGAGTTGTATGAGAGGTTGGACACTAAGGAGGGAGAAAAGGACCAGTGGGCTACAGAGAGGGACCGAGCTGGGAAAGATGTGCAGCAGGTTAGGGTGATAAAGGATAAAGATGGAAACGAACTCACAAGTGAGGAGAGTGTGATGAGCAGATGGAAGGAGTACTTTGAGAGGTTGATGAATGAACAGAACGAGAGAGAGAAGAGGTTGGATGATATGAAGATAGTGAATCAGGAAGTGCAAAGGATTAGCAAGGAGGATGTAAGGACAATGATGGAGGATGAAGAATGGAAAGGCCATTGGTCCAGATGACATACCTGTGGAATCATGGAGGTGTTTAGGAGAGATGGCAGTGGAGTTTTTAACCAGATTCTTTAATGGAATCTTGGATGCCTGAGGAGTGGAGAAGAAGTGTACTGGTGCCGATAATTAATAATAAGGGGGATGTGCAGGACTGCAGTAACTACCGGGGAATAAAATTGATGAGCCACAGCATGAAGTTATGGGAAAGAGTAGTGGAAGCTCAGTTAAGAAGTGAGGTGATGATTAGTGAGCAGCAGGATGGTTTCATGCCAAGAAAGAGCACCACAGATGAGATGTTTGCTCTGAGGATGTTGATGGAAAAGTTTAGAGAAGGTCAGAAGGAGTCGCATTGCATCTTTGTGGACCTGAGAAAGCAAATGACAGGGTGACTGAGAGGAGCTGTGGTATTGTATGAGGAAGTCGGGAATGGCAGAGAAGTACGTAAGAGTTGTACAGGATATGTACGAGGGAAGTGTGACTGTGGTGAGGTCTGTGGTACGAGTGACGGAGGTGGGATTACATCAGGGATCGGCTCTGAGCCCTTTCTTATTTGTAATGGTGATGGACAGGTTGACAGATGAGATTAGACAGGAGTCACCATGGACTGTGATGTTTACGGATGACATTGTGATCTGCAGGCTAAGGAGACCCTGGAGAGGTGGAGATATGCTCTAGAGAGGAGAGGAATGAAGGTCAGTAGGACCACCAAGAGAGAATACATGTGTGTGAATGAGAGGAAGGTCAGTGGAATGGTGAGGATGCAGTGAGTAGAGTTGGCAAAGGTGGATGAGTTTAAATACTTGGGATCAGCAGTACAGAGTAACAGGGATTGTGGAAGAGAAGTGAAGAAGAGAGTGCCAGCAGGGTGGAGTGGGTGGAGAAGAGTGTCAGGAGTGATTTGTGACAGACGGGTATCAGCAAGAGTGAAAGGGAAGGTCTGCAGGATGGTAGTGAGCCCAGCTATGTTATATGAGAAGGAGACGGTGGCACAGGAGACAGAGCTGGAGGTGGCAGAGTTAAAGATGCTAAGATTTGCATTGGGTGTGACGAGGATGGACAGGATTAGAAATGAGGACATTAGAGGGTGAGCTCAAGTGGGACGGTTGGGAGGCAAAGTCAGAGAGGCGAGATTGCATTGGTTTGGACATGTGCAGAGGAGAGATGAGGGGTATAATGAGAGAAGGGTGCTAAGGATAGAGCTGCCAGGGAAGAGGAGAAGAGGAAGGCCTAAGAGAAGGTTTATGGATGTGGTGAGAGAGGACATGCAGGTGATGGGTGTAACAGAACAAGATGATGATGACAGAAAGATATGGAAGAAGACGATCTGCTGTGGCGACTCCTAACAGGAGAAGCTGAAAGCAAAAAAAGTGCTGCCAGGTTCTAAATGGAAGTTCACCTTCCAAAATAAAAATAATTTGAGTTCTTTTTGAGTTCAACTCCTTGGTCCATTTTCTTTGTCCATTCAGAGACCAGAGCAGAGTGTGATGCCAATCCAGTGCAGAGCTTTACATTTTTACACAGTGCTGGGTACTCGATCACCGACATCAGTTAAAGTGGCGGCCAGCTGTGTGACGTGGCCCTGATGTCACAGACTAACGGTGGTATCCGTTGGAGTGTGCGTGTTGTACTCGTTGGCTGTGATGTTTCACTCTGATATCAACTAAGATTTTCTCTTTAAAAATTTTTGATGTGGCTTAGTGGTCAGCACTGCGGCTTCACAGACTCAGCAGGCAGAGTTCATTGTCTCTGTGGAGACTTCATGAGTTTAGCATCAGGTTCTTCTGTTTTTAGATGTAACACACATTTGTGTCAGGTCTGTCTCCTCCACGTCACGCTGCTTGCTCAAAATGTTTTCAAATGACGAGAGGTGCAAAGCAACAAAGTAAAACAACATCATTACTGTACTTTAGTACATTTGGCAAGTATCTGCACTTTACTTAAGTAGTGTTGTTCACCTTAACATTTCTACTTGTACTCTATGGCAAGCCAAATTAACATTTAGAGATATCTCAAAATGAATTTTATGATATCTGGAAATGCATTTTAGATATCTCAAATTGAATTATAGATATCTAAAAATACATCTATTTTAAGATATCTAAAAAGAATTGTATGATATCTCAAACAGATTTCAAGATATCTTGAAGTGATATGCTGTACATTTTCAGATATCTGAAATACATTTTCAGATATCTTAAAATAACTTCCCTGTGTATTTCAAGATATCTCGAAATGCATTTCAGATATCTCAAAATGAATTTGGGATATCTTAAAATGAGAAGGAAGTTATTTTAAGATATCTCGAAATATAATTTAGATATCTTAAAAAGCATTTAAGATATCTTGAAATTCATTGTTGTTTCAGATATCTGAAATACATTTTTAGATATCTAAAGCTAATTTCATGATATCTTAAAATGGGTCTCTGCTCTATTTCAGATATCTAACAATGTATTTCAAGATATCTTTAAAAGGACACTCAATTATTTCAAGATATCTCAAATACATTTCCAGATATCTCAAAACAGCTTCCTGTCCATTTTCAGATATCTCAAATACATTTTAAGATATCTTATAATAAACAAGAAGTCCCATTGAAATAATAGGCAGTTTTACAGGAAATGATTTTGAGATATCTTGAAATGCAGACACAATTATTTTGAGATATCTGAAACTGTATTTGGGCGGCACGGTGGCGCAGTGGGTAGCGCTGCTGCCTCGCAGTTGGGACACCTGGGGACCTGGGTTCACTTCCCGGGTCCTCCCTGAGTGGAGTTTGCATGTTCTCCCCGTGTCTGCGTGGGTTTCCTCCAGGCGCTCCGGTTTCCTCCCACAGTCCAAAGACATGCAGGTTAGGTAGATTGGCGATTCTAAATTGGCCCTAGTGGGTGCTTGGTGTGTGGGTGTCCTGCGGTGGGTTGGCACCCTTCCCGGGATTGGTTCCTGCCTTGTGCCCTGTGTTGGCTGGGATTGGCTCCAGCAGACCCCCGTGACCCTGTGTTCGGATTCAGCGGGTTGGAAAATGAATGAATGGATGGATGGATGAAACTGTATTTGAGATATCTTGAAATGCATTTGAGATATCCCGAAATGTATTGCAGATATCTTAAAATGTAAAGGAAATTATTTTAAGATATCTCAAAGCGAGTTTCAGATATCTTAAAAAGTAAATTACATTTTGAGATATCCGAAATTAATTTTGAGATACAGTATCTCTAAATGTTAATTTGGCTTGCCATATGCACTCACTACATTTTAAAAGAGTATTGTTTCAATATTGACTACATTAAAAAAGAACAGACGGAAAATACCAACAAACCTGCATGCTAACAGCAGTGTTTCTTAGGCCAGGTTTTATACTTCATGCGACGCGACGCCTGCTCCAACGGATGCTCCTGCTACACAAGTGTTGTACTGTTTATACCTGTGCGCGTACTTTACATAAATCTGGAGGAATCCAGCAGGTGGCAGTGCGAGATATCGTCACGAGGAGAAAAGGTTCGGCTTCGCTGTGTTGGGAATTGCCTGGAACACCCATTAAATTCCGAGGACACCCTACCGCAACATCTCTGAAAAGGACGTTTAATGATTAAATCCATCAGTCCAGGGATGTGCCCATTTCAGCAAGCATTGGGCACGAAGCAGAAACAAACCTTGGACCGGGCATCAGCTTATCGCAAGGTGAATACAAGCACAGACATACACTGGTGTCATTTTAGTGTCACCAAATCTGCATATGTTTGTAAGGAAACCGGAGCACAGAGTGGAAACCCAGCAGGAAAACAAGGAAAGTGCAGGCAGGGAATATCAGCAACGTGACTCCCTGAAAGACAGCAGCGCCAACGCTCCGCCACCATGTGTGTAATTATTAATAGTGTTCATTATTTAAACGAAATTAACAATTTATCTGTAAAATGTAAAGTACATCATTTTATGAATTTCATCATGAAAGTGATATCAAGTATAAATCTAAGGATTCTAAATGTGCGGAGAGTTGGAATATCTTAACTGTAATGTGTTTGGTGTGGCCATCTATTGCTGTTTGCAGCTCCTGTCAGGTCAGAAGGAAGCCCCAGAAAACAAGGCAGCAGAAAAGATGGTATGTGAGACTTTTAAAAGTTATCGTGTCATTATGATCGGGAATATGCGACCACGGATGTATCTGTATGTCAGCATTTTGCTTCACCACATCGAACCCTTCATCAAACATCGAAGCGCGCACATCGATCCTCAGAGCGGCTTTCTGTCACACGTAGATAGCAACAGAGACTCTGACATCACGTTCCGACTTTTAGCACACTGCGCCCCCTGACTTTGTCACCATATTATTGTGTTGTAAAACTAACAGATTTTGTTAAAGAGTGAATTCTGTGCAGACTGAGTCGTCTGACCCACCACTTCACTTGTTATTTATTATGGCCATATGTGAAACGACACCATTGACACGTCAGAGTGCTTTCGTTTCTACGGCATGAAAACACAAGTACAACAACCTGTTAAACTACTTGACGGACAAAGTCTGCCATTAGGCTTTGTCCGAGTTGGAATTCCAAGTTCATCAAGTGTTCACGTGGTATTTCCGGATTTACCGTCAGTCCGAGAGCACGTGAACGCCACAGAAGACGAGAAGGGCACGGTGACAACAACGGGACTCACTGAAGTCCTGCACCAGTAACAATGTGATTTGCTGAAATGGAATTTGAGTGAGCGCAGCGCTAGACTGAAATGTCGGAATAAAAACAACGGCTGTGGGATGAGGAGGATGTTAAGGCAGGGGTGTCGAACTCCAGGCCTGGAGGGCCGCAGTGGCTACAGGTTTTCATTCTAACCCTTTACCTAATCAGTAAGCAGTTTTCACTGTTAAAAATTCCTTTTCCCTTGATTTCAATAGCCCTGTTTTTAAGGAGTCAGTCCTCTGAGTTGATTTGTTTCTTCATTAAATGGCAGCCAAACAGAAATGAGATGTGAAACAAGCCAACAGATGACCAGCTACACTGGGATTTTAAGCTCCAACCAATTTAACTCCAAACAATCTCTAAATGAGAAGCTGATTCTTGCTGTTAATTAAGCCTGTTATTTAATTCAATGGCTTGTTGCTGCTCTCGTTCTGCCACAGCAGACATTTCCAAATTTGTTGATTTTTCTGTTTTTTCTAAGAACATTTTCAAAATGGTTTTAGTGACCTGAGAGATCAACCTTACTGAGACCTTCACCTTTCTTTATTTTCAGATATTGTGTGATGGGCACAGGTGAGCTGGTTATATGGTGGCTTGTTTGATGTCTCATTATTGTTTGGCTACTAATTAAGTAAAAAGAGACAACTAAGGGGCCTGAGTCAAGTTAATTAAAACTAAAGCAAAAGAAGTTAATCAGCAGTAAAAACGTCTCACTAATGAAGAAGATGGTTAGAATGAAAACAGACAGCTACTGCGGCCCTCGAGGACTGGAGTTCGACACCTGTGTGTTAAGGGGTTATACTGCCTCCTAGTGGCAGAACGTATTGTAGCGACTAAGGAGGTGAGACACAACACAGGTGCTTGAAACGTGGTGCTCAGCAGATGTGGAGTTTATTAAAGAACAATACTGCACAGAACAGCAGAAAAAAGCCCTTCCCCAGCCCGCTGTTTAGGGTCGCTAGACACACCTATAAAATAATCAAATGTCACTATTTTCCGTCTTTACCCGTTTTTCATACGCTGCTGACTTTTGAGGCTTTCTTTCTCTCCCACATACACACGTGCGCACGCACCTTCTGTCTGTCTGTAAAAATGCAGAGCCACTCCTAAACAGAGTAAACAGAAGACATTTTAAACATTCATTACAGGACGCCACAGTATACAAACAGATAGGGAGTCCTGTTGACGGCCTTCTTGTAATGTACAATTACAGATAAAGCAGTCTGGGTTGACTTCATCTGCGTGGTTTATATGCACAAACGTGGTGTCAGAAATTTGAACCGCAATTGCTCCGATTTTATGGCAGATCAACTACACATCCATCTGAAAAGCCATTCAGAAATACTTGATATCCAAGCGACCATGTGCGCGACCACCATACCACCACCAGCCAAGATGATTATTCCAAAGCAACTGCGTCCAGAGATGCTGCGGCGCACACGCTGGAGCTGCCACATAGGGGCTTCAGACACTGCTGTGGTCAAATATGCACAGGGAGGTTAGACTTTGTAGGACACTGCACCATGAGCAACAAATATAATTCTTTATAATAATTCTTTGCATTTATATAGCACTTTTCTCACTACTCAAAGCACTCAGCAACTGCAGGTTAAGGGCCTTCCTTGCTCAAGGGCCCAACAGAGCAGAGTCCCTATTGGCAAATATGGGATTTGAACCAGCAACCTTCCGAATATGCAGATGAACAGCAGAAGAGACTATGATGTCACATCCCTTCCCTACAAGTCCATGGCAAATTCAGAGTATGGACATCCATATTACTAACCGACTGCGGTGGGTTGGCACCCTGCCCAGGGTTGTTTCCTGCCTTGTGTCCTGTGTTGGCTGGGATTGGCTCCAGCAGACCCCCGTGACCCTGTGTTCGGATTCAGCGGGTTGGAAAATGGATGGATGGATGGATATTACTAACCGAGAATAAACCGGATATGGATGCAGGGACATGGCGATGGGACCATGAGACGTACTGCGCAGGCGCGCGTCTCATAAACCGCAAGCGAAGTCGTATCCACCACGAACGAAGGAGTCATGGCCCAAGAATGAAAGAGCTCAACTAACGTGAATGAGAAAAGAAGCAACAACGCGCCCATAGCTACCACTAACGACACAACCACACAAAAAAAAGGATTCTGCGCTGCACCCCAGTGTCAAACGTGAGAGGCTACGGAGGCCCCACAGGTCCACAAAGATAGTATGGAAGGTGCAGGCGTCACCGCCATATTGTGAGTGGCACTACTGCGGAGTGAAGTTAGGAATAATGTGCTGCTTGGGACTGTACAAACCGCTAAACGCTTTACACCAAATTCAAACACAATACAGCTCAACGATACAAACACGAGCCCACCTGGATAAGATCAATGAACGCAGCGTCTGAAACTGCGGAAGCAAAGAAGGCACGGGTTCAAAACGAAAGACCACAACTGATGGAGATAAATAATCTCTTTCAAATCTATTTCGGGTTACCCAGGACCAGGGGTTGGCGAGCGAAGCGAGCAGGGGACGGAGCCCCCTAGTATTTAACTGCTCAGGAAATGACTTTCTGCTGATTGTTGATCACAACTTAGACTTCTGGGAAATTGATCTTTTGCCCGACCTATCAGCAGACACCACCATTAAGAGATAAAAGGCTCACTTTGCCAGGGATGGCCAGGCCGACCGAGTCATTACAGACACAGTGGGGTAAAAACTTCAAGTTCACACTGAACCCAGTGAGGCACCACGCCAACCGCGGCCACAGCGGAGGACCAGCCGGATTGTCTGAGTCTGAGTGTCTGACCGTGTCACAGCCGGGGAAGAGGGTGACGACCCTCAGCAGTGACATGCACAGGGGCAGACGGACTCAGCCAAAAAGACTCGACCTCTGATTAGTCCATTGATACGGTCACACTTGTTCATGTTCTAATTAACAAAAAGGTTTAGTTAAGTTGTGTGGGTTAAATAGTTTTAATTGTAGTATATTGTGAATTAAGGTTTTAAATAAAGTTGTTATGAACCAGATAACCAATGTAAATATATGAGCAGTAGGGGAGTAAATAAGAGGAAGGGGGTTAGCGACAGAGAGTAATGGAGATGGCGCATTTTGTAAAGTTGTACTTCATGTGCTTTAATAAATCAAAAGCTTTTCTGAGTTAACCATCTGCCTTGCACTGAGTCATTACGGAAGTTTCCAGAGAGAATAAAGAATATTACATTAATGTTTTCACGCACGAACCTTAATTAAATGCATTGGAGTACAACGTTAGGAGAAGAGGATGGTATGGGGTTATGCTGCCTCCTAGTGGCAGACACTATAAAAACAGACGGTGAGGTCGGCTGGCCATCTTCTTGTGATTTACAATTAAAAACAAATAAGTTGACCAGAATTTTTTGGGCTAATCCGGGGACATGGGGGTGGGGGGGGGGGGGGGGGGGGGGGGGGGGCTAGTGGAGTGTAGACTACATACATCTATGCCTGGTTGTGAAAATGCAGTTTCCTTACGACGTGCTAGCGTACAGGAACAACCGGGGACAAAACAGGGACATGCTTCTGAGTGGGGACAGTTGTCTGAAAAAGGGGACTGTCCCCAGAAAACGGGGACAGATGGTCACCTTAAAAACAAAGCAATCCGGACTGACTTTTTGAAAGCGACACGGCGTGGTTTATACGCACAAGGAGAGGAGACGACTTGCAAGGTGTCATGAGAGACGAGTGAGTCGGGTGGGAATGCAGATACGGCAAGTGTGGTTCAAACAACCGGTCGGTGCCACACGGTGCATACATTGAATCGAAGTCTGTAACAGAGCTGCAAAGAAAGTTTTACATATTTTATCATTGCGAAACTATTTTAAAGCGCTTCGATTAACGTCTACTGGGACTGTGGAGAGAGCGTTTGGACAAAACACCAGAAAATAGGAAAACGTTGAGTCAAGCAGTAGGCGTATGGAAGCGTCTTAGGGACACAGATTAAAACAAAGATATGTAAATCGAGAATAAAGTCGACATTTCCACTTTAAACTCGTTTTTTTTTCTCTTTGTCTAGTTTAATTTTACATTGTTCAATGTTTAATTTACTAAATTTTCTCACATCCCATCATAACTAATGTAGCACATGAAATGCCTCGTATTAAGTGTTCCCTGAGCCAGTTGTTAATCGCTATGTGCTTCTTAAACGGACTTGTTCTTGCACTGGGGGACGCCGTGCCTCCCACCCAATGTTTAATACATACCTGCTTTAATGCATTTCATCATGAAGATGGTATCAAGTATTTATCTTACACTGGAAATGTTCAGAGAGCAGGAATATCATGAAGAGAATGTGTTCTGTGCGGCGATCGCTGCCTGCGGCTCCTCTCAGCCCAGGAGGAAGTCCGTTTAAGAAGCACATAGCGATTAACTGGCTCGGGGAACACTTAATATGAAGCATTTCATGGGCTACATTAGACATGACGAGGTCAGAGAAAATCTAGTAAATTAAAAATTGATTTAATGATGAAGTTTACAATGTTCTACTTTAATGACAAAATAAACTACGAGAACAAAGTCAACATGTCGTCTTTAATCTCAACATAATTATCGAGATTAAAGTGGAAATGTCGAGATTAAAGTCAGCATATTAACTTTATTCTCGATTTACACTTTTTTTTTCTTCTCTGTGGCCCTAATATGCTTCCGTAGCAGACGCCATGTCAGTCGGCACAGTTAAATATTTGAAGGTGGACTTTTCAGCGAAATCTTTAGCAAGGTTTATCACGCATATAAGACATAAATAATCGGTCATCGTTTTGTTTTAACGCCTTGTGCAAAATGAAGTGATGACAAGTCAAGTTTTTAAATACGCAGGGGAACTTTATTTAACACAAGTCCATGGCACCCGTGTTCTGTATTATACTCTAAACTAAAATAAAATAAAACAAAACACAAGTGAGGTCCCTCTTTCCAGTGCTTTCCTTATGACACAGGTGCCTGAAATGCCTGATAATAATAATACATTTCAATGACTTATCTTAAAACTGCACACACTGTATATGTATTAAGATTTTGTTGACACATAAATATTACATTCCTTTCCTTAAAATAACGATAGTACAAAATCAACACAACATGTCCTAAAACTTGGACTTCAGTATAGATTATCAAATACTGCAACCTACAAATACCAAGGTTTTAATCATTGCCTGTTGTAAACCACTAGGGGGCGCACTGCCACCCTAACCCAGACACAGACTGGCAGGACACAGGTTCAGCACAACACCCGGTTTATTTACAGTCTAAAGTGCACAACCACCACCACCACACCAATACACAGTCCATTCCCTTCCTTGCCGCCAGTCCATCCTCTTCCACTTCTGCTGACTCTGGCCGCTGAATGGTGGGACTGGTCCCTTTTTATAGGGCACATGGAAGGACTCCAGGTGTCTAATGAGCTTCTTCTGGCCACACTTCCAAATAAGACCCTGGAAAGGTCCATGCGCCCCCTGGCAGTAGCCATGGGTTCCAATAGGGTTGCGCTCCCATGCTTATAACCTGTGGTCCCACTGGAAACCAAGGGGGCTGCCCTCTATCAGCCCAGGGGAGAAACTGCCCTGATAATCCTCTATCCTCTGGTCCTTCCACATGAGCATCCTGGCCGGGTAATGATTCTGGCGTCCGCCACACTGTCAATATAAATAACAATACAAGGGAACCAGTGGCAATGCAAAGTAGAATCTCGGTATCTTATGGACAAATACTCACTTTATAATGTCAAACACAAGAACATTTTCATTTTCATTTGTTACCCTTTACCATTCATAGATCTAGGACGGCTCGTGCTTTGACTTCTCGTCCAGACCTGGTGTGATGTGATGGTAAATGTGATCCTGAGATGGCCAATGATTCAGTGCTGTATGTATCAGGCAACAGTGGTGTGCAAACTTCAGGTGAGACTGATGTGTCTACCTGTGTGGATTGTAATGGTGTGTCACGATGTTCATCTGGTTCTGCGTCTGTAATGTTCACAACGTTATTTGAACTAAGGTTTTCCTCAGAGTTTTGGATGTGCCTGGTTGCACCAATTCACCTCTCCATCTGAAGTGTGGAGGACATATGATCGATCAGTTCCAGTTGGTTAGATGACAACTGCTGGTTTCCAATGTCCCTGCTTTTGGAGTCTGACAGTTTCTCCAGCACCGAATGGTAGCAATGGCTTGTCATAGTAAACCTTTTGGTGATGTTGTCTTTGGCTCCTTCTTATGAATTCTTGCTTATGGCTAACAACTTACCACCAGAATTGAGCGAAGTCGTCGGCTCATCAACAGCATTGCTAAGAACTTAAAGCTGCCCACTGGCGTGCTACGATTTTCAAGCAGACTGAGATATGCAGCTCTTTCCCATCCGCATCATCTTTGTCCAGAAGTGCTTTGACTGTCTACACAGTTCTTTCAGTGAGACCATTACTCTGTGTGGACTTGAGGTGATGTGTGTGAATTCCCACAACTTGGCAAATGATTCAAACTGCTTTGACGTGTATTGGCGTCCATTGTCTGATATTAATGTCTCTGCAATGGTATGTCTAGCGAAGGCTGCCTTGAGCTTGCATATCACAGTTGCTGACGTGGTGGTGTGAAGTTGGTCTAATTCAAAATATCTGCTATAGTAGTCAACAGTCACATGGGAGCTTCCACTGCTCCATGTGAATACGTCTGTACCTACAACTTACTATGGCCTGTCTGGGATACGGTGGGCTATCATGGGCTCTTTGGTGTTCCAGACAGATTTGACACTTTGCTACAATGGCCTTTATTTCCTTTGACATTCCAGGCCAGAACATGACATCACATGCTCTTTGTTTGCATTTTTCCATGCCCATGTGACTTGCATGGAACTTCATTAGCATTCATTCTCTGAGACTTGTAGGAATGGCCATTTTTCTCCCTTAAAGACAATTCCATTGATTTCGGACAACTCATCTCGGTGATTCCAGAACTGCAGGATGCTCTGGGGGCTCGTTTGCTCTCCTCAGGCCATCATTTGTGAATAGCTGTTCTCAGAGCACTAAGATGTTCATCTTCCTCAGTTTCAGCTGGTATCTCCTTTAATCTGGTGGCACTCACTGGTCAGCTGCTGAAGACTCTGTGGACGTGCACATCCATCCCTTCACTGAGGCTGCTGTCATGGGAGGTAATGGACTGTCTTGAGAGTGTTCCTGCTTGGTGAACAATGTGGAAGTCGTATCTCTGCAGTCTTGGTGGGGCTGTGGCTAATGGCTTTCTTAAGATTGACTCCAACGGCTTGTGGTCTGACTCCACACAAACTCGACGACCATATGCATATTGATGGAAACGCTTGAACCCAAAGAGAATTGCATACATTTCTTTTTCAATCTGGGTATAATTGATCTCACTGTCTGTGAGTGACTTGGAAGCACAGCTGATGGGTCTGCCATCTTGAATCAGTATGGCACCAAGCCCATATTTTGATGCATCTACTGGCAAGTTGAGGACTTTCTCAGAGTTGAAGTAGGCAAGAACTGGTCCTGGTTCTCTAGTGAATATGTCTTTGATTTTGTGAAATGCTGTTTCCTGCTGCTTATCCCATAAAAACTCTCTGGACATCAAGAGGTGATGCATAGGCACGCTGACCTTGGACAGATTAGGTGCAAACTTGGCGATGCCTAGCATGGTTTCCATCTCTGCCCGATTCTTTGGTGGCTTCATCATCTTGATAGCAGAGATTTTCACTGGGTCTGGTCTGATGGAATCAACGGAGAGGCGATGACCAAAGTAGCTGACCTCAGTGGCTCCAATGGTGAGTTTCTCATCATTGAGACAGACTCCTTTCTCCCGTGAACGTTGTAGCATGGCATGGAGGTTCTGGTTATGCTCTTCATGGGTTGTGCCATAGATGAGGATGTCATCCGTGATGGAACCACTCCATTAAGGCCTTGATATGTCTCATCTATTTTCCTCTGAAATGTATACTGTATGGAGATGAGGCCATTCTATGTTAGTTGTGGTAATTACAACTCAAAGACACATGATATCCTATATGGTGTTCCACAAGGCTCTATCCTGGGTCCGCTGCTCTTCTCAATCTACATGCTTCCGTTAGGTCAGATTATCTCAGGGCACAACGTGAGCTACCACAGCTATGCTGATGACACACAGCTGTATTTATCAATAGCACCTGATGACCCTGATTCTCTTGATTCACTAACACAATGTCTTACTTGTATTTCTGAATGGATGAATAGTAATTTTCTAAAGCTAAATAAAGAGAAAACTGAAATTTTAGTGATTGGCAATAATGGATACAATGAGGCTATTAGAAATAAACTGGATGCATTAGGATTAAAAGTCAAGACGGAGGTAAAAAGCTTAGGGGTAACTGTTGACTGTAATCTGAATTTTAAATCGCATATTCATCAGACCACTAGGACAGCATTTTTTCACTTAAGAAACATAGCAAAAGTTAGACCTCTTATATCATTGAAAGATGCTGAGAAATTAGTTCACGCATTTGTTTGCAGTCGGCTAGATTATTGTAACACAGTCCTCTCAGGACTACCCAAACAGGACATAAATCGTTTGCAATGAGTGCAGAATGCAGCTGCTAGAGTCCTAACCAGGAAAAGAAAATCTGAGCACATTTCTCCAGTTTTGATGTCACTACACTGGTTACCTGTGTCATTCAGGATTGACTTTAAAATTCTGCTTATGGTTTATAAAGCCTTAAATAATCTCGCTCCATCTTATATATCGGAATGTCTGACATCTTATATTCCAAATCGTAACCTCAGATCCTCAAATGAGTGTCTCCTTAGAATAGAGCAAAACTTAAAAGAAGTGGTGAGGCGGCCTTCTGCTGTTATGCACCTCAAATCTGGAATAGCCTGCCAGTAGGAATTCGCCAGGCTAATACAGTGGAGCACTTTAAAAAACTACTGAAAACACATTACTGTAACATGGCCTTCTCATAACTTCAATTTAATGTAATCCTGATACTCTGTATATCCAATTCATTATAATAACTATTCATGGTGGCTCTAAAATCTGTACTAACCCCTACTCTCTCTTCTGTTTCCTTTTTCGGTGTCCTTTTGGTGGTGGCGTCTACTCAAAGCACTGTGATGTTCCAACAGTGATGGATTAAAAGTCTGAAGTCTGCATGGCCATCATCATCAAGTCCTTCAGTGAGAACCCTAAATACAAAGAGGACTATTTCATTTATGTTAGGTAGAATGCCCAGAGGGGATTGGGTGGTCTTGTGGCCTGGAACCCCTGCAGATTTTATTTTTTTTCTCCAGCCATCTGGAGTTTTTTTTTTTTTTTCTGTCCCCCCCTGGCCATCGAACCTTACTCTTTTTCTATGTTAACTAATGTTGTCTTATTTTAAATTCTTTTTTTGTCTTTTATTTTTCTTTTCTTCATTATGTAAAGCACTTTGAGCAACTTTTTTGTATGAAAATGTGCTATATAAATAAATGTTGTTGTTGTTTCTGCTCACTCACTATTCCAGCTGGTTTCTCACGTGTCTACCATGGCCATTTTTCTGTATTTCATCATTCCTTGTTTTCTGGCCTTCCAACAACAGGTGTTCATATTCCCCCTTCTTTTGTCCTCGATAGTTTCTGTGCGTCATTCTCTTTCTATTCTGTCCTTCCTTTCCCAATATTGGTAATTTTGCTTCAAGCTTAACTAAAAAATGCAATATGACTAATGTCTTTATTTAACTATTTGCTTGACATATCTTATTTGCTTGTCATGTCTAATTTATGCTAAATCTAATGCTTCAGAAGCTGTTAGTTACTTTTATATCTATTTATGCTAACGCATAAATTTTATTTTCCATATTAGCCATTATGAATGTAGTGAGAAGTCAAGCAAATTGACCTCTTTTATTGGCTAACTAAAAAAGAATACAATATGCCAGCTTTTGAGGTGTCATTTTGCTTGACATCTCAACGAATTGTACCAATATCAGTACTGTCTGTTTGAACTGAGCAGGAATTCAGGAGACACCTCAAGCTGTACTGATGATTTTATCACCTGTGAAGGGAAAGGCACCAGGACCAAACTGGTTTAGAGCTTGGGAAAGGAAGACATGCTATGGTTCAAGTTGTACCCGATTACTTTACAATCTGTGACCAGAAGGAGATGCCATGGACTGGAAATTACAGCTTGAGACAGGAGATTGTTAAAACATTAGAAACTTTATTGCTTGGAAATTCATTCATCATATTGACAGCCAGCCAATGAGGTGCATGAGCAATCACATCTTGTGAATCCCCCATGTAGAA
Organism: Erpetoichthys calabaricus; assembly: GCF_900747795.2. NCBI lineage: Eukaryota > Metazoa > Chordata > Cladistia > Polypteriformes > Polypteridae > Erpetoichthys > Erpetoichthys calabaricus. The sequence continues at coordinate 4,269,638 of NC_041395.2, read as the reverse complement.
TTTTATAATTAATATTCCTCGCCTGAAGAGCAACATCACAAGAGAACAGCACAAGTTCAGAAGAGGGTGCAAGCAACGTGCGGCCATTTCCATCTGATCGTCAGCAAAGCATCTCATGAACAACTTTGAGTGCAAGATCAATGGCGCCTGCGACATTCATCCTTGTCATCTTTACTTTTTTGTACACTTTTTCTAAAGACTATATATATCCAGACTTTACTATGAATCTTGTTTTCGATTATTCTTTATTCTATTTGGTATTACTAATCATGTAATAAATACCACACTGCTTTTTAATTTTCTATGCTTTGTCTTCATGTCTAGAGTGACTGAAGTAATAAGGTAGATTTCTTTGAGCACCTGGTGTAGCCAGAGGTTTGCCATACGCTCCGTGCTGTGAGGTTTGTTAAGGCTGAGGGTGTGAGCTCCACCCAATAGTAGGGAACAGGACGTCAAGTGAGGCACTCGTGGTTAATAAATGGCTGATAGTCAGGGATGCTGAGCCTTTGTATGTCTGAATATATTCCTAGAGACCAAAGTAATATGTAGGTCTGAGATATCTTTAAAACATCGTATGTTGTTCGTGCCGACAATAAGTAAGATCTCTGAGAGAGTGACAGGCTGTGTTATTCCTAAGGCACTTGTGTGGTTTAAAGTGCCAGAGATTAACCAGCTGTGTGTATGCGTATATCTATGTATGTGTGTGTTAATCTTAAAGTGCGACAGTAGACCAACCCGGTAACAACCCTGATGAGTAGACTTACCCCTAGCTAAAAGGTAAGTAGAGGGAAATATCACAAAAACACAGGATCTATACTTGGGGAGGAAAGGGACCCCTAAACACCTTGGCAACTGTTAATGCCATTGAACACAGTGAGGCACTAACAAACTTAATTAACTTTAACTTATACGTCCAGTACAGTATATTCTACAGAGGTAACAGACAAATACCAGGCGTTACAAAATGAAAACATACAAACTGAACAATTCAAATCAATGTCCATACAGCAAGCTTCATGGTCAGGTGGTCTGCCTTGAGCAGTTACAGAGTCTTTTACGCCAGCTGGGATTCTCATGAAAGTTGTGACACTGTTTTAAGTGACAGGGTACCCCCATTATGTTGGGGTTTTTTCATGACAACATGATGTCCTCAGCCTTTTCTTCTTATATGCAAGTGTGATGCTTGTGAATGCAGAGACGTTATTAGCAGGTGTTAAGCCCAATGATGATGTCGAACACAGCTCCTTTCATCTCCTAAAAGTGTGATGTCTCCAGTCCATCCCAAGCACTGTCTGTCTCCATCTCTTTTCCTGTCTCTCTCATGTCTTTAACTCTTTGTCATCAAGTGTCCTCTCTGTCACTTTCACACCATTCCCCAATGAGGTAGCACTACTGGAAAATCTGTGAAACCAGCATGATACAGCAAGTCTCGTAACTTCAGCTGAAATCAGACAAATGATAACCTGTCAATGATCTGAGACTCGTACTGTATGGCTCAGTGAGGACACTCTGATCATTGTCACACATTTCTACAGAATGACGTTTTCCCAATCGCTTACTATAAGACTTCTTAAGATGTGATTTACAGCTGACTAACATGCTGCCTAAGCCAGCCTGCCATGTTCATCTCCTGTTACTTACATTGTTAATGTAGTATTAGCCTCTCCTTATGAGCGCCACATTCCCGTTTACATATTTTATTCAATTACAGGCTGCATCTTATAACCCTGTCTTTCTTTCACACAGATTTAAATTTTACAAGTCTTATTTAACAAACTGTAAAAAAACTCTCTTTGTCACCCCAATACAGCAGTCTTCAGTCATCAGATCTCATAATGAGGGTCCTTCCCAAAGATGGCACGGTTTGATATTTTATTATTGTAGATTCTGAAATGAGAAAGTGAGACATAAGGAGAGAGTTAAAGGTCTGAATTCAGAACAAACCTCCAGCCATTTGAAAATAAAACAAACAGCTAACAGGGAAGATGCTGTGACTGGTGACTTGTGAAACGTCACAGCACGTCACTGCACATAAGCTACTGGCACTAAATACAAACCTCCTCTGTTCAGACTGGAAGCCTCGTTACATCATCATGTTGATTAGAACAATTAGAGTTTAGCAGAACAATTGGCAGGGACGCCGAAGACTTATTTGAAATGACATTCACGAATTCCTGCTAAATTCTAAAGAAGCTCTTTACAAAAAAAAGAAAATGAATGTTTAACAGTTGCAGGAAATAAATAATATGTAAAGTTCTTCCCAATGAGATACGGAGGGTGCGATAGCAGCCTTTTAGGTTGTGCAGAATTAGTCATTATGCTAACAATAAATGTAGGAGTTTAGCGCCTGATAGTCCTTAATAATTCCTTCCATCATAACCCAAACACAGATCTAATAGGATTTACGCTGATCATAAATCTGACGCTGTCTGGTAAATAAGAACTTATCATTGCCAAAAACATTTTTATTTAGAGCAAACTGTATGTCTTAGCGAGGAAGGCGCAAGATGGCATTACGCACAATTAAGGCCGATTCCCTGATGTATTTTGTATCATTTTAATCTTGAGATGTGTTGTCTGATGTACAATTCTTAACTGAAAATCCATGTGTGAATTTACTGTAATATGTCATTAAGATGACAGATTGTGTCTGCCTTGACAAAGTAACAATCCACAGGGGTCTTAAGGTGAGGCTGTGTCCCCTAAAATCTCATATCACCCTGATTCCTTTAAGCTCTGCTTTGTTGTCAGAACATGAGCTCTCCTGCTGACTCTTTGCCTTACAATACCACACTTTACACCCTTTTAACACGAGGCCCCTCAGCAAACCAGCAATTCTAGACATGGATCACTGAGGTGAAGTCATTGGCAGATGAGGGGAGAGAATGGAAGGTGAAGAGACTCCTCATCAGGCAGGCCATGGACACCTGCAGAGATGTCAGAATCAGTCTTAATGTCTCTCTCATTTCTGGATGGCTTTTTAAACAATCAATCATCCATCCATCCATCCATCCATCCATTCATCCATCCATCCATCCATCCTCTTCCGCTTATCCGAGGTCGGGTCGCGGGGGAAGCAGCTTGAGCAGAGATGCCCAGACTTCCCTCTCCCCGGCCACTTCTTCTAGCTCTTCCGGGAGAATCCCGAGGCGTTCCCAGGCCAGTCGAGAGACATAGTCCCTCCAGCGTGTCCTGGGTCTTCCCCGGGGCCAACTCCCGGTTGGACGTGCCCGGAACACCTCACCAGGGAGGCGTCCAGGAGGCATCCTGATCAGATGCCCGAGCCACCTCACCTGACTCCTCTCAATGCGGAGGAGCAGTGGCTCTACTCTGAGCCCCTCCTGGATGACTGAGCTTCTCACCCTATCTTTAAGGGAAAGCCCAGACACCCTGCAGAGGAAACTCATTTCAGCCGCTTGTATTCGCGATCTCGTTCTTTCGGTCACTACCCATAGTTCATGACCATAGGTGAGGGTAAGAGTGTAGATTGACTGGTAAATTGAGAGTTTTGCCTTATGGCTCAGCTCCTTTTTCACCACGACAGACCGATGCAGAGCCCGCATTACTGCGGATGCTGCACCGATCCGCCTGTCGATCTCACGCTCCATTCTTCCCTCACTCGTGAACAAGACCCCAAGATACTTGAACTCCTCCACTTGAGACAGGATCTCGCTCCCAACCCTGAGAGGGCACTCCACCCTTTTCTGGCTGAGGTCTCGGATTTGGAGGTGCTGATTCCCATCCCAGCCGCTTCACACTCAGCTGCGAACCGATCCAGAGAGAGCTGAAGATCACGGCCTGATGAAGCAAACAGGACAACATCATCTGCAAAAAGCAGTGACCCAGTCCTGAGCCCACCAAACCGGACCCCCTCAACACCCTGGCTGCGCCTAGAAATTCTGTCCATAAAAGTTATGAACAGAATCGGTGACAAAGGGCAGCCCTGGCGGAGTCCAACTCTCACTGGAAACGGGTTTGACTTACTGCCGGCAATGCGGACCAGGCTCTGACACCGGTTGTACAGGGACCGAAACGCCCTTATCAGGGGGTCCAGTACTCCATACTCCCGGAGCACCCCCCACAGGATTCCCCGAGGGACACGGTCGAACGCCTTTTCCAAGTCCACAAAACACATGTAGACTGGTTGGGCGAACTCCCATGCACCCTACAGGACCCTGCTAAGGGCATAGAGCTGGTCCACTGTTCCGCGACCAGGACGAAAACCACACTGTTCCTCCTGAATCCGAGGCTCGACTATCCGACGGACCCTCCTCTCCAGAACCCCTGAATAGACTTTTCCAGGGAGGCTGAGGAGTGTGATCCCTCTGTAGTTGGAACACACCCTCCGGTCCCCTTTCTTAAAGAGGGGGACCACCACCCCAGTCTGCCAATCCAGAGGCACTGTCCCTGATGTCCATGCGATGTTGCAGAGGCGTGTCAGCCAAGACAGTCCTACAACATCCAGAGCCTTGAGGAACTCCGGGCGTATCTCATCCACCCCCGGGGCCCTGCCACCAAGGAGTTTTTTGACCACCTCAGTGACCTCAGTCCCAGAGATGGGTGAGCCCACCTCTGAGTCCCCAGGCTCTGCTTCCTCATTGGAAGGCATGTTAATGGGATTGAGGAGGTCTTCAAAGTACTCCCCCCACCGACCCACAACGTCCCGAGTCGAGGTCAGCAGCGCACCATCCCTACCATATACAGTGTTGACACTGCACTGCTTCCCCATCCTGAGACGCCGGACGGTGGACCAGAATCTCCTCGAAGCCGTCCGAAAGTTGTTCTCCATGGCCTCCCCAAACTCCTCCCACGCCCGAGTTTTTGCCTCAGCAACCACCGAAGCCGCATTCTGCTTGGCCTGCCGGTACCTATCAGCTGCCTCCAGGGTCCCACAGGACAAAAGGGACCGGTAGGACTCCTTCTTCAGCTTGACGGCATCCCTCACCGCCGGTGTCCACCAACGGGTTCGGGGATTGCCGCCATGACAGGCACCGACCTCCTTACAGCCACAGCTCCGGTCAGCCGCCTCAACAATAGAGGCACGGAACATGGCCCATTCGGACTCAATGTCCCCCCACCTCCCTCGGGATGTGGTCGAAGTTCTGCCGGAGGTGGGAGTTGAAGCTACTTTTGACAGGGGGCTCTGCCAGATGTTCCCAGCAGACCCTCACAACACGTTTGGGCCTACCAGGCCTGACCAGCATCCTCCCCCACCATCGAAGCCAACTCACCACCAGGTGGTGATCAGTAGACAGCTCCGCCCCTCTCTTCACCCGAGTGTCCAAGACATGTGGCTGCAAGTCCAACGACACGACCACAAAGTCGATCATCGAACTGAGGCCTAGGGTGTCCTGGTGCCAAGTGCACATATGAACACCCCTATGCTTGAACATGGTGTTCGTTATGGACAATCCGTGACGAGCACAGAAGTCCAATAACAAAACACCACTCAGGTTCAGATCGGGGGGGCCATTCCTCCTAATCACGCCCTTCCAGGTCTCACTGTCATTGCCCACGTGAGCATTGAAGTCTCCCAGCAGTACGAGGGAGTCCCCAGAAGGTATGCCCTCTAGCACCCCCTCCAGGGACTCCAAAAAGGGTGGGTACTCCGAACTGCTGTTCGGTGCATACGCACAAACAACAGTTAGGACCCGAAGGCGGAGGGAGGCTACCCTCTCGTCTACTGGGGTAAACCCCAATGTACAGGCTCCAAGTCGGGGGGCAATAAGTATACCCACACCCGCTCTGCGCCTCTCACCGGGGGCAACTCCAGAGTGGTAGAGAGTCCAGCCCCTCTCAAGGAGATTGGTTCCAGAGTCCAAGCTGTGCGTCGAGGTGAGTCTGACTATATCTAGCCAGAACCTCTCGACCTCACGCACAAGCTCAGGCTCCTTCCCCTTCAGAGAGGTGACATTCCACGTCCCAAGAGCCAGCTTCTGTAGCCGAGGATCAGACCACCAAGGTCCCCGCCTTCGGCCACCACCCAACTCACACTGCACCCGACCTCCTTGGCCCCTCCCATAGGTGGTGAACAATCAATCAGTAAGCACTAATATTAGATAAAACATGATATATTCCTTCATTCAAAGAAAGGCATAGCTGACCGAGAGAGACACACGATGACTGCACACATGAAGAGACCTAAATGCTTACAAACAAGTTTTACTTTCTGATCTTTTGTGATTCTCCATTTGGACTGGAAAGGAGTTTCTCTGCTTATTCACAAGTCAGTCGAAAAGAAAACATAAAAGATTTTTACCTCACAACTTTCAGATTGGATTTGCCATTCAGAGCGTTGTGAATTTTTGCTGCTCCAGCATCTGTGATGTTGTTGCTGCTCAGGCTGAAAAAAGAGGAAAAGTGTCAGCGATAATGAAAAAGTCACACACAATAAAAACAAATCAGAAGGACGTGACACTCACTCAATGACGTGGAGTGAATCCCCTTGGCTGAGAGTCGATGCAAGTATTTCAGTGGCTTCATCATTTAGATTGTTGTTTGAAACACTACAATGAAAAGAAGACAAGCAAACTGAAAACTCCATTTTAACACCCTGACAACAGTGTCTGCTAGTAAATGAAGAATAAACATCCGCGTTTTGGATCATTTTTAAGTAGCCAGTCCTGTGTGACTACAAGTTTGCACATTGGTCTTAATCTAGTGGGGTGACTTTTTAATCTTAATAACCACCAGATCATCTACATCAAGTAGCGTAACTGCATGGCAGCTATCCTGTTAGCCAACAATTGTTCAACTTGCTTTCTCTGAGTTTGATCTGATGTGTTGGTCAAAGATAAAGAGAAAGCTCAGCAGATTCACTGCCCTACTAAAACACACCTAAAAGGACATCCATCTTTGCAACTACACGCTGAACTCTTCCTTACTCTGATGAGAAGACACAAGCACCTATAAGCAGGCATTGACCTGTAGCTGGAGGTGGACTTTGTTCCCATCAGCAGAAGCTACAGCTTTCATTGAAAACAAGGCCCACACATCTGTACAGTCTCTTTGGACCTGAACACTCTCAGATCTCTCTAACTAGTGTGTGGAGAGGATCACTAACTTACAAAGATACACAGTTCCATGGTAGTCAATGAGCACAGTCCAGAGAAAGAAGACTTACTTCAAGGAGGTAATCTGAGCATCTAAAGTCTTGTGGCAGAAACATTCATGATTTTCATTAAAAAGCTGACAAGGACATGACAAGGAGTCTTACACTCACCGTGAGCTGTTGTAGGACAATGCCACACCATGGACATGAACAAAGGCTAACAAGACAAAGTCAGCAAACACAATTCTTCCTTTGAACCCAAAACCAAGACACACAACTCAAAGTATTGTACATCATCGCTGACACTAGGAGTACTGTTAACAATGCTAATGAATGTTGAGTTCTTCCATTTCTAATTATTTCATCAGTGTGAATGTAATGTGTCTGTCCTTCCTTGACTTTTCCTAAATGTTTACACTGCAGCTACTGTTGTTTCAACTGTAGAATTCCATTCAGAAGAGGAGGTTAATAATATTTTTCTTCTTATTACCTTTGCAAAAAATGCTATAGTGCACTAGTGCTCAGGTGTGAATCACTGTTTCTCTCTCCTGGCATCGTACTTTTGCATGTAAAGACAGGCCTGAACATTTGTGCGTTCTCTTTACCTTGAAAAATCCAGCCTCCATTTTTGAGGTTATTGGACATTGCTACTCACATAGGTGTCACTGTCTCTCTCTTTCTACTCCTGGTGACAAAATAATAATCACCAAAAACATATCATTTATAGTCACTTGCAATATTTCACTACGTGTGATGAATACGATCATAATCAGAACTACAGCTATTTCAATTAGCTAAAAAAAGTCTTTAAACTCAACTTAAATGACATCACAGTGTTGTTCACATGACTTCTATGGACAAGTTCGAAGCCACTTTAGCCATGTTATTCGATCCCAAGCCAGAATTTCAGTTTGATCCAGAATATGAACTAAAACAGCTGCTACTGATGTAAATATCAAAAATATATTGAACTGCTTTTCCTTATTTGATGAAACATCTCATACGACTACCAGGAATGAGACTGTGAAGATCTGTGAGGGCCTATGGTGATGCCACTCACTGAGCTTTTCACAACCAAAGAAGAAATGTCACAGTTGACCACTTTTTTCATGTTACCTTCCCTGGCCAACACACTGCTTACAAAATAAACAAGACCTATCAGTAAAATTAACAAAATGGGACAGGAGCTGTCACTCTTTGTAAAAGGCAACACGCCCAGAGAGCTGTTATCAACAACTACACTCATCATAGTCATGCAGAAGTCAAGAAAGATTATCTGCCTTCTCAGGACCGTGCATCCGACTGACAGCATTGGCACTGACATAAACAAAATGAACAGACCCAGTGATGATCTACAAAGTCTGTCATTTGCTACTCACTATATTCTTCTTTTTATGTGGCCATTGTACAAAAAGCTCATATTTCCATATTTTATCAGTTGTGTAGTTTAGTATGGACGTGATGGGGCAGAACACAGGGCTCTACACTCTGAAAGAAGGGAGTCACAGGTGGTCTGTTGCCGTGTCATAACCTACTTGACCTGGCTGTGACCAGTGGCCACATTTTGTATACATAATTCATAGGAGAAGGCAGGTAGCAGAACATAATGGACTTGGCATGGACACTCATGTTACAGCACATCTTTGTCCCTCTTGCCCCCAGCAGAATGACAGTGCCAGGTAAGAAGACATAAAACAAAAGATAACTGTAAAGTGTAACCATTTTGTAACCAGGAGTTGCTCACGAAAGATGCACAGAATCTGTGTGGACTGCTGACACCGACAGGTTTTTAATAATCTGACATGCCACTTGCCAATCACAAATGTTTACATTCGGCTACAGAAACATGTGAATGTCGTTGTACATTTAAACTATTTATATACAGAGCAACAACAAGAAAAATACTTTATACTTCATTTGTTACTTTATAGGCCTATCTGATTGAAAAATATTAACGTGTTGTTTTTTTAATACTTCAGCGGATTTCTGTAACTTTTTGAATGAAAATGTAAGCTCACATTGTAATTGAAATTGTATACAAACAGGAACTGGGTGCCAGGAAATCATTTAGTTTTACATTCACTCATCTTGTTTTAGGCTATCTGCACTTTGTGATCAGGTGATGGGAAATTACTGAGAACAAAAGAATTCAGACAGCACTTGATGCACCTTCAGCAATTCAAGTACTGAGAAAGCACATGGAGGTTCTAGTGTTAGGAGCTTGCTCTTATAAAACTACTTTATCTGTGCAAAGATAAATGAGAAAACTAAATGAATAGTGAGCTAAACATCTACTTCTTCATGGTGGATTGTGCCTGTGCAACAGTCTCATGACTAGTGGTGTCAGCAAAATGTTGAGATTTTCAAGCTTTTAAATAATTAGGAGACAAAGGAGCCTCAATCTCGGGCCTAGTAGTGTTGCCTTGTCTCACCCACAGATGTGCAGTACAACCGACTGTGACGTTATACTGAAGTTGCCGATGAGAAACACAGAAGCCTGTAAAACAAACTCCAGGAGACCTCAAGCCAAACTGAAAGCAGCTGCCTCTCTGTTGTATGTTTCTTCTGTCTACTCGGTTTGCATGTTGCATTTCATTTTGATATATAATAATTATTTCTATAGTTTTGTGTTATTATTAATAAGTTGTACTTGAGTGCATTAGTTTCCTTGGTATACGTTTAATGACCTGGGAAGCCCCATCTATGGAGACAGGACCAGGAGCCTCATGTATAAAATCTTGTTTAGATTCCATTTTAAAAATGTGCTTATGTGTGAAAAGCAAAAACAGCAAAGGCAAAAAAATTATTAGATTTTTTTTTAAACTGCATGTACACCATGTGCCACAGTTCCTTTATAAATGTCAAATCAACTTAAAGCTCTCCGCTTGTCACCTATCACCATTAACCACAAACACCTTTTTTGAATATTCATGATCAAATCACCAAATCATTTTGATCATGTTCCTAAGAAATGCCTTCACTACAAACCACAGGAGAACACAGAAACTGAAACTTCAGGGAATGTAGACAGGTGATATTACTGAATGAAATGGAAATGGTGGAAACCACCTTTTTGATGGCCTGTTCATGTGAGTCACAAATAAAGGAATAAAATTAAAATTAGAAGCAAGTGACAGCAGCTGAGTGGAGAACACACAAAAAAACATCTGGTAAGTAGTGGTAAATGTTAATGTTGTACTACAAGCAAATGTCTTGACATTCAACGTATAACATCCAAATATCTTTGAACTTCCATTGTGTTGATGTTCTGAAGGATAGGGACTGGGATGTCCACCTGCTTATCTTGGCCCAAATCGGGGGGCAGAGGCAGTTCATGTTCATGTGCTGTTGTCCGTACTGCACAAGCCATCACAATGTCTCACACCTCTGTGTTACTTTACAGAAATGTGATGCAAGGAGTGAGTTTTTAGGGATCGCGATGATTTTCCGGCTCATAATGATGACTTGCTTATTAGTCAATTTAGATTTTGTAGAGCTGTCCTCTTGGAGTTGTGTGTTGAATTGGAGCCTGCGTTGCAATGGCCATCACAAAGAAATCACACAATCCCTGTTCTGATACACGTTTTAACTTCCACAGGGTATCTCGTGATGGGCACTTTAACATGAACTGGCTGACCAATCAAGAACCTCCTAGTCATCCCTGAGCTGTGCCATACCATGACATCTTTATGGGTTGGTATAAATCAGTGCTTGAACTGAAACCAAATAACTGCCAGTAGTCCTGTTTTGTGTCTGTTTCTTGTTACTCTTTGTGATGCATTGTAAGATAACTATAGTTAGTTGGGGTCTTACTTGGTGGCTCAGTCTTCCTTAAATACATGAAGGGTCAGATCGCAATGTGCCAGTACGGATCTACTATCTGCTGAAAAAGCAGGAAAGTACCAGGAATGGTGCATAACAGCCCTCTTCAAGCTCTGGGAATAATTAAGCTGTTAGCCAGACACTTCCAATTTCATTACAGTCAAGGTGAGCAAGCGGAGATCAAAAGGTGATTGCTGATTATTGTAATGTAATCGACACAATAAACTGCACACATGTTGTAATGAAGGCACCATCACAAAATGAAAGCACTTTAATTCAATTAATATACAACTTATATGTGATGCTCAAATGTGTCTGACTAACGTTGTGAGGTGGCCTGGCTGAAACCTGATTCCTTTATTTTACCAAACAGTGGTGCGGGAAGCAGACTTTAGGTACATGCTGTGTGTGATGGTGGACTTCTTAATAACACTGTCATTGCCACTTGCCACCATTTTGCAGACAAAATAGATACGCTACACATTAGGGCGATTACCATTAAGTGTATGCATTAGGCGTTACTGCTAATGTCAAATACAGTTGGATTGAGAGGACATGTGAGAGAATTAGTTCAAGAACGTTAGAATGTGACTGACACATCACTGAAATGTGCGAAGAAATGAGATTTTCTGTTCACTTCATTGTCCTGCCATCTGGAGTCACTAAAATGTCAACACCAAAAAATCTGCATAGAATGTATGGAGAGGTTGAAATTTGCTGTTGAAGTCCTGAAGCACAGGGTCTTGATCATGCAGAACTCACCTTATAGGCCAATCTGTAAACTAATGTGTGCTACGAATTTGTCTTAGTAGCAGTGACACAACAAACGATAAAGATATAAAATATAAAACAATAAAATATGATGTAACACAAAACATAAACAGATAAATAGAATTAAATATGATAAAATATACAAAAAAAAATCTGAGGTGTGGAGGTACACAGAGATACAGAGTGTATCCTCAAGTGACACTCAGTGAAACGAGATTTTCTGTTCACTTCATTGTCCTGCTGCTTGCCAACACCAAAAGTCTGCATAAGACTAACATATGTTTAAAATTCACTGTAATGTCAAGCCAAATTTCAAGGCAAGTTTATTTTTTTTTAAATCCTGACTTTTCTGTACATTTTGAAGCATAAGCACATTTTACACATGAAGACCCCGGTCCATACCAGTCTTTTTACAAAATGATCTGCCTTATTTAAAATCTGGTGCAAGTAGAAATGTTAGCTTTGAATATGCAATGGAGGGTCTGAAACTTGAAAATATCCCTTATGAGAAGGAGCTGGGAGTCGGAGTGGACTTGTCACTATCAGACTACCAGACGGTGTTCGGACACAGCAGATATGGCACCCTAGCCTTATCAACCTCATGTCAGCTGGGCACGACCTCACAATACCTTCAACTCTTTGTGCATCTTTAGCAAAATGCCACCTTGTCTCTGTTATTAGCTGAATTCCAATCATTTAAACTGTCGTGGTATGTCACGCACTGTCATTTCCTAATTCATTTATTCATCCATCCATTTTCCAACCTGCTTACTTGGTTCAGAGTCACAAAGTCAAATCTTGATTTAATTCATGAGTATTCTCCAGGAGCGTTTCAAACTCTTTTCAGGTCAAAACTCCAGCAGTAATCCTCCACACTCGCCTTTTCCCAGGTCTGTTATCATTTTGGAAGGCTGTCCTCATGGACTCATAAGCCCACAGTTGTGATTATGAATTTTTTCTCAAATTTAACCTGTGGGTTTTTCACAGTAAATTGGAAAAACGTGCGATTTATATAAGGATGCGGGTTTTCTAAATATTTGTAAAGACAGTCTACGCTATCTCTGTAATGAACGATTACCAGATGATGCATGCAAGACTCCATTACAAGTACAGGACAACAATCTTTTATCAGCAACCCCAACAGTGTTTTTCTGTTTTTCTGTTTCTTTAAGCTTTACATCAACACCTTTTTATGTATCAACAATCAGGAAACATTCCCAGTGATTAGTTTTTATCTCAGTGTAACAAGCTCTGGGTCCAGACCTCAGGGGGACAAGCTCTTCAGGTGGTGGGAATACCTTAAGAAGCTGACAATAAAGCAGCCTGTGAGCAGCAGGTAAGGGGAGCACAGACACAGCACTTAAATTGGGCGCAACTCCTGGCAGCTGAAACCCAATGGCACTGATGTTTGGCCGGCAGCTTTCCTTGGATTGGACCCTGGTCTTGGTTCGACTCTCAGAGAGTCAGGGATGTAGTGTGGAATGTAGTGCCTGTGGCTCCATTTTAGGTGGAGATGGGTGACATGCATGAAGGGGAAAAGGGACAAGTAGCTGTGAGTGCATGGCACCAATGAACACCTGAGAGGCAGTCAGAAACAGCACTGAAGATACCTGTGGTCCCATTTACCTGTGGGCCACTCAACAGCAATTGGCATTTAGAGATGAATTCCTGTCTTCCGTCTTTCGCACTACCAGGTTGTTACAGCAGCTTTCAGATGAATAGGCTGGCTGCAGGCTGCTCTGACCTGTTAAGTGTCTTACTATATACCAATAAATACAGTAAATAGAAATAAAATCATAATACTGATAATTCCAAGAAATCTTGTCATTGACTGAAAATGAAACACTTTCATGAATAAAACAGAAAAACCATCAAAGCGTTGTGACCAGCAGGGGGTGTTGCAGCACCCCAAACCCCAACATCATCTCATAAACACAAGTCCCGGGTTTAAAGAAATTATTTCTTGTGCAAATATCATCACAGGTCATTCATTAACATGAACACAGGCACAATTCTTTCTTTCTTTCTTTCTTTCTTTCTTTCTTTTTTCTTTCTCTTCTTTTTTTTTTTTTCCCTTTCTTTCTTTCTTTCTTTCTTTCTTTCTTTCTTTCTTTCTTTCTTTCTTTCTTTCTTTCTTTCAGTCCTCCAGGTGAGTGTTATCCAGCTCCTCTCCTGACCCGAACTCCCTTGTACTCAAGCAGAGACGCTTCCTTTACCCAGGACACAGGAGAACTTCCAGCTCTATGGCCCTGTCCCTCTGAAGCAGTTCCAGGTTAGGCGGAAGACCCATGAAGGAGGGAACCATTAATTCCTTCAGGGCCCCTGGAACCCAACAGGGCTATCCGATAGGAATACAATTCCCAGCATGCCCCGTGAGTATCCATACAGGTACTGTATGCCAGGGAGGCTACTATCTACCAAACTGTGCTGCTACCAGTGTGCGGTGATCCCCCCCAAAACATTAAAACATGAAACAAGTAGGTTTAAAGACTTTTTTTTCCAAGACCATGTCTTGTCAGATTAGAACATGGAAAGCAATCACCACAAAATGGAGGCACACATATGAATACAAACCTATGACGTGCATCAGATAAATTAAAGAGCATTCGATTTTTGTGTGCAGGAAAAACACCAATGTTAAGTGAAAATATGGAAGGAGGTAATGTACCGATTGGCCAGACAGAGTGACTGAGTGGGGAAGAATGTGCTGTAGGTCAGGGTGATAAATGGTGCAGATGGAAATCAGGGAGAGTGTAGGTGAGATAAAGTGGAGATAGTAAATCAGAAAAGACCAGAGATCAGCAAGACTATGATGAGGATGAAAAGGTAAAAGCAGTTGGCCTGGATGATATACCAGTGGAGAAATGGAGATGTTTACGTGAGATGGCAGTAGAGTTTCTAACTAGATTATTTAACAAAATTGTGAAAAGTAAGAAGGTGCCTGAGGAGTGGAGAAGAAGCATATCAGTACCAATTTTCAAAAATAAGGGAAATGTGCCGAGCTGCAGTAACTGCATGGAAATAAAGTGGAGCAGCCACATCATGAAGATATGGGAAAGAGTGATAGATTCCAGGCTGAGATGAGAGGTGGCAATCTGTGAGTAGCAATATGGTTTCATACCAGGAAAAAAATACAACAGATTTAAGAGTGTTGATGGAGATTTACAGAGAAGGTCAGAAGGAATTGCATTGCGTGTTTGTGGACTTAGAGAACGCGTATGACACGGTGCCAAAAGAGGACTTATGGTTCTGTATGAAGAAGTTGGGAGTAGCTGAAAAGTATGTGAGGGTGATGCAGGATATGTGTGAGGACAGTGTGGGATGTGGGGTAGGAATGAGAGCCTGGGTCAAGGTGGGAGTGGAATTACATCAAGGATCTGCTCTGAGCCCTTTCCTGCTTGCATTGGGGATGGACGGGTTAACAGATGAGGACAAACAGGAGTCTCTGTGGACTATGATGCTCACGTATGACATTGTGTTCTGTAGTGAGAGTAGACAGCAGATTGTGGTGAATCTGGAGAGGTGGAAGTACGCGCTGAAGAGTAGGGGAATGAAAGTCATTAGGAGCAGATGGAGTACATGAGCGTAAATTAGAGGGAAGGGTGCGACTGCAAGGAGAAGAGGTGATGAACACAGACAAATTTAAATACTAGGGTTCAACACTCCAAAGCAAATGAGAGGGTGACAGAGAGGTGAAGAAAAGAGTGCAGGCAGGGTGAACTGGGTACAGAAGAGTGGCAGGAGTGATTTGTGATAGAAGAGTACCTGCAAGAGTTAAAGGAAGGTCTATAAAATGGCAATGAGACCAGTTATGTTGTATGGTTTGGAGACAGTGGGACTGACAAAAAGACAGGGAGGCAGAGCTGGAAGTGGTGGAGTTGAAGATGCTACGATTTTCACTATTAGAGGGACAACACACAGATCCCTGCAGCCTTTCCCCCCCTCAACTGGTTAAGCACCTGTGCCATCTCAGTGAGATTGGGTGGTTCACAGCTAATTGGAGGATCAGCCTCAAGAACCATGGACCCAGAGATATCCAATGTCCTAACTGGAGGATCAGCTTTGAACAACTGCTCAAAGTAGCCAGCCCAGCGGGTCACAACTACAGTGTCATCTGTAAGGACCGTTCCATCAGCTGCCGTGACTGCGACTCTCTGAGGAATAGATTCAGATGTGCGTAATGCTTTGATTCCTCTGTAAGCGGGACGTGGGTCGCTAGACCACAGATGGTGTGTCACTTGCTCACAGATTCCTCTAACAAACGCCTCTTTATCTGCCCTTAGAGCCCTCAGAGCCATCCTTCTCAGTTCCCGGTACAGACCAGAGTTGCCATTGAGCCGTGCGCTGCGACTCCTTTCGATGACATCCAGGGTGCCCTGCAAGATGAAACACCTCCTTCTGGGAACACCGGTAACACCAACACAACCCTCAGCAACCTTCAGGGTCTTATCATGGAAGGTCTCCCACATCACATTAGGATCAGCAGTCGCACCCAAATCTGAAAGTTCCTCACACAAACTGCATGCAAACTCATTAGAAACAGCCTGGTCTTGGAGTCTGGTCAAGTCCAGGCTCATTTTCCTAGTAGGTGGTAACTTACTGGACCTAAGCTGGATCTTCAGAGTAGCAACAACAAGTCTGTGGTCAGAATTCACAAACTGGGCACTTCTGTAGACCCTGCAGTCTTGCAAGAGCATCCAGCGTCTACCCACGAGGATGTGATCGATCTCCTTCACCGCACCACCAGTATTGGAGTACCAAGTCCAACGATGCGGTTCAAGACGCTGGAACCAGGATCCAGCAATTCGCAGCCCCTGACCTTTTGCAAAGTCAAGGAACATGGACCACTTTCACCACAGTCACCAGACCTATGGGGACCGAGACAATCCTCATAGCCAGCCCTGTCAGTGACTGTGTTGAAGTCACTGATAACCAGAGGAGTCTCACCCCATGGGCACCCATCAACAACCAAGTGAAGCTGTGAATAAAATACACTGAGACAACAGACAAGACACCCAGGGAGTGCCGTAATCTGAGTTTCAGAATACGCTTGTTCAAAGGAGTGACATTGGACACCATCGGAAGAAGCCAATCTGCTACAGCAACAGCTGCTCCCCGAGTATGACAGCCATCAGAGCGACCAGACCAATAAAAGGTGTATCCACCTCAGAGAGTGCTGCCACTGAAATGCGGAGTTTACGCAGCTACTCCGACAGCAGAGGAAGATGATCATCTTGCCGGAGAGACAAGATTACCTGAGAGCCCCACAGTCGACTGAGGCCTTTAAGAGAAACCTAAAAACTCATCTTTTTAGAAAGTAATTTTGTTAAAGTATTTTATAGACTCTTCTGTTTTTTTTATTTTATTATTCTATTTTTTACTCTGTAGCACTTTGGGATTGCTAAAATATAAAGTGCAATATAAATAAAATGTATTATTATTATTATTATTATTATTATGTTCCATGCGCCTACCTGTATGAGCCTCTTCAAATTGGGACCCGAGTGCTGCCGTGCAGTGGGCGATGCCGCAGCACCACACCAGTCCTGTTTTAGCTGGCCAAGTGAAGTCGTCTCCAGAGTCCAACAAATACACGTCATACTCCACTTTGACACATAACAGCATCCAAACTGGTCTTGTGTTGCGTGTAACAATATGACAGCAGTCAAAGGGCGTGCAGAAGAGGGAGGATGAGAGAATGAAGTCACAATCCCAAGAGCGGCACTCACAAGTTAGGAGCCATTTCAGGATGTGGATAAGGAGGCTGGGTGGTAATGTGAAGTTTGCCATTTCATTTCTTACATTCTCTTTTATTGAGGGTGCAGGTTGTACTTCTTTTTTTTGTTTTACTGAAAGAGACTAAGTGTGTGGCTCATACAGAGGTGCTGGGAATATTCATATATCTGTGCATTTGGGAGAATACAGTATGCTCATTGTATGGTGGACTTTTCTTCATTTCAGTTCTTCGAGGGTCTCATTGGAGTGCAGACACATCAGGCGATACCAACTCCTTGAACCCCTGAGCTCCCAGTTACCCTTAAAGAGTCTGGATTTCTAGACACCTACTGGATACCAATTTCCTTTAAAGAATAGCATTGGTTGTTCAATTTTAACTTGGGAAAATGTGCCCACAAGTGCCATCTCTATCTCACTTTCCTGTGAAGGTTTCATGGAGGACTTTACCCTGTGCTTTGCCATCTCAGTGGTGTCCACCCAGACACCCACACTTTAAATCAGTCCTAGAATGAATCTGACATACATGTGCGTCCGGGGTTAACACAATGGATACATTTTCAAGACATCTATACTATGAAACATTTCTGTAGTTCTACAGTGTCATAAAACGATCAAAGTGACTGGCAAACACAGGGATCACGTGCACAGAGGATGACATGTCTTTAGGCGGTAGGTGGGACAGGCCAAAATGAAAACTTTGATTTTAGAGTTTTCACTACTCTTGAGTTATCGCGTCATTACTTGTGCCTTTGAATTGTGCCAATGACAATCAATGAAAATCGTGAACAAGAGAGGAGGAAATAAGACACACTACTGACGGAGTCAAAAGTCTACCCAGGATGGCCTTGGCCTCATGTGTACACCTTTGTGACTTAACTGGAGATTTTGTTAGCCTTTAACACTTTTGACTTTTATCTACAGCACATTTTTAGAGCATGCTGGTCCACTTACTCCAAGTCTTGTATTTTGTGTAGACATGCAGACAGTCGCTCGATGCACTCAGTAGAAAGGCTGCATTTGCTCAAGTCCACCTCACAGTCCTCTTCAATGTAGTTGATCACAATGGCCAGCGATCTGCAGGTGTCTGCTGACAGACTGGTGCCACTCAGATCAATGGTACTGCCAATGGCTCTGCCAAGCGAGATGATCCTGCTTGTGTTGTTCTCATCTGTCATCGAAATAAACCTCAGCAGAAGCTCCTTACTTGTTCTACAAAGAGAAGAAAAAAGATGTCAGTATGAGAGTTTAAACTGACATTGTGTGTCTATGGCTTCATGTAGTCTTACATGTCCAAAAAATGGATCAAGAAATACTCTGAATGCACTGTTAACATCTTACTGTCATCCAGACTGACATCCTAATTTCACAAACAGCTGGACGTTTGTCTTTAATGATATTTGAAATGTCAACCATTTCAAATGGAAATGGCCATTCACCCTCACTCTGCGATGGGATTAAAGAGCATTGTTCATTCATGTGAGCAGTTTCTATCATTCTTTGTCAGCAAAATCAATACTATCTGCCATGGCATTGTTCAAATGGGCTATGAACTTCCTACTGATAATCATGACATTGTCTTAGAATCCTTTGATCTAGTCTCACTTTCACAGCTAAAAAGAACTATTGACACCCTTAAACCAGCCCCCAGTCCTCTGGATGTTGTACCACCACGTCTCTTAGTGGAAGCCTTTGATGTGTTGGGCCCACCCTTATTAGCCATCATCAATGGTTCTATTAGTGAGTGGGTTGTGCCCTCATTTTTTAAACATGCTGCAGTTCGCTCCTGTCTAAAAAAGGCAGAATTAGATCCTGGAGTTTTAGCCAATTTTTGTCCAATTTCCCAACTGCCATTTCTGGCTAAAATTCTAGAAAGAATTATTTATAATCAATTGGTTGATCACCTTAACTCCAATAATTTATTTGAGATCTACCAATCTGGCTTTAGGCGTTATCATAGTGTTGAAACGGCACTCCTGAAAGTGTTCAACGACATCTCTCTTATTACTGACTCAGGTGATGTGGCAGTCCTTCTCCTCCTTGACTTGTCCGCTGCCTTTGACACCATTGACCATGAGATATTGCTGTTGCAGCTTGAACATCTTGTTGGGCTCAAAGGGGCTACTCTTAACTGGTTCAGCTCATATCTAACTGGTAGACACTTTTCAGTGACTTTTAATTCCTCTTCTTCATCTACTGCTCCTCTTAAATATGATGTTCCTCAGGGATCCATTTTGGGTCCTATCTTATTCTCTATATACCATCACCCTATTGGATCAATTTTTAGGAAATGTAACATTTCTTTTCACTGCTATGCTGATGATACTCAGGTTTATATTCCTGTCTGCAACTTTACAACAAATCAACTCCACAACTGTCTTTCTGAACTAAGATCCTGGATGGCTAATAATTTTCTTGATCTAAATCAATATAAAACGGAGGTGCTTATAGTGGGTCCATCAGCTAAAGCCAAATTGGTCTTGGACTTCTCGGCTCTTTCTCTGTCTTTTCCAAACCTCAAGTCCGCAATCTTGGTGTTATCTTTGATAGTAACCTCTCTTTTGAGAAACAAGTAAATTCTGTAGTCAAGAGTTGCTTTTTCCAACTTGTCTATTAGGTAAGATCAAGCCTTTTTATCTTCTAGGGATCTTGAGATAGCTACTCCTGCGTTTATTTTTTCTCGCCTCGATTACTGCAACTCGCTGTATTCTGGGATTAACAAATCTCTGATACACAGGTTACAGTTGGTCCAGAATGCTGCCGCTCGCTTTCTGGTTGGGGCAAGAAAGTATGACTCTTGTTTCTCCTATTTTAGCTTCTTTACATTGGCTGCCTGTCAATTTTCGAATTGATTTTAAAATCTTGTTGCTAGTTTTTAAATCTTTACATGGGCTTGCTCCTGCCTATTTATCTGAACTGTGTGTTTTACATCAGCCATCCACAGTGCTTAGATCTTCTGATCAGCTGTCTCTGGTTGTTCCTCGTACCAAGTACATTCCATGACCTTCAGTAATACTGATGGTTTCCTCTTTGTGATTATATAACATTACTTCTATTTATTATGTATTTTATTTTATGTTCATATATTTTATTTCTATTTATGTTTTATGTTAATTATTTTGTTTTTCTTTTATTCTATTATTGTAAAGCACTTTGGCCACAGCATTACTATGTTGTTTTAAATGTGCTATATAAATAAATTGACATTGACATTGACAACAGAGGGAGGAACTGTCCTGCCATTACGTCACATGTACACAACATTAACTCTTTGACAATTCAAATCTTTGCAAGAACAAATGGCTGGTCTGTTGTTCCATGGCCATGAGAGACTCTGCACTGCTCCTTCTGTATCTGAAGTTTGATGTTTGGAAGGAGCCACCATTACGGTACACTGACAAAGGATTTTCTAGGGAGGCCAAACAGTGTGAACCCTCAGTATTGGAACACACTCTCTAGTCCACCACTTAATAAAATGGGAATTCTGCCGATTCAGAGGCACTGTGCCCATTTTCTACACATCATTCTGTGTCTTACACAGCAATGTCACCTCGGCCTTAGGTATGGGGTTCAATGCTTCTGGCCCTGTCTCCACCGAGGACTGCATATCTGTTGGGTTGAGGAGTTCTTCAGAGTGCTGTTTCTGACTTCTGCAGATGTCCGCTAATTGAGGTCAATATTCCCCCACTTTTTGCTGAGAAAAGCCCTGGTGTCTCCTACCTTTCTTATGTAGTTGAATGGTTTGCCAGGACCTTTTAAATGTTATTCTCCATGACCTCACTAAACTCCTCCATCATACGACCCTTTGTGCCCAACAACAATTAAGCCACTTGACTCGACTGGATTTGACTTGAATAGTTGTGTCATGCAAACAAACAATACATCTTGTTGGTATCTGTCAATGACCCATGTGGTCTTTGGTTTCTTACTGCTGGAGGAGTTCAATTCAACATACCAAGAACCAGATTCCTTTGCCAATATCTGATATGCCTTATTCTTGTCTGTCACCTGATTGGCATTGACCCTGATCATCACTCCTGCCATTGTAGGTAGTGAGCCCACATGCAATTGCCACACCTCTGTTTTGGGCTGAGCTCAACTGGGCTATTTGGGTCACCTGGCCATTAGGAAGTCCCTTGCTAATACCACCCTAAGAAGTGACTACTGGTATCCCTGCTTCAGGTGAGCCCCTCTTAGACTGATTTAAAATCAGTTGTGTTTTGTATTATTCGTTGTGTGACTATTAATAGGTGATCCTTATTATGCTGCCAGAGCTCTAAAGATCATTGAGGTCCCCCAGACATGCTAAGTTCTCCATCCTGGAAAGCAATTAGAATATCAAGTGTAACGTTAAAACATTAATGGATGTCATTTGATTAATCATTTCACTGATGCAAAATGTGTGTAAAACCAGAAACATTAGTTGGAGAATTTATGATCATGTGATACCTCAGGTGAACTTTGTCAAAGATGTCAAACAGGACTTCCAGTCCGCCATCTTCTATCTCACAATCGTTGATGTTAAGTTCAATTTTATCTTTCAACAATCCCACTGATTTTGAGATGACCTGACAATCAGTGAAGCTCAGCTTAAGGAGGTGTGAAGTGTCGTCACTTGAAATGTCTATCTTAGATGAAGAAGAAAAGTCCAGGGTGCAACGCAGTGCTTTGGTAAAGTGTTGTGCAGTTTCCGGTTGATTCACTTCTATGAGTTTATGAAGAAACTTGAGCAAAGTATTTCTGTCCAAACTAAATGTTAAAACAGAAAGGGAAATCGTTAACTCCTAAAGTGGAGGGACAAAGACCACGTATGACAAGCACACACACTGACCTCAGTTCAGACACTCGGCCCATCATAGAAAGTAACTTCTCTGCCGTCTCATCTGTGAAGGACGTCCATAACAGGCTGAGTCGTACATGACATGAGTGTTCAGTGATGAGCCGGAGAGCATCACAGTGACTCGAACCCAACTCCATGTTATTAAAATTAACACGATGGTCTGAGAGTTGTAACCACAAGTCTATGAGCTCCACTGAGCCGGAATCAAAGATGACCTTCAGTAACATTTTAGAAAGCCTTCCATTCATCCTGGGCAAGGAGATAAAAAGATTATACACACAATTGTGATGTGATTTATAAAAACAATTCACATCGGTATAGGGTACAGTGAACAGAGGCCTGGAAAAATAGACAGCCTGATTTTGCATCTTTTATATTTGTAGCAAATAAGAAATTAAAATTTGATAAACAAGAATTTCAATGAGCATATGACTGAGATAAGAGGGGTAGCCAAGGAATTCACATTTGTCACAAACTCTTAAACTTTAAGGTGCAAGACTGGTTCTTTAGAGAGCTTTGGTTCCCAAAACTGCCATCCACATGAAGGCTCCAGAAAGAACTTTTATTTATTGAGATCCATAACTGGCCCCATACCATAAATAACCAGCACCAGACGGTAATATATTTGTGAAATATCAATGGCTCGTGATTTTAAAAGGACTCTTGCTGCTAAGTTCAGGTTTTCTTAATCTGTCAGCGTCCTGCAACCACAAAGAACCAAAGTCATATGTAAAGATTCCGTCCCAAAATGAAATGGTGCTTTGTCAAGCAATAGTTCTATGAAGAACCACACGACCCAGTAAATAACCATTAAGGGCCATTAAAGAATCGACATTTTTAAGAGTATGGAGGACCATCAGCACTGGAGCCGCTGGTATGAGCAGCACCATAACAACAGCTGTGACATGTGATGTGACCCGGCAGAGTCACAGAATACATCATCTGGCAGACACAGTTCTCATGTCCTTATTGTTTTCACAATTGTTTGAAATGTAAACATTTTGTTCAAAACAAGTCTCATTATTCTCATTGAAATGTATTACATATGGAAGTTAATCCTTCAAATTGTTACCATTTTCATTATGTGAACAACCCAACAGAGGCAAAGTGACAAATCTGATAAAGAAAGAGCTTAACAACACACACCCTGAAGGATGGACCCTGTGAAGCCATGGCAGGAGTTCCATGAGGTTGCGTTCCTGAAGGTCACTTCTTCTAAGGTTGGTTTTAATTCTTTCATCTGAGTGACTGAAAAGAAAGTGAAGAACATTCCAGTTGAGCTTACAGGAGCTCAGGTCATAGCCAACTTTCTTGAGGAAGGACTTCAGAAGGGGGACATCTTGTGCTTCATAAATTATAAAGACCAAGTCCTGGAGAGTTTTCTTAGACAACCTGTAAAATGTTGAATAAAAGGAGACAATCAATAATTAGTGAATGATCAATTATTTCTAATATGTTTTAAGTAGTTTGTTCATTCATATGTGTACATTTCACTGTGTAATGATTTATTAAATTATTAATTTATTATTGTCTGAGTATGTTCACCCTTCATGAACAAACTAAACAAAAAACAGGCCATTGAGCCCAACAAAGCTCGCCAGTCCTGTCCACTTAATTCTTCTAAAGGAACATCAAGTCGGGTTTTCAATGTTCTTGATGAACTCATTTTAAAATAACAGTCTTGATCCACTGGACTAATTCCCTTCATCATTTTAAACTCTTCATCTCTTGATCTTCTTTGTCTTAAACTGTAAAGGCTCAGCTCTTTTAATCTTTCCTCATAACTCATCCCCTGTAGCCCCCCGTAATCAGCCTAGTCGCTCTCCTCTGGACCTTTTCTTGTGCTGCTGTGTCCTCTTTGTAGCATGGAGACCAAAACTGCACACAGAACTCTAGCTGAGGCCTCACCAGTGTGTTATAAAGCTTAAGCATAACCTTTGTTGGACTTGCTTCAGTAATTCAGTAATTACAGTATTAAAAGGAACAAAAAGGAATATGCGGAAAGTAAACACTCAATAAGAATTTTAGCAAATGGTTATGTGTTACTGGAATCACATCTTTGCCCGTTGTGTTTGACTCTTTTTTCCAGTTTTACAGATAATACAGAAAAGCCAGTGAAATACCCAGCTGTCAAATGCCTTATAATTGTTATACTTGCATGTTACAATGCGAACAGCCTGTTCTAATAAAATTAATAATCCAGGCATTGAAAAAAGTGTATCGTGCCTCAGCAGATATTGGGCGTTATCACAGAACAATCTATCATGTACAAAACATTTAAATCAGACTTGGTGACAGACAGCCACACAGAAAATCCAACAAAACTTAGAAGGAATGAAGCATGGAAGAAACTCGCATTGTCTTTCAATGTTCACTTTACTAGCAGTGCTGCTAGTGCTGAAAAATAAAAAGCAATTAAATGTATATGGTGATTCTTATTTGTTCAGCTACACAGCAGGACCATATAAATTGTTTCTTATGATGTTGCGTACAATTAATTCATTACCGTGCTATACTTAAGTCCAAACCAAAAGAGACGCTATATGCACATGTTGTATGATTTATATCATGCATGCTGGTATTCATTTAACAACGTTCACCTCCATACTAAGTTCATGTCACCTGCTCACGAGGTGCTTTAAGTTCATACACAACTTTGTTTGCCTTTGTTGGCTCCATGAAGCCCACCACAATGGCACTTCATTCTGATCTGCTGACATATGTGGCTCAAATCTGACAGACTTGTTTCTATACATGCAAATGAAGACAAGACCTTATCTCAGGATGACCCCGTGCTGAATGCACACTGCAGCTGACCAACAGGACCTTTTTTGTGGACCCTTCCTTTCCACCAAGGACCTGATTGGTGGTCTCTTTTTTTTCAGCTCCTTGGCTCACAATAAATGTGTTTGAATTTGTAAAAAACGGCAGTCCAAATATAAACAAGAAAACAGTTTTTAACGTTGGGTTTGCTTGTGGCCTTTTTTGGAATGAGTCCTAAAGACCTCTATAGAGCTCTTCTATAGCTAGCAGCGTCTGATTTAGTTTTTTATTTTTATTTTATCTAAGACTAGCAAAATACCCACGCTTCGGAGCGGCGAAGTCCTGCTTTAAAATTTTTATTAAGAAGAAAAGTAAACCTTTTTAAATTGAGGGAAAATATACCAATAATTATTTGTTAAGGATCTCTTGATACCACGTTGTCAGTTCGCCCCTCTGGTTGTAATATGACCAAGTTGTGCGCAGAGCTTACTCTTGAGCATGCAACGTACAGTTGGCCATGTGAAAAGCAGTCCTGCCTCAAATCAATGCCAACCTTTTGTAGGGTTTGTCCCTGAGACTTATTAATTGTCATTGCGAAGCAGAGCCTTACTGGAAATTGGAGGCGTTTGAATTGAAATGGGAGATCAGAGGGTATAACGGGGATGAAAGGAATAAAAACTCTCTCCCCTGAGCTACTGCCAGTAAAAATAGTTGCCTCAATTAGGTTCTTTTGCAGACACGTGACCTGAAGTTTCATGCCGTTACAAAGTTTCGGTGGCTGAAAGTTTCTCAGTAACATTATTGGTGCCCCAACCTTCAAAATTAGATTATGCTCAGGAGTGCCTGGAGGATTCAGAGTGTGGAGAAACTCTACTGGATAGTTCACCGCGTCTTCCACTTCTACAACTGAATCCACGTGAATACCGTGGTGAAGCAAGGAAGGGAATGAGGAGACCGGAGCGACGGACGGCCTTATATAGGCAGGCAGCCAACTACGTGGGAGACGTGGGGATGGGGGACCCAACGCCTCCTCACACGGCGACCGAGCTGCAGGCTGTGGACATATATATGTACGTAAGTAGGATTCAGTTAGTGTTGGGAACCTGCGTACCAAATTTCTTGAAGATGGGCCCATAAGTAACAAAGACCATTGGAAAGTTC
The DNA here is from genome assembly GCF_900747795.2 of Erpetoichthys calabaricus. Lineage (NCBI taxonomy): Eukaryota > Metazoa > Chordata > Cladistia > Polypteriformes > Polypteridae > Erpetoichthys > Erpetoichthys calabaricus. The sequence goes on along the minus strand of NC_041395.2, from coordinate 4,243,497 downwards.
AGCCGACAGTGGCGTCATACCACCGAAATAAGTACGTACATCGGTTTTGTTTAGTGCAGGGAAGCCGTCTACCAAATTCCGTGAAGATGGGGCCATAAATAAGAAAGTTTAACATGGCAGACGTTGTCGACCGTTATGACTATTACGCGTAGAAATTCGAAATGATACCTGCTTAACTTTTGTAAGTAAGCTGTAAGGAATGAGCCTGACAAATTTCAGTCTTCTACCTACACAGGAAGTTGGAGAATTAGTGATGAGTGAGTCAGTAAGTGAGGGCTTTGCCTTTTATTAGTATAGATGACCTAACATGTACAATTATACATAGTTTAGTCATTGATAAATTCATAGGAATAGAACATCAGCATGACATTATGATCCAAAAAAAGAAATCTCATCAGACTAAACTGCACAGCCTCCTTTACATGAAATGATAAACGACAAGACAGAAGAGCGCAGATCTTCATAGCCATTAAAGCAACAGCAAAGACAAGGCAAAGAGCCAGCCAGCTCATTTTACAATAGCATTCACTAATTACTGTCACATTCTATTAACTTTTTGACTTTTTATTGTTAATGTTTTGCAGTTTAAAATAATATAAGACGTAACCTGCCATTGAATAATCAGCGTTGACGCAAGCAGGATGAATCTTAGAGCTAGCAGTGCGTTCTGCGGTGCCACAGCAGGTCTGTCATGTCACAGTGCTCTTCTGTTTGTGTCCTGGCCTGGAGTTTATTTTAATTTTTTTTATATTTTCTCTTTGGCTTTTGAAACTTCCTTCCGGGTGTTTTATAGGTTAAGGAATCTGGCTGTCACATTGTATTTTGTATCTGACACATTTCAAATGGTGCTTAAAGTAAACACATTCAGCTGTTATGCTGTCTTGTTTTTTGATAGCCGTTGTTATCTTCAGCCCCCGTGGTTAGGTACTCAGTTCACAGGGTGCCAGGTAACGTCTCCCAGAAGTCACACTGAGTGACATCATCAGCACAATGACTCATAAACCGGCCACACAGAGCGTTCATCATCGATGCTTGTGGATATAACAACATCCCTTGTGCTTTTACTTTGAGCATTTGAAAGACTCTCTGGTTTTGAACTCTTTTCTGAGTCTCACTTAAGATTTACGCCTAATGGTTTGTCTTTGGTTCTGTTCACTATTTTTAGTTTCTGACATTCTCACTACGATTCTTTACGATTTTCTGGTTCTCTAATTACTTCCATTCTAGGTTGTGCTACTAAATCTTGTCCTACCAGTTTTGACCTTGGCTAGTTATTTTTTATGATCCATCTTCTGATTCCATCTTTATTCAAAATGGCTGCTGCTCAGTCAGTACAAAAACTTGGACCATTCATATTTGAGGCATTTATCAGAAAACAATAATAATAAAAGCAAAATAAAGTAAGCATGACATACAGCTTTCTAGTTTAGTCTTGGACTTGTATGGCTCAACGTTCAACCAAATAACAGAGTTAGCCATTGACATTCAGATGCTGAAGGACGGCCATGGGGGTAACTAACGCAAATGCTAATAAGAAAATCTCTCAGAAATCAGTCTTGGAGGGTTTTATATCAAGCAAATCTGATAATTTCATCATAGTACTTGACTGTGGATAAAGCTGGGGTTTGACATGCAGGCCCACTCTAGAACTGATAATTAATGAATATGAAGTATTGGTGTTAATTGATTCAGGAGCTGGAGAAAACTCTGAGGGCTGCTTTGCTGTAAATGTTAGAAGTACCCCCCAGATCCATTAAACATAAAGCTTCAGGTGGCGTCAACTGACTTGTAAAGGAGTCTGGGAACTTAGAGTCCGTCTATTAGTGTGCAGATTGAGGCATTAGATGCAGAAACAATGTGTGTTTGTGGAGTGAATTCACACACTCCCTTAGGTACTTTAAGGTCCCCTTGTCTCCAGCTGCATAACCCCATGACTGACTGGAAAAACAAGAGCATATTGCAGTGCAATACATAACGTGAACAACGCTGTTTAAAACAAATTCAGACTCCAATATTACAGTGCAATTACTTTAACAAATACCCTGAGGATTATTAAGACTTTCAGGACGCATTAATTAAACAAAAGTCTTTAATTCTGCCTCCTCACAGAAAGTATGGCTATCCTACTGATTTATTGCCTGGTTCTCTGCTTCAGGGTTTACACTTTGTCTAAACTGAGATTAGGTAATGGAGACACATAAATAAAAAATTTAGAAAACAGGTTTATAGTTCCACCCAGTAGTCCAACTGGGGCAGTAAAGAACAAATAACCAGTTCCCTTCATGTCTGCATTACTTAGTCAGGTTACAGGATCGAGCAAATCTACTGAGTTATATTTACAAAGGACACACAACGTGATACGCATTCAAGAATGTGGCGAGTACAGAAGAGTATTCAGGGCTGCTGATGGACGCAATTCTGTGTGATGTCATATGGACTGGCCAGGGCTCCTGCTATATTGCAGTCATTCATGGATGACATATCTGGTAATGTTTAGGGCAAATACATGTTGGTATACATTGATGATATCCTTAATTTTCTGAAAGATCTGCACGATCATGTGCAGCATATTTAAGTATTACAGTGGCTAAAGGACAACCATTTATTTGTCAATTTAGAAAAGTGTAAGTATTGTTTTTCATTTATTCATTCATTTTCCACCGTGTATCCAAAGCCAAGGGGACAACAGTCTTAGCAATGAGACCCATACATTCTTTTTCCCAGCCACACTTGCCAACTCATAATGTGGTATCCCAAGGTGTTCCCGAGGCCATCTGGGAGATTTATGGCTCCCAGCAAGCCCTGGGTCTTCCCTGGAGTCTCCTCCCAGCTGCTTGTGTCAGGGTCAGGGTCTACTCCAAACCTCTCTCAGATGTCTGTGCTTCTCATCTGATCTCTAAGGGAGAGCGCAGCCACCCTGCAGAGAAAGCTCATTTCAGCTGCTTGTACCTGCAGTCTCAATCTTTCAGTCATAACCCAAAGCTAATTACCATAGGTGAGGGTAGTGGTGTAGATCAACTGGTAAATCGAGAGCCTTCACCTTCTGAATCAGCACTCCTTCCTTACCATTACGGATTGGTATGGGCACTCCATTCTGCACTTGCTTGCCCCAATCCATCTGTCCTCACCATTCATTTCCATTCACTCGTGAACAAGACCCGAAGTACCCAAACTTCTCCACATGAGCAGTCACTCACCTCCAACTAAGAGAGGACAATCCATCTATTTCCTTCTATGGACCATGGTACTCAGGATTTGGAGGCAGTGATCCTTATGCCTGCTGCAAACTTCCCAGTGTAATGCTGCAATTCACAGCTTGATGAAGCCAACAGGACCATGTCATCTGTAAAAAGAGATCTAAAGGCCATCAAACTGGACATCCTCCCCCTCCGAAGCTGCACCTCAATATCCTCTCTATGAAAACTACAAATGGGATAGGACACAAAGCACAGCTGGCGGAGTCCAACACACCCATAAGGATCGGTTCTGATATTTTTCCGAGTATGCTGACACAGCTCTCACTGTCATTATACAGGGACGAAATAGCCCTGATTAGGGCCCCTGGAACCCCACACTCTCCCAGCACCCCCCACAGAATCCCTCAAGGAACACAGTCAAACAAATTCTTTAAGTCCACAAACATATATGGATAGATTCGGGCATACTTCCTTGCCCCCACCAGAATCCTCATGAGGGTTAAGAGCTGTCCACTGTTCAACAGCGATGGACAGAATCCACATTGCTCCTCCTGGATCTGAGGTTTCCATGACTGGTAGAGTCTCCTTTCTAGTTACCCTGGCATAAGCTTTTCCAAGAGGCACAGGAGTGTGATTCCCGATAGTTGAAGCACACCCTCCTGTCTCCCACTTTAAAAATGGGGACCACCAACCCAGTCTGCCACTCCAGAGGCACAACTCCCTATGAACACACAGCATTGAAAATGCATGTTGAGCCATGACAGTCCAACAAACATCCAGAGCCTTCAGCATTTCTGGATGAAGATCTCATCAACCCTTAGTGGTTTTGACACTATGTAGTTGCTTAACTACCTCAGCGACCTCCCTCAGGGAAAATGGGCATTGATCCCCATCAGCTTCTAGCATATGCATCAGACTCAGGAACTTCTAAATATATTCCTTCCACCACTAAACAACATCCTCAGTCCGGGTCAGCACTTCTCCACTTTTGCTGAGTGCAGCCTGAGTGAAATTGCTACCTTCCCTTTCTGAGTCACATGATGGTTTGCCAGAAACCCTTTGAGCCTGATGATAATCACTTTCCATAGTCTATGCTCTATGTCCCCAGACTCAGATCTTTGGCCTAAGGTGCTGTGGTACAAAAGTATGTCTCCATCATTACCCCAAATGAGCTTTAAAGCCATCCAGAAGAACTATGGAGCCCCTAGCTGGGACTCTTCCAGATCCCCCTCCAGACACTCCAAACTGACTTTTGGTGCATTTGCACATAGTGCAATCAGAGTTCTCCCCTCTGCAACCTTCAGCTTCACAGAGGCAGCCCTTTCATTCTCCAAGATAAACTCCAACATGGCATTCGCCACGAAGGGGTTCAATAAGAATCCCACTCCCTCCAAACGCCTTTCCCTCTGGGCAACTCCAGAATAAAGGAAAGTCCAGCCTCTTTCGAGGGGTTTAGTTCCAGATCCAAGCGAGTGGATGAATCTGAGTCCAACTCCATCTAGGTGGTATGTGCTCTGCCTCAAGTGCTCCTTCCCCCAAGTGAGGTGACATTCCATGTCCCAAAAGTCAGTTTGTGTGTCTGGGGTTCCAGTCCACCAAGACCCTCTGTCTTCCACCATTGCCCAGGTCACATTGCACCCGGCCCCTATTCCTCCTGCAGGTGGTGGTTCCACAGGAAGGCAGTCAGGTGCTTGTCTGGGGGCACTCTCCCCAGGCCTACCTTGGTACCCCCATACCGGGCATGGTACTCTTTTTAAATTTGTGACTTTGCTTCATTAGGGGCTGTGAATCACTCCTTGTCTAACACTTTACCTGGGACCAAGTATTGTTTTTCAAATCCAAAAATTAATCACACGCACACTAACTAAGGATCCTACAAAGATAACTGATTCTAAAGTGGAAGACACCTGAGAGTGTGGCTCAGGTTCAGTGATTTGTGGGGATATGCTAATTATTACAGACGACTCATTAAAAAGTCTTATACAATAATCTCTCCTATCACTTCCTTAAAAAAAAAAATCCCATGAGAAGTTTTTGTTGTGCTGCGGAGTGTAATTAATTTTTGATACTTTAAAGTTGCTGTTCACTGCAGCCCCAGTCTTGAGTTATCCACATACATTGTGCACTTTATGCTTGAGATAGATGGTATTGGTGTCCGGTGCAATCCTCTCTGAAGAATTCCCTGATAACAAGAAAGTTCATCTATGTCCGTATTTTAAAAAAGTTAACCGTGAATTGCTGATCATTAAATTTGAACTTGAGAAATGGAGGCACTGGAAAGAGGGGGATATTAAACTGGTCGTAAAAAATTTGATGTAGGTAAGACTGCTAAGATATTACATGTGAGGCAAGATTTGATTTTATAATCACATACAGAGCAGGACCCTAAGAATGGTAAACCTGATGCTCTTTCAGGATTATGTGGCTGTATGGGGAGATACTTTAAGGTCTTTTACGTGACATATTTCAGGTGAGGAGCCTTAGCCATGCTGAACAGAAGTGCATTGTACTCTGAGAAGGCTAAACGTTAAAACAAGATTTAAGGATTTTATAAATTTTTAAATTGCAGCTTTTGATTTCCAAGGGAGAGCAACCTTGAGCTTGTGATAAGGAATTAGTAACATTTTAAGAGGTAGTAAGGAAGCTTCTTTCTGCCAAGAACTCCTCTTTTATGTCAGAAATGAGACCTTAATTTATGTCTTTGCTTCTGGCATTTATTTTGTAAAAATGGGATATACTGTTAAGTTACTGTCAGATTATCATCCTGAAAAAAGGACAGAAAGAGGATCTGGAGGGAGTCAATCAACCTGGGTAGATGTTTTGCCAATGGCGGAGTTTTGCAGACAACATGCTTTATTACATTCCACTAAAGGGTCACCTTATAAGCGCCTCTATGTTACCAGCCTTGGCTTCTTGAGTTTCCTTCACAGAATATTTACAAAGGTTAACTATGGTGTGGGAGCTACAATGGAAGAATCTGGAGACAGCTCTCCCTCCCAAGCATATTATTTTCCAGATCTGTGTATCATTTCGAAAGACATTTTCTTTTTCAAGAAATAATTTGTATATGCAACAATACCTAACATTTTTAAAGTTATGTATAGAAGGACAAAGCATTTCCTGGTAGCACTGGATGTAAAGTGAATGATCACAGATGGTTTCACACGCACAGTGAAGCATGCATCTGGTCCATAGAGCACACCGGGAACACTAACAGTAGGAGCAACAGTTAGGGTGGAGGTAAATATGGACGGCATCAGGCAAGTGTCAGCAGTATACAGTGAGCAATTAAAGAAATAAATACAGCCAAAGGTGTTAGCTATGAAACCTCCCAGGCTGAAACTGACACTCATATAATTGTACATAATTGTACATAACTGTGCGCATTTGTAGACAGGTCACTTAATATTTAATTGGTTAGTGCGGTCTGTGTATTTATAAAATATTATTCTTTTATATACTATCTAGGGCGGCACAGTGGCGCAGTGGGTAGCACGCAGTTGGGAGACCTGGGGACCTGGGTTCACTTCCCAGGTCCTCCCTGCATGGAGTTTGCATGTTCTCCCCGTGCCTGCGTGGGTTTCCTCCGGGCGCTCCGGTTTCCTCCCACAGTCCAAAGACATGCAGGTTAGGTGCATTGGCGAATCTAAATTGGCCCTAATGTGTGCTTGGTGTGTGGGTGTGTTTGTGTGTGTCCTGCGGTGGGTTGGCACTGTGCCCGGGATTGGTTCCTGCCTTGTGCCCTGTGTTGGCTGGGATTGGCTCCAGCAGACCCCCGTGACCCTGTGTTCGGATTCAGCGGGATGGAAAATGGATGGATGGATGGATGAAACAGTACAGCATGTGTGCTTGGTCAACGCTGGTGACACACTGACAACAGCCAAGGAGTGTGTAGGGGGAGGGGTTAATGAGCCCCGCCCACATTCCCACAGTCACCCGCCACTTGCTCGGTACAGTTGAGGTTTAACAGTTTAATATATCCAAGCTTCTTTTTCTACTTCAAACCATCCCCATATACATTAACAAATCTTTTTAAGAAATTAGATTTTATCATAACTTCATTAATTTGGAATTCTAAACATCCGCACATCCAAAGGGGGCGACTCTACAGCAACCTAAAACAGAAGGTGGCATGGCACTACCTAATTTTCAATTTTTCGACTGGGGTGGCAAATATGCAGGACATAAAGACCTGGGGCCTCATGTATAACGCCGTGCGTAGAACTCACACTATAACATGGCGTAAGCACAAAAGCGGGATTGTGCGTACGCACAGAAAAATCCAGATGCAGGAATCTGTGCGCACGCAAATTTTCACGCTCTTCCACTACATAAATCCCGATCAGCGTGAAAAGTAATGCACGTGCACGCACCTTCTGTCCCGCCCCAACTCCTCCCAGAATTACGCCTCTTTGAATATGCAAATTGATATAAATAGCCTTCTGTGAAAAGACAATGGGAAAAGCACGGGAGAAAATATAAGAATTTCAGTGAATACCAAGTGGAGGCAAAGGAAAAACGTACTATTTGTTGGTTTAAACAGTGGTATAATCAACAAAAGGAAGTTGATCGAGTGTCAGAGTGTCAGAGAAACTCGAAGGCTCAAATTCACAAAGTCGCACAGTGCCCGAAATAAAAAAGAAATCACATATCAAAGTCACCGTGAAAAGGCAAGTCGTAACCCACCGTCTGAGTGTCATATGAAAGCTTATTAGGGTACAGACAAAAAAATAGGCACACAGTGGGAAAAAAGCACAAAATGTCAACTTTAATCTCGAAATTTCCACTTTAATCACGTAGTTTATTTTGCCATTAAAGTAGAACATCATAAACTTCATCTTAAAATCGTTTCATTTACTAGTTTCTCAAATCCCATTGTAACTAAAGTAGCACATTAAATGCTTTGTTCTGTATTTGATCTTCTATGTGCTCTGTGTGTGTGAATCACTACCTGCTTTTTAAACGGGCTTTCTCTTTCTCCGACAGGACACATAATCCATTACATTTGTGATATTACAGCTCTCTGAATAATTAAAATACTGAGATGTATACGTGATATCTTTTTCATGATGATAGGAATGAAAGCATGTTATTAAACATGGGAACACGGTGGCGCAGTGATTGTTCATATCTCACGCAAGAGGCTTGCTGCGCCATGCGCGACCTTCAATGAAATAATTTATCACAGCAGTCCTGTCTCTTTCAAACGTACTAACCTCCAATTCCTGTCCTTACTTTTCTTTCTCCAAAAACCCAATCGCCACACAATCAGCTATATTGACGTGAAGCCATCTGTAAGCTTAAAACGCCGATTCTTCAAAACTTTTAAGGAACATTGAAATATTTTCATAGTACGTGTTTAATTATTCTATCCGTCTGTCCTTCCAGTGTCGCGTCAGCACCAGCAAGAATACAATGCAAGGCAGGAGCTATCCGTGAACTAGCTAGCGCTGCGGCACCGTGTCCTCACATGTTTAATTATTAACAATACAGATTATTTAAATGAAGTTAAAGTTTTATCTGTATAATATAATCAACATATTTTGCTGCATTTCATCTTAAAAATGAATACCGTCATCATATGTAAATACGCGCTTTATAAAGTAGCGCAGGTTGTGCAATATTATAACTGTAGTGCAAGTTTACAGTGAGGTAATTGTACTTATTAAGTCCAAACAGTTCTACAAGGAGCACTTGATGGACTGATTGAGTGCGTTTATAGTTCTTGGGATGAAACTTTTTCTAAACCGCGAAGTCCGTACTGGGAAGTCTCTAAAGTGTTTTTTGCCGTGGCTCAGGCAGCGTCTGCTTCATGCTGTATACTGATAATTCTCTTTCCGATCAGCTGCTGCTGTGATTCCTCACTCAGATACAGTGATATAAATACTCCGAGTGGTGCAGTGAGAGTAATGTGGAAAAAGATGATCTGCTGTGGCAACCCTTAACGGGAGCAGCTGAAAGAAGAAGAAGAAGATGCAGTGAGCGTAACAACGCTAAAGCAGTTCTGGTATTTGGAATACTATGGCTATTCCCTGGCCCATTATACTGCTACAGGTTAATTACAATCAGATGCGTTACACTAATAAACAATATGCAGTTAGTTTCAGTGTATTTATAAAGCTGCGTCAGGAATGTGGAGCTAAGAAAGAAAGGGTGTCCACGCAGGAACAGTAGCACTGCTTTGACGCTGGGTGCCGTCAGTCTGCAAAACCGAGCGGAGAAATTGCGTACGCCAAGGTATGAGTTACCGTGGAAATGTGCGTGGCTTTTACGCCAAGTTTAGGTTTTATACATCGCGATTTGAGCATGGAAACGTTCATACACAACATTTCTGTGCATACAAATCGTTTATACATGAGGCCCCTGGACATCGACTCAAGTCAATGAATAAACACAAGCCTGGTAGCAACAGAATTAAAGTCCTGTAGTACTTCTTTATAGTCCCTGCTCAGTGCCCCAGTTAATACAAACTATCGTCAATACACTAATAATTCAATTGCCTTCATTCACTCGGAATATGGAAACAATATAGAAAGCACTTTAAGACAGAGACGCGTCTTATCTGTTGCGCTTTTACATGAGAACCACTTTTTCCACCCTCTCAAACATACACAGTATTTAATGTTTGGGAAATGTCCGGGATTAAAACATTTAGAGAATTGTATATCGATAATGTTTTTGTGTCCTACAAACATTAAGCTTCAAATTCAGCTTCACATTGTATGTTTCTAAACTCTTTTGGAACTCCTAAAAATGGGACGACATGCCAAAGAGCATCCCAAAGTGCGATTGTCGCATCTGTGGAAGACAACCTATCAGTTGCTGGGGCAACCGCATGCTCCCAGCGCTGTAGTGACTCACAGCAAAAGCAAATCCGAAAAGATTGCGGTCGCACTATGACCACCTGCCATCAATGGGTGATGCAAAAAACATTGTAAATGCAGGGAGCAGAATTACTTGGCTGGTAAACTTGCCACGACCCTGCATGACTGGTGTGACTGTGTATAGGAGAGTGACAGATCCCGCTATATTAAATAACCATGCTGTTCCTGTTTCAAGCTGAATAAAGCTGGTTTTGCTAAAGTACTGATACTCAGCCTCGTGTTTTGGGGTGCAAGACAGCGATTCACACGTCACAACATCAACTCAGTTTTCCACTACTTTCAAGCTAGAAACTTTGCTAAACTGAACCTTCCCAATTTTCCTCACCTTCCACCTACTCTTATTCCAGAGCAAATATTGATCAGTCTTGAAGACTCAGATAGCATCCAAACAATTTATAAAAGCATTTTTAAGTCTCTTCCTTTCAAAGATCGCAGGGCACAATTGGGCAAAGATCTGTCACTTAACATTTCAGAAAAGGAGTAGAAAACAGCCATGCACAGAAAACACTTGAACTTCATATGTGCAAAGCATTCAATCACTCAACTTAAAATCTTTTATCAAGTGCATTTATATTGATTAAAGCTATCCAAAATTTTCCCAGGGCAAGATTCAACCTGTGAATGTTGCAGTCTAACTCCAGCTTCACTGGGCCACATGTTCTGGGTGTACACCAAATTAACATTGTTGGGGACAAAAATCTTTCAGTGCCTACCAGTCACTCCAAATACATTAAGAGTTGTGTATGGTGAACTCCCAGGCGGGCTTAAAGTGGAGAAGGACAAACAAAATGTAATTCCCTTTAACACTAGAATTACCAGAGCCTACAAAAAAACGTGTAGATCCAGCCCACCTTAAATCCGTTCACACCTCTCCGTCAGCGTCTTTTGTCTTGTAAAGGCATTCGACCTTGTCCCTCTGGGAATCCTGTGGGGGGGTGCTCCAGGAGTATGGGGTACCGGACCCCCTGATAAGGGCTGTTCGGTCCCTGTACAACCGGTGTCAGAGCTTGGTCCGCATTGCTGGCAGTAAGTTGAACCCGTTTCCAGTGAGAGTTGGACTCCGCCAGGGCTGCCCTTTGTCACCGATTCTGTTCATAACTTTTATGGACAAAATTTCTAGGCACAGCCAGGGTGTTGAGAGGGTCCGGTTTGGTGGACTCAGGATTGGGTCAACGCTTTTTGCAGATGATGTTGTCCTGTTTCCTTCATCAGGCCGTGATCTTCAGCTCTCTCTGGATCGGTTCACAGCTGAGTGTGAAGCGGCTGGGATGGGAATCAGCACCTCCATATCGGAGACCATGGTCCTCAGCCGGAAAAGGGGTGGAGTGCCCTCTCAGGGTTGGGAGCGAGATCCTGCCCCAAGTGGAGGAGTTCAAGTATCTCGGAATCTTGTTCACGAGTGAGGGAAGAATGGAGCGTGAGATCGACCGGCGGATCGGTGCGACGTCCTTAGTGATGCGGGCTCTGCATCTGTCGTGGTGAAAAAGGAGCTGAGCCGTAAGGCAAAAGCTCTCAATTTACCAGTCGATCTATGTTCCTACCCTCACTATGGTCATGAGCTATGGGTAGTGACCGAAAGAACGAGATCGCGAATACAAGCGGCTGAAATGAGTTTCCTCCGCAGGGTGTCTGGGCTTTCCCTTAAAGATAGGGTGAGAAGCTCAGAGTAGAGCCTCTGCTCCTCCGCATCGAGAGGAGTCAGATGAAGTGGCTCGGGCATCTGATCAGGATGCCTCCTGGACGCCTCCCTGGTGAGGTGTTCCGGGCACATCCAACCGGGAGGAGGCCCCAGGGAAGACCCAGGACACGCTGGAGGGACTATGTCTCCCGGCTGGCCTGGGAACGCCTCGGGATTCTCCCGGAAGAGCTAGAAGAAGTGGCCGGGGAGAGGGAAGTCTGGGCATTTCTGCTCAAGCTGCTGCCCCCCGCGACCCGACCTCGGATAAGCGTAAGAGGATGGATGGATGGATGGATGAATGAAGTCCAAAACCTGCCAGAGACGTAAATGCCATGTTGGGGAACACTGTTATTAAAATAAATTGCATCTTTATCCATTAGAAATAGTACTTTGTAAAGCTATGAAGAGCTGCGCATTATTAGGAAAACAATAAGCTCATTCATTAACTACCACATTGGTTTGGTCACTATGTCATAGGCAATCAGTTCAGTATGACAAGCTTGTCATCTTTGACTCTGGTAACAGCCCCCAGCTCCTTTTTCTGCTGGGAGGTAAGAGTGTCCCCATAATTTAAATGTTTGGCTTTTACTAACAGTGAGAGGATGAAAGAGGCCGTCTTGCTGCTGGGATCATGGTTAATCCATAGTTTAAGGAGGTTGATGTAGTATTTGCGCTCTCTTGAATTCTGGTCAAGTGCATGATGAACTAAACAGTCCACCAGGCCATTGCATTCCCAGACCTCATAGGGTCCCTGCCAGTGAGCTAAAAGCTTGTAATGTGATTTGGCAACCAGAAACATAACCCTATGCCCGACTTAGAACTTTCAGAGCTGAGTGCCTCGGTTGTACAGCCGAGACTTTGCGTGCTGAGCACCCTTGCCATGTTGCTTTACCAGGAGATGCAAAACAGTAACATGCTCCAGTACATTTTGAGAGGGAGAGGAATGGCCTCACACATTCTATAGTTTATGCCAACATTTTGTCATTTACTACTAAAATATGAAAAACATTTCTGTTTTGACAATGTGTTTACACAGATTACTGTAGAAACGGAACACACATGAAATGCATATGTTTCAAATAACGATCTATTATTTCCACTCTAAAACTCCAGCACTTCACTCCCAGATAATCAAACAAGGCCTGAGCTGGGAGAACTTTGTGAACATTCTGCGACGGTGGGGGGATGGAATTGCAGGCTGCTTGCTGCTTGTCTTTATCGGCACATTTCAGAATCAGAATCAGAATCAGAATCAGCTTTATTGGCCAAGTATATGTACACATACAAGGAATTGGACTCCGGTTTTACCTAGTATTGTCCCTGATGCTGTGAGATTGACTTAAGTGTTCATGAGAGTGATGGCCTGAGGAAAGAAACTGTTCACATGTCTGGTAGTTTTGGCATACAGTGCTCTGCAGCGCCTACCAGAGGGAAGAAGTTGAAAAAGGTTGTAACCAGGGTGTGATGGGTCTGCAATGATGTTTTCTTCCCGTTTCCTGACTCGAGATATGTATAAGTCTTGAATGGAGGGCTGATCAACACCAATGATTTTTTCTGCAATCCTGACTGTCCGTTGAAGTCTGTTCCTGTCCTGTCCTGTACATATATATACACACACACACACACATACCACATACTGTACATACTTCATACAGCAGCTGATTAATCTGTGTTGTCCACTCGGGTGCCATTTTACTTTATTCCAGACAACCAGTCTTGTGGCTATAATTTTAAAACTGTTGTTTTACAATTTATTTTGTCCGGTTTACTTTCGTCTTTTATTCCCACATTTTGTAATCATGCTTTGCCCCATGCACTGCGGCCCATGTTACAAGCCCGCCTATGGTACTTTCACAGGATTAATTAATATCCTATTCCCGAATCATTTTTTTAAGCAATCAGATTCAACAATAACTTCATTTATTTGGAACTAAAAATATCCATGTATCAAAAGACCGACCCTACAAAGACCTAAGGCAAAAGGTGGCATGGCTCTACCTAACTTTCAGTTTTATTACTGGGCAGTAAACATACAAGTTATAAAAACCTGGAAACAAATAGATGAACATACACAGGCCTGGTTCGCAATAGAAGTAAAATCCTGCAGTACTTCTTTATATTCCCTGCTTTGTGCCCCAACAAATGCAAGTTGTCGCAAATATACGAATAACCCAATTGTGCTTCACTCACTCAGAATATGGAACCAATGTAGAAAGCATTTTAAGATGGAGAATCTTTTATCTGTGGCACCTCTGCAAGAGAACCACCTCTTTCAACCCTTGCAAACATATGCAGTTTTAAATATCTAGAAAAGATTTGGGATTAAATTGCTCAGAGATCTTTATATAGACAACATTTTTGCATCCTACAAAAAATTACATTCCAAATTTAACCTTCCAGCAACACATTTCTTTCACTATCTTCAAATTAGAAACTTTGTTAAACAGAACCTCTACAATTTTCCTCATCTTGCACCCTCATCCACGCTGGAAAAAATATTGCTCAATTTCAAGGACTTAGACACCATCTCTGCAATATATAGAAGCATTTTACAGTCCCTCCCTTTCAAAGTTCCAAGAGGACAATGGGAAAAAGATCTCTTAATCAATATATCAGAAAGGAAGTGGAAAGTAGCAATGCAGAGACTGCACTCGAGCTCCATATGCGCAAAGCATGCAATTATTAAGCTCAAAATTATATATTGAGCACATCTGTCTCACCTAAAACTGTCCAAAATGTTTCCAGGGCAAGATCCAACATGCAAACGCTACAATCAAGTCCCAGCCTCACTGGGTCACATGTTTTGGGCCTGGACCAAAATTTTTAAGTGCCTTTCTGACAGCCTTGGTGTCACAATCCCCCCTAATCCATTAACAGCTGTGTTTGGTGTTCTTCCAGATGGATTTGAAGTGGAGAAGTAGCTTCAACTCCCACCTCCGGCAGAACTTTGACCACATCCCAAGGGAGGTGGGGGACATTGAATCCGAATGGGCCATGTTCCGTGCCTCTATTGTTGAGGCGGCTGACCAGAGCTGTGGCCGAAAGGTGGTCGGTGCCTGTCATGGCGACAATCCCCGAACCCATTGGTGGACACCGGGGGTGAGGGATGCCGGTCAAGCCAAAGAAGGAGTCTTACCGGTCCCTTTTGTCCTGTGGGACTCCGGAGGCAGCTAATAGGTACTGGTAGGCCAAGCAGAATGCGGCTTCGGTGGTTGCTGAGGCAAAAACTCGGGTGTGGGAGGAGTTTGGGGAGGCCATGGAGAACGACTTTCGAACGGCTTTGAGGAGATTCTGGTCTACCTTCCGGCGTCTCAGGAGGGGAAAGCGGTGCAGTGTCAACACTGTGTATGGTGGGGATGGGGCGCTGCTGACCTCAACTCGGGACGTTGTGGGTCGGTGGGGGGGAGTACTTCGCAGAGGTGTAGCTAAAGTTTTCAGTGCCCAGGGACAACGGAAGATTTCGCGCCCCCTCCTGTTTGCCAAAATTCAATGGGGAAGGGAAAGAAAATTTTTAAAAATATATTTAAAATAATAGTATTTTAAGAAAAAAATTTCATATTTTTTATTTTAAATAGTTTTAAATTTTTAAATATTTTAATTTTTTAAAGTACTTTTATGCGTATATTTTCAAGGTTTCACTAAATTTATAAAGATAGAACAAAGTAAAATAATTAACACAACAATGCTTGTTCAAAAATATAATTATTCTAAAATATTATTCTATTATCTAAATCCGTCATTAGTTTTTGTAAGAAAAAATTTGCTTTCCGCATTTAAAAATGATTTTAAAGAAAGTATATAGAAAAATATAAAGCAAAATAATTATTATCTATACTAATAAAAGGCAAAGCCCTCACTGACTCACTGACTGACTGACTCACTCATCACTACTCCAACTTCCCGTGTAGGTGGAAGGCTGAAATTTGGCAGGCTCATTCCTTACAGCTTACTTACAAAAGTTAGGCAGGTTTCATTTCGAAATTCTACGCGTAATGGTCATAACTGGAACCTCTTTTTTGTTCATATACTGGAATAGAATGCACCTCCATGGCCGTGGGAGGCGGAGTTGCATATCGCGTCATCACGCCACCCATGTAATCACGTGAACTGACTGTGAACGCAGTACGTACAAAACAAGGAAGAGCCCCAAAAAGCGCTGAAGAAAACATTCATTACACAATTGAGAAGGCAGCGAAACAATAAGAAGCGAGCGAGTGACGCATACAAGCATATTCATAAGTGCAGCTACTGCGGAAACAAAGCACGGTGTAAACCGTAAGTTTAAATTAAGTTTATATAAATGCTCCCGCTGCCGTTTGCAATACCATATTCGCGACATACTAGTTTAATGAGAAGACACGAGGTATAAACGAGACTTTGGATCACTTTGTAACGGAGTTAAAATTGCTGTAGCGAGAAACTTTTAAGTGCCGGGTC
Organism: Erpetoichthys calabaricus; assembly: GCF_900747795.2. Lineage (NCBI taxonomy): Eukaryota > Metazoa > Chordata > Cladistia > Polypteriformes > Polypteridae > Erpetoichthys > Erpetoichthys calabaricus. Next base: position 4,227,301 of record NC_041395.2, on the reverse strand, counting down.
TTAGCTAACATTAAATAAAGCCGTGGACATCGCAACATCACACAAGAGAGCGGCTCACGTGAACATATGAAGCGACTGACACATACAGACATATTCATGAGTGCAGGTACTTCAGAAACAAAGCACCGTGTAAACCTAAAGTTTAAATTAAGTTCATAGACCTACAAATGGTTGCCATTGATTTGAGGACAAAATTGCTTTTCTCCTGTACAACTATAAGTTGCATTCTCAACAGTAAGCTTGCACGGCTTGGTCATATTACAACCAGAGTGCTGAACTGACAATGTGGTATACAAAGAGAACTATAACAATCGTAATAAACGAACAAAAAAACAGCGGAGAACCCGTGGATTAAATAAAAAGGCTGCTTCCTAGGCGAAGCAAGGAAAAAGGAAGACCTTATATGGCGTTCGTTTATAAAACAGCGGAAAAGCTGTGTAAAGGCTGCTTCACAAAAAAACAGCAGAGCGCCTTATATGAGCAGGCAGTCAGCTAAAGAAGGGAATCAATAAATAACTATAATCGTAATAAACGAACAAAAAATAGCAGAGAATCCACGGACTACATAAAGGAAATGGGTACCTGTCACTCACATGCGTCATTCGTCACTTTTCATTTCCACTCTTTATGAACAGCCAATCAGAGGTGTGAGTGATGGCAGAAGGCGTGTGGAATGAAGATTAATAAACGCAGTCCATTGGTTTATTGAAATATCAATCAAATGCTTTCTCTTTGCTGCCATCATCACTCGACATTAAATGGCATTAAATGACTTTGGATGTCTGGAAATGATAGTTATTTGTAAAAAGATAATGCATTGCTTTTAGTGCCTTTTTTGAGATTTTACAATAGCAACATTAGACAATAAATATCCTTTGCTGTCATATTTTTTTCCACAAATTGCTTTGTTTTAGCCCAGCTCTAAATAATAATGGAGCATATACCAATTAACCCTAACCTGCTTATCTTTTATTTTCTGTATTATAGTGAATGCTGATCCTTCCATTCACACATTGGATTATGTGGATTAAAGGAATTGGACAGCAGATTTTTCATTTAGCATGGAAAGATAACTGCATCTTTAGAAGAATATTGAAATGAATATGGTAAAGTGCAAATCATTTAATTCATTAATTTGCCTATATTTTTTTAGAATTATTTTAAATAAATATGAAAAACAGCCCTGTAATGAGCACCGCTGCAGCTTCTGTGCTCGGTCAAATATATCAAAATGGAAAAAACACTAAAATTAAACTAAATAAAAGCGATGCTGTATATCAATAATATGCTAGTGAGAGCAATGTCCAGAGAGATGACATTCAAACTAATGGACTGTGCTTACATCTTACTAATCTGCATTCTGCACACCCCCTGCCATCACTCACACAACTAATTGGCTTTGTTAAAAAAGACTGAAAATGAAAAAGTGATGAGCAACGCATGATAAGCGACAGATGAGTACTGAAGAGTGCGCCATGATGACCAAGAACTGTGTAGTGAGGAGTGATACGAGATGAAGTACAAGTGAGTAGTGAAGAATGATGAACGGCTATTGCTGAGTGACGAGTGACGAGTGACCACTGACACGAAGTAATCCCAATGCTTGATGACTGAGGAAGTGAAAAACGACCAAGTCCTAAAATGGACACCACACACAAGACAGCAATGAACATGATGAGGTGTCACAGCAAATGTCTGCTCTTTTATTACATGTCTTCTGTCTCTTAAAGTTTTATTAGTTTTCTAATGTATTGTAATATAATTGTTAGATAATTAGTATAAAGTTATACTTACTGTATATATTAAAGTTATAATTGACCTTAATAAACACCATAAATACACATTAATATGTGAGCAACCAAACAGCAAACACACAGACTTCATTCTCAGTGAGAGTCGGTGATGTTTCTTTATAAAATTACTAAGTAGATCAGTAGAAGAAGCAAAGACTAGAATAAGTTAGCCTGACTCACCAGTGACTACTTTGCAGCAAACATTAGGATGAATTACACAAGATAATCAATGTGCCTTAGTTATCAGTGGAATCTGCCGTTAAAAGTACGTTAAAAATAAGTTATGTTACCCTTTCTCTGAACACTGGGTTTGTTAAAGTGGAAAATGTCTTATTTTATAGAAACCTCTCAATAAGAAGTATAACATGGAACTGGAAAACTTAAGAAACCAATTTCTAAAACAACATATTACTAATGGATCAGTATTATTTTGTGGGGGATAAAATGTAAGACGCTTACACACACAATCAGGGTTACCTTTTTCTATGAAGTAAAAAAGAACACATCTAATGGAAAACTTGCCTTTATTTCCAAACAGACTGTATCAATGATTCGTTTAATTTTTACACCCACAGTGCAACATGGCAGCCATAGTCCTGATGGGCAGTTCTGCTTGGGTTCTACCAGCGGGAGCTGCTAGGAGCTCCTAAAGAAAACCTCTGCTATATAAGAAGGTTCTGCTTGACCCAGAACTGCTTCTTGGTTGTAATGACGTCACATCAGAAATACACTAGGGTCCAACTTAAAAAGACACCCAGACAAGTCAGAGTTGGGAAAGGAGAAGGACAACACTCACCTGGATAGGAGTAGAGAGAAGAGAAAAGGATGGATTGTATTGTTGTGCTGTGCTCACTCAAGAGGACCCTTTTAAAGGTATGCTAGATTTTTAATGAAAGCATTTGGTTTGAACCCAGGACTGTATGTGGTCAATTTATTTCTGGTGTTTGGAGCTCACTGACACCCCTTAGTGGCCATTTTTATAATTTAGGTTCAGGATAGGTCTTCAAGGCACCTGCCCCCAACGCTATCCTACACACAATGTACTGGACCCTTATGGTTCTTCCTACTGGTTGTGGACCCAGTTGAGCATGAACCCATGTTGAAACTTTGGGTTGTTCCCGGCCTAGTCCCATAAAAGAGGAGTCATAATGGTCCAGTATACTGTGACTTGGATAGCAATTGAAGGCCCAGCAAGGCTCCACAGGCCGATGGTATTTGCTCAGAGTTCTTACAGGCTCTGGATGTGGTTAAGCTATCTTAGATGACATGCCTCTTCAATACTGCATGGAGGGTGGGGACAGTGGCTCTGGATTGGCAAATTGGGGTGGCAGTCCCCATGTTTAAGAAAGAGGACCAGAGGGTGTGTTCCAGTTTTAGACCTGGGAAGGCTTATGCCAGGGTCCTGGAAAGAAGGATCTGACTGGAGAGAAGGACCCTGGAAAGCTGCCACCTTTCCCCTATTCCATCAGTTCTGTTCTGGACTTTGATTTGTGCACATCAGTGCTATCACTTTATTCAATTTTGCAGCCAGGAAATAATATATGGATGGCTGCCCCAAACCTTGCTATGGCTCTTGGTCGAGTTTGTGACATGAGACATTGGTTTACTTTACTTGAAGTAAGTCAGACTTGTCTCCGGTGAGTGTTGGACTCCTATTTCAACAATTCTGTTCATAATTTTCATGGACAGAATTTCTAGGTGCAGCCACAGAATGTAGGGTGTCCAGTTTGGTGGCCTTAAGACTGCATCTCTGCTTTCTGTAGATGAGGTGGTTCTGCTGGCTTCATTGGGCTGTGACCTTAGATGTGCACTGGTTTGGTTTTCAGCCGACTATCTAGCAGCCACAATCAGGATTAGCACCTCCAAGTCTGAGACCATGGTTTGTTGCTGGAAAAGGGTGGAGTAACTGCTTCAAGTTGAGGATGATGTGCTGCCTTGAGCAAAAAAGTTTAAGTACCTCAGTATCTTGTTCTTGAGTGAGGAAAGAAGGGAATAGGAGATCAACAGGCAGATTGGAGCAGTGTCTGCAGTTATACAGATGTTGTACTGCTCAGTCGTGGTGAAGTAGGAGCTGAGCAAAAAGGTTGTGAACAGTGACTGAAAGAGCTCAATCGGAGATACAAATGGCCGAAATGAGTTCCCATTGTAGGTTGTCTGGGCTCATCCTTAGAAATAGTATGAGAAGTGCAGACATTTGGAGAGGCTAAAAGTAGAGCCGTTGTTCCACTGCATCGAAAGGAGCCAGTTGAGGTGGTTTTGGCATCTGATTAGGATGCATCCTGGATGCCTCCATGGGGAGGTGTTTCAAGCATGTCCAATGGGGAGGAGACCTTGAGGCAGGCCCAGAACATTCTGGACAGATTATATCTCTCAGCTGACCTAAGAACACCTTGGTATACCCCCTGAGGTATTGGAGGATGCAGCAAGGACAAGAAACGTTTGGACATCATCATTTAGACTGTTGCCATTGCTACTGGGACCTGGATAAATGTAGAAAATGGATGGATGGATGGATGGACATGATCCATGGATTTTAGCAGTCAAATATGAGTCTCTATTCACTCTGAAGATGGATAGCCCATCCAGCTTTATCACCAGAATTACAATGTTGTGAAGCCATGTTTCAGTATCATTGCACACTGGTTAGCATGCTGAAGCCTGAAGTAGCCATGTTTATTATCCATTGATTGGATGTTCACAAGCAGAATTGATGGTATCACTGGTGTGATGGGATTGGCCTCTAGCCTCCAGCTAGCGCTGACACACTTTCCTCACTTCTGCTTCCACTTGTGTTTTGGCCTCATCTGTTTACTTTCTTGCTTCACCAAATACAGTTACTCTCTTGGAAGTTCTGAAGGGTTATTAGAGCATTTACACCTAATTTTGAGTAAGATCTGCCACTTTTATACATAAATCTGTGCATTGCCAATACACAATTCCATATTGCAAATTGACTTTCTAGACAAAGACAGGAAAGGAATAACATTTAATACTAAGTTCTCCTCAGTACTGCTAGCCACTGATAGCTTGGCTGCTCTTATACTATGCTATTCCTGCCATACTGTGCTGCAGACCCCATAAACTTGTAAATTGTTGTAGGTCCCTGAAATAAACTGTCTAGCCCAATATAATTACAAAATTATGTAAAATCAAAATATGATTTGCCCTAAAAAATGTCAACCATATCTCAAAAAAGTATGCAAAGAAGGCAAACTCACCATCCAGTCAATTCACAATGTCATAGTATACTTTGAATTAAATTGGCCTTTAGCGATGCAGTAAAAGCCGACAGCACCAAGCCTATTGTCATGTTAATTGTTTAATGTTATTTTACTGCATCTTTGCCTCCGATGTTACACCAAACTGAGGATTATTGTTGTTGTTACAGTTGCTATTGTTTTATTCTTTATGCTGTAACCTCTAATTCTTTGTCTAACCCCCATATTTATGACAAGTTGCTACCAATGCTGTCCAACATACTCTATAATATGAGAAAAGGGTAAGGTATTAGGTAGGAAGATTCTGATGTATAAAATATTTCCAAGAAAGATATGGTTGTGTACATTTTTATAGAATATTTATCTTCAGTGCTGATATCATCATTTGGTTTTATCTTGTAAAGTGCCCTTGACTTAAATAAAATGAAATATTATTACAGTTTTTATTTTCCACAAAAGAAATTTACTTTGAATTTTCTTTGTGTGATATGAGCCTGTAAAGCACACATCCTGTGAACACACTACAAAATAATAACATTTTAAAATCAATAAAAGTCTAAACAGCATTCACCTTAAACACCACAATTTAAGTAAAGACAGTTGCTGACCTCTAACCTGGTTTTGAACGCAAGTTTGATGTGAAAGACGCCATTTAAACCTTTCACTGCTCCAGCTAATGGATTTTCAAGCTAATGCCATCACAGATGTGTACATTTCTAAAACATTACAATTTCTGCAGTCCAGGCGCCTTAACACCAGAATACGCAGCAGGCCTCACTCATTCTTCACAGCTCCATTGGCGCTCTCTTGTATGTTTTGATATTTGTACTTTAGTGTGTAAAAATAAATCAGTTAAGTTGGAGAGTCACACAAGACATCAGTTCCTTCCTGTCAAGCTAATTAGTTTTTGTAAAAATGACACCCAGACGCAGTGGCACTTACTTGAGACTGATGTGGCCTTGGAGAGTCAGAAGGTTTGTCACAAAGTGTCCCTCCAGGTCACAGCTGCTGAGGTCCAGTTGACTGATGCTCCAGTGTCTCAGGATTATGGACAGATTACTAATAAGATGAGGTACTTTGATTGTGGACTGCCACCAACCCTTGAGGATGACCATCTCTTTTACACTGACAGATGTGTTTTTTCTTTTTGTCCTTATTAACTTTGAGATAAGTCTTGCTGTGACATCAGTTATTCTAGGATTTAAAAGAGATTGACTTCAATTTGAAAAAGCAGTTTAACTGATTGTTCTTGTGACAGTTGACAACAATTAGAGGTGTTTCTACTAAAGGTAATAAAGAACTGAAGGTCACTTGTTCAATAATTGTGACAATTAAGAATACGCACAGTTAACATGTAACTGTATAAACCCTGACTTTATCTGCTTTCTAGTGGTCTGCGATTGACCTGAACAAACTGACTTTAATAAAAACATGAAAAAGTCTTCTGATCATATGAACAGTGCTTTTAGATTTGCACATTCTTACTCTAAACAGATTTCTCTCATCATACATTCAAACGTGTCAAGAACTCTTTCTGTAAATTGCACACAGCACACCGTACCTCAATGTTTGAAGATGCGTCCATGATTTGCACAACAGCAGTAGTCCTCTCAAAGTTATGGCTTTAGGAGTCAGCGTCAGACTCAGATCTCGTCTACAAAGAGACATTAATTTCCCCAGATATTTACAGGAGCTGTTCTTCAGACAAGTCCATTCAATTTCTATTTTCTGACCCAACTTTTTTAGCAGGAGCTTTGCCTGACGTTGGCCTCCTGTGTAAAGGACTTTAGAGCAGGTCAACAGGACGTCCTCATTGCAGCTGTTAAATTAAAAAAATAAATGATGTTAAATTGATGGGTAATGACATTTTGAATCAAATAATCGAATGATGACTTGTGTTTGACAAAACGAGCACTGAGTGTAAATAACATTTTCAAAGTACATCAAAATAATAAACCAGTTACATCAGAGTACTGTTTGTAGACTGCAGGTCAATTTTACTGAATTTTAGATCTCCTAACTAGCAAACCTCAGCATATCTGGATTAGCAGCTTCACATCCTCCATGCTGATTATCAGCACTCTGGGTAGTGTGCTGAGCTGACTTCTGTGACTGTGTAGCCAGAATCAACTCCAACACCACCATCACATTAGCTTAAGACACCACCATCATAGACGAGCTATGATGACATGGCTTACAGAGAAGAGGTCTACCTGTCAGGACAACAATCTCATCCTTAACGTCAGCAAAACCAACAAGCTGGGCAGAGATGTCAGAAAGAAGACCACACTGACATCTGCATTGGAGAAAATGATATTCAGAGGGTCAGTAGCTTAAAATACCTTGCAGTGGCCATCACTGATGAACAGAAACGGTGGAACACAGCACCTTGGTGTCCAAGAGAAACTCAGATTTCTCCATCTTTGCTCACTAACATCTATAGGTGCACAGTGGAGTTTGATCTCTTTGACTGTTTATAGAAGCCTAGTATGATACTTGTTCAGTCTACGACTGCAGGGCACGTCAGAGGGGCCAGACTAACATCACTGGTCTCTCAGAGGACCCACGACACTTTTATTGATGTTTGTCTATAATGTGTGATGCACCTATTGTGATAGGTCTGTCAGTCCCCAGTGGACTAATTTTGTTGAAATGTGACACACTTATTCTTCAAGGAAATTTGCCAAGACAGTTCAATTTTAGTTGGGTTATCTTGAATTGATGGTTCTGTACATCGTTTTAAAATTTTAAAATATCCCATTGAAAAGCATTGACAAAATGGCAAACTCGTCTATTTTAAAATGGAGAAACATTCTGTGCGATTTCAAGTACAAATTAGTTACTGTTTCAATTTCACATTGACAACAACTTGTATATTTTGCATATTTTTTTCTTTTTCACCTCTGATAGCCGCTATTGACGGTGATGAGATCCCCAATACAAACTACTGAAAAACCAGCAGGTTACTTGACATCACTGGCTGTTTGCATTCAGTCAATCGAGCATCTGCCTGTCCAGCTGGGCGCACAGTAAACCTTTCCATCAGGTGTTTTCTGGTTTATGAAATCTTCCCAGTGGCTTGACTGGAAACGGAAGAGAAGAGAACCAGCGCACCAGCATTTCACTCCTCCCAGTGTCTTAAGCCAGTGTTCCCCGTGGACCAGCTCAGGTTTGTAGACATTTCTGTGAACAGGTAGGCGTAGTAAGTATGTCAGCGCTGTTAGTGCCTACTGCCGGTCAATGAAAGCTGTCTGTAAACTGTCACCGGTCCACAGAGGTCCACTGCCGGAAACCCAGAAGCAACCCGCTCTTCTATTGTTAATTGATCAAGTCGCTGAAAACCTCACAGGGGAGCCCCGCTATTTGATTGAATGTTAATCACACAAGCCACTGAAGACTCCATAGAGAACCCCCCGGGTCAAGAAAGACATCCTCTAACTAAGAACAGTCCACTCTTGTCAAATGGATTGAAAACCACAGTAGCTTAAAAGATCTTCCTAACTGCAAAACTATAAAACATAAGTAAAGAAAACAAAATGTCATCTAGATGGGAATGAAGATCCCTGTGGAGTGACTATTTCACCAACAATAATTTACTAGGTGACCAGATGTCCCTGTGATGGGGACAGTCCATATTTCAGGCTGTGTGTTCCAATAAATAACTGAATTTTTTTTTTGTTCTTTATTTCACCTTATACAATTTCTTGTATTAGGAATTTGTTAGTTTTTCGCATACCCCTTGGGGTCAGAGTGCAGGGTCAGCCATTGTACAGCCAGCGCCCCTGAAGCAATTACAGGTTAAGGGTCTTGCTCAAGGGCCCAGCAGAGTAGGATCTCTTTTGGCAGTGACGGGGATTCAAACCAGCAACCTTCTGGATACCAGCGCAGATCCTTAGCCTCAGAGCCACCACTCCACCCAAATTAATTAATTAATTATATCAAATGTCCCAGTTTTAACAGATTGCACATCAATAAAGTTTTTCAGTGCCACAGCATTGCTTTGTTGAAATGAACATCGTCACAAAACGTTTACAGCAGCAAGCACGAAAACTCCAAAGGGGAAACCTGCTTGATTAACAACTCTTGTTAAATTTCAACAGCATAGCGAGAAGAAACAAGAAGAAGACAAAAACACAGCACTGGCCGTGTTCTGCCTTTTGCACAGTCCTGGTGGGATGGCCTTTGGCCCCCACAATCCTAAAATAAACGGATAAGGGTCCTGAAGTGACCAACTGAACTCAGTCCATTGAGGGCTATGGTGTCTGCGCTGCCCTTGAATTTACCTGGATGTTACGCCACGAGTACCTTTTTGTAACTTGTTTTATTTCGAGTTCTGTCTCATTGTAACATTTTGGACTTGTGTAACATGCAATGGTTTTGAAAAGCAAAAAGCAAAAAAGACAGGCGTGCATTAACTCGACCAGCTGCTACACTTCCAGGCCAAGACAACAAGCCACACTCCACTGAACTCTGAGTTTCCCAAAATGATTTTCCAATCAGCATCTTTGATCTGGTTATGAATGTGTTGACTCGTGGGACAAAAGAGCAATCCCCCCAGTGCAGGCTTTGTGCTGATGGCGTTGTGTTGTGTAACACCAGAAAGGGGGACGTGCAGAGGAAGTTGGAAGAATGGAGAAGGACTTTGGAAGATAGAAGGTTGAAGATGAAAAGAAGAGGACAGACACAGGGCACAAAGCAGGAAACAAACCGCGGGCAGGATGCCAACCCACCGCAGGGTTCACACACACACACACACACTAGGGACAATTTAGAATCACCAGTGCACCTAACCTTCATGTCTTTGGACTGTAGGAGGAAACCCACAAAGACATGGGGAGAGCATGCAAACTCCATGCAGGGAGGACCTGGGAAGCAAACCCAGACGGGTCTAATAACTGCGAGAAGGCAGCGCTACCCACTGCACCACCATGCCACCCCACAAGATGACAAGGACAAAAAATATTAAGAAAACAAATTAAACAAATTAAAAATAGGTAAGAATAATAAGGAATAAATAACTTACAAAAAATAAATCAATATAGATTTAGATACAATACAATTTATTTGTGTATAGCCAAAAATCACACAAGGAGTGCCACAATGGACTCTCTAAGAAGACAAGAAAAAACTCCCAAAAAAACTTATATCAATATAGACTTATATAAACTACATACAGAATTAACAGAAAAGTAGAGCATTTATAATTAGTAATGATTATTATGTATCTAACCGTAAGTCCAATGATAAAGTCAGATGGCCTCTAGTTAAGATGGAGAAAAAAAACAAAATCTGCAGATGTTCAAAGTGGGCCAAAGACCACCTGACCAGCCCCCACTGGGCATTCTATCTACTGTAACATAAATGTTCTTAAGTCATGCCTTATTGTAGTTTCTTATTATACACACACATGTTTTACAAATGAACAATATTGCATGTATACAGACTGTGTGTTATTGTCTAATTCTATATTAAAACAACAAACTGCCTTCTTTATAACTTCAATAATACAGTATATTCACTATTTACAGCATGTACCAAGAAACTCCACACGTCAAACACGCACAAACAGTCACATGCAGGAGACATGAGCTGGTACTAAATGTCAGAATAGAATTTGAGTAATGAACTGAATGGACAAATGAAGACAAAAATTCTGTCAGCACAATCCTGACATTAGCAGCCAAAACCTCACCGGCAGCAAAGGGTCTTTACAGACGAGTGACAATTTCCATAGTGGACCAACAGCCCTCTCTATGGCTCTTCAGTCCAGAGCTGAGGCTTCAACATGCCATACTGTAACACCATCAGTTTGAACAACCTCAGTGGTACTAAAAGTGTCATCTTGCTCATGTCTCACATCCTCAGATATCTTAGAGAGCAAAGGTGCTGATGAGACTTCATATTGATGGATGCCAGTGTTTTCTGTCCACCTAATCCTCTCTGAGGCCATGGAACATTAAGTTGCTGACAATTATCACATATTAATTAATGGTTGTATGGCTCCTTCTCTTTGTACCTCAGTATTTTGACCTCTGCTTTGCTTTTATCCATTTTGTGTTAGGATTAATGGTGACAGTTTGTATTCTCTTAGATAGATAGATAGATAGATAGATACTTTATTAATCCCAATGGGAAATTCTTTTGCTTATATCAAGTTTAAGGCCCAGTTTGCTACGAGTTCATTTTTAATGTAAAGTACAAAATTAAATAACAGCACAAACTAATGAAAAATCTCTTTTCAAATACATTTTATACTTTTGCTGCTATCAGTTTTACTGTTTTTTTCTTTATTAATGTTTCTTTATATTAATATTAATTTTATACTGCTTTATTGGGTCAATGTATATTGTTAAGAGCACCTGGTGTAGGTGATTGCCATATTCCCACAGGAGTCAGCAGCTGAGAAGAGACATCTGTAGTACAAAGCACCATGGTGAGCGGGTACCTGCTTTGGTAACTGGCACACATGTAGCTTAACTGTTTGGTTGGCTTATGCTAAGCTAGAAGGTTTCTTGGCTTAAAGATAAGAGGATAAGGCTGTACACATGGGGTGCTGTAAAGCAGCTATATTGAGGCAAAATTCCACATTGATATACTATAATATCCCTCTTTAAAGTTCCCTCTTTAACCTTCTTTTTCTTCTTCTTTCAGCTGCTCTTGTTAGGGGTTGCCACAGTGGATTATCTTCTTCCATCTCTTCCTGTCCTCGTCATCTTGTTCTGTCACATCATCACCTGCCTGTCCTCTCTCACCACATCCATAAACCTTCTTTTAGGCCTTCCTCTTCTCCTCTTACCTGGCAGCTCCATCCTTAGCATACTTCTCCAAATATACCCCTCATCTTTCCAAACCAACACAATCTCGCCTCTCTGACTTTGTCTCCCAACTGTTCAACTTGAGCTGACCCTCTAATGTCCTCATTTCTAATCCTGTCCATCCTTGTCACACCCAATGCAAATCTTAACATCTTTAACTCTGCCACCTCCAGCTCTGTCTCCTGTGCCACCGTTTCCAACTCATATAACATAGCTGGTCTCACTACTGTCCTATAGACCTTCCCTTTCACTCTTGCTGATACCCGTCGGTCACAAACCACTCCTAACACTCTTCTACACCCATTCCACCCTGCATGCACTCTCTTTTTCACCTCTCTTCCACAATCCCCATTACTCTGTACTGTTGATCCCAAGTATTTAAGTTCATCCACCTTCGCCAGCTCTACTCCCCTCATCCTCACCATTCCACTGACCTCCATCTCATTCACACACATGTATTCTGTCTTGTTCCTACTGACCTTCATTCCTCTTCTCTCTCTAGAGCACATCTCCACCTGTCCAGGGTCTCCTTGACCTACTCCCTACTCTTGCTACAGATTATAATGTCATCAGCAAACATCACAGTCCACGGGGACTCCTGTCTAATCTCGTCTGAAAACCTGTCCATCACCATTACAAATAAGAAAGGGCTCAGAGCTGAGATTCTTACTGCTATGCCATGGAAGGTGTTGTCTTATCTTTGAACCTTTTGTGAAAGTGTTTATTTGATCTTTGGACTGCAGGCTTCACACATTATATAGTTTATTTGTACATTTTGTCATTTATTAATAAAATATGAAAAACATTTCTGTTTTAACAATGTGTTTACACAGATTATTATAGAAACGGAACACGCATGAAATGCATATGTTCTAAATAATGATCTTTTATTTCCACTATAAAACTCCAGCACTTCACTCCCAGATAATCAGGGCATGAGCTGGGGGAACTTTGTGAACGTTCTGCAGCTGTGGGGGGATGGAATAGCAGGCTTCTTGCTGCTTGTCTTTATCGGCACATTTACAGGACAAAAGACACTGATGGAGAGGTGCGAATGGATTTAAGGTGGTCCGGATCTATGAGTTTTTTCATAGGCTCTGGTAATTCTAGTGTTAAAGTAACTAATGTGTCAAAAGACTGCCGAGTGAAACTGAGCTTCTAAATAAACAGACAAGGCCATGTTGGCGTGCATAGATGGTGAAGTAGGGACTGGACAGTGTTTGTGAGATGCATTTCTCTAAAGTTTTATTGGCTTGTATACTAAAGATCTTCTTTGAAAAAGTGAACATATCATTATTTTTATATTTGGTTCTGTTTTCTTTATATTTTCTCCTTTCTTCTTGCACTTTAGGCAGGAGTCAGCACTAAAATAATTCTTTTTGTTATAAAACCTGATAATAACCAAAACCAATATTTTTGTATTTTGCTTTTGTTAATGAAACATCTTACTACATATTTCATCTCTATAATCATTTTACATTCTACTTCAGTGTTCCAGATCATGCTGTAATCAGTTGTTGCATATGTGGATCCAGATGGTCAGCTCTAGTGAGCTCCTGAATGTTTGATCTAAAATAGGCACTTTATGGAGGGACTGAAATGCTTTGATTTGCTGTGCCATTTTCTGTTTGACGTCAATTCTTGCTGTTAAGGTCCATGTAGCCTGACTGGAGTTGTTTAATTTGTCTTTTCGTTTTCTTAAGATGTGTTAAGTTAGTAAAATGAGATGTATGTGCAGCTGGGGGGGGGCAGCATCTTTTCTCATAATTTGACATAATCAGCACCCACAGGCTTATGGACTTGCCAGGTTTCTGAATATTATACCCAAATTTCCAGTGAAATTAAAAACACAGAAATAAAAGTTGCCACTAATCTGTGTCCACAATTAAAATGTAACAAGTCCTGTCCCATCAAGTGCCCCTTCTCCCCTTTTGAGCCATAGTCCACCAAAATGTCTGCACTTCACTGCCACTCAGCCAACCCTTACATACTTTGGGCATGTTAGCTTTGAGCATTTGGCTACAATGTCTCCAGAGTTAAGATCATTTTTCATTAAATCGCTCTTCTCATCCTTATAACTTACATTTTGTTTCCCCAACCCCATGGTGTCCAGAATCATCCTATTTTTCTGAATGGTCCCTGTAATGTGCTCTTCTCTTTAGTGCTAATTCTATAACTTCTTCCAAAATATTTCCTACAGTGTAATTTCCTAATTCGTCTTTAATTTCAGATGATAACATCCTCAGTTGAATGAAGAGATACTAACACATCAGCCCACATCAGTCCCACCATTGTCTAACACTTTTACACTTTTATTATTCTGATTAAACTGTCAGCTACCTCAGAACAGACAGGAATATCGAAAACTCTTACTAACCTCTTAATAAAATAATCTCAAGAGGAGAAAAGCAAGATGGATGATTTGCATCGTATCTTATGAACACCCATTCAAGTGGCTTACAATGCAGAAGTGAAATAATAAAAGTTATCTTTGTCCTGACATTCAGGTGTGTTGTGGATTGCTGATCAAATATCAGGGATTCCATGAAATCACCGGAGAATCCTGAGGGGTGAGGCCTTGTTGGCTCTTAGAGCTACTCATTTTGAGAAGGTCCAGGATTCTGTTGTGCCTTACGCAGGATGAGACAGGACTAGGAGATGGACTGGACAAAATTCAGAGTCAGAAATACCAGCAAGGGTCGATACCAGCGTCAAAATAATCCAAACTACTAAACCCAATACGCAATCCAAACCTACAAAAGCAAGGAGACCCAGCAGAGGTTCTAAACCGTTAAGTCTTCTCACACAACAACTTGTTGGGTTTCAGCCAGGGTTTTTTGTACTGATTTGTAGTTTCATTAAATTATTACTTTGTTATTCTTTTTGCTTATAAATGTGTATTCCATGACTAATACTGGTTGCCTTTTTGGTTTGAGTTTCTCCTTCTTGTAAGATATGTAGGAACATTTAATCTAATTTTGAACTTTAAAAACAGTTTACCCATTCTTGGGCCGAGTCAGGAAAAAGCCTATGGGTAGCAGTTGGAAGTAAGCTGGACTGGGTGAGCTTCTTCTTGGTTGACCAGTGGAAGTTCTGGTCTGGTTTTACAGGAACATCTCACTCACACGTGAACTAACAAAGTATTTAAGTGCAGAAGAAGAGAAGAGCTGATAATTTATCAGGAGAGGAAAAACAATCAAATTCATCTGAAAACAAAAATTCAATTTGGGATAAAATCCAACAATAAACTAAAAGGAGTGTCCATCAGAGTGATGTTAGTCATCCAGTTAATAGTGAAAGCCTGAACACGAGTGTCTCTCTGCCAACCAGTTTAACTGAAGACACAGAAGCGCTAAGGGTGGAATGAGCCCTAACCAGAAGTCCTATCTGTTCTCTGCCTGTTGTGGACATGTGTATGTGTTGCATGTCCTGCAGAATGTACAGCTAAGGTTTTCCTGCTGACAATGCAAACCATTTCAATTAACAAAAATATATAGTTTCGGTTAGACTTGTTAGGGAAAACACATTTGTTAAAGGACCACACTAGAAACCTGATAGCTATTAGGCCAAATTAGATTGACTCGGTTTGTTTAGACAATTCGGCCATTTCTGATTTGGGCTTAGGCTGTGCAGGCCCCACTCGGACAAAGTCAGCAGCGCCAGTTCAGCCTCAGGGTGAGTGGGTAACGGTGAGATGGGGACTAGGAAGTCAAAATTTAGTCTCTCAGCACCCAGGCCACCAAATCTGACACAGAACAGATTCTCAATACTCAGTAGAGCATCTGTTGAGGCAGAAAACAAAGTGGTTATAATTAGTGTCTCCATAATGTGGAATGTTAGACTGGCTGCATGGCTGACTAAACAGAGCCCCATTTTAAATCACAGGCTGTTGTTTATCCCTGTGTTATTATTCTGTAGCTGCTGTCCAGAATCCCTGTTGTGAGGAATCTTATAACTTTAACCATGAAACAAAATCTAAATTACTTGATAATAACCAAATAATAAAGAGCATAATTAGACTAAGGGTTAAAACAGACTCTCCACCATGGGTACATGTATTAGTAGTTTAATTCAAATTAAAACAAAAAACATCTTTGAAGTGCTACTTACTAAAGATTTTCTATCATGGAAATAAATGTGGTTTGGTTAATGATATTATATTAAATACAAAATTTGATTTGTGCCTTCTTACTGAAACCTGGCTTAGTAAATCTGACGCTAGTCTCTTAGATGAGGCATCACCAATTAGTTTTATATTCCTTCATGAATCAAGCAATCTTGAGACATCAAGGAGGTGGTCTTGGGATAATTTTGTAATGTGAACACAAACCTTTTCTAAAAATTCAGGGGAATTGACATCATTTGAGACACTGGATATTAAAACAGATTCTAACACAATTACTGTATTTCCTAGGCTTTGGATGCTGTAGCTCTCAATAAAACAAAAGTGATTAAAGTGCATAGAAACTCACCCTGGTTTAACGAGAACACTTGAGCTCTTAAATTAGACAGTGTGGTGCAGTGGTTAAAGCTTTGGACCTCAAACCCTAAGGCTGTGGGTTCAAATTCTGCTACTGACACGGTGTGACCACAAGCAAGTCAATTGAACTGCCTGTTCTCCAAATTGAAAAACTAAAAAAAATGTAACTAATTGTATTATAAATGTTGTAAGTCAGCCAAATATTTAAATGAAAACTTGAGTGTAGATGGAGAGAACAAAACTGCAGGTCTTCACATGCGCATGAACACAGAGTGTTAAAAAGTATAAAAAAGCTCTCTTTAAAGCCTGCTTGGACTACTGCTCTACATTTATAGATACAGTAAAAAAACAATAATAATTCTCATTTTATATTTAGAACAGTTGCTAATCTAACAAATAGAAATTCCAAACAGCAATGGAAAATCTCCACAGACATTAGCAGTGCAGACTTGAACTTCTTTAATGAGGAAAATTGACAATATGAGATCCCAAATCTCAGCATCACCTTACATACTTGTAACGGCCGACCCCTTTACCCAGCCGGCAGCTACACTCCCAAGACCTGTGGTTTGGATAATTGACTGAGAAATAATCTTACTATCAAGCCGTACTTCTTACCAATTAAACTTTTCCCCCCACAATCGACGGTGAAAAATATAAGCACACAAAAACAAGATGTAAAATTTAAACGGGTTATATGTATTAAGTAAAATAAGACATGCAAAAAATAGAAACATATAAATATAAATATCCCTCCACCCCAGCAATAACAAGACACCACCAAATATATATATATATATATATATACAACAAAAACCCTCCCTTGTCCCTATAACAAATAAACACACAACACGAATAACAACAATGAATGATAAACTGAAAATGAATAAGAACGTGAGTCCGGTAATAAAGAAACTGTCCTGAAAGCGGATGATTGAATTCGTGAAATTGCGTTGTTTGATTCTTCCCGGAAAAAATGGAACAGCCTCACCGTGAATCCTCGTGTGTGTGGTGGATGATTAAGTCCTACCCCGGGGTCTCTCGTGATGAGGTCCTTGAAGTAAATCCGGCAGATGGAAAAACAAACTGGATGGATAAGCACGATATGGAAAACAACAAGTACAGTGTGGTCGTGATTGTGAAAAAAAATCTCCTTCTCTCCTCTCTCTTCCTTCTCCTCCTGCTGGCTTAAATAATCCTGTGACGGCTGGGATTGATTGATTGTAAACAGGTGTTTTCCAGGTTTGCGGCTGTGGTCTCCTTCCATCATCCGTCCCCCTTTACGGGGACGGCATTAACTGATGCACAAAGAGTAAATGGGACAGCGAAACGAGACGCCCTCAGAACTGACATTTAACACTATGTGGCCCCGCTACATACTTAATACACGATTAACAACTCTGTCTCATTTTGAACACTCAACTTTAGCAATTTTAATTTGGTAACAGAACAGGAAGTCTTAAATTTCATTTGTAGGTGAAATTTCTAGGGTTCATTAGACCAGTCCAACTAAACTAGTAAAAAACTCAATGGATGTTCTGGCAGCTCCTGTTTTTACCTTATCAACAGTTCATTACTGAATGGTGCTGTTCCTGATGCGCTAAAAGTGTCAGATTGTTACTTAGACTTAAAATTATTAACTCATTTTTACAGTATCGTTTCTTTCTAAAATATTTAAAAAAGTAGTCACCATGCAGCTTCAGTCTCACCTTACACATCACAATTTATTTAAGAAATCCAGTTTGGCTTCCGCACCGGTCATAGTACAGGATTGGCACTAACGTGTTGTAAATGACATTCTAATATACTCTGATGAAAGAAATTCCTCAGCAATCTTGTTAGATTTTAAGTTCAGCATTTGACAGCATTGATCATTTTGACTGTTACAGGTGAGGGACGCTGGCGCACACATGTTGTTGCCACTCCTCCCTGAAAACAACACTTTTCGCAAAATTCGCCTAATTCTACACTTTCTTATGCTTGTTTTATTTCTTTTATTGTACGTATAGTTCGTGGATACAGCTGACTCGAATTGTATGGATTTGGCTTAATATTTACAGATTTTATGGACTCTAGTTTGACTGGGAACAGCTGAGTCTGTGGACGAGAACCTACCAACATTTCTTTGTACCTGGCAATCTAGGACCTCGGGATGCTCTGTCTCCGTGATTATATTAAATTCGCTATGCTGATCTGCTCCCATTTCATCTTACAGTACTCTACAACTGGGAACTGATCAGATGTTCATACTAATCTGGCTTTTGGCTCTGGGGTGATCACGCCTGTAGTACCCAGAGTTACTGTTTGTGGCTGTGTATTGGAACCTCCAAATCCTGCTACCTCCTCCTGCTATGCTTTCTGCTGCTTGCTATTGCCGCTCACCTACGCTACCACACCCACCTGTCCTACCGGTTCCACTGTGCTGTGCTGCTTCTCCACTGCTATTCAGATAAGTATTACCCAGTATCATGCTAAAATACTCTCACGACAAACTCCTTTTTATTAAACAGTTTGTCCAGAGCAAATGGTCTGACTGGAACATCCTAAAGGACGCCGGTATTTTGCAGCGCCCAAAATATATACATCGCGGGTCAGGTCGCCGCCACCGACAGGCTGCGAATGAAAAGACCACCGGCAGCATTTGCTCAGGAATACGCCATCCTTCCCATGACCCTGGAAATAGAATTGTCAGTGTGCCAAATTTACATTATGTGGAAATAAACCCTGATTGTGGCTCTGTGCAAAAAGAAGCCTCATTAACTAACAATGCACTGTTTAACTCGAGGTCTCTTAATGGCAAAGCATTGGTGCTGTCAGAACTCATCACTGACACCAAACTTGATATTCTGTGTCTAATGGAGACTTGGCAAAAACCAAACAAATTTGCATCTCTCACAGAGGCGACTCCAATTGGTTTCACTTTCCACACAGAGCCTCGCAGCTCAAGACAAGGCGGTGGGCTTGCAGTAATTGTCAAAGTTGACTTAAACATTAAACAAATCCCAATTGACTGTCCATTGTCTTTTGAGTGCCTGGCTCTTAAACTAATAACGGAATCAGGTCCTGTCTCACTCATTGTTCTTTATCATCTCCCAAAATACAATGCATCCTTCTTATCTGATCTGATTGAACTTTTGACCCACCTAAGCTCTTACTCTCAGAGAATTATCCTTCTTGGTGATTTCAACATCCATATTGACATCCCCACATCTAAACTGAGGAATGAATTCCTATCCTTACTGGACTGTTTTGACTTGACACAACATGTTGATTTCAAACCCCCCACTCTGGTGGTCATATAGTGGACCTGATCTGCACTTCTGGACTATCTGTTGCCAACATTTACAGCACTGATTTGAGACTCTCTGACCATAAAGCAGTATTTTTCACTGTTTCACTGCCTTTCCCTCCTCTTACCTGTAAACGACAAATTTCTTACAGAAACCTTAAAAATATCTGTCCCTCTATCCTTTCTGGATCCATTTCTGATCTTTTTCTGTCTTCACCTATTCCATCAGCACTAGATAGTCTTGTTGTCCACTATAACTCAGCCCTTCATTCAGCATTAGATAAAACAGCTCCTTTAAAACATAAGGAGGTTTCCTTTAAATGTTCAGCTCCTTGGTAAAACTCAGAATTGCGATCTATGAAAGCAGCTGGCCGACGCCTTGAGAGAATGTCACGTAAGACTGGCCTCACCGTGCACATCCAGGCTTTCTCTGACCACCAAAGAGCTTACAGAGAAGCACCAACTGCTTCCAAGAACACCCATTACGGCAGAATAATAGAAAGTGGCCACGATAACCCAAGGGTTTTGTTCTCTGTAGTTAATAAACTACTCGAACCCGCATCTGGTCCAACTACCTCTTCTACTGAAGTCTGTGAGGAATTCCTCCACTTTTTCCGTAACAAAATTTAAGATCTAAATAATTCAACTAATATAAGTACATAATCTGTTTATATTTCTCCCTGTTTTCCCACTCCATCCAGCTCCTTCTCTAAGTTCTCACCAGTCACATCTGCTTTGTAAGATGAGGCCGACTACTTGTGTACTGGACCCCACCACACTACTTAAATCCTGCCTTCATGCCATAATCCCGACTGTTACAACAATAATAAACTCATCCCTTGACACTGGCTCTGTGCCGCTCACTTTTAAAATTGCTTCTGTAACCCCAATGTTAAAAAAGTCTGGTCCTGACGCTGACAATCTTAACAATTTCCGGCCTATTTCCCGCTTACCTTTCCTGTCAAAAGTTCTTGAGCGTGTTGTAGCTTCCCAACTCACCAATTACCTGACCTCTAATAATTTGATGTAACCCTTTCAGTCTGGTGTAAGGGCACAGCACAGCTGTGAAACTGCTCTGCTACGGGTAACCAATGATTTGCTTATGGCAGCAGACTCTGGACAAACCAACATATTAATTCTATTAGACCTCAGTGCAGCATTTGACACTCGGGTCAGACATGACATTCTACTGTCCAGAATGGAGAACATGCCACTGGGTATCTCTGGCACTGCCCTCCAGTGGTTCAAGTCCTGTCTGACTGATAGGCAAGAGTTTGTTAGTCTTGGTGACAGCAGATCCAGCTCAGCACCAGTCACACAAGGAGTTCCTCAGGGCTCTGTCCTCGGTCCTCTGCTTTTCTGTATTTACATGCTTCCCCTTGGCCATATTATCCGTAGCTATGGACTGGATTATCACTTTTATGCAGATGATACTCAACTCTACTTCAATGTTAAAAGTGGAACTTCATCAGAACTTTCTCTGCTCACAACCTGCCTTAGTGAAATTAAAACCTGGATGGAGCAGAACTCTTTAAAATTAAATTGCAATAAAACTGAACTCCTGCAAATTGGGACTAAAATGCAACTTAATAAAATGAGCTCCTTCCTAGTACAGGCGGTGATCTCATCAGACCTGCCTCTACTGTAAAAAATCTTGGTGTCATTTTTGATTCCTCCCTTTCTTATTCCACCCACGACAAACTGGCTGCGCTGGTGAAAAATGTCCGAACGTACAGAGAATGCAGTTTGTTGTGTTTTTGCGAAACGTGGCTAACTACCACCATCCCAGATGCTAACGTGGCACTACCCGGGTTTAGCACAGTTAGAGCAGACAGAGACGCAAGTACCTGCGGGAAGCACAAAGGAGGAGGACTCGTTCTCTATGTTAATACACGGTGGTGTAACTCTGGACATGTAAATGTTAAAATCTCCACTTGCTGCAGGGACATCGAACTGTTGGCCGTAAGTTTACGTCCCTACTATTTGCCCAGAGAGTTTGGACACGTCATTGTTGTTATTGTTTACATTCCTCCTCAGGCGGAGGTGGAGTCAGCGAGTGACATCATCCATTCTGCTGTTGCTAAGTTACAAACGCAGCACCCTGAGGCGCTTGTGCTAATCGCTGGAGACTTTAACCATGTGACGCTGGACAAAACATTACCTGCCTTCTCCCAGTATGTGGACTGTAACACCCGGGGAAATAAGACTATTGATTTACTGTATGCAAACGTTAAAGACGCATACAGCGCCACCCCGCTGCCTGCGCTTGGGAAAGCAGATTATAACCTGGTTCTGCTTCAGCCTCACTACAAACCAAGAGTGAGGGTCCTACCTACAACCACACGCTCATTCAGGAAGTGGTCTCCTGAGGCAGAGCAGGCTCTTAGAGAATGCTTTGGAACTACAGACTGGGATATCCTGCAGGGTTCACATAGTGAGAACATTGAGGAGGTTGTTGACTGCACTACTGACTACATCAACTTCTGTATGGACATTGTAGTTCCAGTAAGAACAGTACACTGCTATGCTAACAACAAGCCATGGATTACATTACAATTTCCCATCGGGATTAATAAAGTATCTATCTATCTATCTATCTATCTATCTATCTATCTATCTATCTATCTATCTATCTATCTATCTATCTATCTATCTATCTATCTATCTATCTATCTATCTATCTATCTATCTATCTATCTATCTATCTATCTATCTATCTATCTATCTATCTATCTACAAGTGACATCAAGGGCCTTTTGAATCAGAAGAAAAGGGCTTTTAAAAGCAGTGATCAACATGAGCTCAAGCGCGTGCAGAAGGAACTCCAAGTCCAGCTCAGGGTGGCGAAGGAGCAGTACAGGAGAAAGCTGGAGCAGAAGTTGCAGAATAACAGCATGAAGGAAGTGTGGGATGGGATGAAGATCATCACTGGCTGCAGCTCGAAGCGGGGTGCCACCATCGAGAGAGACGTGAAGAGAGCAAACCAAATGAACAACTTCTTCAACAGGTTTTACCACCCTAACCCACTCTCACTCTCACCTCGGAGTATTGCACCCGCCACACATCCTTCTGCTGATACCAGCATAGGAGAGACACCCCCACCCATAATTACAACAGCGCAGGTGAGCAGAGAGCTGAGGAGACTTCGTGCCAGCAAAGCAGCAGGTCCATATAGAGTATCGCCATGACTGCTGAAGGTCTGTGCATTGGAGCTGGGGGGTCCTCTACAGCGCATCTTCAACCTGAGCGTGGAACAGGGGAGAGTCCCGAGGCTTTGGAAAACATCCTGCATCACCCCAGTCCCAAAGGTATCACGTCCTAGTGAGCTGAATGACTTCCGGCCTGTTGCTCGGACATCACATGTGATGAAGACCATGGAGAGGCTGCTGCTTCACCACCTTAGGCCACAGGTTCAACACGCTCTCGACCCTCTGCAGTTTGCATATCAGGAGAAGGTGGGAGCGGAGGATGCCATCACCTATATGCTACACCGATCCCTCTCTCACTTGGACAGAGGCAGTGGCGCTGTAAGAATTATGTTTCTAGACTTCTCTAGCTCCTTCAACACAATCCAACCTCTGCTCCTAGATAGATAGATAGATAGATAGATAGATAGATAGATAGATAGATAGATAGATAGATAGATAGATAGATAGATAGATAGATAGATAGATAGATAGATAGATAGATAGATAGATAGATCTTTATTGTCATTGCCACTTTTACAAATGTGATGGACGACCGGCTATGGACTCCGGTCGCCACCCCCAGGCCGCTAGGAGGAGCCCTCCGGACAGCATATTCGTGCCCCGAGTTCCAGCAGGGCCTCATGGACTTTGTAGTGTTGTGACACAGCCCTGCTGGATACCTTGGGGGCCGCCAGGAGTCGCTGTATTGGGGCTAGTGGGCTCTTGCATGCCCTATAACCCGGGAGTGCGTCACAGTCACGTGACTGGAGGAAGCAGCGTGCTCCCGGGATGAAAAGGACTGTTTACCCTGACCCGGAAGGGATAATGACTTGGGGATTTGGCCAGGAGCCACTTCCGGGTCAGGGGCTATAAAAGGACTCTGGGTAAGCCCAGACTTTTGAGCTGAGCTGGGAGGAAGGGTGGCAAAGTGTCTGGGAGTGTGGAGGATTATTGTGTATTGTTAGATAGATAGATTTATTATTATTGAGTATTGTGGAGAGGAGGGTGCTTGGTGCACATTATTATTATATAATAAATAATAATTGGACTTTTATCTGGTGTCTGACGTCTGGTCTGAGGGTTCAAAGGGGTCACGGAGACCTTAATCTGTCACACAAAGGAACAACGAAATTGAAGGTGCAATCGACTCAGTGTGAGGAATAAGAGTTAAAAAGACAAAAAGACAAAAAGACAGAATATAATAACAAACCGAATAGTAATAAATAGACAAATTGCACTTGTTGACTTAAGGTCTATATTGCACATTGGGAGAGTGATATGGAGCAGTTTTATTCTGAGTTCAGGGCCATGATTGCTTTTGGATAAAAGCTGTTTTTAAGGCGGTTTCTCCTGGTTTTCATTGCTCTGTATCTCTTGCCCGATGGCAAAAGCTGGAAGAGGCAATGACCAGGATGTGATGAATCCTGTGAAATGTCTATTGCTTTTTTGCGTCTTTGGGATGTGTAGATTTGTTCCAGAGTGGGGAGGGTACAACCAATTGTTCTCTCCGCTATCCTGACGACCCTGTGGAGCGCTTTCTTTTCTGAGGAAGTGCAGCTGCCGTACCACACACACAGTCCGTACGTGAGCACACTCTCGATGGAACAATGATAAAAAGCAAGGAGCAGATTTTTCGGAGGTGGTTCTTTCTGAGAATTCTCAGAAAATACAGTCTCTGCTGCGCCTTCTTTAGCAGCTCCTTGGTGTTGGTGCTCCAGGTCAGGTCATCCTCCAGCTCCATACCCAGAAACCTGAACACCGGGACCCTCTCCACACAGGCCCCGCCAATGATGAGTGGCTGGATGTCAGTTTTGTTTTTCCTAAAGTCAATAACAAGCTCCTTTGTTTTTTTGTTGTTGAGGAGCAGGTTATTGACTGTGCACCACTCTGACAGTCGCTCCACCTCGTCCCTGTATGCCAGCTCACCCTCCTTGCCCGAGATGAGTCCGACTACCGTCGTGTCATCCGCAAACTTTATAATCTTGTTGCTATGGTGAGTGAGGACACAGTCATATGTGTAGAGGGTGTAGAGGAGCGGGCTGAGCACACAACCCTGCGGCGTCCCAGTATTGAGGCTGAGAGCAGTGGATGTGTGGAGACCCAGCCTGACCCTCTGGGAGCGACCAGACAGGAAGTCCAGTATCCAACTGCAGGTGAGTGATGGAAGTCCCAGATCTGCCAGTTTGGACACCAGTTGTTGTGGGAGGATGGTGTTAAACGCCGAGCTGAAGTCTACAAAGAGCAGTCTGGCGTAACTCCCCTGCTGCTCCAGGTGGGTCAGGGCAGCATGAAGGGCTGTGGCCACAGCATCCTCCGTGGATCTCTTTGCTTTGTAAGCAAACTGAAATGGGTCCAGGTCTGCTGGCAGGCAGGCGATGATATGACTCCGCACCAGTTTCTCAAAGCACTTCATGATGACAGATGTGAGTGCCACTGGGCGGAAATCATTCAGACTGTTCATGTTGGATTTTTTTGGCAGCGGAACAATGATTGAGGACTTGAGGCAGGATGGGACAGTGGCCTGGGACAGGGACTGGTTGAAAATCCTGGTGAAGATTCCGGCCAGTTGATCTGCACAGTCTTTCAGCACCCGTCCAGCCACACCGTCGGGTCCTGCAGCCTTCCTCAGGTTCACTTTCCTCATCACCCGCCTCACCTCACACTCTTCCACTGTGAGTATATTGCTGTTGTGAACAGGCTGTTGTGATGGAGCTGCTGTTAGTGTCGCCTCAAAGCGGGCAAAGAAGATGTTCAGCTCCTCTGCCAGAGAAGCGTCTCCCTCAGCGGCCAAGGAGTTGCTGGATTTGTAGCCGGTGATGTGCTGGACACCCTGCCACACCTGCCTGGTGTTGTTACTCCTCAGATGATCTTCTATCCTCCTTCTGTATGCTGCCTTGGCCTCTCGGATGCCTCTCTTCAGGTTTGCTCTGGCTACACTGTAAAGAGCCCCATCCCCAGACCTGAAAGCAGTATTCCTAGCTTTCAGCAGACTCTGGACATCCCTCGTCATCCAGGGCTTCCTGTTAGGATAAATCCTGTCCCTGGTGACGTTGTCCATGCAGAACCTGATGTAATCCAGGACTGCCGTAGTGTGGTACTCCAAGTCTTGGTGATAGAAAACTTCCCAATCGGTTCTCTGGAAGCAGTCCTGCAACTGTTGGGAGGCCTCCTCGGGCCATATGGTAACAGTCCTGGTCATAATGGGAGCTTGTTTCCTGAGGGGAGTATATGCAGGGATTAGAAGCAGAGATGTATGATCAGACTGGCCAAGGTGTGCTAGGGGTTTAGCCCTATAGGCCTGTCTGATGTTTGTGTACAACTTGTCCAGTGTTTTTACTCCCCTGGTTGCACACTTTATGTGTTGATGGAATTGAGGGAGAACTGCTTTCAGATCTGCATGATTAAAGTCCCCAGAAATGATGTGAACAGCCTCAGGATATTTGCTCTGTTTACTGCTGATGGTGTCATGCAAAAGCCCCAGAGCCGAGTTAGCATTAGCATCTGGTGCTATGTACACAGCAGTTAGCAGTATAGCATTGAATTCACGGGGGAGGTATATGGGTCTGCATTTAATTGTCATAAACTCCACGTCTGGAGAGCAGTGTCTGGTGACTATGGTGGAATTTGTGCACCAGCTATTGTTCACATAAATGCACAGCCCCCCTCCTCTCTTCTTACCGGAGCGCTCTGTCCTGTCTTGCCGGTGTGCTGTGTGGCCAGCTATCTCGATCGCTGTGTCCGGTATGAGTGGATTAAGCCACGTCTCCGTGATCAGCAATATGCAGCAGTCCTTAGGGACAAGCTGACAGAGATGGGAGTTGATTCATACCTGGTGGCATGGATCATGGACTATCTTAAAGACAGACCTCAGTATGTGCGTCTCGGGAACTGCACGTCTGACATTGTGGTCAGCAGCACTGGAGCGCCGCAGGGAACTGTACTTTCTCCGGTCCTGTTCAGCCTATATACATCAGACTTCCAATACAACTCGGAGTCCTGCCATGTGCAAAAGTTCGCTGACGACACTGCTATCGTGGGCTGCATCAGGAGTGGGCAGGAGGAGGAGTATAGGGACCTCATCAATGACTTTGTTAAATGGTGCGACTCAAACCACCTACACCTGAACACCAGCAAAACCAAGGAGCTGGTGGTGGATTTTAGGAGGCCCAGACCCCTCATGGACCCTGTGATCATCAGAGGTGACTGTGTGCAGAGGGTGCAGACCTATAAATACCTGGGAGTGCAGCTGGATGATAAATTAGACTGGACTGCCAATACTGATGCTCTGTGTAAGAAAGGACAGAGCCGACTATACTTCCTTAGAAGGCTGGCGTCCTTCAACATCTGCAATAAGATACTGCAGATGTTCTATCAGACAGTTGTGGCGAGCGGTGGTGTGCTGGGGAGGCAGCATTAAGAAGAAAGATGCCTCACGCCTGGACAAACTGGTGAGAAAGGCAGGCTCTATTGTTGGCATGGAGCTGGACAGTTTAACATCTGTGGCAGAACGATGGGCGCTGAGCAGACTCCTATCAATTATGGAGAATCCACTGCATCCACTAAATAGTATCATCTCCAGACAGAGGAGCAGCTTCAGCAACAGAGTGCTGTCACTGTCCTGCTCCACTGACAGATTGAGGAGATCGTTCCTCCCCCAAACTATGCGACTCTTTAATTCCACCCGGGGGGGTAAACGTTAACATTTAACATTATACAAAGTTATTGTCTGTTTTTCACCTGCATTATTATCATTCTTTAATTTAATATTGTTTTTTGTATCAGTATGCTGCTGCTGGAGAATGTGAATTTCCCCTTGGGATTAATAAAGTATCTATCTATCTATCTATCATAAATCACATTAAGAAACTTTCTTACTTTCACCTCTGTCACATATCCCGTGTTTGCTCCTTCCTCTCCTTCTCTAATGCTGAGAAACTTGTCCCTGCTTTTATCACATCCCGCATCGATTATTGTAATTCCCTACTGGCAGGTGCCCCTTCTAATCTTATATCACAGCTCCAGCTTATTCAAACTCTGCTGTAAGAGTTCTTACTCGAGCCAGCAGCAGCGAGCACATCACACCCATCCTGCTCCGTCTTCACTGGCTCCCTGTGTCTTACAGAATCGAATATCAAATCCTACTAATAACTTACAAAGCCTTAAATAACCTCGCGCCAAACTACATCAGTGACCTTCTCCATCACTATGTGCCTGCACACCCACTAAGGTACTCTGATTCTGGCCATCTTGTTGTGCCCCTCACTAATCTACACTCTATGGGTGACAGCGGGGCCTTCAGCTGTATAGCGCCCAGACTCTGGAATGACCTACCGACATTAATCAGGTCAGCTGACTCCATGAATTCTTTTAAAAAACAATTCAAAACTCATCTGTTCAGTTTGGCTTTTAGCTCTATTTGACTTTATTACCCTTCTCTCAGTTTACTTCTCTGTCAAGATGCTCATGTAACCTGTGTGTGTGTGTGTGTGTGCGAGACCATCAATGATGTTGTCTGTTTTTTTATTCAGAATTTACTCTCTTAATCTTGTAGCGCTGCCACATAAAGAATAATGTTTTCTGCTGTCGATCGGTTGTTGGGGGGGGGGGGGGGGGGGGGGGGGGGGGGGGGCGAACAGTCTTCCGACAGAGATTGACAGCGGTGCCCCGGAGGTGGAACTTCCGGTTTGTTTCGAGGAGTGATTTGCATAAAGCAGCGCCCGTTTTAAAGAGTAAAGAAGAAGGGAGAGAGAAAGGAAAAGAAGAGCATCGTATATCAGAAAAGGCAGATCAGATTCTGCCTATGGCCATGGGAAAAGCCTAGGAGCTCCTATTCAGTCCTGTCAGAAGGTGGATGGTCTTCTCCTTTTTACCTGGGGAATCGATCGTTCTGCTAGTACCTACGGACTTGGGTGAGCTATCGAAACGGACTTACTTTCATTTAATCATGGCGCAAGTCTGACTGTACATCTTGTATGACGAAGAGGATATTGGATATATATAGTCCGCTATTTTCAGGACTCCGCATCAGCTTGACGGCCGTTACAGAGAATATTATTGTGGACTATCAGCGGATCTATATTTTATCACTAGTACGGGAATTGGGGGAATGAATACTTTTGATGTATAGATACATGTATACTGTTGGTGGCGCTGCAAAACTAAGGGTTACTTAGGTTCGGGAGGGCGATCCATGTGTAAGGGTGTTTGATTTTTCTATTTGTTGTTTGGTTTGATGGTCTAAGGTGGGCTGTGGACATATACCTGCATTGATATCTGAGGATTGTTTTATTAGAATAAAGACTATACGGGCAACTTATTAAGGTGTGATATTGGCCTATCCTTTTAACTTCTGCCTTTAGCTAGGTCAAAATTGTGGTAGCAATTCTCTCAGGCTAGTGCTCAAGACGAATCGTTACAATCTTCTTTATTTACAGTGGTGTGAAAAACTATTTGCCCCCTTCCTGATTTCTTATTCTTTTGCATGTTTGTCACACAAAATGTGTCTGATCATCAAACACATTTAACCATTAGTCAAATATAACACAAGTAAACACAAAATGCAGTTTTTAAATGATGGTTTTTATTATTAGGGAGAAAAAAAATCCAAACCTACATGGCCCTGTGTGAAAAAGTAATTGCCCCCTTGTTTAAAAATAACCTAACTGTGGTGTATCACACCTGAGTTCAATTTCCGTAGCCACCCCCAGGCCTGATTACTGCCACACCTGTTTCAATCAAGAAATCACTTAAATAGGAACTGCCTGACACAGAGAAGGTAGACCTAAAGCACCTCAAAAGCTAGACATCATGCCAAGATCCAAAGAAATTCAGGAACAATGAGAACAGAAGTAATTGAGATCTATCAGTCTGGTAAAGGTTATAAAGCCATTTTCTAAAGCTTTGGGACTCCAGCGAACCACAGTGAGAGCCATTATCCACAAATGGCAAAAACATGGAACAGTGGTGAACCTTCCCAGGAGTGGGCCGGGCCGACCAAAAATCTACCCCAACAGCGCAGAGACGACTCATCCGAGAGGTCACAAAAGACCCCAGGACAACGTCTAAAGAACTGCAGGCCTCACTTGCCTCAATTAAGGTCAGTGTTCACGACTCCACCATAAGAAAGAGACTGGGGCAAAAACGGCCTGCATGGCAGATTTCCAAGACGCAAACCACTGTTAAGCAAAAAGAACATTAGGGCTCGTCTCAATTTTGCTAAGAAACATCTTAATGATTGCCAAGACTTTTGGGAAAATACCTTGTGGACTGATGAGTCAAAAAGTTGAACTTTTTGGAAGGCAAATGTCCCGTTACATCTGGCGTAAAAGGAAACACAGCATTTCAGAAAAAGAACATCATACCAACAGTAAAATATGGTGGTGGTAGTGTGATGGTCTGGGGTTGTTTTGCTGCTTCAGGACCTGGAAGGCTTGCTGTGATAGATGGAACCATGAATTCTACTGTCTACCAAAAAATCCTGAAGGAGAATGTCAGGCCATCTGTTCGTCAACTCAAGCTGAAGCGATCTTGGGTGCTGCAACAGGACAATGACCCAAAACACACCAGCAAATCCACCTCTGAATGGCTGAAGAAAAACAAAATGAAGACTTTGGAGTGGCCTAGTCAAAGTCCTGACCTGAATCCAATTGAGATGCTATGGCATGACCTTAAAAGGCGGTTCATGCTGGAAAACCCTCAAATAAAGCTGAATTACAACAATTTTGCAAAGATGAGTAGGCCAAAATTCCTCCAGAGCGCTGTAATAGACTCATTGCAAGTTATCGCAAACGCTTGATTGCAGTTATTGCTAAGGGTGGCCCAACCAGTTATTAGGTTCAGGGGGCAATTACATTTTCACACAGGGCCATGTAGGTTTGGATTTTTTTTTCTCCCTAAATAATAAAAACCACCATTTACAAACTGCATTTTGTGTTTACTTGTGTTATATTTGACTAATGGTTAAATGTGTTTGATGATCAGAAACATTTTGTGTGACAAACATGCAAAAGAATAAGAAATCAGGAAGGGCGCAAATAGTTTTTCACACCACTGTATTTATCTGGTTTGTACAATGCTATATACTGTATACGCTGCCGTTCTTTATTATATTCTGTAAGTGCCTTGAGCATGGGAAAGGCGCTATATAAATAAAATGAATTATTACTATTATTTTTATTTTATTTTATAAAACAGGAAAAAAATGACTTTGGGCTCATAGGGATTGTCCTTGCCTGGTGTAGTTCTTATTTATCAAATCAATTTCAGTACATTGTGACGAACGGCCGGGACCCATGCCCGATTGGGATGCCCTTTGACACTAGATCCAGGGGAGCAGCCATGGGATTCATGCTACGTTCCCTGGAACACTTGGTGGCAGCCCCCCTGGGTTGCATCGAGGCAACAAGTTTGGAACACCGGCGCTCATTCCTGTTGGGTTCTGTGACCACCGCCAGGAGGAGCTGCATGGCTTAACCAGCAGGTCTGGGAGGGAGCACAGCCACACCTGGAGGTGCAGCCGGAAGTACAGTAGGTCAACAAGCACCTGCAGCACTTCTGGAGCCTGCAGCCACTACTCAGGGCACCAGAGTCGTGAGGAGTCGTGAGGAGGAGGAGGAGGACAACAAAGCTAAAGCTGCCTGGGAGGAGTGGAGGAAGAGTATTTTATTGTGATTTTGTTTCACTTTGGTGTGCTTGTGCGGGACTGTGTTGAGCCAGTGGAACATGGGGAAGATGTGCCCCACGGCTGAAGAAAAATAAAAATCCCTTTTTCTTTGATTTTTACAAGTGCCTCCATTGTCAGTCTGTGTCGGGTAGCGGACACCTATATAGCGCCTTTCACAACATACAGAAATGTGCTGACAGGTGTCACACACGTGCGCATGGGAGGCAACTAAAGGGCCTGAATGAGAGAGATTCCCTGCCGGACTGGGAGGTGGTGGAGTGCATTACCTCTTTCTTTCACTCCTCTGCAGACCACATACTGGATGACGGCACTTCCGGTCCTGGGCACAATGACATCACTTCCAGTTCCAGCCCCAGAGATGACTGCACTTCCTCCGCTCTACCTTAAAAGCGCCATCTTGGTGCCAGCAAGTCAGTTCTGTTCTGGACTCTGATCCGTACACATCAGTACAATAATTTATGTGATTTTGCAGCCAGGAAATAATTTACAGGTGGCTGCCCTAAACATTTCTATGGCTTTTTGTTGAGTTTGTGACACAGGACACTGTCATTATACTCAGAAGTCACATACTGTATGGTGTCCTGCAGGACTCAGAACTTTGACACGTACTACTTTAATTCTAAACTCTCATTTACTTGTATTTAGATGGTAACAGCTGGGAACTTTCTTTTAGATCAAATGACATTCCTCTAACGTTGTGCTTAATTAGTTGTGTCAATGAATTAAATGGCTGAATAGATGGGTGTCATGTTGTAGCAATAGAAGGAGCAGCAACATACTGATATTACTCAAAATGGCAGGGGCATTAGACAAACAAAATGGCAATTAAAAATTTTTAGGGACATGAAAATGACTGAAAATCAACAAAATAGTTAGAGAAATTAATTCAACGCATTCCTAAACCTCAAAAGAATAAAAGAAACAAGAAAATACGGTGACCTAACACAGACACATTAACACACATCTCCACAAGTAACAGTAATTATTAAGCCTGTGCCTCGTGTGGTTTTTTTCTTCCTTATTTTTCTTACACTATGAAAGGAAAAAGGAGAAGAAAAACTGAACACTGCAGCTCTGCTCTGCCTGCTGATCCTGGCATTAGAACTTGTCAGGTGAAGGAGACGCTCATTTTTCTTTCACCCCCAATACACCTCAGAGATCTTCCTTTTCTATTTTCATATCTCTCTTTTTCTCTTCTTCTCCTCCTCATCCTCTCCCCCTTCCTCATGCTAAATGAGCCTTCAATCAGTTCACCCCATAACCTTAAACTGAATTAGCTGGTCGAGTGTAGTTTTTAAATCCCACCCTGGCTGTTAAGTTTAGAGATGTCCCCAAAGTCACTTGTAGGCTCAGGTGTGTGTCAAGTGAGTTTACTCATTTCCATGTCACAGTGACCCAGAGACCTGTCCTTCAAATGACCAGGACTCCATGGCAGCCATGACCTTTGGACCTTCATTAGCTCTGAGTTTTTCCTTCGTTATTTTTCTCCCTTTTACTTCTTCTTCATTATGACTTAATGGCCCTAATGGTTTCTGCCACAATGTCACAAAGAATGCCCTTTTCACTTGCCATTATGGCTCTCCATTTTGACACAGCACATTCCTGGGCCTTCTTCTTGTTTCTTGACTGCCTGCTGCTCTCTTTGTCCCTGGAAGGTCCTTAGCTAGTTTGGCCTCATGTTACCTGTCATCGACTTGATTCTAATTTTTCAGTACTGTTTACTCTTTTGATAAGATTATTGTTATTTTTCTTAGCAGTTAGTAGAGATCAAGGTGGGGATGAAGAAAATTATTTTAATTTTAACAATAATTTCTCAAAGAAAACTACATTTAAAATTAAAGGTTTAGAAATATAAAGTGGAGCAAACATTTATGCAAACATGACAATAAGACAAGACAAGATGAGATAAGACTAAATAAAATAGGACTGGAAAACACAGAATAAGATATAAACTGATAGGATAAGTTAAGATAAGGCGCTATAAGCTGCAATAAGAAAAGACAAGACAGGCTGTGCCATAAAAAGAGAAGACCCGAGAGGAGACAAGATAAGGTCTGTGTCTTTACATCTCTTCTTAATCGAGATGATGAAAAGATTAGAAGCTGTCATAGTATTACAGAATTAAAGGAATATGGCCTAAGAGACAGAAGATGTGCTCAAGTCAAGTCCATTGCTTTGTATGTTTGAAGGCGCTCTATTTACACACCCCTATAAAACACAGGAGGACACATGAAACCCACCAAGACAGGATTTGATTTCAACACAAAAATGCAGTTAAGGGCACTGTGAACAAACTACAAAATGTGCAGAGCAGTCCAGAAACGAGTAAGCGGAGTTTGGTGTTGGTGCTGAGCACACAGAGGGTCCACTCAGCTAAGTGATGTACGCAGTGTGTGTGGTTTACCTCCTCACAGAGAGACACAGCAACAACAACATCATTTATTTATAAAGCACGTTTTCATACAACAATGTAGCTCAAATGGCTACAAGGAGACACAGCATTGTCAGAACACAGAGGGGCTCTTATTTAAAGAGGGGTCGACATGCTGGATACTTCATAGAGCGATTCACACCATGTGGGGGCAAAACATTCAAATGTCTTTATAATCGAGACTGTGATGGCATTGTGACGCTCAGAGAATATAACTTTATCTGTTACGGCACATGGCCAAATGCACTTGTAGCTCCTCTTACCTCAGATGTGAGACGTACTTCAAACTCTTCAACAAATGTCTGTACTCCGTGTCATTTATGTTGTAATTCCTCAGGTCTAAAGGTTTCTGGGTTTGCAGGAGACTCAGCATTTCACAGAACGCAGGCCACTGCTCCTCGTCGATAAAGAGCTCCCATCTCTCAGGATACGACTGATATAATGACGAGAATCTTGGAAAAAAGCTCTGATCTGCATCAACTTCATATTGTTTTACATCTTCATAGAGATTTAAGAGAATGTCAGAGAGTATTTCATTTCTACCATGTTGTTCATTTAAGTCATATCTAAAACAAAGAAAAAAGAAATTAATTCATTCTGAATCCCACTGTGAAATGTTGAATTAGTGTAAAGCAAAGATGTCCATTGCCATTAACACAGACTTGTATCAGCGGTTGTGTTTCACATTTTGTTAACATTTTGGATGGTGGTGCAGTGGTTAGTGCTGCTGTCTATGGCTACAGTGCACGAGTCCGGTTTGTTCTCTTGTCTCGTACTTCTACTTGGGAGTAATTGTATTCAGAATTGTCTCGGACTCGCCCGCTGGTCTGTGTAATTTGTTTTTTGGCCTTGATCGAGACCCGTTGCCTTCTATGAAGCTGTTTTTTATCTTTTAGTTTTTTGTTTTGTGTTTTTTTCACATTCGTGTCACATTTCCATTAGCAAACATCTGAGCTCGCTGTGTTTGATTTGTCTGTGCACTTTCACCAGTTATTTTTATTGTTACTGGTTAGAGTCACATTTGAGAACATCTTCATTAGTTCAATGTAATTTCTGGAATGATTACTACTCTTCTTGCATTTGTAATAATGTCTTAGTGTTATATTTCATGGGAGCCATTAGCCAGGAGAACTGACCACTCATGCACCACATCACCCGATTGCTAAAACACAACAGAACGACTCTGTCTTGCTCTGGACAGCAGTGTTCATGGGGACTTTGATCACTTTGGGGTGAGACTTGCCAGCTGCTTGTGACTTTACTTACCATTCTGATTTGTTAAACTGTGGAGAATTCAACACTACTGAGCCCGGCTTGTTAGCAGGCTGCTCTCTTCACCTGTTCCCAAAAACACACCAGGCTGATCTGTACCTTCGTCACTACAACAACTGCAGGTTTTTTGTTTCAAATGAGCGCAGCTACAGCAGCTGAGGTTTTGTTTGATTGCAAACTCAACTCAACTCAACTTTAATGTTATTATCTCATAAAGGGAGATTCATTTGGTTTGTGCATCAAAAGAAAACTTACATAGACATGAGATTTAAATATAAAAAGTCAAGGAAGGAAAAATGCAGTATAAGGAAGCAAATATACATCTGAACGCCAACATGCATACATTTATTAAACATACATAAAAATATCAAATAATGATGAAAACATACACAAGTGCCATTAAATAAAGATAAACAAGACACAACACACAGAGAGACACACACACACACACACCGTGTCACCACTGAGCGCAGTGCCACTCTAATCTTCTCTTCTCAGGATTTGCACATCACACACAAACAACAAATGGAATGTATTCAAAAACGTTTGGGTTAACTAGACAGGAAGTACAGCGTTGTGCCCGTCACTCTGCGGATTATTGGGTCATCAACTTGTTGTGTTCCATGATCCATAACTTCTCTCACCCAGGCTGACTTGAGTATGAAAGCATAAGTACAATATCCATGTACATATAGCACAGATAGTGAAATGGTTCATAAAGTGGCTCAGGTTGTGCAATATTACAACTGTATCGCAAGTTTACAGTGAGGTGATTGTACTTATAAGTCCAAACAGTTCTACCGGAACACTTGATGGACTGATTGAGTGCATTTAGAGCTCTTGGGATGAAACTGTTTTTGAACCGCAAAGAAAGACTCTGAAGTGTTTGCTCTCTTCAAGTTCAAATAGACTGTGTGCATGGCTGAGGCAGTGTCTGCTAGATTCTGTATCCCAATAATTCTCTCCACTCTTGACACAACTGCTGTAGAGCTTTCTGATCAGCTGCTGTAAGAGCTGTAATTCCACACTCAGATACAGTGGTTAAAATACTCTGAGTGGTGCACTGAGAGTAATAACACTAAAGCAGCTGTTGTATGTGGAATAGTTTGGCTATTCTGTGCACCATTATATGGTTACAGGTTGATTACAATCAGATGCTATAAACTAATAAATGATAAGCAGTTAATTTCAGTGTATTTGATAAAGCCGCATCAGGGATGTAGATGGAAAAAAATAAAGGGAGACCACACAGGAACAGTAGCCTTGATTTGATGCTGGGTGCTGCCAGTTTGCAAAACGAAGTAGAAACGTACGTATGCTATGGTTTGAGCTGGCGTGAGAATGTGTGTGGCTTTACGCCAGGTTTAGTTTTTATACATCATGATGTGAGCGTAGAAATGGGCGTACCAAACATTTTTGTGCATACGCACCGTTTATACATGAGGCGCACAAATTAGACTTTACACTCCCTTAGAGACACAAACCTCAGACATCTGGGCCAATCACCATTACAAAGAGTCACTGCTTTAGCTTAGGTACTTTGCCAAACTTATTCGACTAGTGGTCTTAAAACTCAGCATAATGACCAAAATAATAATTAAAAAAGCATTGTATCATCACTATACTGTATATACTAGTTATAGACGTTTTAGAGGGGTTGAGCTAAAATGTCCATTAGCAAATGAAAGAAAAAAAAAGAAACATGATGTGAAAACAAGAAAAGAGGTTGTAACAAAAAAAAAATCACAGGCCTAAGACCCAATTTACATTTATAAAGAGAGAAATGAGAGTCAGGTGTACACAGGGTTCAAAACTACACCATTCATTAAAAACAGGGGATAACCACAACCTTCATCAGAATGTTAAGGACTAAAACAGCAGAGAGCACCAATCAGGACAGGCAGGAGAAGAAACAAATCACTGTGTAGACTGGGCCGAGTGCAGACGTAACAGGGCCGGTGACTGGTGCCAATAAATTGATCCACACTCCTATTCTGTTATTGGTTAGGTCACATGAGGCTGTAGTAGAACATCTGCCTAAACTCATAACCAGGAACAAAATGTCTACAGCTGGCCTAACTGAAGAAAACGTCTGGACAGGAACACCAATAAAATAAAAGAAAAAGACACACAATTGTTTCATAGGTCCCCAGTTTGAGCTATCATTCCTTGCATATTTGTATTCAAATTAATAAAATTGTAATCAAACGTGTTTATCATTCCCCGAAAGAAAATAAAAAAAGCTTTATTTATTTAATTAATTATTTATTTTTCAAAACCAAAACAAATTCAGAGAAAAAAATCAAGAAAGGGCAGTTGGTCAAGAAGTTTGTATAACATTATACTGGTGACCTGATGTCCTGCACGGCCTGGACTTGCACTGATTATGTGACTGATTACGAAAAGCATGGCGACATCTTCGAAATTCATTATTTTACTGGGTTATTCCTCCAGTGACTATTAGACTGGCTTGAGCAGAACTTCAAGAGCATAGAACCAGTGAGAAGATCACCTTTGGTGTGACTAAGGGATGAAACCTGGAACTGGGCAACGTGATCTAAATGAAAGGAGCTGTTAATTCTGCTCTGTTATCCGAGAATGATTCAGGTGAATATCAGGCTGAGAGCAGAGGCTGATGCACAAAATTACACTACAAATTAAAACAAAGAAGAGAGAAAAGAGTGTTGAATGAACAATAAATATACTGTACATCAGGTTATTTACCGTATAGAAGATATCCCATCCAGACAGTCTGACAAGAACTGAACAAATCTTTTACTTTCACTTCCACTTATGCCCCAGTGATCATCATCATCCACTATGATGTCAACTTTACTTGAGGAACATTTTATAAAGTTGCTGATTGTCTTCAGTGTCTCCTCTGTCCAGTTTGGGTTCACATGGACTTCATTGTTTGTGAGCCTCAAAGATTCATTAAAGTCCTTTTGGTCTCCAAAGTCCGCCATACATTTATAATGCAAAATGTAACTTATCCGTTTCTCTCTGTAAGATATAAAGACATTGCACACATTCTGTCATTTTTTACTAATTAACATCTCTGTAAAAACATCAGAATTGATGACACTGAGCCATTGTATTTTCCTTTAATAAAAGCACACACAAGTGAAGGTTAACTGTTTAATTTTACAAATGGCCACATACATAACACAGAGTAAAAAATGAAAAGTATATTGATTTAAAACTGCAAACTGTGACATGTTACAAAATATAATTATGCAAATGGTAATATTATTCTGATATTTTTGTAGTTGAAAGTGTACAGTATATAAGGGCGGCACAGTGGCGCAGTGGAGTTTGCATGTTCTCCCCGTGTCTGCGTGGGTTTCCTCCCACAGTCTAAAGACATGCAGGTTAGGTGGATTGGTGATTCTAAATTGGCCCTAGTGTGTGCTTGGTGTGAGTGTGTGTTTGTGTGAGCGCCCTGCGGTGGACTGGCGCCCTGCCCAGGGTTTGTTTCCTGCCTTGCACCCTGTGTTGGCTGGGATTGGCTCCAGCAGACCCCCGTGACCCTGTAGTTAGGATATAGCGGGTTGGATAATGGATGGATGGATGGAGGTGTATATAAAGGAGACATAAATTGGACATGTGACATTTAGGAAATACAGTGACAAAGTCCAGAAGAACACAGAATGGCGTTTCTCCACTTTTAACAGGCTTGGGAAGAATATGAAAAAGAAAGAATGCTGAGATGCTGTTCATCCTCCTCCTCCTTCAGAACGCGCAGAGTGACAAGCAGAACAGGCATCTTGGTAGAAGCAGCCTGTAGCTGATCTGTCCACTTCTGCTTAGTGTACGTTCAGCTCCCCACCCTTCACAAAGCGAACGGCAGAGATGAGAAGTGGGAAAAGGACACCTGCTGTACAGGCTTTTAAGTGATTGATGCAAAGCACGACAAGCACAACACACAGCTGGCCAGCAGCAGCAACAAGACACCAGCTGAACCAATCGCATCTCTTTAGCGTGCGTTCAGACCCCCCCTCTCAACACGAACAATGTGCCATGAGAAAGAGATTTAACCACGCCTGGGGCAGGAAATAAAGGACAAATATTGTTTTTACAAAAATTTAAAAGTAAAAATGAAAATGATGCATATGTAACAATTCCCATGAAAATAACAATCTCTTTAAATTGTTTATCCAGTAAACCAAACCCGGTGGTGGGCGAGCAAAGTGAGCAGGGGGCAGAGCCCCCTAGTAATAATAATAGTATTAATAAATCCACAGTGTAGCAGGGGCGCGATAGCTGAACCACGATATAGCAGGGGATCACTGTACAGACTTCATGAACTTCTTCAGTGCGAAAATTAAAAATATAAGATCCCAGATCTCAGCATCACAGTACAAACCGCATACTAGCTTAGCAGACCCTGTCTCACATTGCACTCAGCACTTTAGTAATTTAAATCCTGTAACTGAGCAGGAAGTCTTAACTTTAATATCTAAAATGAAGCCCACTACTTGTTCCCTGATCCAGTGCCAACAAAACTAGTAAAAAATGCAATGGATGTTCTTGCAGCGCCTCTTTTAAACATTATCAATAGTTCATTATTGCATGGCACAGTACCTGATACACTAAAAGTGTCTGTCATTAAACCAGCAGTTCTCAAACCTCAAACCTAGGGGGGCGTGAAGTAACAAAAAAGGGGTCGCTAATGTTGCCATATGTGGTGTAATTTCACTATTTGTAGGGAAATTTTAAACATGTAGTGGTGTATCGGCAGAAAAAAATATAGGAATAAATTTTATTAGGGTTTCAAAAAACATTAGAGGGGCGCGATTAAAACTGTTATGAAAACTTGGGTGGTAAATACTTAAAGGTTGAGAAACGCTGCATTAAACCATTACTTAAAAAGTCAGACCTAGACCCACACATACTTAATAATTATAGACTGTGCCATGTGGCCGGGGTCCATGGCCTGTTGGGATGCCCCTTCATTCTATATTCAGGGGGAGCAGCCCTGGACGGTGCAATACCTCCCCCTGGACGCTAGATGGCCACCCCCTTGGCTGGAGCGGTGCCTCGGTATACCCGCAGGGCTCCATGGAAATTGGAGTCGGGTGCAGCCCTGTTGGGTCCCACAGGCACCGCCAGGGGGTGCTGCAGCTGGGACTCCTGAGCCCGTATGAGCAGCGTATTTGCCACACCCGGAAGTGCAGCCGGAACTCGGCATTCAACCACCTGGAGCACTTCAGTGTGGACTATAAAAGTGCCCAGCAACCACCACTCAAGGAGCCAGAATCGGGAGGAGGACGACGAGGTTGCCTGGGAGGAGTGATGGAGTAAGAAAAGAGTGTTTAAGTGCGCTATTTGTATCTTTTGGGACTGTGTCGTGCCTGTGTGTTTCTCTTCTCAGTACTCAAATGTGGCACATGGTGCCATGGCCCACCTACCAAGTTGTTTTGCCTGCCTAAGATAAAGTCATCCCTGATGGAGGATTGCAGGAATTGTGGGAAAGAGGGGTCCTTTCTTCGGATTGGCTGGCCCAGCACTGTTTCAGCTGTGGAATGGCCAATAGGGGGAGGCAGCTTGATGGCTGAGGTCTCCAGGACTCTAAACAAATCCAAATCATATTATGGGATATCATCTACTGTTAAATTCTGGTCGGTACTTGTAAAATGTTTATTTTTATATTGTATTGAGGATTTGTTCTGTTCTGTGTATTGTATTGTATTGTATTGACCCCCTTCTTTTGACACCCACTGCACGCCCAATCTACCTGGAAAGGGGTCTCTCTTTGAACTGCCTTTCCTGGGTTTCTTCCATTTTTTCCCTACAAGGTTTTTTTTTACTTGGGAGTTTTTTCTTGTCTTCTTAGAGAGTCACAGCTGGGGGGCTGTCAAGAGGCAGGGCCTGTTAAAGCCCATTGCGGCACTTCTTGTGTGAGTTTGGACTGTACAAAAATCAATTGTATTGTATTGCATTACATCTGAGTGCAGGTTTCCACTAATTATGGAATATCTGTACTTTACCAACAATGATGATGAAAATACCCCTCCAGCCCCCAAAATGAAGAGAACGTGGGAGATATACCAGGCGTTTGTAGTAAAATTTTAGAGCATTTACACTTCGGACTGTGAAGTCAGCATTGATGAAAGTCTCATGGCTTAGAAGGGCAAACAGTCATGGATACAGTACATCGCGTCAAAGAGAGCAAGATTTGGTATAAAGTTATACGAGCTTTGTGGATCTAAAATGGGATACATCTGGAATTAGGTCCTATACACTGGGAAAGGGACAATGTCTGATCTGAAATACAGTCAGTACGGCGTTGCTACGTCATTTGTGCTGACTTTGATTGATTCTCTGCTGGATCAATGTTACTGTGTAACCATGGACAGTTTTATACTTCGCCAGAGCTATTTGACATCTTACTGCAAAGAAAGACTGGCGCATATGGAACAGAGTGTCACCACCGTCATGGCACACCTGAAGACTTTGGCAGAGCTAAATGACAGTGAGGTGCACTAGTAGCCTGGCAAAAGGGTAAAGTGCCTGTGCTGAAATGGAGATAGATAGATAGATAGATAGATAGATAGATAGATAGATAGATAGATAGATAGATAGATAGATAGATAGATAGATAGATAGATAGATAGATAGATAGATAGATAGATAGATAGATAGATAGATAGATAGATAGATAGATAGATAGATAGATAGATACTTTATTAATCCCAAGGGGAAATTCACATACTCCAGTAGCAGCATTATGATACAAAAAACAATATTAAATTAAAGATTGATAACAATGCAGGTAAAAACAGACAATAACTTTGTATAATGTTAACCTTTACCCCTGGGTGGAATTGAAGAGTCACATAGTGTGGAGGAGGAACGATCTCCTCAGTCTGTCTGTGGAGCAGGACGGTGACAGCAGTCTGTCACTGAAGCTGCTCCTCTGTCTGGAGATGATCCTGTTTAGTGGATGCAGTGGATTCTCCATGATTGATAGGAGTTTGCTCAGTGCCCGTTGCTCTGCCACAGATGTTAAACTGTCCAGCTCCATGCCAACAATAGAGCCTGCCTTCCTCTCTAGTTTGTCCAGGCGTGAGGCGTTCTTCTTCTTAATGCTGACTCCCAAGCACACCACCGTGTAGAAGAGGGCGCTCGCCACAACCATCTGATAGAACATCTGCAGCATTTTATTGCAGATGTTGAAGAACGCCAGCCTTCTAAGGAAGTATAACTGGCTCTGTCCTCTCTTACACAAAGCATCAGTATTGGCAGTCCATTCTAATTTATCATCCAGCTGCACTCCCAGGTATTTATAGGTCTGCATCCTCTGCACACAGTCACCTCTGATGATCACGGGGTCCATGAGGGGACTGGGCCTCCTAAAATCCACCACCAGCTTCTTGGTTTTGCTGGTGTTCAGGTGTAGGTGGTTTGAGTCACACCATTTAACAAAGTTCTTGACCAGGTTCCTATACTCCTCCTCCTGCCCACTCCTGATGCAGCCCACGATGGCAGTGTCATCAGCGAACTTTTGCATGTGGCCTCACTCCGAGTTGTATTGGAAGTCCGATGTATATTGGCTGAACAGGACCGGAGAAAGTACAGTCCCCTGCGGCGCTCCTGTGTTGCTGACCACAATGTCAGACCTGCAGTTCCTGAGACGCACATACTGAGGTCTGTCTTTAAGATAGTCCATGATCCATGCCACCAGGTATGAACCTACAGGCTGGAAGTCATTCAGCTCACTAGGACGTGATACCTTTGGGACTGGGGTGATGCAAGATTTTTTCCAAAGCCTCGGGACTT
Organism: Erpetoichthys calabaricus; assembly: GCF_900747795.2. Taxonomy (NCBI): domain Eukaryota; kingdom Metazoa; phylum Chordata; class Cladistia; order Polypteriformes; family Polypteridae; genus Erpetoichthys; species Erpetoichthys calabaricus. Next base: position 4,184,350 of record NC_041395.2, on the reverse strand, counting down.
TCCCCTGTTCCAGGCTCAGGTTGAAGATGCGCTGTAGAGGACCCCCCAGCTCTGATGCACAGACCTTCAGCAGTCATGGCGATTCTCCATCTCGACCTGCTGCTTTGCTGGCACGAAGTCTCCTCAGCTGTCTGCTCACCTGCGCTGTTGTAATTGTGGGTGTGGATGTCTCTCCTATGCTGGTATCAGCAGAAGGATGTGTGGAGGGTGCAGTACTCCAAGGTGAGAGTGAGAGTGGGTTAGGGTGGTCAAACCTGTTAAAGAAGTTGTTCATCTGGTTTGCTCTCTTCACATCTCTCTCGATGGTGGTACCCTACTTCGAGCTGCAGCCAGTGATGATCTTCATCCCATCCCACACTTCCTTCATGCTGTTATTCTGCAACTTCTGCTCCAGCTTTCTCCTGTACTGCTCTTTCGCCGCCCTGAGCTGGACTCGGAGTTCCTTCTGCACGCGCTTGAGCTCATGCTGATCACTGCCTTTAAAAGCCCTTTCATTCTGTTTCAAAAGGCCCTTGATGTCACTTGTAATCCATGGCTTGTTGTTAGCATAGCAGTGTACAGTTCTTACTGGAACTACAATGTCCATACAGAAGTTGATGTAGTCAGTAGTGCAGTCAACAACCTCCTCAATGTTCTCACTATGTGATCCCTGCAGGATATCCCAGTCTGTAGTTCCAAAACATTGTCTCAGAGTATTCTCAGCCTCCGGGGTCCACTTCCTGAATGATCGTGTGGTTACAGGTAGGACTCTCACTCTTGGTTTGTAGTGAGGCTGAAGCAGAACCAGGTTATGATCTGCTTTCCCAAGTGCAGGTAGCGGGGTGGCACTGTATGCATCTTTAACGTTTGCATACAGTAAATCAATAGTCTTATTTCCCTGGTATATATAATATTTATTACTGGTATATATCATATTTAAGTAACATCTATATATATAATTCACTAAGCCGGAAGACAAGTAGCCACCCATGGAAAGCACGCCGGAAGGGGCGTGGATTCACTAAGCCGCCGACAAGTAAGACACCCATGGCGCACGCAGGAAGGAGCCACGCCCACCAACTCTAAGACCATTGGATATGACGACAACTCGCAGAGCCACACCCACCAACTCGGACGCGACGCCTCGGAAAACATGCCGTCATTTCTGTTTGTCTGTGCCACAGTCCACATGCAGCTCTGAGCCACATTGACTTTTCATTAGTCAACCTCAGTGGAACCTTGGTTCACACAGAGGCAGTGCCAGAGAGAGAGACAGAGGCACACACAGGCAGCGCAAGAGAGAGCTGCGCAATCCTTTAAAACTGAGGTTAAAACACAATGAAGGAAGCAGTCTTTAAAAACCAATAAGCCCTGTGCCTCTTTTTCATTAGCTTCTCACCTGCTTCAGGCCCTGCAACAGTCGAGACACTTTCTCAGCAGCTGACCTTCTCTGTGCCTAACTCCACTACTGTCAGTCGCCTGATTAAAAATGGTGAACCCCTGCAATGTTACTATCTTGGTTAGCTTTTAAATAAAGTTCGGATTTGTTCAAATGTTCCTTTTTTTCCCCCTGTGCTTAAAACTCATTTTAAAAAAAGTGCTTATACAACTGCTGCAATGTTACAGAGAGGGAGGGGGGGGGGCTGGGGAGTCTCGCGTGCTGCTGAGAGGGGGGGGGGGGGCTGGGGAGGCTCGCGTGCTGCTGAGGGGGGGGGGGGGGCTGGGGAGGCTTGTGTGCTGCTGAGAGAGGGGGGGGGGCTGGGGGGGCTTGTGTGCTGCTGAGAGAGAGGGGGGGGCTGGGGAGGCTTGTGTGCTGCTGAGAGAGGGGGGGGGCTGGGGAGGCTTGTGTGCTGCTGAGAGAGAGGGGGGGGGCTGGGGAGGCTTGTGTGCTGCTGAGAGAGGGGGGGGGCTGGGGAGGCTTGTGTGCTGCTGAGAGAGAGGGGGGGGGCTGGGGAGGCTTGTGTGCTGCTGAGAGAGAGGGGGGGGCTGGGGAGGCTTGTGTGCTGCTGAGAGAGGGGGGGGGGCTGGGGAGGCTTGTGTGCTGCTGAGAGAGAGGGGGGGGGGCTGGGGAGGCTTGTGTGCTGCTGAGAGAGGGGGGGGGCTGGGGAGGCTTGTGTGCTGCTGAGAGAGAGGGGGGGGGGCTGGGGGGGCTTGTGTGCTGCTGAGAGAGGGGGGGGGCTGGGGAGGCTTGTGTGCTGCTGAGAGAGAGGGGGGGGGGGCTGGGGAGGCTTGTGTGCTGCTGAGAGAGAGGGGGGGGGCTGGGGAGGCTTGTGTGCTGCTGAGAGAGGGGGGGGGGCTGGGGAGGCTTGTGTGCTGCTGAGAGAGGGGGGGGGGCTGGGGAGGCTTGTGTGCTGCTGAGAGAGAGGGGGGGGGGGGGGCTGGGGAGGCTTGTGTGCTGCTGAGAGAGGGGGGGGGGGCTGGGGAGGCTTGTGTGCTGCTGAGAGAGAGGGGGGGGGGGGGGCTGGGGAGGCTTGTGTGCTGCTGAGAGAGAGCCTGCGCGTGCATCTGAGCAAAGACAATTTCCTGTTAGATTTGCATTTGCAATGACAATTAATAAGGCACAGGGCCAAACTTTCAAAAAGATGTGCATGTATCTGCCAAAACCAGTTTTCAGTCACGGACAGTTGTATGTTGCTCTCTCCAGAGTTCCATCTTTTCATTCACTTACTGTTGTATCCTGAAACCCACCCCTTTTAGACAACTGTGTCTTTCTGGAAGTGTTCAGCCATGAATAAATAATTATGCGGCGTATGCCTGCAGGAACACGTGCAGCGAGCGAGAGAGCGAGAGACACACACACACACACATACAGGCGTGCGCGCGAGAGAGAGAGAGCGCTGGATGCATAAGAATAATAATACTTCATTACATTGATATACCGGTGTTTTCAGCATTCAAAGCGCTATCCACACAGGGAGAAACCGGGAAGTGAACCCAAAATCTTCCACAGTCTCCTTACTGCAAAACAGCAACACTACCACTGCGCTACAAGGCAGTTAAAGAATGCACTGGCCTCGATTTTGTTTTCACTTCTGTTTACAGCGATCGGATCGTAGCGTGCATTGTTGCAATGTTACTTTTCTTGGTGGCTTATTACATTACAGATGTTTCACATGTTAATTTTTTTCCCTGTGCTTAAAAGACATTAAAAAAGTGTTTCTCAACTGTGACTCCAGAACAACTCGGTACGCAAGTTATATTAAGCGTCAACAACGAAGACTCGCTACACCTTAATGAACAAGTGCTGAAACTTATCCCTACCGACGAAGTAACTTTCACCAGCGTGGCCTTCATCGTCACAGACGATCCCGCTTTCAGTCACGGACAATTGTATGTTGCTCTCTCCAGAGGTCCATCTTTTCATTCACTCACACTGGTATCCACAAACCCACCCCATTTGGACAACTGTGTCGTTCAGCAAGTGTTCACCCATCAATACATAATTATGCGGCGTATGTTACGCCGCGGGTTGGCTAGTTATGTATAATAAAGGTACTTACTATATACAGTATAAAGGTGCTCCTATATACAGTACTTACTAAAATGCAGCATGTTTCACCATTTGCAATTATTAAGATGCCCAGAATGCCCAGAAGCAATATAATAAATAAATAGTAGCAGCATCTTTATCAATAACAATGTTCAGTCCTCTGATGTTCAATTGTGTGAATACTTATCTGTATTTTGTGTATGTTTGTATGTGTGTGTGTATGTGTGTGTGTTAGTCTGGCAGTCTTTTAAGGAGTGAAGGGGAGATGGAAAACATGGCTCTTAGAGAAAAAGTGCTCTTCCTCAGTCTGTTAGTGTGTTATCTGATTGCTTTCCTGATAGTAACAGGTGAAATAGTTGGTGGCCTGGATGTGTTGTGTCCCTAGTGATGGCTCTATCCTTATTCCTCAGTCAGCTAGTATAGACATTGTCCAGATTTAGGAGGACAATCTAAAGAATACTTTCAACAGTGCTGTGGCAAAAGGTCTTCAAAAACTGTTGTGGTAAACAGGACTGTCTCAACTACCCAAAAAAATGTAGACATTGTTGGGGTTTCACAGTTATGTGAGTATTAAATGTATTAAGACATTAGTGCCTTTACATGCACTTCAATAACTCGATTTTTCACAGAAATCTGATTTCTAAAATGCCATGGAAACCCTTATTAAGGTTAGACAAATTGTGTTGGTGACCTCTGAAAAAGCTTCTTTATCAGAGGTAGGTTTCTCTGTGAATGACCCAATCATCTGTCCACATAACCGGGTTACTGTTAAGGATTGTGTACTCTGCACATGTCCATTGAACTTTGTCAGCCAGTGCATGTATTTGCTTCACATACACACTTTCAGCAGCTACAGGTAGAAGTGTCAACAAAATACTTTCCCAGAGGAAAATGTTATGGTGATCACATTATTCCTTCTCATGCCTGAAATAATCTGTCTCAGTATTGTAGAAATCGCTAAATTTGTGTTCATGAACTGAACATACAGTGCTAAACTCAGCAACACAATCTTGAGAGCAGTAGTAGTGTTTGAAGTAATATGCATTACATAGTTTGATTACTTTTTAAAGTAAAAGAGTAACATGACACAATACTTATCTTATTAAAATAAAAATACTTGTGTTACTACAATTCTAGCAGCACTGGGGTGAAGGCCAGAATCACACATACCTGTATGAAGGTCCTTTACAGGGTTCAGTTGCATAGCCAAAAAGAAAAGAGTGAGCTGTATGTATTACAATAACAGAAAATAATAAATAAAGTGTCAATTTGACTAAACATAATTGTAAAACAAAAGAAAAGTATCACAGGCGTCATGCTGATTTTTGGATTAATGGTGGCTGATGATGAACATTTAATTCTTTTGCACAGATAAATGATGTCAAAGTGTTTTGCCAAAGGATACCTTCAGAAGATTACTTGCACATGTAAATGCAGATTATTAGGGTTTCTGCCTTAATCCGGTTATTCACCTTAACCCATTTATGTGTGTGCATGTAATAATAATAATTATAACAATAATAATAATAATAATAATAATAGTAATAATAATAATACATTTTATGTACATAGTGTCTTTTCCATGCTCGAGGCGCTTCACAGAGTCTCAGAACGAACAGCAGAGTTTATGTAACATTAGATACAAATATTTTCTGTAGGGAACACAGATAAATACAGGATACACAAAGCATTAAGCAGAATAAAAAAAATAAAGTAGAGTAAAATGTTAAAATCAATACTAAAAGAAAAGCCTGAACAAATTGCATAATTTGTGATATAACACACACACACAAATTATCCTGAGCATCATCAGACAGACAGGAAAACTGAAAGAAGCATCAGAATGTTAGTTAAGTTAAACGCATTCCTCAGCAGATGAGTTTCAAGTTGTTTTTTAAAAGAATGAAGTGAGTCAGCTGATCTCATGAATTTCGGGAGGTCACTCCAAAGTCCTGGTGCTCTACAGCTGAAGGCCCTGCTGTCACCCACAGAGTGCAGGTTAGCATTGGGCACAACAAGATGGCTAGAATCAGAGGAACTTAGTGGGTGAACAGGAGCGGAGTGATGGAGATGGTCACTGATGTGGTCCATTTAAAGCTTTAGAGTTTTAAATTCAATCCTGTAAGACACAGGGAGCCAGTGAAGGTGAAGCAGGGTGAGTGTGATGTTGCTGGTTCATGTAAAGACTTTTGCAGCAGAGTTTTGAATCAACTGGTGCTGTGACATACAGTAAGATTTGAGTTACAATAAACGATGAAGGAAGTGATCAAAGTAGGGACAAGTTTTTCAGCATTAGAAAAGTAGAGGAATTAGTCAACACAGGAAATGTGACAAAGATGGAAAGTGCAAAGTGTTCAACCTCCGGCCTGTAGGCTTTCTCATGATTATTTGCAATCAGGCCCACTACTGTAGTGTTATAAGCAAATTTCAATCACATATGAAGGGTATGTGGGAGTGCAATTGTGTAAGAGGAGAATGAAATGCATTAGGCTCAGCACACAACCCTGTGGTGAACCTGTGTTCAGGATAAGAGTGGAGGAGGAACGCTTTCCAAACATGACAATTATTTAGAAGACTGAGCAACACATGTCAAGAACAGAAGTTTTACTGAGCAGTCAGATGGGTTCAAAAGAGGGAGGTCATGTTTTACTAATATGCTGACATTCTATGGAGAAACAACAAAAGGTTACAATCAAAGTGGAGCAATATTATTTATCATGACTTTTAGATGTTTTGAGCATCACACTAAAAGAAGTGGGTCTGGAAGCAGAGGGTGTGGAGAACCTTATCAGAACTGGGTGATGCTAAGAGTGGTTTCCAGCAGGGGGCAGTGCTGGTGCCGCTGCTATTTTTTAACATATATAAATGATATGGATATGAATATAAATAACAAGTATATGATACCATCTGCAAGTACCAGCTTCACAGATGATACCAAGATAGGTAGATTGGCAGATAATTGAGAATCCATTGAATCATTACAGAGGAACTAGAACAACATACAGGCTTGGGCAGATTTGTAGCAGATGAAATGTAATGTCAGTAAATACACAATGAAAATCGAAAATCGATTTAGGAGTCATAGTGAACTCAATACTATCAAGTGCCAGACAGTGTTCAGAAGCTATTAACAAGGTGAACAGCTGAACCTCTTCATTTTAAGCAAACACAGATTTAAGTGTTTAAAATTATGAAGGGAATTATTCCAGTGGGTTGAGACTATGACTTTAAAATGAGTTCATCAAGAACATGGGGACACCGTTGGAAATTTGTTAAGTGGAAATTTCACACAAACATTAGGAGATTTTTCTTCACACAGAGAACCACAAACACATGGAATAAGTGACCAAGTCATGTGGTAGACACGAGGACTTTAGACAGACAGACAGACTTTATTTGTCCACAGGGAGAAACTTTGACCTTCAAAACCTGACGAGATTATTTTGGAAGAAGTGGATAGGACTGGTGCGCTTTGTTGGGGCATATGGCCTGTTTGCATCAAAGCATTTTCTACTGTTTCTAATGTCACAGGTTATCTTATTAAATAATAAAACAATGTGGTTAGGATGATAAACTCAATCCTGTGAAGTTGTTGTACAACTCCTCACCTGCACTGACTGAATGGCGCTATATATAACTGAACTGAATTTAATTGAATAAACGGCCTAAGCCTGAAAAGTTTCAACTAAGACCCCTATTTAACATATAAACCTGTGTCATGTATGCAGAGAACACATTATATATGTTAGTAATAAACATATCTCATTGCAAGTGAAAATCATTTTGTTAAATCAAGTTATACTTTGTCATTAGAAGCCATTACTGGGCCAGTGGTAAATGTTAACAATGTATTGTCACTCAGTACATGTGGTCTGTCATTCACACTTACAATGATATCAGCAGAATCAATGTGAGTTTAAAGTAACTGGCAACTACATTTACAAACGTCGACTCAAGAAGGTGGATTCAAGGTCACCCACAAAAATGAGTTGAAAAGAACTTCCATTACGCGAGGTCCTTTAGCTGTTGATAACAAACCACAGGAGACGCAGACTTCTGTAGTCAGCACACACAAAACAGTAGACGTGTCTAACAACATAGACATGACTCCATCAGATCCTCGGAGGAGGCTGCATGTCTAAACAAATAACTAAAGTTAATATTACTATCCAATTGTAAATGCTAAATGTATCACACCAGAATGCAGTCTCAGTATTTTAACATGACACATACAGACCACAAAGCTCATCTAGAGACACTGCAACAACAACAACTGTTTAAAATGCACAGCCTGGAGGAAATTTGGGGTGACTTTTTAAAAGGGAAGCTCTGTGGGCACAGCCTTGTCAGTGGCAGATTTTTACAATATCCACTAGTGAAATTATCTCCAGATATGTACACTCATCTCTAGAACCGTATCTGACTGTGTGAGACAATATGGCCACAGTACCCAGCAGTTTTCTTGACAAGTACAGTGGAACCTCGGTTCACGACCATAATTCGTTTCAAACCTCTGGTCGTAAACCGATTTGGTTGTGAACCGAAGCAATTTCCCCCATAAGATTGTATGTAAATACAATTAATCCGTTCCAGACCATACAAACTGTATGTATATGTATTTTGTTAAAGATTAAGCACAAATATAGTTAATTACACCATAGAATGCACAGTGTAATAGTAAACTAATGTAAAAACATTGAATAACACGGACACAAACACCCAGGATCCCTGCTCAGCTGCATGCGCAGGCTCTCTCTCTCAGCAGCACTCGAGCACCCCCCCCCCCCCCCCCCCCCCCCCCCGTCTCTCGACAGCACGGGAGCCCCCCCTCCCCCCCCCCAGCAGCACATGAGCCCTCTCTCTCTCTCTGTAACATTGCAGTAGTTCACGCTATGCAATCCGATCGCAGTATAAACATTTTTTTTTTAAATGAGTTTTAAGCACAGGGGGAAAAAAGGAACATTTGAACAAATCCGAACTTTATTTAAAAGCCAACCAAGACAGTAACATTGCAGGAGTTCACGCTAATAGCATTACAACCCGATCTCTGTAAACACTCTTTTTAAATGAGTTTTAAGCACATGGAAAAAGAGAAAAGCAACATTGCAACACTTTCTTCTCACCACTCTTCACTTGCTTAGAAGCCATGGTTAACTGCAAAAGCACACGAAATACTGTAGAGCACAAAGAGTTCACAGGTAAAGCAAGCACTCTGACTGAGAACAATGAACAGGGAGAGGCTGAACACGTGTTTAAATACAGTAATCGGCGCGTACAAACCGGAAGGGAAATGAAATAGAGCACAAAGAGTTCACAGCGAAAGCATGCAAGCACGTCTGACTGAGAACAATGCAACACGTGCGGAAATCATCAGCGCACACAAACCGAAAGGGAAACTGGCTTGTTCGTTTACCGAGTGTGTGGTCGTGAACCGAGGCAAAAGTTTGGCGAACGTTTTGGTCGTAAACCGAGTTGTACGTGTACCGAGACGTTCGTGAACTGAGGTTCCACTGTATCTTCTTTCCCACATATAGCGGTGTAAAAATATTGTCATTCTTTCTTTGCCTATGAAAGGTTCAACAAGTCATATCACCTTTGAGTGTGACATTACTCCAATAACAGAATAGACCTGAACATATATTTGATATTTAATCTGTGGCTATCCAAAATTTGTTGCCAGGATTGCTTGATATATACCGAGTAAAAATGCATTGACATTCCACTGGGTAACAGCTGTTCATTAATGGTTATGTTCTGCCATGGCTTGTGATAAATGATGCTCTGCACATAAGTGTGCCAGTGTCTGATATAGTGGAAAATCTGTCCATGTGTTCTGAAATTATATGCTTCTGCCATCAAAAGATTGTGACTGTATGAGATTTAAAACATTTACCAATACTGGTGGCAGATGTGTCCTCAAATCAGTTTTTTCCTATACAATGTGTTTGTAAATCATGTTTTTTATATGCAATGTTCGCATATGGACTGCATTACATACAGACACAGTGTTTTGGTGGCGGATGCATACTCAAATCATGTGAGTTTTCTTCTTAATGCTAGATCCACCATGCATTTTTTCAGATCTGTAACCTGCAAGGCTACACCAAGTGGCATCTGAATCCTTTTGTTCTCACTACTAGCCCATCAGCACTGCATGCTGATAAACGCATCTCTACTGCCCATCCCACAAAGGCTACAGATTTCTAACACAGCTTCACTAAATGTGAAAATAATTTCTTGGCATGCAGCATAAATGTTTGCATATATGTCATGTTTAAATGTCACGAAATATGCAGTTAAAGGACAAGCAGCAAGGTGAACTAATTCTAAATTTGTCCACAGTCTGTTGCTGCTGCAGTTCTATCAGTTAACTAAAAACACACATATAAACTTGATTGAGATTGCTTTTCAATGTTTTTGCACACCAGGAATACAACGTACCCCACCAGCATCAATCTGACAAGTGTAAAGGAGAATATGTGACATGGCACATTGTGGATGGAACAAGCTGCGAGTGAATCAGCTACCTTTCAGAGTTTTCACAGACATGGCAAACTTTGCATGATGTATGCAAATGTGAGAATAAACAGTGGAAGAATCAATATAACACGGTACTTGGCAATGAATAAGGTGCCCTTTAGAAAAAAAGAAATATGATTTGAGTACAACTGAATTAAAATGTGGGTGCATGAACTGAATCACAAACAGACAGATACATATTCAAGCAAAGAAAGCCAATTGTTCACTCTTGCTTTTTTATTGTCAGTATTCTGTATTTTGTTCAATATTTAATTTTATTCTGAGTTTTATTGTTAAGCTCTTTGTGATATTTGCTTTAAAAATAAATTTTAACTTACTTACTTCCATTGTCAGGTATGCTGTGTCTGTGCATTGTAATGTTTTCATACAACTTGGACTAGACAGTACACCCTCAGCATCATTTTGATGTGTTCTGTACAAGAAATGTGCTCTGTCCACAATATGCCATCTTGCATGTTCTGCTTCCCCTGCATCAAAATGATGCTGCTGGTGTACTTTGTATTCCAAGGATGCAAAAACATTATAATGTAATTTCAGGTTAGTTAATGTACTTTTTTAGATAACTGAAATCACTGGAGCACTACTAGTGTTCAGATTTGCCTAGTATCTTTGTTATGATATGTAGTGAAAAATATGGGTGATTATTAGTAACATTTGCTCTGTGCTTACTGTATGGTCATCTGGAGGAGACAGAGACAGCAGTTCACATTCTGGTAGCGACATATAATATCCTTGATAATGGAAACTAGATTGGATTTGTCAAGGAAAAAAGAATATGCAAGTGTGGTCAAATGCAACCCGAAGGAGTGAGACAGTTATTCACACCTGGATGTGTTCACTGGTGAAGCTTGTGGTGGTAATAGGTGGTCTTTGGTGTTAAGAAAAACAAAGAATAATACAATCAATCAAGTTCTCTGAATAGAATTTCAAAGTTACAAAAACATGAACATTCACAGTGCAGCAAATCAGGAAAAGTTCACAAGCATCTGGAGCATAATAATAATCAGAGATTTAAAAGCACAACACCAAATAGCATTGGCTTTGGCATTCCTCATGTTTCTGTCTGACTGCTTCTATATGGCTCACCTAGTATTGTGATATGCCTGCCTCTGGTACAACAACCATGGGGTGGCATGCTGCTATATAGATAAAAAAATTTGGCTTTGTAGTTACAATTATAACATAAATCACACAGACACAACACTCAGCTCAAAACTAAGTAGACAGAAGATGTCTCCAACAGTCCTATCAGCAGCCATCAATTGGATTGTGTGACAGATTTAGTTACAACAAGACATCCCAAGCAAAACTCAAACGTTTAGAGATTCTATGCAATTGTTCAGCCTTTGGATTTTGCACTCCAGTGCTTTAAAATATACAGCTGGCTTGAGACTCAGCCAAAGAAAATGAAGAGCATTTGTGAAGTCTCCCACCATCACACACCTGCAACATGTGATGTTGTTTATTGCAGTCCCATTTAAGCCCATTAACAGGTTTGATTTTTGCCCACTTTGCGACATTTCACTCTTTTGATTATGATGCTAGTGCTTTGTTCACTTTGTATTCTGAATAACACAAACTCTGACTACTCCTCCTGTTTCTCCCAATCGAAAAAGAATTATTGTCTTTGCTACATTAAAGAAAACACCTGTGAAGATCAGGTAAAATTTTTGGATAATTAAAACAATTCACCAGAGTTAGCAAAAAAAAAAAAAACAATGTCCAACCATCCATCTTATGATGCTCTTAAAAGGTCAACCATAAGATTTATTTCAGAACTGTAGAAAAAAAGAGCAAGTAAGGAGTAAAGTAAGCATACTGGGAATTGTATATTAACTTATTGCATGTGTCTGATTCACTGTGTGAAAAAGTTTAGCGTGAAATTTACTGTTAGTCAACTGTGATGTGTGTTCCAGTGTTTTGATTGTAGAACTCATCTTAAGATGAGCACTTAAACACTTCTTTTATGTCACCTTATGTCCTCTGATTGATCAAAATGAAGTCTCACAGTCCTGGTGTCACTCGACTGCCTCGCTACTTCACTTTCTCTTGTGCTGTCATGACTTGTTAATATGAAGTCATCAAAAATAGCACTCAGCATTCAAAGTGAGGCCTCAGCTGTATGAAGGCGACACTCCCTCGTCTTGTACTCAACACATCATGGGTGCTTTGCTACATCCAAAGATCCTTCTTATCGTTTTTGTCCCCTGTCTGCATGTGACCGGTCACCTGTGACTTGTATTGAAATGTTGAGAACCTCAAAGTGGATGATCTTTGTACAAAGACTTTTAAACAACGATCAACTACAACCCAAATTCTAAAAAATGATAATAAAATCAAAAAGGAGTGACTTGTAACTTCCATTGAAAACACTACAACATGTTATTTGAAGTTATTCCATGTGATTTTTTTTTTAAATATCCATTCATGTCAAATCTGATGACTGCTAGACACTCCAAAAACAGTTGGGACATCCGAGTGCTTTCCACTGTGTCGCATCACCATTTCTTTTAATGAAACTTTTTAAGTGTTTGGGCACTAATGCAGGTCCTCAATTGTACGAGGCCTTCATTGTCATATTTTGCACTTCATAACAGGTCAGGACTGTCCATCTCGTGCCCACACTCTTAATCTCGTGCCCACAGACACCTTAATGTTTTTAAGACAGTGACGTCTGAGGGATCGGTGATTTTCAGGATAGCACCTTTATGCACAGAGATTTGACCAGATCTTTGACTCTTTTATTTATATTGCATACTGTAAAGGGCCCAGAATTTATCTTTGCTGACAGAGAAATGCAGACATGAAGAAAAGAGAAGTAGGAAGATAAGGAAATTACAATCAGTGACACAAGGTTTATTTTTTCTAAACTGACTCCTGTTAAATGTGTTATAACAAACTCTATGAGCTGGGAGGTCAGCAGAAATGAAGATCATCTCTTAGAAATATGAGCTGAGCTGAAGGCAGAAGTAAACTAACAGGATTTTACTTTACATTTGGAAAAGCCTGACTGAGTATGAAACTCTCACACTTAACGCTGAGCTCTTCACAGATGAAGGATTCTCTAGGACTTTTTTTTCTTGGTGCTGTCAAAATATGAAGAACTCTCTGGACAGAAGATAAGTGAAGAAAAGAGTAGAAAAGGGCTGAGTCGACTTAAATTAATTTTGTTAAGGGTGGATGATAAAAATGTTGGCTTAGACTTATTCATGAATAAACTCAGTAAGATTAAAATAATCACTGTGGCATACAACTCAAAAGAAATGAAGACGATAAAGAAGGCAAAGAAGAAGTGAAAGAGCTTTGTATGTTTGTAACATCTCCAACAAGAGTTAAGAGGTCAGAACTGAAGATCATGAAGGACGGAATCAGAATATAAAAAGCGAGTGAAGAGATGGCCGGTTTTAAATGAAAATAACACCAAGGTGGTGGAGGGGAAGCAAAAGACAAGAACATGAGAATGAAAAAGACATCGATGGCAAAGAGAAACACACAGTGTGACGTGAAACAACAGATCTGCTCAGCCACTGTGTATCTACCACCATTTCAAATGTGTTCTGCCTCCATCTTAGTGCTCAGTAATAAAACGTACCTTACAGCCTCCTCAAGACTGAGGATTATGAGTTCATGAAGACTTTGTAAAGCCTCTTTGTGCTGTGGAGCTGCAACCTCATTCTGCAGACATCGCCTCATAAAACTGAAGTCAATTTCATCAATCCAGTCCAACTCTGTCGAGATCACATCGTTTCGAAAAGGAGCAAACAAAGAGATGAGGTGCGGGAGGCTGCTGTCTCCTTTCATGGCTTCATATTGTTCAAATAAGCGACATAAACTCCAAAATGTATAGTCATTCCAACCACCTGACAAACTGGAAGGAAACAGAAATAATTAGAAATCCACTGAAGTCAAAAGGAAAGGTGTATGCTGTGATATTTTTATGAACAACCTTAAATTAAAATCAAAGCATAAAACAAGAACAGGAAGAGTAATAAATCAGTATTCATAAAAGTACAATAAAATATTATATTAAATATTAATAATTATATTTAAAAAATATATATTAAATATATATATATTATATATTAAATACATATATTATTTCTATATTAAAAAAGAATAAAATCATCCTCCACATCAGCACACTCCTTCATCTAACTGACCCTCTCAAATAAACTCCACCCTTACCAAACCGAGTAAATAAAGACATCGCTAAAGTATCAGAAAGTACTGAAGTCGCTAAAGACCAGCAGGAGAGGCCAAGAAGAAGAAGAAGAAACAAACAAAACGGAGAGACCAGAAAGGAACACTGGGATTGTGACAAGGACTGTTGGCCAACGAGCTCCCAACTAATCATATAGCAGACTGCCAACTTCTCAATAGCAGAGCCACGTGATCTGTTGATCTGAGCCTCATAAAGTAAAAGCACATCAATGAAAGACATTTTCTACAATTTAAAGAAGAGAAACAGAGAAGTTCAACTGTGAAGCCACCATGAAGTTGGCACCAATTGTACCCAGAGACAGTAGCCTCTATCGGATACTAACAAGAGCAAGAGCAGGGAGGTTCAGGAGAAATAATACATGAGACAAGAAAAGAGCTTTAATAAAGAGAAAGGAAGACAGAAAGTCACGGACAGCAGACCAGAAAGATGGCCGACTGGAGGATAATCACAACCATGGGAAGAAATGGGCCAGGGATTTTGAAAGGATAAAGATAACAGATGGGGTCATCAGTCAGATGTACAATGTGATGTTAGGTTGGGGTGAGGTGGGGTGGGGTGTGTAGGTAGTCATACGTTTAAAATGAATAAGAGATGTTTATATTAAAGACAGACTTCTATGAACTGGAAGAGAAGAACAGAGACATAAAGCATTGAGAAGGGCCAAGAGATGACTTACAGTAAGTAGAGCTGAGCTGTAAATATGGTGGCTGTAGGCTTAAAATCATCAAAAATACAAAACTATTTAAGAAGGGGTAAAAGAATAGAACAGTGTGCACTGGCACAAATATGTCCTGTCCGTCAGTAACTGGGACAGGCCAAGCCTGGAGTCATCATAAACATCACACCATGTGTCTTTAGAGCTTGACATGAAAAAAGGAGAAACAAGGTGTGACTAATATGAGGTACTACATGATGGAAGATGGTTGTGTTTATGCCAAAGATGGCACCTAGGATGACAGCCACTGTAGTTTGGTGTTCCATCTTTATCTGTCTTTTTTGTTTTAAATTCATTGTCACCATGCAAAGTCATATAACATATACAAGGGAAGAGCATTTGAATATTGGTTACAGTGTGCCACCTGATGTGACTCCAGATATCACAACTACATCCATGGATCTTACAACTGGTGCTCATGAAGCTAAACAGGAGGTCCAGAGGCAGGAGAGCTGGTGTCTCAGTTCAATGCAGTAAGCAAAGACTATGGCAACCACTGCCTGAAATATGGCTATCTAATGTGTGCTTGCTGTCAAATAAAGTCGATGAACTGCGGGTGTTAATACGTACTAAAACAGACCTTTTGAATGACTCTATTCCCAACTCTGCATTGGACTTAGCCGGCTTCACGCTGTACCAAGAAGACCGCATTACTGAACTTTGCCACAAAACAAAGGGTGAAGGAGTGTTTTCTACATTAATCAAGATTGGTGTAATGATGTGACAGCAAAACTACTAGTGAAGCTTGTGAGGCTAATTGTTGTGCTAATTCACAGTATTCTTGACATAGTGAACTCGTCATTAGATTCGGGGGTCTTCCCTGACTGTCTTGAGACTTCAGTTGTCAAAACCCTGCTCAAGAAAAATAAGCTGAACAATTTTAGACCAAATATCTAACCTGCCTTTCTTAGGTAAAATCCTAGAAAAGGCCGTCATTACGCAGCTAAATGATCACTTGAATAAAAACCTGCTGTTCTTGATAAGTTTCAGTCAGGTTTTAGAACAAACCACACAAATTGAACTCATTAAAGTACTTAATGACTTGTGGATAAATGCAGACAGAGGTCATGTATCTGTTCTTGTTCTCTTAGACTTGAGTGCAGCATTTGACACCATTGATCAGAGTATTCTTATTAATCGTCTTAGTCAATGGGTGGGCCTCTCCAGCAACATCTTAAACTGGTTTCAGTCCTACTTAACAGGTAGAAAATGTTATTATAGTGATTGTACTTCAGAGACCCCGATATTGTATATGGTGTACTACAAGGATCTATTCTGGGCCCACTGCTTTTTTCAACTATGCTGATGACACACAACTTTATTTATCAATGGCGCCTGATGACTCTGACGCTCTTGGCTCTTTGATCCATTGTCTTACTTGTATTTCCAATTGGATGAACAGCAACTTTCTCAAACTAAATAAGGAGTTATTGGCAAAATGGACATAGTGAGGATTTTAGAAATAAACTTGATCCATTAGGCTTAAATCGAGTTGGAGGTAAAGAATTTAGGGGCAGTTATTGACCCTGATCTAAATTTTAAATTGCATATTAATCAGATTACTAGGTCTGCATTTTTTCACTTAAGGAATATAGCAAAAGTTTGACCTCTCATAACTTTAGAAGACACTGAAAAATTAGTTCACACTTTTGCTTTCACTTGACTAGATTACTGTAACTCACTCCTCTCAGGACCACCTAAGAAAGACGTGAATCAGTTAAAATATTGCTAATGGTAGCCTTAAATAATCTTCTCTTTGCTATATTTTGGAATGTCTGTCCCTTACACCCCAAGTCATAACCTCAGATCTTCAATCGAAGGTCTGCTTATAATTCCAAGAGTTAATCTGAAAAGAAGTGGTGAGTCGGCCTTTTGCTGTTATGCACCTAAATTTGGATTTCTTTACTAATAGAAATTCGCCAGGCTAATACAGTGGAACTAATTAAAAACTGCTAAAAACCCGTTATTTTAAATAGCTTTTTTTGTAGCTACATTTTAGTTGTATCCCTATTGCACTAATATGGGCATTGAATTATCATTTTCCTCTGGGTTCTGCAATTCCCTATTAATCTGTACATTTCTCTTCTGTCTTTTCCAGTTCTTCTGTGGTGGCAACTTGCGCCACCACCAACTGATCAAGGTACCACGCTGCCCCCTGTGTTTATGGATTGAATGGCGGGTGTCCCAGATAGCCACATGACCATCTTCCTGAAATTCTTCCATGTGAAGCCTGAGGACTGATTTAGATCATTTATGTCAGGTAGAATGCCCACTTTGGGCTGGGTGGTCTTTTGGCCTTGGAACTCCTGCAGATTTTGTTTTTTTTTTCTGCAGGCTAACTGGAGGTTTTTTTTTTCTGTCCTACTGACCATTCAGACTTAACTTTTTTGTTGTTACGTACTGTATTACATTATTGCCTAATCTTATGTTTTATATTATCTTCCTTTTTATTTCACCTTGTAAAGCACTTTGAGCGACATTGTTGGTATGAAAATGTGATATATAAATAAAACAAATAAATGTTGTTGTTGTTCTTGTTAAATCATGCTCTCCCAATGTAGAATTTCTCATTATAAACTGTAATCTGTTTTATTTGCCATGCGAGTTTTCCTCAGTGATTCTAGTTGGTGTTAACATTTGCCCTCACACTAAAGCTCACAAAGTGCAGTGGAAACACGCTAATGTAATCACTGAGATTAAAAATGCCAACCCAGACCTGCAAATCATTATTTTGGCTGATTTTAACCATGTCAGTTTGAACCTAACTTCCTAAATATCAATTGCAAATAAAAAGCCCTACCAGAGATGGAGATATTCTTGATCACTACTACTGTGTGCAGCTATTAAGGATGCTTATCATTCCTTCTCCTGTGAGATCCCCACCTTGGTAATTCTGACCATTGCATGACTCGCCTTGTTCCTGCTTACAAACAAAAGCTGAAAACTGTAAAGTCATTCAATAGAAGAGTGAGAAAGTTGACCAGAAAGGCAACAGAGGACCTTCAGGACTGCTCTTCCTGTACAGACTGGAATGCCTTCAAAACTGCCACCTCCAACATACACGGATACACTGATGCTGTCACCTCATATATTCGTTTTTGTGAAAATGTTTGCATTTCAACAAAAACAATTGTGCAGTTTAGCAATGATGAGCCTGAGGTCACCCCAGAACTCAAACGACTGCGCCAGGACAAAGAGTGTGCATTCAGATCTCACAATCGTGAGGATTACAGGAAAGCCAACTATGTCTTGGAGAAAGGGATCAAAGGTGCTGAAGGAAAGTACTCAAAGAAGCTGCAAGAACAACCTTCTGCAGATGCATCAGTCTGGAGAGGCCTGAAAGAAGTCACCAACTACAAGAAACAAACCTCAAACAGTTCTGCTGATCCCGGTCCGGCTAATCAGTTCAGTCAGTTTTATGGTCTCTTTGAAAGACAATGGGATATAAATCTACCTGGTGGTCTCACTGTTACTACTCTACTTTCCTCTTCTTCTCAGTTTTACCTTTTTGTCATCACTGCAAAAATCGTCTGCAGCTTATTAAAAAAATATTTAAAAAGCTGCAGGCCTGGACCTTATTTTCTCTTCCACACTCACGCGCTGTGCAAAACAGTTATCTATAGTTTTTGCAGACATTTTCAACCAACCTCTGGATCTGTGCACTGTTCCAGTCAGCTTCAAGGTCTCCACCATCATTCCAATGTCAAAGAAATTAAAGTTCACAGACCAGTAGCTTTAACCTCTGTGGTCATGAAGACCTTTGAACACCTTATTACCTCAAGAATGCTACAAAGGACTTCCTGGACCCATTTCAGCTTACATGACCCACCTCACTTCTGGACACACCACCAACGCCATGCCTCTTCCTGCTCACCCTTTATAAAACCGCCACTCGCCTATATCTAGTCAGACACATTTTGGACTCCGTCTACTCACTTTGTTCTGATTTACTTGCAGTCTGCTCATTTATTTTCAGGTATATGGGGTGGAACCCCAAACCTTTTTCTTGGCTCTGTTTTGTCTCACTACAACATCATTTTAGTTTCAAAGACACGAAGAGAAGATCAGATAGGGATCTGGGAGAGACCATATTATGTTCAGTGGAGAACTAAGAGTGTGAACTAATATTATACTATGTACAAGCAGATAGTAATATAAATAAATCATCAAAGATGTGAATAACCAGTAAGCTGAGTTTATGCAGCACTAGTAGACAAATGCTGTACACAGTGGGATCTCTGAAGACAAGTGTGGCACACGCGTTACTCTATAAGTCAGGTTATTGACACATATGTTTGAGATTTATTCATGTTAATCAGCAGTCATCACCCCATCGCTGAGTCACCTCTCCTTGTGAGATTAACTATCGTATTTAGTCTAAACACAGTCATGTCACCTTTAAATTTACATCAGGCTTTTGTGATAACACCTGGACAAACAGGGATACATGGCTGCTGTGTGTCTGCATAAATAAACCTGCGCTGACTTCTGTTTGTGTGTGTGTTTGTATGTTCAGCATTGGAGGACAACTCAGGGATCGGCCTGTAGAGGCTATATAGAGTCTTGATGCTGTGCCATGAGGGCTCATTGATTTAGATATTGTTGGGTTTCTGCTCTTAAGTGATGTGTTTCATTTACAGTGTCAGAGGATAACTAAAAAGACCACAACGCTAACAGAACATAAGGAAGAATCCAAGATTAAACTCAAACGGCTCTCATCTTGTCAAAGTGTCTTTCCATTCTAATGGCTGCAGCTCCCTATGAGTCTGGGTTTAAATGTCTTAGAAATAAAGATGGTCAGCGTCTTTCTATGAGTTTTATAAGAACTGTACAGTATATGTGTGCGGATTCAAAGACATAAGCATGTGCAAGCCAAACCCCAAACCTCAGTAGAGACACTTCGACATGTTACACTGAATGCACACTTTCCAGGCGTTTCCTAAACAGACAATTCTTTTTCTTACTGTTGAGTTTATTGTGAATTCACATGAAGACAGGGACACTCCTCAGTGTATCTGCTGATATCTGGAGCTGGCAGCACAAACCCTCTGCCTCAACACTTCAGCCATGACAGCCTTGAAGCTGACCAGCACTCTGCCTCCATTCCTTTCAGCTTTCTGGTTAGAGAAAATGAGAAAGAAAGAGAAGGAGCACTGATGACATCACAGAAGGCCGGTGTGGTGAGGTGAGCTGTTAGTGGCTTTTAAAAAGACATTGACCATTTTATTTGATTACATATAATCACTTTACATACTTTACATACATACAGTTTATTACGTGTAATCATTATCTCTTCTTCATTGATTCTCTTTATTTGTGTGTATACCTGAAGTGTTGTTTGTATATTTATATTTATAGCATTTTTCCATTTTTGTGAAGTACTCAACAGTATGAAAGTAAACTCCAATATTTATTGATTCCATTTTTACATTAAAATGATGTTCAGTTATTAATCTGTTTTGTATGTTGGTTGGAATATGAATGTAAAATATTGACTGAGACGGGTGGAGTTGTGGTTTGCATTTTGTCAGTCGGAGCCCCATCAGAACCTCACATGAGGCTTCACAATGATTAAGGTCAGCCGTGCTCGATCCACAAATAAATGGCTAAATCCTTATTATTCTTATTCTTATGACAATCTGACAGTCTAGGTCTGAAAGGGCTCTTTGTTTATTGGTTGTATTTTCTTTCTGCATCAAGGAGAACAAACAGCAGTTGTCACGCATTTAAACCTTTATTTCAACATTTTTTGTATTTAGCCGTTGTTGACAACATGAATTAGCAACCGAAAAAACAAAGCCAAAGAAAAGAACATGCATGGAAAAGGATGGATTTGTGAAAATTGCATTCATTCTTCATCATTATGTTCTGTAGAGGTTGCTTTATAAGGCCAGGTTTATACTTCACCAGACACGAAGCATGCTTCAGCAGACACTTCTGCTACGCAAGCGTTGTACTTTTTATACTTGCATGCGTACTTTATGTAAATCTGGAAGAATCCACCAGGTGGCAGTGCGAGATATTATTACAGTGAGAACAGGTTCGGCTTCGCTGTGTTGTGAATTGCCTGGAACAGCCATTAAACTCTGATGACACCTTACCACTATATCTCTGAAAAGGGTGTTTAATGCTTAAATCCATCAATCCAGGGATGTGCTAATTTCAGCAAGCATTGGGCACGAGGCAGAAACAATCCCTGGATGGGACATCAGCTCATTGCAAGGTGAATACAAGCACACACACACACACACACACACACTGGCGTCATTTTAGTGTCACCAAATCTGCATATCATTGGAAGGAAACCGGAGCACAATGAGGAAACCCAGCAGGAAAACATGGAAAGTTGTCGGGCGGAGTGGTGGCTCTGAGGCTAAGGATCTGCGCTGGTATCCCGAAGGTTGCCGGTTCGAATCCCCGTCACTGCCAAAAAAAAGGCCACTGCTCTGCTGGGCCCTTGAGCAAGGCCCTTAACCTGTAATTGCTCCAGGGGCGCTGTACAATGGCTGACCCTGCGCTCTGACCCCAAGGGGTATGCGAAAACTAACAAATTCCTAATACAAGAAATTGTATAAGGCAAAATAAAGAACAAAAAAAAAAAAAAAAAGTGCAGGCAGGGAATATCAGTGACGTGACTCCCTGAGAGACAGCAGTGCTACCGCTCCGCCGCCGTGTCACCCCCATGTGTGTAATTATTAATAGTATTTATTATTTAAATGAAATTAACGATTTATCTGAAAAATGTAACATAAGATAAGATAAGAGCTTTATTCATCCCGAGGGAAATTCTTATGTCTTTGGCATGTTCAGTGCAACAAGAGAAATAAAGATAGTATAATGAAAAATAATAATTGTGCAAATATACAAAAATAAGACAGTTATGCAAATGTACAAAAATACGACGCCATATGACAGCATATAACAATTCTGCAAATATACAAAAATATAACAGATTATTATTAAATGCAGATAATTAGTGTAGGTTATAAAAAGTGACTTAGTACTTGTGCCTGAGTAAAATGAGCTAGCTGCTTGTGATGACAGGATGGGACTAACATACCGCCATAAAGGCTGGAAAAGATCACCTACAGAATGAAGAGGAGTTATAAAGCCTTATTGCCACAGGTAGAAAAGATCTCCTGTGGCGTTCGGTTCTGCATTTGGGGGCAATGAGTCTTTTGCTGTGTGTGTTCTGATGGTTCCTCAAGGAGGTGTGCATGGGGTGAGAGGGGTTGTCCGTGATACTGAGGAGCTTTTTCAACATTCTCCTCTCGGACACCTCCTTCAGATCTTCTAATTTGACGCCTAGGACAGAACCAGCCTTATTAATCAGCTTGTTCAGCCTGTTGTGATCAGCTGTCTTCACCGCACTGCCCCAGCTCACAGCTGCAAAAAACACCACACTCTCCACCACAGAGTGATAAAACATTGTCTTCATTTTCCTGCATACATTAAACGACTTAAGCCTCCTCATTAGGTTGAGCCGGCTATTCCCTTTCTTGAGCACAGTGTCTGTGTTCTTGGACCAGTCAAGTTTACTGTCAATGTGTACTCCCAGGTACCTATAGTCCTCAACTAATTCAATCTTCGTTACTCTGATAGTGACAGGGGTGGGAGAAAGAGCCCGCTTCCTAAAGTCCACCACCAGTTCCTTTGCCTTTGTTATGTTTAGCTGTAAATGATTCTGCTCACACCACCCAACAAAGCTTTCCACCACACTCCTATATTCCTCTTCCTGACCATCCCTGATACAGGCCACAACGACAGAGTCATCAGAGAATTTCTGCAGGTGAAATGACTGAGACCTGTACCTGAAGTCAGACGTGTAGATGGTGAAGAGGAAAGGTGATAGGACAGTTCCCTGCAGTGCCCCCGTGTTGCTCATGATGCTTTCAGAGAGGCAGCTCTTCAGTTGGACATGCTGTGGTCGATTGTTTAGATAGTCCGTAATCCAGGCTACAAGTGGGGCGTCTACCTGCATTTCAGTGAGCTTATTCCCAAGCAGTGATGGTCTGATTGTGTTAAAAGCACTGGAGAAGTAAAAAAACTTGACCCTCACAGTGTTCCCAACAATATCCAGATGAGAATGAGCCTGGTTCAGCAGGTGGATGATGGCGTCCTATATGCCGATACGGGGCCGGTAAGCGAACTGTAGGGGGTCCAACCAGGGCTCCACCCGCAGACGCAGATGTTTCAGTATGAGTCTCTCCAGTGTTTTCATGACATGTGAAGTCAGAGCCACTGGCCTGTAGTCATTGGGGGTCGATGGATGGATCTTTTTAGGGACAGGAACCAAACATGCTGTCTTCCAGAGCGACGGGACTCTCTGCAGTTTCAGACTCATGTTATAGATCAAATGTAGCACTCCACACAGCTGGGCAGCACAGCACCTGAGGGCCCTGGGACTGATGGGTGCCTGCAGCTTTGCTGGGATGGAGTCTACACAGTTCCCTTCTGATGTCATCTGCTGAAAGGGACAGAGAGAGGCAGGCTGTGTGGTCGGGAGAGGGAGGAGGAGAAAGGAGAAGGTGAGAAGAGCCGGGTGTGGAGGTAGGGGACAGAAGGGGGTCAAACCTATTAAAGTGCAAGTTTAAGTCATTTGCACATTCAACGTCCCCATCCATCCAAACACCTCTCTGTTGTTTCAGGCCAGTAATGGCCCTCATTCCATTCCACACCTCCCTGGCATTGTTTACTTGGAGTTTGCTTTCCAGCTTCCTCCTGTAGCAGTCTTTCCCCTCTGCAATCTTAAATTTCAGCTCTCTCCGTATCAGTCTTAACTCTCATACTTTAATGCATTTCATCATGAAAGTGATATTAAGTATAAATCTTAGGATTCTAAATGTGCAGAGAGCTGGAATATCAAACATTTAATGTGTTCTGTGTGGTGATCTATTGCTGTTTGCTGCTGTTGTCAGGTCAGGAGGAAGCCCCAGAAAAAAAAGACAGCACAAAAGATGGTATGTTAAACTTTCAAAATGTATCGGGAATATGCGACGCTTGAATATAAAAGCACCACAAAAGAATTTGTACGTCGGCATTTTGCCTCACCACATTGAACAATTCATCACACATTGAAACGCACACATCGATCTCATAGGATCCTCAAAGCAGCTTTCTGTCACATGTCGATAGTAAACAGACTTGATCACACTGTGCCCCCCGACTTTTTGCTGGTACTGCAACTCGCGCACGCGTCGTTAAATGTTAAATGCTTTGTTTTGTATTTGTTCTTCTATGTGCTCCATGTGTGTGACTCACTACGTGATTCTTAAACGGGCTTTCTCTTCCTCCGACAGGACACAGAATCCATTACATTCATGATATTACAGCTCTCTGAATAATTTAAATACTGAGATGTATACTTGATATCATTTCAGTATTCATATCATATCAATTAAAGCATGGTTTAAACATGGGGACACGGTGACGCAGTGATATTGACGAACTGGCGCCCCATCCAGAGATTGTTCTAGCCTCCCGCAAGATGCTTGCTGCACGCCCTTCGATGAAATTATTTATTGCAGCAGTACTGTCTCTTTCAAACATACTAACAATTCCTGTCCTTACTTTTCTTTCTCCAAGTACCCAATTGCCACACGATCAGCTCTGTAATAGACATTAAGCCATCTGTAAGCTGAGAAAGCTGATTCTTCAAAACTTATAAGGAACAGTAAAATATCTTCGTAGTACGTGTTTAATTATTCTATCCAGCTATCCTTCCAGTGTCACGCCAGCCCCAGAAAGAATACAGCGCGAGGCAGGAACAATCCCTGAACGGGGTGCCAGCTCGTCATTAGCGCTGTGACACCGTGTCCTGCTTAATTATTCAAAATATAGATTATTTAAATGATGTTAACATTTTATTTGTATAATGTAATAAACATATTTTGCTGCATTTCATCTTAAAAATGATATCATCATCATCATATGTAAATACGCGCTAAAGTGTCTCAGGTTGTGCAATATTATAACTGCATCACAAGTTTACAGTGAGGTGATTGTACTTATAAGTACAAATAGTTCTACCAGGAGAAGTTGATGGACTGATTGAGTGCGTTTAGAGTTCTTGGGATGAAACTGTTTCTGAACCGCAAGGTCCGTACAGGAAAGGCTCTGAAACGTTTGTCGTGTGAGAGCAGTTCAATAGACAGCATGGCTGAGGCAGCGTGTGCATGATTCTGTATACTGATAATTCTATTTCTGATCCACTGCTGTAGAGCTGTGATTCCACACTCAAATACAGTGATATAAATACTCCAAGTAGTGCAGTGAGAGTAATATGGAAAAAGATGATCCGATGTGGCCACCCCTAACGGGAGCAGCTGAAAGAAGAAGAAGGTGCAGTGAGAGTAACAACGCTAAAGCAGCTATGGTATTTAGAATAGTTTGACCATTCTGTGGACCATTATATTGTTACAGGTTAATTACAATCAGATGCCTTAAACTAATAAACAATATGTAGTTAATTTCAGTGTATTTATAAAGCCAAGTCAGGGATGTGGATCTAAAAAACAAAGGGCAACCACACTGGAACAAAAGCACTGCTTTGACGCTGGGTATAGCCAGTTTGCAAAACCGAGCGGAGAACTTGCGTATGCCAGGGATTGAGCTACCGTGAAAATGTGAGTGGCTTTACGCCAAGTTTAGGTTGTATACATCGTGATTTAAGCGTGGAAACGGGAGTACACAACATTTTTGTGCATATGCACCATTTATACATGAGGCCCCTGCTCAGAGGACGCATCAAATGAACACTGGAAACGCATGGCAGCCATGATGTGTGCGCGTACGTGTTCTGAGCGTGAAGTATGAATGAGCCCTAAGAATGCAAACACTCAGTCAGTACTGGTACAAGGAGCCTTCCCAGAAGTGATATTCTTGCAAAAATATAATGTTATATTATAGATTTTTTTTACCATTCTGTGGAATCTACACCTCTAGCTTATGTGAGGGCTGCTTGATCATCTACTCAACTCAGATCCATCAACAGAATGGACCCTAAAAGCTTTGGCACCAAAAAGTGATGTTTTGGCAGAATTACAAAAAAATATATAATTATAATTATAAATTACAAAATACAATAAAAGGTATAACCTAACATAGCCCTCAAAAGCAAGCCTTGTTGAACCTCAGTACTGTGAATTGATCTCAGGCATTTTCAAACACCCTTAGCTTATGCCCACCTCCATTTATACTTTTACCGCCCACTGGGTGGTGCTGTGTGCAGTGATGTTATTGTCACATGTCTCTAGGCCATCACTGACTTCACTTCTTTTTATTTCCTTCTGCTCATCTCTCTGCCTGGCCCTGTCTCTCCCAACACTCAATACTCTCTGATGTTCTTTAAATGACTAAAATTTTGGCTTTTCCTTTGTGTCTTTTCTTGTGTGAAATCTCCCACAACTGGGTCTAATTTAACTGGTTTATCAAATAGCCTTTCTACTGTTTTTTTCTTAATTCTGTGTACTATTTCTGGCACAAGCCCACTTCCTTACTGTTATGCTACAGTCGGGGTTTGTTTATCAACTTCTGTTGACTTTCCTTATTTGTGCCTTCTTTCTTTATTTTGAAATATTAGTTTTCAGCTGCTTATTGTTTTTATGTATTTTTGCTAATATTGTTCTATTTATTTATTATTTAGTATTTATGAATTGTGCTTCTGTGTTCTCTTGTGTTCCTTTTATCGTGGGTAGGACCAACAGAGGCGGGGCCACATTGATGTCACTGCTGAAGGACAGCCATCTTTATATTCTGAAGCTGACATCAGAACCCTGCGGTGGGTTGGCACCCTGCCCGGGATTGGTTCCTGCCTTGTGCCCTGTGTTGGCTGGGATTGGCTCCAGCAGACCCCCGTGACCCTGTGTTCGGATTCAGCGGGTTGGAAAATGGATGGATGGATGGACATCAGAACCTTCATTGGCTCATTGACATTCGGACACTTCTGTTCTATCATTTGCATTGTTCATATTTTTCCATTCCGGGTATTTGCTTCTGTTTTCTGGATTCACTCTAAGATTTCTTATTTGGACTTGTTTACCTTGGATTGAATTTTTGGACAAGTCCTTCGGCCTTCCTTCCGGTTTGAGTGAACGCTGGCGGGATTTGTCGCTGCTGCTCGCTGGTAACTAGACTATGTGATTTTGCTAGACTAGTGATTTTGATGGTATTTTTTGCCATTTTTGCTGACATCTCTGCATGCCTGTATATGCTGTGTATGCATTTAGCTTCAGCCTAACCTCCATTTCGTTTGAAATTTACCAGTTTATTCTCTGGACGTCTGAGCTGCCTGTGGCCTCCTCGCCTACAATGTGGACTGGTAGGATATTCACCTGGTTAATGTTTGTTTGGAGTCTTTTGTCGCCTCCTCCAGTACCCAGCTGCTGAGCTTCTTCGACTGCGTCTTCTCCAGTCTGTGCCTCTGCTGTCGGTGCTGTATTTCGACCCGGACATCATACTTCTCCCTCGTCGGAGATACATCCACCGTTGTTCCCGCCGGAGATTCCGAACGGACGCCTCGAAAGGAATTAACTCTTTTTGGTCTGATTTTCGGCTCCCTCCACATAACACATTAAGGAACGCTGACCATAGCGTGTTGGCCAGCTTAGCTTGGTCGACTAACACCACTGTCAAATGCGACAGCAACATTGTCAGCTTTGGTCTACTGAACATCCGCTTACTCACGAGCAAGGGACATCTCATTCAGGATCTCCTCATTGACCGTAAGTTTGACTTTCTCTGTTTAACTGAGACTTGGCAGCAACCTCAAGACTTCTCACAACTTAATGAATGCACCCCCCCGGGGTTTGTCAAACAACAATTTTTTGAACGATCTTGCTACCTTCCTTACCCATTTATCTGTAATTACTCCAAATATAATTCTGCTGGGGGATTTTAATATACATCTGGACAATATCAATATTCCTCTCACTACTTTTTATCTTGCCTGGAGAGTTTTGGATACCAGCAGCATACTGATGTTCCTACCCATTGTAAAGGACATATCTTGGACTTGATCTGCTGCTCTGGTGTTGTTCCTTTTGATCTTACAGCAGATGAACTCACTATAACCGATCATTTTCTCCTTTCATTCAATGCCAAACTTACCTTTTCTGTTCCTAAGCTTCCATGTCTCATAGCCTTTCGTAACATTAAGAATATTAACTTGAATTTGCTGTCTTCTAGAATTGATTCCCAAATGGACTTTTATAATTTATTCACTCCCATAGAACTGGTCTCATATTATAACACTTGTCTTAATGGTATTCTTAATTCTCTGGCTGGACTACTGCAATTCACTCCTCTTTGGTCTCCCTAATAAATCTCTTCATAAGCTTCAGTTAGTCCAGAATTCTGCAGCACGTATCATCACTTGAATCCCATCTATTCATCATATTACTCCGGTCTTGCAGCGGCTTCATTGGCTCCCGATCAAGTTTCGTACTGATTTTAAGATTCTGCTATTAACATTTAAGGCCATCCATAACCTCGCTCCTCCATATCTGTCTGACCTTCTTCATGTTGCCATTCCATCCTGTAACCTTAGATCCTCTTCCTCCACCCATCTGACTGTCCCTCCTGCCCGTCTAACCACCATGGGGAGCGGAGCTTTCAGCCGTTCTGCTCCCAAGCTCTGGAATTCATTACCTGCGGATCTTAGAAACATCAAATCATATTCATCCTTCAAATGCAAACTTAAAACACATCTGT
The DNA here is from genome assembly GCF_900747795.2 of Erpetoichthys calabaricus. Classification (NCBI taxonomy): domain Eukaryota; kingdom Metazoa; phylum Chordata; class Cladistia; order Polypteriformes; family Polypteridae; genus Erpetoichthys; species Erpetoichthys calabaricus. The sequence continues at coordinate 4,155,694 of NC_041395.2, read as the reverse complement.
TTAAAATGGCTTTTTCTTTTTCCTCCTGATTATAGTGGTTTTGTTTGGTTTTAATTTTTAGATTTTCTGATGTTTTAAGTTGTTTATAATTGTGTCTTTTATTTATTTATTTATTGTTTGTTCGGTGTCCTTGAGTTCTCTGAAAGGTGCCTTGTATAAATAAAATGTGTTATTATTATTATTATTTTTCCCGTTTTGCCATTTTTTGCTTTTTTGGATAAATAAATAAATTCTTCTTTAGAGTCTTTGTGGACTTCATTCTCAAGCCAAAGGTTTTCAGGGTTCTCCTTTCTCCTAAGAGGCATTTTGATATATTTGGGGACCTTCCAAGTTATTTAAATTTTAAAAGGCTGTTTCCCATCTTGAGGTCTGGACAGGCCTGCAGTTTGCCTGTTGAGAAGAAGTCAGGCTTCCTTGGGGTGAACCTCCTCTGGGCAGACCAGTAAAGTTCCTGACATGGTTTTGTGGCTTATTTTGGAGACCTTTACCACTTACATTCAGGACTCCTAATCATATTAGAATGAACCACTTAAAAACAAATAAACACTATAAGATTAAAAGAAGCTCAGTTCAAAATGAACTACATATTTTGTTAAAGGCTTTTCTGGAGGTGGATGCTATTCTTTGTGATTATTATATTGCCCTCAACAATCACCTACCTCTTCAAGTTCTTATTTCTAATTATAAAAAAATTACAAGAAATACTTGGCAAAAACTTTGCTGGCATAATCGTTTATGAACAGAATTACTGATTTAGAACAGAATGATGATTTTGATGACACGAAGGTACAGAGGAGTAAAACCAACATTCAGTACTCTTTGGACTGATAGTCAGGTCTGTCCAGGTAGCCAGAAAGCCAATACTCACAGGTGTGCCACTATTTCCATTGTGCTGTCTGCTCCATTACTTTTTGTTGAAACTTTAACACAACGAACAAGCAGGCAAGCTGTCTCCACCATTGGCCCACCTATTGTTACTCATGTTGTTATCACAGTTAAGCCACCTACTCTTAGTTGAGTTGCTTCCATTTTTTTCTGACTCATCCATTTCTTTGTTTTTTTGCAGAATCTTTTGACCCACCAACTCTGGTTTTGGCTTTAATCTTTTTTGAATATCCTACACCTCTGTGTGCCACGATCATTAAGAATCCACTAACTCCTGCTTCTGTTGCCTTGTCTCTTAGTTTTCTCCAGTTTTTCATTGTCAGTGAGTGAGTGAGCTATCTGAGTCTGCCTTTGACACTCAACCTGAGCCTGAGGTACATGAGTTTGTCTCCCTGTCTGATCCACTGCATCTCATGGTGAAAGGATTCTGAGTTGTTCCTATTGTCTCCTTCTTTGTTTATTTTAAAGTATTATTGTTTATGTGTCTGTTGTTTTAAAGTATTTTTTGTTAATGTATATTTAGTATCTATGTATTCTGCTTCTGTGTTCTATTACGTTCCTTCTGTTTTGTGGGTCAAACCCCAGGAGGTGGGGCCACTCTGATGTCACCGCTAAAGGACCGCCCTCAGGATATATATATGGCGAAGCTGGGAGCAGATCCCAGTCTATCAATGAAGTTTGGAGAGATCTGTTTCATTGTATTGCCTTTTCTTTCTGGATTCAGGATTTTTGCTTCTGTTTGTGCTTTTGGCTTAGGATTTCATTGTGGGCCTTATTTGCCTTGGGTGGCCTTTTCATGTAAATCCACTTGCCTTATTTTGTCTTTTTTGCCATTTTTTCTTTTGTTTATATGATTACATTCATTTTAGATCAATTTTGGCAAAAACCAAAACAAATGATAGAAGTTGTTGTGTAACAATAGACAAAAAAATAGACAAATGAGAAAAACAACTTAACATCTTGTATGGACTTGATTCTCAAGGCAAAGGTTTTTTGGGGTTTTTGTTTTGCTTCAGATGCATTTTGATATATTTTGAGATATTGAAAGTTATTTGAATTTTTGAAGCCTGTTCTCCATTTTTGGGCCTGAAAAGGCCTGAAGCCCACCAAAGGAGCTGAAAAGTCAGGCTGTTTCTGGGTTAGCCTGTCCTGGACAGACCAGTGAAGTTCATGCCCTGTGGCAGAGGTCTTTGGAGGTCTCAATCTCTTTTTCCTGTTCACGACTCCTAATCCTAACAGTTACTTAAAATGCTGATAGTGAAATATTTAATTTACTGTCCTGCCATCTGCCGCTGATTCACATGTCTGCATCAATTACACTACAGTACTGTAAAGTGCACACAACTGAGAATAAAAAAGTGAAAAGTACTACACAGCCATTTGGTGGTAACTAAAAATAAGTCTTACAATGAAAAGATGAACATAAAATGAAATCTGCATGATTATACAACACACAACTCTGAATCAAGCACTAAATAAAGGAAGTCGCTAGCATGAAGCCCATGTTCTGTATGTCAGCAAAGCCAGAAGTGTCTTTAGCTAAAGCCTGGCACCTTGGGCTCATGTTAACAGACATCCATTAAAATGTCTGCACTCTGAAGAAATGCTAAAGTACTGTATTGTATCTGAATTATTTGAATGATAAAGTGTGTCAGTTAAAGACTACTGTGTCCCCCAGGTTGGCTTATTGATGTGGTGAAACTGATGCATCACTGAAAAATAAAACGCAGGGGAAAGTTTAGCATTTCCTAACAGGGGAGAATTAATAAACTGCTGTGGAAACCTTAGTAGCACGAACCTCTGATTAACATTAAATGCTGTTAAATTAAAACATACAATATATACAAAATAATGTCAACTCAAACCCTCTTCTGGGGTCTAAACATAAATCTCTGGACTTGTATCTGATTTTACAATCAATAAAACTGTGATTTGAATAGGTGAACCTAGAAAATAAACTAAAGGAAAAAATAAATGCATTTATGTTAAATAAGTTGTAAATTACTGTGTCCTTCTCTGACTTCCATCAGACCCCACCACCATCCCACCACTAAGTTCACTAGGGGTAGCTTATAGCCCCCCTGAGGCCACAAGTGTGTGGACACAAGAAGGAGACGGTGAGAATTGTCTAATAAAAAGTATCAGGAGATGGGAGATAGTGAAACATCAAAGTGATGTTGTTAACAAAGTAACCAATCGGATCTGTAAATTCTTCTAATCATCCAATTAGTGCTCAAAATCCTCTAAAGGCTGACTGTCTTCTATTATAAAATTGTGGGTTCTTTTCTCTGTAAATGTAGGAGAACTCAGAATGCTGCCGTGAGCAGATTAAGAGTAGCTGTAGTTCCACTACTGTCTTTCCCAGAATGGTGTGAGTTTGGTGTGCAGCCCAAAAAATCAATGGCCAAGTGGAGCAGATGTGTGATGACATTGGTCACTAATGTGTCTTGGCCTGGGCACATTTTAGAAACCCTGAATTGAGACAAATGTGTGCAGTGTATGATTATAATTTAATTACACCATGATTTGCACACATGACTGAGGACAGATCAGGTCAGTTGTTCAGTCCCATTATTCCTTAAAGCTCTTGGTGAAGAAGACACATTTCCAGTGCTGCTTTTTAGTAATCTGGTGTGAACATTTTTTTAAAGAAGAATAGAGTTTTGAAATACTGCATATATCTTCATTACTGAAAGTCAATGGGCTTTCTACCATCAATACTAAAGTAATATTAGAGAAAGGTGGCTGGTAGCATTTAACTAAGTGGAGGGGATTTTCAAAACAACATCAAGCAACACACATGATGGACACACATATGAGCTCAGTAAAAGCTGAGATGGTAGCAAATAATTCAAATCTGTAAAGTATGTCAAGCACCACAGCAACAACACACAATATCTGGTAAATTTGCATAGGCATCTCCTGTTTGCATTCATCTTACAAAATAACATTTATTAATTCTCATGAGAATGCTGTGTGAAAAATTTAGGGGATAATTCAAGATGAATGCTGACATAAACGAAAGGTGTTTGTAACACAAAAAGACTAATTAGAACATTAGAACAGTCTAGACAAGAACAGGCCACTTAGCCCAAAAAGCTCGCCAGTGCTATCTACTTAATTCTTCTAAAATAATATCACGTTGAGTTTTGAAGGTCCCTAAAGTCCTGCTGTGCACCACACTACTGTGCAAAGAAAAAATTTCTGTTTACATGAGTTTACCCTTCACAAGTTCCAACTGTGTCCCCGTGTTCTTGATGAACTTATTTTAAAGTCACCATCTATATCCACTGGATTAATTCACTAAATAAAAAAACATAATAATACAAACTAAATAATATGAACACTTCAGTCAGGTCTCCTCTTCATCTCTGTAAAGGCTCAGCTCTTTTAATCTTTCCTCCTAACTCATCCCCTGTAGCCCTGGAATCAGCCTAGTCGCTCTTTTCTGGACCTTTTCTTGTGCTGCTATGTCCTTCTTGTAGCCTGAATACTAAAACTGCACCCTGTACTGCAGATGAGGCCTCACCAGTGTGTTATAAAGCTTGAGTAGAACCTCCTGTGACTTTTACTCTTGATAGTGACGAGTCCACTGCGACTTCTAAATCTTTCTCATAAGGTGCACTTTCAATTTTTAGACCTCCCATTGTGTATTCAAACTTCACATTTTTACACATAATACTTTACATTTAGTTACATTAAATTTTGTCATCCACAAATCTGAAGAAGCCAGTATGCTGTCCATGTCCCTCTGTGATTATACAATGGATTTTCGATTATTTTCCAATCAATCTAGCTTGTTATCATTTGCAGACTTAACCAGCTTCTTACTTATATTCCTATCCAAATAATTTATATCTATTAAAAATAGCAGCAGCCCAACCACTGACCCCTGCTGGTCACCACTCTTAACATCACCCAGTTCGGATGAGGTTCCTCGCACCTTCACCATCTGCTTCCTATGTCTGAGCCAACTCTGCCCCCATCTACAAACATCACCCTGATCTCCAACATTTTTCAGTTTGATGCTCAGCCTCTTATGTGGCACTTAATCAAATGCTTTCCTTTTTGTAATCAATTTTGTATTGATGACAAAACCAAATAGTAAGGAAACAAAAAAGGAGAGGACATCTCATATGTAGATTTTAATGACCCACACCCCGACAACATGCAGGTCACTTACAAGTACCAGAGGCCCACATGCCTGGCTGAATATAATTTCTAAAATGATTACATTCATCTGTGTTTTTGTTTTAGAATCTAATAAATGTAGGTGTTGTAGAGAGTGAAGGGAAACAAGGTTCATTTATATAAGTAGCCAGGACAGGGGGAAAGTGGGGGGTTCAGCCATAGAGATCTTCTTCTTCTTCTTTCGTGCTCCCATTAGGGGTTGCCACAGCAGATCACCTTCTTCCATCTCTTTCTGTCCTCTGCCTCTTGTTCTGTCACACCCTTCACTTGCATGTCCTCTCTCACCACATCCATAAACCTTCATTTAGGCCTTCCTCTTTTCCTCTTCCCTGGCAGCTCTATCCTTAGCATCCTTCTCCAAATATACTCTGCATCTCTCCTCTGCACATGTCCAAACCAACGCATTCTCGCCTCTCTGACTTTGTCTCCCAACCGTCCAACTTGAGATCACCCTCTAATGTCCTCATTTCTAATCCTGTTCATCATCTATCACACCCAATGCAAATCTTAGCATCTTTAACTCTGCTACCTCCAGCTCTGTCTCCTGCTTTCTGGTCAGTGCCACCGTCTCCAACCCATATAACATAGCTGGTCTCATGACCATCTTGTAGACCTTCCCTTTCACTCTTGCTGATACCCGTCTGTCACAAATCACTCCTGACACTCTTCTCCACCCATTCCACCCTGCCTGCACTCTCTTCTTCACCTCTCTTCCACAATCCCCATTACTCTGTCCTGTTGATCCCAAGTATTTAAACTCATCCACCTTCGCCAACTCTACTCCCTTCATCCTCACCATTCCACTGACCTCCTTCTCATTTACACATATGTATTCTGTCTTGGTGTTCCTACTGACCTTCATTCCTCTCCTCTCTAGAGCATATCTCCACCTCTCCAGGGTCTCCTCCACCTGCTCCCTACTATCACTACAGATCACAATGTCATCAGCAAACATCACAGTCCAAGGGGACTCCTGTCTAATCTCGTCTGTCAGCCTGTCCATCACCATTGCCAATAGGAAAGAACTCAGAGCCGATCCCTGATGTAATCCCACCTCCGTCACTCCTACCGCAGACCTCACCACAGTCACACTTCCCTCGTAAATATCCTGTCCAACTCTTACATACTTCTCTGCCACTCCCGACTTCCTCATACAATAGATAGATAGATAGATAGATAGATAGATAGATAGATAGATAGATAGATAGATAGATAGATAGATAGATAGATAGATAGATAGATAGATAGATAGATACTTTATTAATCCCAAGGGGAAATTCACATTCTCCAGCAGCAGCATACTGATACAAAAAACAATATTAAATTAAAGATTGATAATAATGCAGGTAAAAAACAGACAATAACTTTGTATAATGTTAAATGTTAACGTTTACCCCCCCGGGTGGAATTGAAGAGTTGCATAGTTTGGGGGAGGAACGATCTCCTCAATCTGTCAGTGGAGCAGGACAGTGACAGCACTCTGTCGCTGAAGCTGCTCCTCTGTCTGGAGATGATACTATTTGGATACAGTGGATTCCCCATAATTGATAGGAGCCTGCTGAGCGCCCGTCGCTCTGCCACAGATGTTAAACTGTCCAGCTCCATGCCAACAATAGAGCCTGCCTTCCTCACCAGTTTGTCCAGGCGTGAGGCGTCATTCTTCTTAATGCTGCCTCCCCAGCACACCAATACCACACAATACCACAGCTCCTCTCAGTCACCCTGTTATTTGCTTTCTCCAGGACCACAAAGACGCAATGCAACTCCTTCTGGCCTTCTCTAAACTTCTCCATCAACACCCTCAGAGCAAACATCACATCTGTGGTGCTCTTTCTTGGCATGAAACCATCCTGCTGCTCACTAATCATCACCTCAATTCTTAACTGAGCTTCCACTACTCTTTCCCATAACTTCATGCTGTGGCTCATCAGTTTTATCCCCCTGTAGTTACTACAGTCCTGCACATCCCCCTTATTCTTAAATATCAGCACCAGTACACTTCTTCTCCACTCCTCAGGCATCCACTCACTTTAAAAGATTTCATTAAACAACCTGGTTAAAAACTCCACTGCCATCTCTCCTAAACACCTCCATGCTTCCATAGGTATGTCATCTGGACTAACGGCTTTTCCATTTTTCATCCTTTCCATAGCTGTCCTTTCTTCCTCCTTTTAATCCGTTGCACTTCCTGGTTCACTATCTCCACATCATTCAACCTCTTCTCTCTCTTATTCTCTTCATTCATCAGCCTCTCAAAGTACTCTTTCCATCTGCTCAACACACTCTCCTCGCTTGCGAGTATGTTTCCATCTTTATCCTTTATCACCCTAACCTGCTGCTCATCTTTCTCAGCTCGGTCCCTCTGTGTAGCCCACTGGTCCTTTTCTCCCTCCTTAGTGTCAAACCTCAAATACAACTCATAATATGCCTTTTCTTTGGCCTTCGCCACCTCTCTCTTCACCTTGCGCCTTATGTCCTTCTACTCTTGTCTACTTTCTGCATCTCTTCTTTGCCATCCTCTTCCTCTGTATATATACTGTATATATGTGCCTGTCTCACCTCCTCCCTAAACTCAACCTTGCAGTCTTCCTTTTTCAACTTCCACCATTTGATCCTTGGCTCTACCCTCACTCTCTTCCTCTTCTTGATCTCCAACGGCATCCTTCAGACCACCATCCTATGCTGTCTAACTACACTTTCCTCTGCAACCACTTTGCAGTCTTCAGTCTCCTTCAGATCAACTCTTCTGCATAGGATGTCATGTACCTGTGTGCATATTCCTCCACTCTTGTACGTCACCCTATGTTCCTCCCTCTTCTTAATACGTATTCACCACAGCCATGTCCATCCTTTTGGCAAAATCCACTATCCTCTGACCTTCTTCATTCCTCTCCTTGACACCATACCTACCCATCACCTCCTCATCTCCTCTGTTCCCTTCACCAACATGTCCATTGAAATCCACTCCAATCACCACTTTCTGTCCCTTGGGTACACTGATCATCACTTCCTCCAACTCACTTCAAAAATCTTCTTTTTCACCCATTGCACACCCAACTTGCGGTGCAAATGCACTAACAACATTCACCATCACATCTCCAATTTCACTGGTCTACAAAAAATATTTTTTGTTCGCTTCTGGGAACTTCAGAGCAGCTCTTTATTAAGCTTTTTACACTGATTTCATATATGAAATTGGAATTAAGATAGAACGTCAGGTTTTTGATATACACATCATTGATGTTTTGGCACTTTTGAATATCAATATAATATATCAACATGATATCTGGAGTTTGGACTATGTCCCACCAAAATTGTTTTGATGTGTTAATTCTGGAAACAAACCAGAAGACGATACCAGAGACATGTTAATATATATTTATGTCAATTTACCTCAATATAAAAGTGAGGTCAGCCTGCCCAGAAATATTGGGGGCACTCGCTTTTGTGCTTGTACTGCACATCCGTCTCTCTTTGCAAGAACCAACAGTAATCACCTATCATGCTCAGTGAGTGAATTTTTCACAATATCAGTTTTCCGTCACTTTTGTATCTTGATGAAATCTTTCCCCATGCTCATCTCCGACATCGCTTAGATTTGGTGGAAAAAAGTTGAGATGAGAATGTAAAAAATGCATCTTCAGTGACAATCTGGCTCCCGTAAGCTAATATACTTTCAACATATTCTCCACAAGCTCGGTATAATTCTCTGCTCTGTGACTGTCAAGAATATTCTGGGCAACCTGCATAAATGAGGGTGCTGATTCAGTGGGCTTCAATTTCCTTTTGATCTCCTCGTTAAGCATCAGTTCACGCATTTCAGGGCCAACAAAAACACCTTCTTTAATTTTGGCTTCACTTTTCTCGAGACCAAACTTATTTCTTAAATGCTGAAACACATCTCTTTTACTGTCCAGTCACCCTAGTAGTCCAAGATCTGGAACATCATAACTAAAAAATGGGACGTGCTAGACGAAAACGTTTTTCAGATTTGGAGTCAGCAGGTGAAATTTATTAAAGTACAGATGAAAGAATCCCAGTAGCAAAATTCTTCTTGACCAGTGTTTCCAGCTTCATAATAATCACTCTATCTGACACTCTTTTCACCTCCTAAACATTCTTGACATGCTGTTCCTTCAGAATAACTCCTACTCCATTTCTCCTTCCATCCACACCATGATAGAACAATTTGAATCCATCACCAATCCACCTGGCCTTACTTCCCTTCCATTTAGTCTTTTGCACACACAATATATCAACCTTCCTTCTCTCCATCATATCGGCTAACTCTCTCCCCTTACCAGTCATACTGCCAACATTCAAAGTTACTACTCTCAGTCCCACTCTCTTTACTTTCCTCCTCTCCTCCTGCCTCCGGGCACGTCTCCCTCCTCTTCTTCTCCTTCTTCTTCTTCGGCCAGCAGTAGCCCAATTTTCACCAGTACTCTGTTGGCTAATAGTACTGGTGGTGGTCGTTGTTAACCCGGGGCTCGACCAATCCGGTATGGACATTTGTATTGTTGTCCGCATAGATAATGGGTGAAAAACATGTCCAATGGTACATTTCAAAATCTTGAAGGGAGATACCTATGCCGGTCCTGGCTTGAATCAAAAAGGAGTGTTTGATAGCAGGTCTTATACTGCTCCATAAAAAGGAGCTGATAGCTGATCTGACCAGGGACCAAAAGAAGACAGAGAGAGCATTGAGCTGAATAAGTTTAAATGAGGGATAATATTCATTTTAATGATTGCCAAACAGGTCTGAAAGGAGAGAGAGAGTATTAAAGGATAGCATTGATTAATTTACTTCATTAAACACGATGTGGAATTTTTCCCATATACAGTAATATCAATAATGGACAGAGTAATGGTGATTCCTAAGTATTTGAAAGAGTTAATAACTGGAAGGAAGGAAGGAAAAGAGAGAGATTAACAGGCTTGATATATAGGAAGAAGTGCAAATTGACTCCAGTTGATTTTATATCCTGGTAAGGATTTGTATGTATGAAATAATGTTAACTAGCCAACCCGCAGCGTAGCATACGCCGCATAATTATGTATTGATGGGTGAACACTTCCTGAACGACACAGTTGTCCAAACAGAAGTGAAAATAAAATTGAGCGTGGTGAATTCTTTAACTGCATTCCCTACCTTGTAGCGCAGTGGTAGTGTTGCTGCTTTACAGTAAGGAGACTGTGGAAGATTTTGGGTTTGCTTCCCGGTTCCTCCCTGAGTGAATAGCGCTTTGAATACTGAAAACACCGGTATATCAATGTAATGAAGTATTAATATTCTTATATTATCTGCGACAAACAAACTGTTTTACACGGTGCATACCAACCCGTGGCGTAGTTTACGCCAAATAATCACGGCGCTTTTTTAATGTTTTTTAAGCAGAGGGAAAAAAATGAACATTTGCAAAATCCGTAACGCTCCATTCAGTAAGTACAATGCACAAGCGTTTAATTTGTCGGCCACTTTTTGCCATCTGTCTTTTCAGGTTTGGGCTGCTTTTGCAGTGTTACCGCTTGTGCATATTAAGTCTTGCACAAAAAATGTGCCTGTTCTTTCATCATTTTATTGCAGCCTATCAAAGACTTACTGCCCCCAACTCCAAATGCCAGTGCTGGTGTGGTTCCCTATTTACCCGACGAGGTAAGAAGGCGTTATCATGGCAGCAGAGCGGGCACTAAGCTAAAAATGAAGCAGCTTGCGAGAAAGTGGCGTTTCAAGCCTTCAGTGCCTTCTGTGATTCTGGGGAATGTGAACTCAATCTCAAATAAGATCGACGAACTGGCTGCGCTGGTGAAAAATGTCAGGACCTACAGAGAATGCAGTTTGTTGTGTTTTTGCGAAACCTGGCTAAATAACACCATCCCAGATGACAACGTGGAGCTACCCGGGTTTAGCACAGTTAGAGCGGACAGAGATGCAAAATCTCCACTTGCTGCAGGGACATCGAACTGTTGGCCGTAAGTTTACGTAAGGACACGTCATTGTTGTTATTGTATACATTCCTTCTTGGGCGGACGTGGACTCAGCGAGTGACATCATCCATTCTGCTGTTGCTAAGTTACAAACGCAGCACCCTGAGGCGCTTGTGCTAATCGCTGGAGACTTTAACCATGTGACGCTGGACAAAACATTACCTGCATTCTCCCAGTATGTGGACTGTAACACCCGGGGAAATAAGACTATTGATTTACTGTATGCAAACGTTAAAGACGCATACAGCGCCACCCTGCTGCCTGCGCTTGGGAAAGCAGATCATAACCTGGTTCTGCTTCAGCCTCACTATAAACCAAAAGTGCGAGTCCTACCTGTAACCACACGATCATTCAGGAAGTGGACCCCGGAGGCTGAGAATGCTCTGAGAGAATGTTTTGGATCTACAGACTGGGATATCCTGCAGGGATCTCATAGTGAGAACATTGAGGAAGTTGTTGTCTGCACTACTGACTACATCAACTTCTGTATGGACATTGTAGTTCCAGTAAGAACTGTACGCTGCTATGCTAACAACAAGCCATGGATTACAAGTGACATCAAGGGCCTTTTGAACCAGAAGAAAAGGGCTTTTAAAGACGGTGATCAGCATGAGCTCAAGCGCGTGCAGAAGGAACTCCGAGTCCAGCTCAGGGCGTGAAGGAGCAGTACAGGAGAAAGCTGGAGCAGAAGTTGCAGAATAACAGCATGAAGGAAGTGTGGGATGGGATGAAGATCATCACTGGCTGCAGCTCGAAGCGGGGTGCCACCATCGAGAGAGACGTGAAGAGAGCAAACCAAATGAACAACTTCTTTAACAGGTTTGACCACCCTAACCCACTCTTACTCTCACCTTGGAGTACTACACCCTCCACACATCCTTCTGCTGATACCAGCATAGGAGAGACATCCCCACCCATAATTACAACAGCGCAAGTGAGCAGAGAGCTGTGGAGACTTCATGCCAACAAAGCAGCGGGTCCAGATGGAGTATCGCCACGACTGCTGAAGGCCTGTGCATCGGAGCTGGGGGGTCCTCTACAGCGCATCTTCAACCTGAGCCTGGAACAGGGAAAAGTCCCGAGGCTTTGGAAAACATCTTGCATCACCCCAGTCCCAAAGGTATCACGTCCTAGTGAGCTGAATGACATTCGGCCTGTTGCTCTGACATCACATGTGATGAAGACCATGGAGAGGCTGCTGCTTCACCACCTTAGGCCACAGGTTCAACACGCCCTTGACCCTCTGCAGTTTGCATATCAGGAGAAGGTGGGAGCGGAGGATGCCATCATCTATATGCTACACCGATCCCTCTCTCACTTGGACAGAGGCAGTGGTGCTGTAAGAATTATATTTCTAGACTTCTCTAGCGCCTTCATCACAATCCAACCTCTGCTCCTTAGGGACAAGCTGACAGAGATGGGAGTAGATTCATACCTGGTGGCATGGATCGTGGACTGTCTTAAAGACAGACCTCAGTATGTGCATCTTGGGAACTGCACGTCTGACATTATGGTCAGCAACACAGGAGCGCCGCAGGGGACTGTACTTTCTCCGGTCCTGTTCAGTGTATATACATCAGACTTCCAATACAACTCAGAGTCCTGCCACGTGCAAAAGTTCGCTGATGACACTGCTATCGTGGGCTGCATCAGGAATGGGCTGGAGGAGGAGTATAGGGACCTAATCAATGACTTTGTTAAATGGTGCGACTCAAACCACCTACACCTGAACACCAGCAAAACCAAGGAGCTGGTGGTGGATTTTAGGAGGCCCAGACCCCTCATAGACCCGTGATCATCAAAGGTGACTGTGTGCAGATGGTGCAGACCTATAAATATCTGGGAGTGCAGCTGGATGATAAATTAGACTGGACTGCCAATACTGATGCGTTGTGCAAGAAAGGACAGAGCCGGTTATACTTCCTTAGAAGGCTGGCGTCCTTCAACATCTGCAATAAGATGCTGCAGATGTTCTATCAGACAGTTGTGGCGAGCACCCTCTTCTACGCAGTGGTGTGCTGGGGAGGCAGCATTAAGAGGAAAAACGCCTGGACAAACTTGTGAGGAAGGCAGGCTCTATTGTTGGCATGGAGCTGGACAGTTTAACATCTGTCGCAGAGCGAAGGGCGCTCAGCAGGCTCCTATCAATTATGTAGAATCCACTGCATCCACTAAATAGGATCATCTCCAGACAGAAGAGCAGCTTCAGCGACAGACTGCTGTCACCATCCTGCTCCACTGACAGATTGAGGAGATCGTTCCTCCCCCAAACTATGTGACTCTTTAATTCCACCTGGGGGGGGTAAACGTTAACATTTAACATTATACAAAGTTATTGTCTGTTTTTCACCTGCATTATTATCATTCTTTAATTTAATATTGTTTATAGTATCAGTATGCTGCTGCTGGAGAATGTGAATTTCCCATTGGGATTAATAAAGTATCTATCTATCTATCTATCTATCTATCTATCTATCTATCTATCTATCTATCTATCTATCTATCTATCTATCTATCTATCTATTTTCTATATATAATCCAAGTCACCCGACCATGGTAGTAGGAGGGGGGTGGGGTGTGTATACAGGGCAGGGACGTATTCAGAGGGAGCGTATGACCCGCACTCAGTGGGTATTCCTCGTTCGTGGGGAACAATTGCAAGCCCCGGTGCCCATTACGAATGGGATTCAATGGCTTACCCACGCCTGTCGGCACCGGGTAGACACACGTTGATCCATTCAGTGTGGCGCGTGTGCAGTACCGGGCATCACATACCTGTTAATGCTCAATCTCATGTGGCTGAAAGCCACTTGTCCCTCTAAGAAGTTGGACGCCTACAGCTTGGCGATCGCGTAACTATTAAGCAGGAGGGAGTCTCATTTGTTTTCGGAATTAACCAGACTAATCGTTCCACCAACTAAGTACGGCCATGCAACACCACGCACAGAATCGAGAAAGAGCTATCAATCTGTCATTCCTCTCCGTGTCCGGGCAGGGTGAGGTTTCCCGTGTTGAGTCAAATTAAACAAAATTTGTGTGTGGCGAGTTGTTGCGTTCGAGCACATGAGCAGGCACTGTGAATGCCTTGAGAGTGTGGGTGGATGCGTGCTGGGGAAAATGAGTATCTATATATCTTCTTAGATATAGACAGTGTCTGATAGTTGTGATGGTTTTACACTCCAGTACATTGCGGTGAACGCTGGTAACAGTCAGGCGGGCAGGCGTATTAGAGTTGGTGCTCTTAGAGTTGGTGGGCGTGTCTCTCTAGCGGTTCGAGTTCTTGGGCGGTGCTCTGTCGTTTGTATCCCATGGTCGGACAACTTGGTGGATTATATATGGAAATGCAGCTGAAATCGAAAAGAATAATGAAAAGTCAACGTGACTCAGTGGTGCATGTGTACTGAAGCAAAGACGAAAGTGAGTTGTTTCGTCCGGGCACATGAGCAGGCACCGTGAATGCCTTGAGAGCGTGGGTAGATGCGTGTTCGAGTTGGTGGGCGTGAGTTGGTGGGCTGGGCTTTGTGAGTTGACTGCTTTCAAAGTGGTGTGTGCTTTCACGGGTGTCTTGCTTGCTCTGGCGGTGGCTTAGTGAATTATATATATCGATACACAGCCTCTTCTTAGATGGTCCTGCCGCGTCCACCCTCGTTCTTGAAGCATACACACCACCTGGTCATGGGTGGGGAAATGTCTTCCGTGGTCCTGCAGGACCATCTAAGAAGACGCATGTTTGTCGCAGATGTGAATTGCTGTATGTAGCGTGTAAAACAGTTTGCGATGGTGCACGCGGTCGTGCGTCGTAACCGAAAAGTCAACGTGGCTCAGAGGTCCATGTATACTGTAGCACAGATGAACATAAATGACGCCGTTTTTTCCGAGGTGTCGCGTCCGAGTTGGTGGGCGTGGCTCTGCGAGTTGTCGTCGTATCCAATGGTCTTAGAGTTGGTGGGCATGGCTCCTTCCTGCATGCGCCATGGGTGTCTTACTTGTCGGCGGCTTAGTGAATCCACGCCCCTTCCTGCATGCTTTCATGGGTGTCTTGCCCGCTCTGGCGGTGGCTTAGTGAATTATATATATAGATATGTGAGGAACGTCGGAATGGTAATTTCCTAGAAACAGAAGAACATTGTAAGCATATAAAGATAGCTTGTGCACTGTCTTATGAGTCAAAATAGGTGTGTCTAATGCACGCAGGGCAATGGCTAGAGGCTCGAGCGAGATAATAAAAAGCAGTGGAGATAACGGACAGCTCTGTCTAGTTGAGAATGAAGAAGCCACACTTAAAATCTAGAAAAGCTGGTGCATGCTGTCAGCTGTGTATGAGATGCCACAAAGCCGGTTTGATCGGAGTGAATCAGTTTTGGAATTACAGATTAGATCCAGAGAGCCAAAACTTGGGCTAATAGCTTAGTGTCTGAGTTCATTAGTGACAACAGACGATAGCTGGAGCACAGTGTCGGTTCTTTCAGGAGTTGTGATACTGTATCATCTCTGATGGAGGATTGCAGAAATCGTTAGGTAGAGGGCTCCTTTCTTTGGATTGGCTGGCCCAGTGCTGACTCAGCTGTAGAATGGCCAATAGGGGGAGGCAGCTTGATGGCTGAGGTCTTCAGGATAAATCCAAAACGTTTTATGTGATATCATCTACTGTTGAATTCTGCTATGTACTTGTAATATTTCCATTGCACTATTATACTGTATTGAGGATTTGTTCTGTTCTGTGTATTGTATTGTATTGACCCCCTTCTTTTGACATCCACTGCATGCCCAGCCTACCTGGTAAGGGGTCTCTCTTTGAACTGCCATTCCTGAGTTTTCTTTCATTTTTTCCCTACAAGGGTCTTTTCTTGTCTTCTTAGAGAGTCGAGGCTGGGGGGCCATCAAGAGGCAGGGCCTGTTAAAGCCCATTGCAGCACTTCTTGTGTGATTTTGGGCTAAATAAAAATATATTGCATTGTATTGTATAATGGAGAAATTTATGTTAGAGTGTAGGTTAGATGCAGAGAGTGTGGTATTAGTGGAGAAGTTTTGATTTTATATTTTAAAGTAATTAAGCACATTTAGCAAAGTTCACTATATAATGTAAAAGAGTTTACAGGTTATCTGGGGCAGCTGAGACGGGATGCAAACAGACTATATTAGGCTGTCGGCAGAATGTGGTAAAGCAATCACACGATGCTGGACATTAATGACTTAGGTGTTTTTGCTGACCGTAATTTACAGGTAATTTAACATGAATGTATTTATGATGTGAATTTCCCCTTGGGATTAATAAAGTATCCATCCATCCATCCATCCATCCATCCATCCATCCATCCATCCATCCATCCATCCATCCATCCATCCATCCATCCATCTATCTATCACAGTATGCTTCCTATCCTTCTATCCTTCTAATTCAGTATGCTTCATGTGGCCCTGTGTCTGGCTAGCAACTGAAAGCAGCCAATGATGATATGACACCTTGTATGATGTAAGTGGTCTAATTCTGTACCTTTTACTGTATGTTACAGAATGTCGTGTGTTTCTAATTATAGAATCCTGTGACAGGCCTGCTCCCTCTTTGAAGATCATGGGGGTTCACCGGAAGTGAATATTTCAGAATAAAAGTCAAAGAATGTCTTATTAATTTCCAAGGGATGGTTAGTGACGTTACCGGATTTCAACTGAACTTGGCAAATAAAGACAAATGAGTCACATCCACGTAATCGAAGTACTAATAACTTGCTCAGATTAACACCAGAGAGATAGTAACGGGTGTGTGTGAGATGAAATTTAAACTCTGCACACCTGACATGAAGGTCATTTAACTCACATTTTACTCAGGTATGGTTTGTGTAATTTTGTAGTGGATAGAAAAATGTGGACGGGCATTTTCCAAATTATTCAGGTGTTTCTCAAGATCGTCAATACTATTGTGTACCATGCAAGATAAACTGGATGCAAAACCAATAGTCAGCTCTGGAATATGTCTCTTAATGGCCAACCAAACATAAGTTGGATCCTGAACTGAATGTTTGTTCAGAGTGTCAGGCTCCTCAAGTGTATCAAAGGCTTTTTCAATGAAGTCTGCATTTTGCAGTAGAGAAGTGTTAAAATGAAAGTGAGGGGGACTGGAGGACAGAAGGGGAAGAAAAACCTGAAGATTAACTCACTGATGGTCAGATAGCGAGGGCAAAGATAAAACATTTATTTATATAGCACAGTATAAATAATGCAGACCCATAACAAATTTGGGAAGTATGCATGCACTGTTTAATCAGTGAGGCAGATTTATAAAGCATAGTGTCGACAAATGCATTTGCTTCCATACCAATGATTAATTGGAATTCAGAAAAGGAAAAGATGAGTTTTGTAATATCAGCGACAAAAGTATTATCATATGGAGTTGGGGCATACACTGAAATACAGGCAAATAAAGATGGAGGATAGTTTCATCTGTTCATGTGTAACGATTGTATCTGCTACACTGCACTAAGTTTACAGTGAAAAATTATACTGATGATTGCAGGTCAACCCCAAACTGCCTTCAGCCCCTTCCCACAGCGCAGAAAGATGACTTATAATAATAAAAGCGATATTTACTAAACCACACTGAGAAAAGATGCAACAAAAAAATGTAATTAATACATTTTCTACAATCCCCCAAATTCCCCCACTTCCAATATATACAATAAACACAAGGCATAAAATTATATATCCAAGAATTTTCCCCACCATCCATTCGATTTAGTCTTTTTCCGATTCTCCCATTTCCCCATGGTTCAGTTCCTTAGACATGCCAATCCCAGAATAAAAGATTTATGGCTCACACTGCTTCCGATCCCTTTCACGGTAACCTCAGCGTATCCGGAATCTTTTCTTCCTTCTCTTCCTGCCTTTTCGCGCCCCTTTTTAAATAGTGCATCTGTTTCCATGGCACTCCCGGAAATCGCAATGACAGCCCCGTACCTCCCAAAAGGTCCTCTCTATCCAACCCACCTATCTTATCTTCCGTATTCTCAAATAGCAAAAGGATTTTACATAGAGAGAAAAACAAACCACATACAAATGTATGTGGCAATGCTACACATTTCTGATTTGAACAGTGTCCACATGAAGATCAGAAAAACCTCTTTGTATTGTCACGTTCAAGATCACACTTAAAAGGGCTCATCGTCCATCTGAAGAAGAGATGCATTTAAATTCTGTTTGTCATAAATAGCAACCCCAACTCCTTTTCTGTTTTGTCTGTCCTTCTTAATTAAAGTGTACCCCTCCATGTTCTACTCATCCCCATCTTTGTTGCTTAACTAAGTATCTTTTATTGCTATAATGTCATAATTGTAGGTATATACAACTCCAGATCACTTGTTTCATTTCTGATACTAAAGACAAGATATGTTTAATGTGTTACTCATTTTACTTTTGCATGTAAGATTTAGCTTAGAATTTACATTTCTATCATATTTATTTTAACACCATTGTTCTTCCCCTCATGTACAGTTCTAAACATGGCCTGTCCTGAACTCCCTGTCACACCCATTCCCCAGTTTAAACAATCCTCGATGAACCCACCTGTACATTCCCCCCAACACCTTGGTGCCACTCCCATTTGGGGATGTTAGAGAAAAGTTTAAAAGCAAATAGACCAAGATGGACGATTACAGGTTCAGGTTTGATGGATGTGTTTAACTTAATAAGAGAATAAAAAGAATGAGTGACCAACACTGACTTCACTGTAGACGTCCAGAATTACTTACCGTATGGATGATATCTTATCCAAGCAGTTAGATACACAGCAGATGAAATTATGTATTCCATAGTGTATGAAGTCCAGTATTATGTCAACCTGAGCTGAAGAGCACTCTATAAAGTCCATCACACTGTTCAATATCACTTTATTCCACCTCCAGGATAGAAGGACTTCCTTATCTGAAAGTATGACATTTCTGCTCTGTTGAATGTATTGACGGATGTTACTGTAACACTTCCTGTAATTCCTGTAAAATAACCAAAAAAAAATTGTATGACTGCATGTTTCAATAGAACATTAAAAACATTCTGACAAGAAAATCCCATTCATCCCTACAAAGCTCAACATTCCTGTCCACCAAATTTCTCAAAAATAACATCCAATCGATTTTTGAAGGTCCCTAAAGTTCACCACACTACTTGGTGTGGCAGATAGCCGGGACCCATGCCCGGTCGGGATGCCCCTTTGACATTGAATCCGGGGGAGCAGCCATGGGATGCACATTACATCCCCCAAAACACTTGGTGGCAGCCCCCCTGGGTTGCATCGGGGCCAATATTTTGGAACACCAGAGCTCATTCCTGTTGGACTCCGTGGCCACCACCAGGGGGAGCTGCATGGCCTAATGAGCCCGTCTGGGTGGGAACGCAGCCACACCCAGAGGTGCAGCCGGAAGTAGGTCAATGAGCACCTGCAGGACTTCCTGGTGGGCTATAAAAGGAGATGACAGTCACCACTCCGGGCGCCAGAGTCGGGAGGAGGAGGACGAAGCTGCCTTGGAGGAGTGGAGGAGAAAGAAGAGTGTTTTGTGGTGGTGTTTTGCTTTGTGCTTTTGTGTGTTTTGGGACTGTGTTAGGGCTGAGGGACACGGGGAAGACGTGGACCCCAGCTGAAGAAAATAAATCTTTTTGTTTCATTTTTACGTGCTTCCGTTGTCAGTCTGTGTCGGGTCGACGCCTATACAGTGATCCCTCGCTATATCACGCTTCGACTTTCGCGGCTTCACTCTATCTCGATTTTTTCTCATACACGCTTACGTCACTATGCATGCGCTTTCTCAGAACTTTTACCTAAGCCCCACGATGGCTCCTAAACGTGCTGCATTTTCTAAGCCTTCTGACAATGAAACTAAGCGCCGGAGGAAGATGCTTACCATCCAGGAGAAGGTGAAACTCTTGGATATGATCAAAGATGGCAATACCCTACAAAAGCCTCCTCACGCATATGAAAAGACAGCGCCAGCAACTGCCTATCAAGATGTTCTTCAGCCGCGCACCCAGACACCCACTGCCTACTCCTAGTACTCCTTCAGCGGAAGAAGACAACGACGCACCTGCTGAAGATACTGCACCACCTTGTCACGCTTGGGTCACAGATTTGCACAGAGACACAGGAGGTTGTAGAAAAAAAAGAACTTTATTCAAAGCACTGCAAACAAACATTTGTCTCTTTTTCAAAAGTTTAAACAACGTGCTCCATGACAAGACAGAGATGACAGTTCTGCCAGGAGCAGAGAATGTCTGAGAGAGAGAGAAACAAAACAACCAATTCCAAAGCTGAGAGGCGCTGCACAATACTTTTAAGTAAGCAGAGTACCGCGTGAGAGGTTTATCGCACATTATAGCGCAAGTAAGAAGGGTAAGGAGCAACGTGAAGGTAGACTGTCAGCTGTTTCAGGGGTTTTCCCAGGGGCGTCTGTGTCCTCTGAGGGTGCGATCAGCGCTCCAGCTTACAACCTGAAGACTCTCCTACTGAGCTCGTGCCTTCATAGGTTAGTGGTTGTGTGTAAGAACGGTGTGTGTGTGTAATTAAATGTACAGTACAATAATAATAATATGATATTTGTAACGTCTAATATGTCTTATTTTCTCTTATTTTGTCTAATATATTGGGTAATATGAGTGTAATGGTGACTAAAGGGTGTTATTTCATGTCTAGAGGGCTGTAATAATGTTAAAAAAACGTATTTAGAAGGTCGTAAACAGGTTTTCTATACTCTAACTGCGAAAATATTCGATTTTTAAATAAATAATCCTACTTCACGAATATTCATTTATCGCGGTAGAGTCTGGAACGGATTAACTGTGATAAACGAGGGTTCACTGTATAGCGCCTTTGCCACATTGGTCACTTATTCAATGTGTCTGCGGTTCTCTTCCTAATGTTTGTGTGAAATTTACCTTCACAAGTTAACAGCTGTGTTCCCGTATTCTTGATAAACTCATTTTAAAGTCACCGTCTCGATCCACTGGACTAATTCTCATCAGAATTTAAACACTTCAGTCATGTCACCTCTAAATCTTCTTTTGCTTAAACTGTAAAGGCTCAGCTCTTTTAATCTTTCCTCATAACTCATCCCCTGTAGCCCCGTAATCAGCCTAGCTGCTCTTCTCTGGACCTTCTCTAGTGCTGCTATGTCCTTTTTGTAGCCCAGAGACCAAAACAGCATGAAGTACCCCAGATGAGGCCTCACTAATGAGCTATATACCTTAAGCATAACCTCTTTTGATTTGTGCTCCACAAAGTTGAGTAAATTTGAGTTTTATGGCACATCAGAGCACAAAGTCTGTTCTTCTATAGGTGATCAATGACTTACTCCTCATTATTGATTCAAGAAAATGTACCATCTTTCTATTTTTGGATTTGTGTTCAACTTTTGATAGAGTTGATCCTTTAATTTTGCTGAGATGCCTGATGCTTATGGTTGGCAACTAGACATCATGTTTAAAGTATATTACGCCATATCTCAGGGAGGTCCTCTGCGTTTCCTCTACTGCTTCATTGGTATGTGGAGTTCCTCAGAATCCTGTTCACACTTTATATACTTCCCTTATCAAACATCAGAAGAAGCACAATATGATGTGCCATTGTTATGAAGACATTCACATTTATCCATCTGTAACTTTTAGTGATGTTCAGTGATGGAGTCCCTTGTTGAGTCTCTTGATAAGATCAAAGCCTGGATGACAGACAGCTTTCTGAGTTAAATGAAAGCAAAAGTGAGGAAACTGTGTTTGGCAAAGCTGATAAGTTAAAGAATTCCAAGTGGGGCTTTAGGAGAGTAAAACACAACTTGACTGTTGACTCAGAGCTCGAATTGTAGGTCAGATAAAGTCAGTTGTCAGAAGCAGGTTTTGTTATCTCTACCTCATTTCCAGTCTTTTCTCCCTGTAGCCCCCTTAGCATTATGTTTACCCCAGAAATTGAGTCAAATGTTTTCAACAAGAAATAATGTTATTATGTGTAACAGAAACACGAACATACCAACAGTGCTGTACTGATACAGATTTAGTATGTGTACTTTGTGTGACAAGTTTCAAAAGAGTCACCAACACACAGGCTGATGTTGTAGTCAGGACAGTAGAAGAGTTTGTTTCTCTGTTCACGTTTCTTGTAATTTTTTTTTTCTGTTTCTTGAACATGAGAGAGTAGAATGACAGTCCCTGAACTGCACGATTGACATCTTCATTTGTGTTATTGCAGGCTACCACAGCGCAAGTGACTTCCACATTTCCCCTGACACACACTTTGACAGTTGCTGCATACTGAACAGTGCTTCGGTGGCTAACGTCTTTCTAATCTTTCTACGTGATCACAATCATTTTGCTTTTTGCCACATGCTTATTTGTACACCACTGCAGCTTTATGTGATCAAAGTCACCAGGCATATCATGGCAGTTTGGTCATATAGTGTCATACATCAGTTTCACTATCTGTGTTAACATCTCATAATCAATGCACACTGTCATCACTATCACTTCATTCAACTAATGATTTGCTTTCAATTTGTTCTAAAGCTGGCTTTACAGCTTCTCATTATGTGTCATTGTGCTTTAGTTGAAGGCTCCGCCTCACTCATGAATATTGATGGGTTATTTTTTTGCCGCATGTTGTTATTTTATGCACTAGATGGCAGCAGAATGCCGCAGAAAGTGATTCAGTCTTAACACTGTAATAGCGGATCATAACCATCACCTAAATTCTGACTCTGGAATTACAAAGAATTCTCAGCCCAAATATTACTAGCATTTAACGCCAAGGAGTTTAAAGGACTTTTAGACAGCCATTCAGGCTTCCATTACTGTACAGTCATATGCAGTCATATTGTGTTGCACTAAAGTTGGATGTTAACCAGTCTGCTTTATCTTGGTTACAGTTAGTCCAGAGTGCAGCTGATGGGATATCACTGGTACTGTGATGAAGGTCAGTATACTGCCAGTTCTGACCACTCTCCATTGGCTTCTGGTGAGGTAGAGGAAACAGTTTGTCTCACTGTTACCTCACTGAATTTCCACTGACTGTTTCTGGGTCTTTGTGATCATCAGAACATTCATTTTGTAATATTTCACGTTCTCATTGTAAATTAAAGGCAGGTTTCAGTAGCAGTCCTCAGCTTTAGAGCAGTCTACCACTGTTTATTAGGTGGGCACCTTCTAGTAGTGCCCCTACAGCTCAGCTCAAGGCATTTTTTACGATTTTTTTCTCTTCTCAGTCTGTGTGATTTTGTTTCAATGTGCATTGATTGTTCTATTCTTTATCTTTCTTTTTTATTTTGAGGTTTTAGCTTCATTATTTGTTTTATTATATTGTGCAGGACTAGGTCAATACCAATCCATACCAATTTTCAATTAAGACTCTTCCCTAAACACAAATAACGCAGAAGAAAATAAAAATTGAACAGAAACTACATTTATATCATTTAAGCCATTTTACACAAATAAAGTGTCCTAACAACAAAGTCTTATTGGAAGTGCATGTTAGCTTCTTCTGCTAAAAAGAATACACCACACAGAACAGACAAAGTCAATGACAAGCAATGTAAAATCAGAATACCAAAGAGAAGATGAAATAGAGCACAAAACAAGTCCTTGCAGCATTTAGATTTTTTCCCTACTTCACAAAACTACAATAGATGTTTTTTTTTCTTTTCTGAATTTATAGATAAATCATTTGCCATTTTACAATTTCAAATAAGGAGTGCATAATGAAGTCAGGAGCAATGGTGACATCCATTCATGAGACTAGAAACAAACATCACCAACATAAAGAACATGGTGATGGCCATGAAAAACTAGAACACAATGGCCTCATCCAGCAGAAAAACAAATCTCAAGATAGTGAACGCTGCCACATGCTACATGAATCCTCAACTTCGTAATCAGACATGTCACCTTTATAAAATGACAGCACAGCACTTTCTGGCTGTTGTTAAGAAGGACCACAAGCATCTTTACCTCCTCAGACATCTGAAGATTTCTACTGTTCTCATTAACATTTACAGGTGCACAGTGTGGTCCATACTTACTGGCTACATAACAGCCTGGTAAATGACAAATGCTTGGTTCATTCAGTTCACTTCAAAGAGGTAGTGATAGTTGGGGACTCAATCATTAGGGGGATTGAAGCACAGGTTTGCTCCAGAGACAGAGAGACATAAATGCAAGGCAAAAGGTGCAGGTGCATGCTGTCTGGGGGCTTCAGGACCTGGTGGAGCTGGATGCTGGTTCTGATAACTCTGAGGTAAGGATGAAGAGCTATTGGGTTTGGGGCGGGGGAACACATTCATTAGGAGAATTGAAATGTACTTGTTCTCCAGAGACAGAGAGAATCATACAGTGTGTTGCCTTTCAAGTGAACAGGTAGAAGACTTTCCTGGAAGGGTGGATAGATTCTTGGCCAGAGCAGGGGTGGATCCAGTTGTCATTGTCCTTGTTGGAACAAATAATAATAATAATAATAATTCATTACATTTATATAGCACTTTTCTCAGTACTCAAAGCGCTATCCACACAGGGAGGAACTGGGAAGCGAACCCACAATCTCAAACAGTCTCCTTACTGCAAAGCAGCAGCACTATCACTGCACCACACGACATAACATATGGGTAGTCTGTCAGTTCTGCAATCCAAATTCAAAGAGTTAGGTGCCAGGCTGAGGAGCAGAACTGACAAGGTGGACGAACTAACCTCTCTCTATTGCAGCACAGAGCGGAGCGAGCGAGCAGAAGCACAGAGCGGCGGCGTCTCCCACAGGCACGTAGCCCTTCGCAAACACCCTAGCAAGTTCAACTGAAGTAAAGCCGGCAGCTGACCAAGAGAAATAACCAGCAGTGAGAAATTAAAGTTGATCGCTCAGCGGGTAGTGGAAACTTAAAGCCGATGGTCTCTTAGTGATTCAGCTGAACGTGGAAAGCGCTGAAGCACCGAAGTTACTACAAAAAAGCGGAGACAATGACATCAACACTAAATGTAAGTTCTATCTGCTCTCTCCCGTTGAGGGCACGTTTATATGTTGTGTGTCCTGCAGCATGTACAGTTCAGGTTTTCTGGCCGACAGTGTAGACAGCTTCACCTGCCAAAAGTGTTTAGTTAATTTAGAGTTGGTCGGGAAAATACGCGAATTGGAGGACAGCGTTAGGAATCTGATAGCAATTAGGCAAACCGAAAATTGGATCGGCTTGGTTTGATTAGACAATTCGGCTACTTCTGATTCAGCATCAGTCTCTCCAGGTCCCACTGTAGTCAGTTCACGGCCGAAGTCAGTAGGACCAATTCAGCCACAGGGCAAGTGGGTAACAGTAAGACGGGGGTCTAAGAAGACAAAATTTAGTCCCCAGGCACCCAGGTCACCAATTCGGACCCAGAACAGATTCTCGGCACTCCACAGCGCCCCTGTGGAAACTGAGAATAAGAAAGTGCTCATAATTGGCGATTCCATAGTGCGGAATGTTAGAATTCCAAACTGTGTTAAACCAGCAGTTAATGTTAAGTGCCTTGCAGGGGCCAAGATTTCTGACAAAGAGGCCGCATTGGACCGTGTCGCCGACGATAAAATATCTACCTTATTGTTGTATGTCAGTACTAATGATATTTATTCACAGCAATCTGAAGTATTAAAGAGGAACTTCATCTCTCTATGCATCAAAGCTAAAAGAAAATGTCAGAATTTAGTTGTATCTGGCCCCTTACCAAGATTATATAGAGGGGATGTGATTTACAGCAGATTGCATTCCCTTCATTGCTGGCTAGAAACCTGGTGTGCAAATAAAAGCATAGCGTTTGTGAACAATTGGGATAATTTTTGGGAAAGGCCTGGATTTTTCAGAAGAGATGGTCTTCATCCTAACTGGAGGGGATCTTATGTATTATCCCAAAATATGGCAGCAAAACTGCCTGGTTGCCTGATTAGAGCACCATCCAGGCCGCAGTCATGTGATCTTAAATCACAGGCTGTTTTTTATTCCACCTGTTACTATCCTGAAGCTGTTATCCATAATCCCTGTCGTGGGGCATCCAGTAAATTTAGTCTTTATACAAACCTTAAATTAATTATAATGTGACCTTGAGAGATGCTCTGGACGCAGTGGCTCCCCTTAAAACAAAAGTGATCAAAGCACATAGAAACTCTCCCTGGTTTAATGAAAACACTCGAGCTCTTAAATTAGTGTTAAAAACTGGAGCGCAGATGGAGAACAACAAAGCTACATGTCTTTCAAATTGCATGGACAGAGAGTGTTAATAAATATAAAAAAGCCATCTTTAAAACTCGCTCAGAATACTATTCTACAATAACAAATAGCAATAATAAAATCTTCAGGTACTGTTTAGAACAGTGGCTAAATTAACAAATGGAAATTCAGGTCAACAGTGCAAAATACCAACAGATATTACCAGTACAGACTTTATAAACTTCTTCAATGAGAAAATTAAAAATATAAGATCCCAGATCTCTGCATCACAGTACAAACCAAATACTAGCTTAGCAGACCCGGTCTCACACTGCATTCAGCACTTTAATAATTTTAATCCTGTAACTGAGCAGGAAGTCTTAACTTTAATTTCTAAAATGAAGCCCACTACTTGTTCCCTGATCCAGTGCCAACAAAACTAGTAAAAAGTGCAATGGATGTTCTTGCAGCGCCTCTTCTAAACATTATCAATTGTTCATTATTGGATGGCACAGTATCTGATACACTAAAAGTGTCAGTCATTAAACCATTACTTAAAAAGTCAGACCTAGACCCACACATACTAAATAATTATAGGCCTATTTCAAATTTACCATTTTTCTCTAAAATACTAGAAAAAGTAGTCGCCAGTGAGCTTCAGTCACACCTTACACATTACAATTTATTTGAGAAATTGCAGTCTGGTTTTCGCACTGGTCATAGTACAGAAACAGCACTAACACGGGTTTTAAACGACATTCTGATATCCTCTGATGAAGGAAACTCCACTGTAATTATATTGTTAGACTTAAGTGCAGCGTTTGACACCATTGACCATTCTATTTTACTGCACAGGCTAGAAAATGATGTTGGGCTTACAGGCACCGTGCTCGCTTGGTTTAGTTCTTATTTATCAAATTGATTCCAATACGTACAGAAATGTGCTGACAGTACTCCATCATTATACACAGAAGTTCAATATGGTGTCCCACAGGGCTCAGTACTGGGACCTTTACTGTTTTCACTTTACATGCTTCCACTGGGATCTATCATTAGGAAACATAATGTTAATTTTCACTCGTATGCAGATGACACCCAGTTATACCTTTTATTTAGATCAAATGAAGTTTCTCTGATGTTGTCTTTAATTAGTTGTGTTAGTGAATTAAAGGAGTGGATGAATGAGAACTACTTGTCTTTAAACACAGATAAAACAGATGTTAATTGTTGGAGAGAATGACGCTGATCATAATAATATTTTGTCATCATTTAACTCAGTTGGATTCCCCATTAATTTTACTGAATCAGCCCACAATCTAGGAGTTATCTTTGACTCTAGCATGTCATTTAAAGCGCATATTACAAAGTTGTCCAAAACATGTTTCTTCTATCTTAAAAATGTTAGGAAATGAAGGCGCTTTCTAAATAAACAGGATTCTGAGAAAATAATTCATGCATTTATCTCTAGTAGGATTGACTACTGCAATGCGGTGTTCACTGGATGTTCAAACTGTTCTCTATACAGCCTCCAGTTAATCCAAAATGCGGCTGCAAGAATTATTGCAAGAACAAGAAAATACAAACACATAACTCCAGTTCTTAAATCCTTACACTGGCTCCCGGTTAAGTTTAGGGCAGATTTCAAAATCCTCCTTTTAACATATAAAGCATTAAATGGCCGAGGTCCGGCTTACTTGTCGGAACTTATCATGACTTACAAACCAGAGCGCCATTAAGATCTCAAGATGCCGGTCTGCTTATGATTCCAAGGATTAATAAAATAACAGTGGGAGGTCGAGCTTTTACTTACAGGGCCCCTAAATTGTGGAATGGTCTGCCTGCTACTATAAGGGATGCCCCTTTGGTCTCAGCTTTCAAATCCTGGCTGAAGACTCACTACAGTAATCCCTCGCTATATCGCGCTTCGCCTTTCGCGGCTTCACTCCATCGCGGATTTTATATGTAAGCATATTTAAATATATATCGTGGATTTTTTGCTGGTTCGCGGATTTCTGCGGACAATGGGTCTTTTAATTTCTGGTACATGCTTCCTCAGTTGGTTTGCCCAGTTGATTTCATACAAGGGACGCTATTGGCAGATGGCTGAGAAGCTACCCAGCTTACTTTTCTCTGTCTCTCTTGCGCTGACTTTCTCTGATCCTGACGTATGGGGATTGAGCAGGGGGGCTGTTCGCACACCTAGACGATACGGACGCTGGTCTAAAAATGCTGAAATATTATCTTCATGTTGCTATCTTTTGTGCAGCTGCTTCCTGAAAGGACATGCTGCACGGTGCTTCGCATACTTAAAAGCTCGAAGGGTACGTATTGATTTTTGATTGAAAAACAAACTCTGTCTCTCTCTCTCTCTCTCTCTGCTCCTGACGGAGGGGGTGTGAGCTGCCGCCTTCAACAGCTTTGTGCCGCGGTGCTTCGCATACTTAAAAGCCAAACAGCCCTATTGATTTGTTTGCTTTTCTCTATCTCTGTGACATGATCTGCTCCTGACGCGCACTCCTTTGAAGAGGAAGATATGTTTGCATTCTTTTAATTGTGAGACGGAACTGTCATCTCTGTCTTGTCATGGAGCACAGTTTAAACTTTTGAAAAAGAGACAAATGTTTGTTTGCAGTGTTTGAATAACGTTCCTGTCTCTCTACAACCTCTTGTGTTTGTGTGCAAATCTGTGACCCAAGCATGACAATATAAAAATAACCATATAAACATATGGTTTCTACTTCGCGGATTTTCTTATTTCGCGGGTAGCTCTGGAACGCAACCCCCGCAATGGAGGAGGGATTACTGTACTTCAGTTTAGCACACCCTGACTAAAGCTGCTGATTAACTGTACAGACTGCATCTCTGTTGTTAGTCATTAGCACTAAAACAAGAGTAACATGATAGTTAGAATTGGATACTAACTCTCACCTATTCTGTTTCTCTTCTCAGTACTCAAATGTGGCACTTGGTGCCACGGCCCACCTGTCAAGTTGTTTTGCCTGCGTAAGGTAAAGTCATCTTTGATGGAGGATCGCAGGAATCGTGGGAAAGAGGGGTCCTTTCATCAGATTGGCTGGCCCAGCGCTGTTTCAGCCATGGAATGGCCAAATGGGAGAGGCAGTTTGATGGATGAGGTCTCCAGGACTCTAAATATATCCAAATCTTCTTATGTGATATCATCTACTGTTAGATTCTGCTCCGATTTGTTCTGTTCTGTGTATTGTATTGTATTGACTCCCTTCTTTTGACACCCACTGAACACCCAACCTACCTGGAAAGGGGTCTCTCTTTGAACTGCCTTTCCCAAGGTTACTTTCTTTTTTTCCCTACTAGGTTTTTTTTGGGAGTTTTTCCTTGTCTTCTTAGAGAGTCAAGGCTGGGGGGCTGTCAAGAGGCCAAGCCTATTAAAGCCCACTGTGGCACTTCCTGTGTGATTTTGGGCTATACAAAAATAAATTGTATTGTATTGTATTGTATTGTCTTCTCTGAAGTTCTGCCTGTGCCACATGCCCGTCCAGGTAAGATTGAGGAGATTAGAAGGCTTAATGCATTGCTCAAATCTTGGTGTAGGGTAGAAGGGTAGAGGTTTTTGGGGCATTAGGACTCCTTTTGAAATAGATGGGACCTGTTCCGCTGTGACAGGTTACATCTGAACTGGCGGCACACTAATGTATTAGGGAGGTATATGAGTAGGCTAGTCGAGGATTGGGGTGGGGGGGCAGAGAGTTTAGGACAGGCCAGGTTTAGATCTATACATGGAGGAACAACAAACAGTGTAAAAATAAAAATGCATAGTAATGTAAATACTAACCCAAGGGTTAAATGCAAAAATACAATTAGTAACACATTAAATTACCTTGCCTTATTGTAGCAAAAATAAAACATATGAGTTGGATGTAGAGAAGCATAATTATGATGTTATAGCAATAAAAAAAATCTGGCTAAATAACTAAGATGGGGAAGAATATAATATAGAGGGGCACACATTTATTAGGAAGAATAGACAGGACAGTAAAGGGGGAGGTGCCATTTATATCAAACAGAATTTAAATGTAAGTCCTCTTCAGTTGGACGATGAGTCCCATCTTAGTGAGGACATCTGGCTTCACCTGGAAAATATTAGGGAAAGAGGTCTTATTTAAGGAGTGTGTTATAGACTATCTAATGCAGACAGTAATTTCAACACAGATCTATTTAGTAATATTAAAAAGGCAAGTTTACAGGGGGATTTTATAATCATGGGGGACTTTAACTATACAAAAATTAACTGGAATAACCTTGTAATTAGCGGAGCGCAAGTGTTTTTAAAAGCAATCAGTTTAACTGCTTAACTCTGCCACATCTGCTCAAAATTGACCCTACCAAAGTCTAAGAAGGATGGATTAAGATAAGCTTTTAAATGTGGCGTCAGTCGAGGAGCAGTGGAACAGTTTAAAAACATGTTCCATGTAATGTGGGACAGGTGCCAGACATTGGCATCAAACAAAAAGAAGTGGGAGTTCATGGTGATGTTTGTAAATGGGTGCTGAATTGGCTAAAACACATAAATCAGAAGGTTATGGTGCGAGGAGCTCTATCAGAATTGACTGACGCTAAAAATGGTCTTATACAGGGTCAGCACTGGGGCGTCGCTCTTTTTATTATATAGTATGTAAGTATATATTATATGTAAGTATATATATATAAATATATATATATATAGTGGAGAGATCACCTCGACACAGACAGACACTGAGACACACAATGTCCAAAAGCACACACAATTTATTTTTCTTTTGCCTTCTACACAGTGCACAACCCACCAGCATTATTGCTCACTATCCTCACAAGTGTGGTGGAAGCGCTGCAGTCCAGAGCTCCGGAATTGTCCAGGTGCTCCTCCGACGTGATCCCAGTGCGATGACGGACACCACCAGACCCTCAATCAGAAGGGCTTGGGCCCCCACTTGATGCTGGGAAGGCGGTCTCCTGTACCTGTAGTGTATGGGGCGGGTTGGGGGAGCCGGTCTGATGCCCTTTCACTTGACTGCTGACCGGCCTCTTCTCTGCTCCACCACCAATTGTAGTCTTGGGGGTGGACCCGGGTAAAAGGAAAAAGAACAACACAGAGGTCGGTGCAGAAGACCCTGGTGCCAGGAGTCGGCCTCCCCCATCCCAGGTGGGAAGGGAAGGTGCACCGGGCCAGTGAACCGTGTCTCCGAAGCAGACAGGTATGTGCCCGGGTGTCCCTGTCAACCGACAGTGGGGAGGCAGCTGGTGACTGTCCCGGCTCATTTAGAATGAGTGGTCCAGGCAGGGAGCCCAGGACGATAGTACCTGCCACTTTGGCCTCTCTAGGCCTTGCTTCTGACCTAATCCCTGGAAGGACCAACCCCCCCCAACCCTTGACCCCTAACACATGGCTACCGCAAAGCCACCGTTCATTTGTCATTGGAACTCCAAAGTGGAAGATCCAGAGACTTGGCCTGTCATGAGGCTTGAGCCATCCCAGAAGACAGCGCCCAGGAACCCCCTGTAAGGCCAAGCTGAGGACAGCAGTCAGAACCCCTGTCAGGCCAGACTAAGGACAGCAACCAGGCCCTCCTCTAGGGTTAGGCTGAGGAAAGCAGTCAGGCCCACTTGTCAGGCCATGCTGATGATGGCTAAGAGTCATTCTGGTAGGCAGGTCCCGGCTTCCTTGTCAGGCTGGGCTGAGGACAGCAGCCTGACCCTCCCTTGTCAGACTCAGAGTGCCCATCAATCGTGTTGATTCGTCTCTTGCACTATAATCTATCTGACAACCCGAGACTGTCCCACCCCAATTGCCCTGCCAGCCTTCCACAAAAGATCCCTCTGTCTGAGGTGTTCCCCCTTGCCAGGAAGATGGAAGAGAGGAAGGAAAGGAGAATAGAGGGAAAAAAAAACTCTGCAAACCACTCTTGTGGGACGTAGAGCGTTTGACCTTCTTCTTTCTCTTCCATCTCAGTGTACTCCACAAGATGTACCATAGGTAGAAATGGGGAATCTTCCATCCATGGGATTTTCAATTTATTTGGGACTTTGTCATTTTTTGCATGTCCAAAAAAGCTCATTGGCAAAAATCTCCTGGAGGGTGTAAGCTCAGACTGGGCTTCTGGGAAGTGTACCGAGCCAAACATCAGGCCCTGTCTGGGGTGATTGAGCTATGCCCCCTAGAGACAGGCACTGGTGGTCCAATGGCAGAACAAACATTTCAGAAAGGGCAAAGGATCAGTCCGTGAGTTACTCTCAACGGACTTCAGCCAACAGTAGGATTTCCCCGCCACTGACAAGACTGTTGACCAGCTTCCAGGAATTTGGTTATGGTCCCTAGGGATCTCTTGGGAACGATAGCAAGAGGGAGAGGATCACATCGGGAAGGACATAGGTACCGGGTGGAAAATGTCTCACGTTGACAGTCCCTCATCCAGGGGGCGAACTCAGACCCGCCAGAGTTCTGCAGGATCCCTGCCTGGGAGTCAGCAGTGGTGGCGGGTGAAAAAAATTTCTAAGTCCCAACCTTGAAATTGCATTTGGGAGGGCTACCAGGGCAAAGTAAGATTTGCCCAGGCATCTCAGTAATCCCCCCGGCATTGCGCGGCTGGTCTCAGTCCCTTAAGACTTCTGCCCCGCAATTGCTGACGTCCTTTGGCAGTGGTGTGCAGGAACATATCAGCTGGGCCCAGACTACCTTGAAGACTTCCAGGGCACCCTTCAGACTTAGCAGAGCAGGGTGAGGTGAAGGTCTGCCGCCAGGGCCCTCGAGGCCTTCCTTGGAGGAGCCAGTGGAACAACATCCCCAAGGGAGAGGGAGAGAAATATCTAAAATTGGAGATTTGCGCAGGCCTCTCGGTTCTCCCCAGGTGAGGGGTGATTGGGGGCCAAATTAACGGTTCAGGTTTGGGCTATGCTCAGGGACAGGAGAACGGAGAACTGCAGCATGGGGTGCAAGGGCTGATTGAAAGCCGCCGGGAGCATCCTAATTCCCGCCTGTGTGGGTTCAAAGCTCAGGTTGGAGCTAGGCTCACTATTAGGAGAATGGATGGCCACAGGGTACAAGGGATGATTGGAGACCGCCATGGCAAAGGTTCAAGAACTCTCTAAGGTGGATGAACTTTAAACAATTATAATACAGTAGGTAAGGTGTACAGCATGTGACACAGTGTGATTTTTGTGATTTAACCAATCAGTGAAGCCTTATACTGTGTGAGCAAGGTACCTGGACTGCAATATGGAAAATTTGTGGTTTAACCAATCAGTAAAAACTTATACTGTGTCATCAAGGTGCCTTGAAAGTGAATGAGTTATGTAAGCCAAGTGTATAAATAAGGGCTGCGCCTTTCGTCCACTGAGTATGCCTTCTGCTAATCCAGTAGCTGTGAGCATCTCCCTTTCACAAAAAATAATATAACCATATGACAAGCTTCCTCCTGCCTGGTTCTTTGAGGTGAGTATTTCTTCTTCTTCTTCCTGTTATTATTTCATTTCTTTACTTATGATTTTTCTTTTAGGTGATGATGGCTGGTAATTTAACCAACAATCAATGAAAGTGGATACTTAAACAATACTGGAATACAGAGAATGCTGACAAGGTTCAACAGAAATGGGCTGAGCAATTTGATACACCTCTACCAAGTAGACAAACAATTTACAGAATATGAGGTAAATTTAACAAAACTGGGTCCATCTGTAATGCTCCAGAAAGTGCTTGACTGGTGAGGGTTAACAACCAGGAAAATGACATGTTAGTGATTCTGGCATTTATGGAGTGCCCTAGAAAATAAAAAAGAGCTTCTTTTGAGTTGGACATTCCCCATAGATCTTTGAGTCTTCTAATGCAAGGTTTACATTTGAAAATGTATTATTAGAGGATGATTTACAATTATGCGAAGTGGTTATGAATGAAAAAAGACGATAATGAGGACTTTTTCTTTCAACAAGACGGAGCTCCTCCACACAATGCCGCAGAAGTGCCTGAGTTTCTTGATGAACAATTTCCCAAAAGGTGGTTAGTTTGACGAGGGCCAGTGAAATGGCCAGCATGATCACCAGACCTCACCCCAATGGACTTCTTTTTTTGGGCTGTTATCAATGATAACGTTTTTTCACAACAACCACATACTTTTGATGATATACTACATAAGAGTAGCATGTCAAGAAACTGATGACAATAAAGAACTAAAAGTGTTCTTGAGTGTAACAAGTAGACTACAAGAATGTGAAAATAATGACTGCTGGAAATTTGAGCAGTTACAAGACTGTACCAGAGTGCACTGTGCCATTGTGACATTGTTTTAAGTTAATAAAGTTAATAAAGCTATTGTGTTAATAAAGCTATATTCATAACCTGCATTGTAAACCAACTTTTGCCCAACCCTGTATACTTTTTTTCTTCGAAAATGACATGAATATGCTGTTTTACACGTTTGTCATCTCCAAATGTGCATACACCATTATTGTAAAAAACTAATTTTGATACTAAACCTATCCTTGACATGAATGTTTTAATTGATTTGCCTTTAAACTTAAAATGTGAAATAAATAAAATTCAGTGGCATTGCATCTTGAACATATTTAGCTAAACAAACATCGTACACTGCAATCATATTGCAAATATGAGGACAGTCACATTGTGGCCACATCCGGTTCTTCTTTCTGCCATCTCAATCACCACACTGAATGTGCCATTGGACTGTTCTATCACACCATCGATATGGCAGAGCTGCAAGTAGAAGGTCACATGGTGTCCGTGACTGTGGAGGCCACAGTAAATCTGACTGACATCGGTATGCATGGAGTCAGCTCTGCATTGATGCAGACAGAGCAGCACTTAAAGTTGTGCAGAGGAAAGTAACCAGGTGTATCCCAGAACATCAGGACATCTCAAAGTACTGTGACAGACTCTGAGAATTAAACCTGTTTAGTCTGAGCAGAGGAGATGGCATGGAGACCTCATCCAAATTGTGCATTTAGAACTGAAACCAGGGAGCACTTCTTTATGCCAAGAGTCCTGGGATCCTGGAACAAACAACTGAATCATGTAGTTGAAGTATAAAGGATCTGGACGAGATATTGGGTCAGCTTAGCTATTAGATAAACACATTAGAGAATAGGGTTGAATGGCCTCCACTCATTTGTCAAATGTCTTGTGTTGTTAAGGTCCTGTGGATTGGCAGCTGTTCAAATTGTGGTATGTTACATTTTCATGGCACTAGATGTGATTTTGGCAGCACAAGAAGAAGTTGTACTGTTGGGTTCTGATCTACCCATAAATCTATTTTGTTTTAGTAATAGCACAAAAATGATTGAACACATAGCATTGTAGGACCAGATTTCCATGTATCCCCTCATCCTGGACACTGGATATGAGGTTCTTGTCAATTTTGTCCACTTTCTTCTTCCATTCTTTGTTTTATTCAGAATAAGGCAGTGGTTTTAATTTTCATTTAATACATTGGTATGATATGCTTCCTTTTCACTTCTCCAACACTCCTCAAACACTCCAAACTCAGATACACAACTTTGACTCCTGCAGGTCCCTATTATGGAAACACTAGGACTCATTTTATTTAACATAACTGTGCCTTATGAAAACAGAGCAGACCTAAAAAGGAACCTGCTGTTATGTTATTTTCTTACACGTACTGTTTTTCCTTCATCTAAAGATATGTTTAAAATATGAATTGTTCTAATAAGTAAGACATGTTAATCAGAGCGGACCTGCCACTAGAAAGCCTGTGATTGGTTACGGTCCATACATACATAATCTGCATATTCACTGTTCTGATGGTTTACAAGTCAACGCTGAGGTGGACCACACAGAGTTGTAGGTACCACCATGATGCTGCTAAACTAAATGTAGACGTGCTTGTCAATGAGTGACTTTCTGTCCCCTGAGACCACATAATGAATGACACTTGAGTCTTATTTGAAGGAGACATTAAATACATGAGCAAAATGAAAAGAACAGAACACATTTAATAAAAAACCTATACAAAAGGGCCATTGTGTCCAGTGACTGTCAGAACTTCTATATTAGAAAGAACAAGCAGCCAGAAATTCATAAAAAGTTAAAATGATTCTGATGACTACATCTTGCCTGAAGAAGGGGCCTGAGTTGCATCGAAAGCTTGCATATTGTAATCTTTCTAGTTAGCCAATAAAAGATGTCATTTTGCTTGGCTTTTCTCTACATTCATAATGGCTAACACGGTACAACACCCTAGTACTACTGATGACTGTAAAGAAATACCTGCAATTATATTACTGACTTTATCATTGTTTTCCATCCATCCATCCATCCATCCATCCATCCATCCATCCATCCATCCATCCATCCATCCATCCATCCATCCATCCATCCTCTTCCGCTTATCCGAGGTCGGGTCGCGGGGGCAGCAGCTTGAGCAGAGATGCCCAGACTTCCCTCTCCCCGGCCACTTCTTCTAGCTCTTCCAGGGGAATCCCAAGGCGTTCCCAGGCCAGCTGGGAGACATAGTCCCTCCAGCGTGTCCTGGGTCTTCTCCTGGGGCCTCCTCCCGGTTAGACGTGCCCGGAACACCTCACCAAGGAGGCATCCAGGAGGCATCCTGATCAGATGCCCGAGCCACCTCATCTGACTGCTCCCGGATGACTGAGCTTCTCACCTTATCTTTAAGGGAGAGCCCAGACACCCTGCGGAGGAAACTCATTTCAGCCGCTTGTATTCGCGATCTCGTTCTTTCGGTCACTACCCATAGCTCATGACCATAGGTGAGGGTAGGAACATAGATCGACTGGTAAATTGAGAGCTTTGCCTTGCGGCTCAGCTCCTTTTTCACCACGACAGACCGATGCAGAGCCCGCATTACTGCGGATGCCGCACCGATTCGCCTGTCGATCTCATGCTCCATTCTTCCCTCACTCGTGAACAAGATCCCAAAATACTTGAACTCCTCCACTTGGGGCAGGATTGTGCTACTAACCGTGAGAGGGCACTCCACCCTTTTCCGGCTGAGGACCATGGTCTCGGATTTGGAGGTGCTGATTCCCATCCCAGCCGCTTCACACTCAGCTGCGAACCGATCCAGAGAGAGCTGAAGATCACGGCCTGATGAAGCAAACAGGACAACATCATCTGCAAAAAGCAGTGACCCAATCCTGAGTCCACCAAACCGGACCCCCTCAACACCCTGGCTGCGCCTAGAAATTCTGTCCATAAAAGTTATGAACAGAATTGGTGACAAAGGGCAGCCCTGGCGGAGTCCAACTCTCTCTGGAAACGGGTTCAACTTACTGCCGGCAATGCGGACCAAGCTCTGGCACCGATCGTACAGGGACTGAACAGCCCTTATCAAGGGGTCCGGTACCCCATACTCTCGGAGTACCCCCCACAGGATTCCCCGAGGGACACGGTCAAATGCCTTTTCCAAGTCCAGAAAACACATGTAGACTGGTTGGGCAAACTCCCATGCACCCTCCAGGACTCTGCTAAGGGTGTAGAGCTGGTCCACTGTTCCGCGACCAGGACGAAAACCACACTGTTCCTCCTGAATCCGAAGCTCAACTATCCGATGGACCCTCCTCTCCAGGACCCCTGAATAGACTTTTCCAGGGAGGCTGAGGAGTGTGATCCCTCTGTATTTGGAACACACCCTCCGGTCCCCCTTCTTAAAGAGGGTGACCACCACCCCGGTCTGCCAATCCAGAGGCACTGTCCCTGATGTCCATGCGATGTTGCAGAGACGTGTCAACCAAGACAGTCCTACAACATCCAGAGCCTTGAGGAACTCCGGGCGTATCTCATCCACCCCCGGGGCCCTGCCACCAAGGAGTTTTTTGACCACCTCAGTGACCTCAGTCCCAGATATGGGGGAGCCCACCTCCGAGTCTCCAAGCTCTGCTTCCTCATTGGAAGGCATGTTAGTGGGATTGGGGAGGTCTTCGAAGTACTCCCCCCACCGACCCACAACATCCCGAGTCGAGGTCAGCAGCGCACCATCCCCACCATATACAGTGTTGACAGTGCACTGCTTCCCCCTCCTGAGACGCTGGACGGTGGACCAGAATTTCCTCAAAGCCGTCCGAAAGTCGTTCTCCATGGCCTCCCCAAACTCCTCCCACACCCGAGTTTTTGCCTCAGCAACCACTGAAGCCGCATTCCGCTTGGCCTGCCGGTACCTATCAGCTGCCTCCAGAGTCCCACAGGACAAAAGGGACCAGTAGGAATCCTTCTTCAGCTTGATGGCATCCCCCACCGCCGGTGTCTACCAACGGGTTCGGATTTTGCCACCACGACAGGCACCAACCACCTTACGGCCACAGCTCCGGTCAGGCGCCTCAACAATAGAGGCATGGAACATGGCCCATTCGGACTCAATGTCCCCCACCTCCCTCGGGACGTGGTCGAAGTTCTGCCGGAGGTGGGAGTTGAAGCTACTTCTGAAAGGGGGCTCTGCCAGACGTTCCCAGCAGACCCTCACAACACATTTGGGCCTACCAGGCCTGACAGGCATCCTCCCCCACCATCGAAGCCAACTCACCACCAGGTGGTGATCAGTTGACAGCTCCGCCCCTCTCTTCACCTGAGTGTCCAAGACATGTGGCCGCAAGTCCGACGACACGACCACAAAGTCGATCATCGAACTGAGGCCTAGGGTGTCCTGGTGCCAAGTGCACATATGAACACCCCTATGCTTGAACATGGTGTTTGTTATGGACAATCCGTGACGAGCGCAGAAGTCCAATAACAAAACACCGCTCGGGTTCAGATCGGGGGGGCCATTCCTCCCAATCATGCCCTTCCAGGTCTCACTGTCATTGCCCACGTGAGCATTGAAGTCTCCCAGCAGTACGAGGGAGTCCCCAGAAGGTGTGCCCTCCAGCACCCCCTCCAGGGACTCCAAAAAGGGTGGGTATGCCAAACTGCTGTTCGGCACATACACACAAACAACAGTTAGGACCCGTCCCCCCAACTGAAGGCGGAAGGAGGCTACCCTCTCGTCCACCGGGGTAAACCCCAATGTACAGGCTCCAAGTCGGGGGGCAATAAGTATGCCCACACCCGCTCGGCGCCTCTCACCGGGGGCAACTCCAGTGTGGTAGAGAGTCCAGCCCCTCTCAAGGAGATTGGTTCCAGAGTCCAAACTATGCGTTGAGGTGAGCCCGACTATATCTAGCCAGAACCTCTCAACCTTGCGCACTAGCTCAGGCTCCTTCCCCTTCAGAGAGGTGACATTCCATGTCCCAAGAGCCAGCTTCTGTAGCCGAGGATTGGACCGCCAAGGTCCCCACCTTCGGCCACCACCCAACTCACACTGCACCCGACCTCCTTGGCCCCTCCCATAGGTGGTGAGCCCATGGGAAAGGGGGACCCACGTTGCTTCTGCGGGCTGTGCCCGGCCGAGCCCCATGGGTGCAGGCCCGGCCACCAGGCGCGCGCCATCGAGCCCCACCTCCAGGCCTGGCTCCAGAGTGGGGCCCCGGTGACCCGTGTCCGGGCAGGGGCAAACGCCGTCCAAAGTTTTCATTCATCATAGAAGGTTTGTTTAACCGCTCTTTGTCATTGTTTTAGGATACAAAATTTTAATTAACTAATTATAAATTATTAATGGCAAAAGTTAGAAACTCATAATAAAGAAAAACAAAACCCCTTGTGGTGAGTAGCCCTAGTCCCCCAGGAGTCTCTCTAAAGGCCATTTCATATCTGACAGCAGTCCTCGTATGAGGACACCAGTAACTGGGAATTGCCTGACAAGTGAAGCACAAAGACACCGACAGTCCATTGTCTGCTCAGAGCCTCTATGAGTCTGTCATGGTCACTTGCTGGCACTGAAGCCAAACGTGAACTCCA
This sequence comes from Erpetoichthys calabaricus, assembly GCF_900747795.2. Lineage (NCBI taxonomy): Eukaryota > Metazoa > Chordata > Cladistia > Polypteriformes > Polypteridae > Erpetoichthys > Erpetoichthys calabaricus. The sequence continues at coordinate 4,115,620 of NC_041395.2, read as the reverse complement.
GGCTCATCATAATTACATCCAAGAAAAGCTCTGCACCGCCACTCCATACCAGCTATGCGCTCACTACGGCCCGCTGCTCAAGTGTCACTTGTCAGTTTGTCTCTGGATATTTCTGTTTCAAAACAGCTTGTGTCACAGTTCATATAGTGGATAATATAATACAGGTACAAGCTGAAATGCTATATGTGTGTGTGTATGCAAGCTAAATAGATCAGTAAATATAAAAATTAGTTAAAATATATTTGCAAGTCTATTGATTAACCATTTAAAACATAGATGAAAGTGAAGACATTAATTATTATTTATAATTCCCGCACTCTATGCTGTGTTACTTGAAAGGATTTAAGGCCCCCATCACTATAATAAGTTCACTTAGACTTATTTTTTTGTTTTGCTCTAAAGTTGTATAATGACACGGTCATCTGTGATCTGGGGGTGTACAGCACACTACAAATGTCACACATTGTCACATATATTTTTTACTTGAACCTACATCTCCTAACTAATATGGCACATCTTCTGCATGAAGCCTATATCCTCGCTTATGCAGATGCCATTCCTCCATGTGTCTGATTATTCCTTTGTTATTTAAATAGCGTGTATCAGAGCTATCAGAGTCAATGTCCAGCTCCACAAGGTCCTGAACACAGATGGACACCTGTAAGTGTTATTCAGCCCTGCCTCTATGAAGGTGAACTACAAACAGCGTATCTGTCATAACCAGCAGCTTCCATCACGCGATCAGCAAACACCATGACAGAGTGACTTGTCCTCACACATACTGACCATCAACTACCAATGGAAATGACAATCAGATACGAGGAGCTGAGGTGTCATGTGGTGGCTCACAGGACCCCAACTGGTGTTTGGTTGGTCATTTAAAGCACGGCTGCTGCCACTCCTCTGGCTTTTGTAGGGGCTGTCAGGTAATTAGTGACCACCACTGACCTTTCAGTTATGTTTTATCATCTTGATGCCCTTTCTACCCTTGACACCCCCTCATCAGGTAGGCAGTTTGTAATGATCAGCATTAAGAGTAAATGGGCTACAGCTCAAACCGTTCGTATCACACCGTCAGCTCTTGGTTTAACTTACTTTGAAATGTTGATGAGGGTGCTGATGATTAACTGATCCAGGGCTGGTAAAGTATCACTGTATGGGTGCCATTGTTGTATATCCCTATTAAGATACTTCTGTAAAAAACTGAAGTCCATCTGATTAATCCAAGATGTGTCTTTGCAGTCCACTTCATTTGGCAAGGGTCCAAAGAGTTGTACAAACTTATACAGACTGCTGTCTCCTGTAACTTCATCATACTTTTGACACAACTCCATCATGGTTATGAAGGATTTTTCATTAAATCCTGTAGAAAAACTGCAAGAAAAAATGCAAAATCAACAAGAGTCAGAAAAAAACCCAAACAAAACTCAAATTAGAAATGATAAATAAATGCATTAAAAAAAATTTTCAACAGGACTTTAGAGAGCACAGACCATACAGGCTCGAAGTAGAAGTTGACATTTAGTTGTGTGGTCAATGTGGTTATCAAAGGACTCCATGGGTTGGACTTACACTGAGCTCAGTGAACCTTCTCTCATTACAGCTCTCTTATGGAGCTTCTCAGTTTGGCTGCTAACTATTTGTTATCCAAAAAAAGAAGACATTAATGTGAGGAACATCAAAATATCCATAACCAAGGTGGAACATCTCAGGTTGTATTTTTAGAGGACTGATTAAGAAAGAGCACTCTCCTCAGGTCTATATATCGTAATAAAGATTCTGAAAGTGAGAATAGGGAAACATCAGGACCCTTCTACAATAAAATAGTTGGTTTAGTCAACAGGATTTTAAGTAACTATTGTAACAAAGGTGCTATATAGGCGCCCGACCCGACACAGATAGACACGGAGGCACATATAAGACTTTATTTTTCTTCACCCGTGGGTGCACGTCTTCCCCGTGACCCACAGGCAATACACAATCCCACAACACCACTTTTCTTCCTTTACCACCACTCCTCCTCAAGCTTCGTCTCTTTCCTCCCAACTCTGGCTCCCTGAGTGGTGGTGGCTGGCCCTTTTTATAGCCCACCTGGAAGCATTCCAGGAGATTGACCACCTGGTCCTAATTGCACTTCCGGGTGGGGCTGAAGATTCGTCCAGCCAGGCTGTTGAAACCAGACAGCCCCCCCTAGCGGACACCCCGGTCCCCAACCAGGCTGTGGAGGACTCCATCTCCCATGGAGCCATGCCAGGGAGGCTGCCACCAAGTGTCCCGGGGTAGGTACTGAGCTGCCCATGGCTGCTCCCCCAGAACATAAGCAGCAGGGGCGTCCCGGCTGGGCATGGGACCCAGCCATTTGCCACACCATGTCTTTTGAATCCAGTTTTGCTAAAAGATTGAGTAATTAAGTAATTACAGTACATGGCACCTAGTGCAGGGAAAATGCCACTTTCTTGCCCACAGGTTTACCATGCTGAGGGGGACGCCCCAGCAAGGGAGACATCATGGTGGGAGTTATTAAATAACCAGAGTGTATTTATCTTCATGTGTCTAGTTTATTCTCGGTGACAGCCATTTGGTCTGGGTTATATCCAGGGAAACTTGTATATTTTTCATGCCAAACCTAGTGAGTCCCCATTGAAGAGTGATAGGCTGTGCAGTCATTACTCCTAATCAGTGTTTTTGTAGACAGAGTTTGCATATGTGCTTTAGTATAGGACAGGAGAGTAGGCCAATCAATAATGAATTTGAGAAACAACAAGAATAGGACTGTAGACCCAGAAACATCTAAACCCTATTTGAAATCAGCCATCTTCTAAAGAGCAGCAAGCACAAATAGTGGGAAACTAAGAAAAAGTACCCAAGTATCTTTTGTTTTTGGCCTAAAGCAGGGAAATGGACCCACGTTCTTCAGATGGAACAAGCATTGCAAGCACTGAAACTGTATAAAAGGAAGTCAGGATGCCAGGAGATCAAGGAATCAGCAACACCAACAGCTCTTTCCTCTGGATTTCTTTTCTTACATACTAGTTGTTCCACTAGAACTGGAAATTAATACCGCTGGGTGCTGTATGCAACTACATCACTTTTTAACACCATGCAATCACTGTTGTCTATCCCATTAACATTGTTATTCTTTATAGCCCCCAGGTCAGCTAAAAAACTTTCTCAGCGTGCTGAATGTGATGGTCTCCTCCATTCCAGATGATGGTAGTCCATTTCTACCTGAATATCCAATACAGCATTCCTTCTTCAATTAACATCTTTTCTCTTCTTTCCTCGTTAAGCCAGACAAAGCCCCACATCCCACCAACTCACAAAGCTGATTAACTGCTGGATCTCATTCTCTCATGGAACTGCATACCCACAAACACAACTGACACTCCACTATATACATCTGACCATCTCCTCCTTTCTTTTTTCCATTGACATTCTGTCATAATACACAACTTTTTTCATTTTCTGATTTGCTTGTAAATAATTTGGAAAAAATACGAATTTATTTTTATTTTACACAATGCAAATTATGAGTCACATGACTGTGTTTGCTATGCTTCTGCTATAATCAGAAGTTCTGGAATAACTACGTCCATGGCACAAATCAAAATTATCCTTCAGTTGAATAAAAAGATAAATAACAATTTTTACTGCCGGTTGGTTTCAATTCCAAGTTGGCCAAGTCCTAGGTTCATTTTAATTTCAATCTATTCTTTACTTTTGGCTTTGAGTTTTGGTTTGCCCCAGTGCTTTGGTTGCTCAATATATTTTTAGATCTTCCGGTTTTTAACTCACCTATGAATCTGCTACACGTTATTATCTCCTTGTCCTTTCACCACTCACAATAAACCCTGAGACTCAGACTCATCACATATTCTTTCAACTATTCTCTTTCGTCATCACCTCCGCTCCCTCTCTCCCACCATTTCTCCTCTCTTGACACCAGTGCTGCTACTGACACCCTCTACTTAAATCTGCCCTCTTGCCTTGATGCTGATGCTCTATGCACTAGGCTTGCACACTCCTCCTCCACTCCTTTCTGTGGTTACACTCATTGTCAACACCTCATTCATCACAGGAACTTTTCAAACTGGCCCTATTGACTCCTCTCTTCAAGAAGCCCACTCTTGACCTATCTCAAGTAGTTACACACCAGTCTTTCTCCTGTCCTCTCTATCTAAAAACACTTGAATGTGCTGTCTCTCACCAAATCTGTTCCTTTCATCTACAGAACAGACTGTTTGAGCTTAATCAGTCAGGATTCAAGAAGCGCCATTCCATAGCTACAGGGGAGAAAAGATTTTAACAGCTGAGTGTTTTCAGTTTAAGCAGAAGAAGATTAAGAGGACATATGACTGAAGTGTTTAAAATTATGAAGGGAATTAATCCAGTGGATTGAGACTGTGACTTTAAAATGAATTCATCAAGAACACAGGGACAAGTGGAAATTTTTGCACAAACATTAGCAATTTTGTCTATACACAGAGGACCATAGACAAATGGAATAAGTGACCAAGTAGTGTGGTAAGCAATAGGACTTTAGGGACCTTCAACACTCGACTTGATGTTTTGTTGGAGGAGTTAAGTGGACAGGACTGGTGAGTTTTGTTGGGCTGAGTCATTTAAAAAGCAGCAGGCAAACACTTTGGAGGCCTGTAACTAAAAGCTCAACCTCCCACTGCTATTTTATTAATTTTTGGAATCATAAGCAGACTGGCATCTTGACATCTTAATGTACATTAAAAGGAGGATTTTGACATCTGTTCTAAACTTAACCAGGGGATAAGGACTTAAAAACTGGAGTTATGTGTTTGTACTTTCTGGTTCTTGTAATAATTCTTGCAGTAGCATTTTGGATTAACTGGAGGCTGTATAAAGAACAGTTTGAACATCCAGTGAACACCGCACTGCAGTAGTCAATCCTACTAGAAATAAATGCCTGAATTAACTCTCTGTATCCTGTATATTTAAAAATGGCTTATTTTACAACATTTTAAGATGGGAAAAATATGTTTTGGATAGTTTTGTAATGTTTAAACAACTTGCTTTTTGTCAACAATAACACCTAGACTGCAGGCTGATTCAGAAAAACTAATGGTAACTCCAAATGAATTAAATAATGGCAAAATATTGTTGTGATCAGCATCATTCCCTCCAATTATTAACATTTCTGTTTTAACTGTGTTGAAAGCCAAGTAGTCCTCATCCATCCACTCTTTTAACACACTAACACATGTAATTAAGGACAACTTTGGAGAAATGTTATTTTTTCTAAAAGAAAGGTATAACTGGGCGTTATCTGCATAAGCATGAAAATTACTGTTATAATTTCTAATGAAAGTTCTCAGTGGAGTTGTAAAGTGAACACAGTAAAGGGCCCAGTACCTAGTCTTGCTGGACTCCATGTTTAAATTCTGTGTATAATGATGGAGTCCTTACAGCACATTTCTGTATGTATTGGAATCGATTTGATAAATAAGAACATAATCAGGTAAGCAGATTGTCAAAGTTATTCTTCAGCCTGTGTAGTAAAATAAAAAGGTCAATGGTGCCTAATGCTGTGCTTAAATCATTCAATATAACTACATTGGAATTTCCTTCATCAGAGGATATCAGAATGTCGTTTATAACACGCATTAATGCTGTTTCTGTACTATGACTGGTGCTCTAGCCAGACTGCAATTTCTTTAATAAATTGTGATGTGCAAGGTGAGACTGAAGCTGGTTGGCAACTACTTTTTCAGGTATTTTAGAGAGAAAGGGTAAGTTTGGGTCTATAGTTATTAAGTATATGTGGGTCTATGTCTGACTTTTTAAGGAATAGTCTGAAAACTGACACTTTTAGTGCATTAGGTATTGCGCTAGGCAATAATCAGCTATTGATAATGGCAAGAATAGGTGCTGCCAGAACACCCATTGAGCTTTTTACTAGTTTTGTTGGCACATGATTTAGAAAAGAAGTAGTGGGTTTTATGTAAGAAATTAAAGTTACAACTTCTTGTTCTGTTAAAGGATTAAAATTTCTAAAGTGGTATGTGCAAGGCGAGACAGGATTTGTCAAGCTAGTATCAGATTTGCACTGTGATGCTGAGATCTGGGATCTTATATTTTCAATTTTCTCATTACAGAAGTTCAAAATGTCTGTACTGCTAATTTCTGTTAGCATTTTGCAAAGCAGTTTTGAATTAACATTTATTAAATTAGCAATTGTTCTAAATAGTACACATGGATTATCATTGTTGTTATCTATTATTTGAGAATAGTATTCTGAGCGAGCTTTAAAGAGAGCTTTTCTATATTTTTAACACTCTCTTTTCATGCAATTTCAAACACATGCAGCTTTGTTGCTACCAACTACGCTCCAGTTTTCAACATGCTAATTTAAGAGCTCAAGTGTTCTTGTTATCCTTCTTAGTGTTAGACCCAAGTGTCACTGAAGCTTTAAAAAGAGTGCTAAAAGTATTCGAGCAACTGTATAGACATGTCTTGCGTAAGCATTAGACCCGAGGATTATGTGGTCTGTAAAAGTGCCAACAGCATTAAAGCTGAGCGATGCTCAGGAAACGATGTAGCCGTGTCTTGCGTAAGCAACAGGTCAAGTGTTACCCTGGCAATGGTGTAAACACATGTTCTCCTAGCTTCATAATGGGGTTTTGTTAGAAATGTTTGTCAGTAGCCCAGGTGTTGCATGCTATTGACAGTGATACGTGTAGTGATGATGATGTGAATCTGTCTTCAGGCAGTGAAATTGAAACGGACAGTGAAAATGAAAATGATTCTGATGAATCTGAAATTGATGCTCGTGTCAATCGCACGTGTGTAGTGTGCTGTTCAAAACCTGATCAGTCTGGAAAAAAAATCCACAAGGAAGCATGCTACTATTGTCCTGACTGTGACGTTGGATTGTGTATTTCACTGTGCTTCAAGATATACCACACAAACGACATATTTTGACAGTATATATGGTATTAGCATTTTTTTTATTATTCATTATTATTATTTGTATCATTTTATTTTCTACACTTCTGACTTTGTATTTTCAGTGCTTTGCACATTTTACAGTACAAAGATCAGATTTAATAAATATGTAATTTTTCAAGCCAAAAAATGCAATACTTTTTAAATGTTTTTAAAGAAAAATGCTAAGAAGGTTAAAGCAATGTGAGTTTCTATGCACTTTAATCACTTTTCTTTTAAGAAGAGCTGCTGTAACCAGAGCCTCTCTCATGGCCACATTGTAATTTGATGTTAGCAAATCTTAATTGTTTTCTATGATTGCACTTAAAATGTCCACAAATTTTGAAGCAGAATTACAATCTAGATGCCACACTGTCTTAGTTTTAATCTGTGAATGTATTGGTAAGGGAAAAACCAAATCAAATGTACTTAATAATAATAATAATAATACATTTTTTTTATATAGCACCTTTACCATGCTCAAGGCACTTACAGAATACGTGAAGAACGGCAGGGTAACACAGTATATAGCATTGTACTAACCAGATAAATAAATAAAGAAGATTATGACAATGGATTGAGAGAAAAAGCCTAACAGACAACATAATTGATGGTCTCACACACACACACACACACACACACACACACACACACACACACAGGTTACATGAGCATCTTGACATAGAGAGGTAATAAAGTCAAGTAGAGCTAAAAGCCTTCCTGAACAGATGAGTTTTGAGTTGTTTTTTAAAAGAATTCATGGAGTCAGCTGACCTGATTAATTTTGGTAGGTCATTCCAGAGTCTGGGCGCTATACAGCTGAAGGCCCTGCTGTCACCCATGGAGTGTAGATTAGTGTGGAGCACAACAAGATTACCAGAATCAGAGGACCTTAGTGGGCGGGCAGGCACATAGTGATGAAGAAGGTCACTGATGTAGTTTGGCGTGAGGTCATTTAAGGCTTTGTAGGTTATTAGTAGGATTTTATATTCGATTCTGTATGACACAGGGAGCCAGTGAAGACGGAGCAGGATGGTGTGATGTGCTCGCTGCTGCTGGTTCGAGTAAGGACTCTTGCAGCTGAGTTTTGAATAAGCTGGAGCTGTGATATAAGATTAGAAAGGGCACCTGCCAGTAGGAAATTATAATAATCGATGCGGGATGTGATAAAAGCAGAGACAAGATTCTCAGCATTAGAGAAGGAGATGAAGGAGCAAACACGGGATATGTGACGGAGGTGGAAGTAAGAAAGTTTCTTAATGTGATTTATGTGGGCAGAATAAGTGAGGGAGGAATCAAAAATGACACCAAGATTTTTTTACAGTAGAGGCAGGTCTGATGAGATCACCGCCAAGATGGACTGGGAAGGAGCTCATTTTATTAAGTTGCATTTTAGTCCCAATTTGCAGGAGTTCAGTTTTGTTGCAATTTAATTTTAAAGAGTTCTGCTCCATCCAGGTTTTAATTTCACTAAGGCAGGTTGTGAGCTGAGAAAGCTCTGATGAAGTTCCACTTTTAACATTGAAGTAGAGTTGAATATCACCTGCATAAAAATGATAACCCAGTCCATAGCTACGGATAATATGGCCAAGGGGAAGCATATAAATACAGAAGAGAAGAGGACCGAGGACAGAGCCCTGAGGAGCTCCTTGTGTGACTGGCGCTGAGTTAGATCTGCTGTCACCAAGACTAACAAACTCTGGGCTATCAGTCAGATAGGACTTGAACCACTGGAGGGCAGTGCCAGAGATTCCCAGCATGTTCTCCATTCTGGACAGTAGGATGTCATGTCTGACCCGAGTGTCAAATGCTGCACTGAGGTCTAACAGAATTAATATGCTGGTTTGTCCAGAGTCTGCTGCCATAAGCAAATCATTGGTTACCCGTAGCAGAGCAGTTTCACAGCTGTGCTGCGCCCTGACACCCGACTGAAAGGGTTCATCAAATTATTAGAGGTTAGGTAATTGGTGAGTTGGGAAGCTACAACACGCTCGAGAACTTTTGACAGGAAAGGTAAGTGGGAAATAGGCTGGAAATTGTTAAGATTGTCAGCATCAAGACCAGACTTTTTAACATTGGGGTTACAGAATCAATTTTAAAAGTGAGTGGCACAGAGCCAGCGTCAAGGGATGAGTTTATTATTGTAGTAACAGTCGGGATTATGGCATGAAGGCAGGATTTAAGTAGTGTGGTGGGGATGGGGTCCAGTACACAAGTAGTCGGCCTCATCTTACAAAGCAGGTTATTAACAAACGCAGATGTGACTGGTGAGAACTTAGAGAAGGAGCTGGGTGGAGTGGGAAAACAGGGAGAGATATAAACAGATGATGTATTTATGTTAGTTGAATTATTTAGATCTTTAACTTTGTTACGGAAAACGTGGAGGAATTCCTCACAAACTTCAGTAGAAGAGGTAGTTTGGCCAGATGCAGGTTCGATTAGTTTATTAACTACAGATAACAAAACCCTTGGGTTATTGCGATCACTTTCTATTATTCTGCCGTAATGGGTGTTCTTGGCAGAAGTTAGTGCTTCTCTGTAAGCTCTTTGGTGGTCAGAGGAGGCCTGGATGTGCACGGTGAGGCCAGACTTACATGACATTCTCTCAAGGCGTCGGCCAGCTGCTTTCATAGATCACAATTCTGAGTTACACCAAGGAGCTGAACGTTTAAAGGAAACCTCCGTATGTTTTAAAGGAGCTGCTTTATCTAATGCTGAATGAAGGGCTGAGATATAGTGGTCAACAAGACTATCTAGTGTTGGTGGAATAGGTGCAGATAGGTGATCAGAAATAACTACATTTAACAGAGAGAGAGAGAGAGAGAGGTTATGATTATGAGTTGGACCACAGACAATCCGACAAAACACTACAGAGTTTAACAAAAAAAAAAAATTGCTAAAAATGTCAGTTTCTACATCAATGTGTACATTAAAATCCGCCATCAACACTACACGAACATTACTTATACATCCATCCATCCATCCATCCATTTTCCAACCCGCTGAATCCAAACACAGGGTCACGGGGGTCTGCCGGAGCCAATCCCAGCCAACACAAGGCACAAGGCAGGAACCAATCCAGAGCAGGGTGCCAACCCACCGCAGATTACTTAAACAAGCTAAATTATATAAAGTTTGCCAAATTCAGTCATGAATAATGAATATGGCCCTGTTGGTCTGTAGACTAGCACTAGAATTGTGCTGGAATCTGTTTAGTTACTTAAAATGAGCGTCTCAAAGAATGTCTATTTGCCTACATATTCAGAAGTAATTTGCATTTTATCACAATGAATTCAAGGTCATCTTCTTGACCTCTCAGTATCTAAAGACTGAAGAAGGATTGTGGATCTGTTTGGTGCTATCTCAGCTAAAGGAATGCTGTCAGCTTTACTAAGTCAGGTTTCAGTGAGAAGACACACATCAGATTTTATACTTAATATAATATCATTTACCAGGGCAACTTAATTCCATGAGAGTGAATACTTGGTAAGCAGAATTTAAAACTGCAAAGATGTTACTGAACTGGTGATTTATTTTTGTTTTTACTTTGAATTAAGTTACTATTTCAAGTACCACTGGTGGAGGATCTGGTTTTATTGCTTGGTCGCATTATTCTCCTTATTTTTTGGTTATCGAGTAATGTAAGATTTTGGATCAAGACTACTCAGATCAGTTAGTCAGGCAGTTTTGCTGCCATATTTTGGGATAAGGCAAACAATCCCTTCCAGTTAGGATAAAGACCATCTGTCTTGAAAATTCCATGCCTTTCCCAAAAATAATCCAAATTGTTTAGAAAGGCTATGCTTTTATTTGCACACCAGGGGCCTCATGAATAACACCATGAGTAGAATTCACACTAAAACACGACGTACGGACAAAACTTGAAATGTGCGTACACAGAAAAAAAATCAGATGCAGAAAAACGTGTGTAAGCCAACTTCCACACACTTCCGCTACATAAATCCAAGGTCAGAGTGAAAAGTAATTCTCGTGCACGCACCTGCCGCCCCACCCCGTCTCCTCCCAGAATTACACCTCTTTGAATATGCAAATCAATATAAATATTCCTTTAAGTACAGCGTTCTGTGAAAAGACAATGGCAAAAGCACAGGGAAAAAAGAACAATTTCAGTGAATTTCAATTGGAGGCAAAGAAAAACGTACTATTTGTTGGTTTAAGCAGTGGTATAAACAACAAAAGAAAGTTGATCAAAAGTTCAAGTTCAGAAAGTGCAACACAGTGCCTGAAATAAAAAAAGAAGTGGTCATATATCAAAGTTGCCATATAAAGGCGAATGGTAGCCCACCGTCTGAGTGTCATATGGAAGCTTATTAGGGTACAGAGAAAAAAAAAATTAGGGACACAGTGGAAAAAAAAATTGAAATGTCAACTTTAATCTCAAAATTTTCACTTTAATCTCGTAGTTTATTTTGTCATTAAAATAGAACATCATAAACTTCATCTTAAAGTCATTTAATTTACTAATTTCTAAAATCCCATCATAACTAAAGTAGCATGTAAAATTTTTGCATCCTCTGTGTTCTTTTATGTGGACTTACAGATCTCCAAGACAGTAAGCAACTCAAGAAGGAAAAAATGAAAGCAAGTGTGACATCGCTTTACCAACTTGTTGTCCCTCAATGGAGCGCTAACAACAGATGAGTGCAGCTAACCTCTACAACTATTTATATTTATAGTCATAAACAGCAAACAGTTATGAAAATCATCACATTGAAATAAATCCTGACTCAGTTTATCATAGTAATATACATACAGAACAGGAAAATGACAGATGAGCAGATCAAAGTCGGTGGTTACAGAGCTGGAGAAGGACCAGAGAAGACAGCTGTTTGTATACACAGACACCTGGGCTCTTCATCAGGGTATGACAATATGGTGTATAAAATGGAAGGATGATCAACGGCTCATATGAGGAGGAGGAGGAGAAGAACTGTGGAAAAGTATGTGGTAATATGGCCCACAAGGTCTACAAGGTAAAGTGTACAAGCTGGAGCAGAAGTTGCAGAATAACAGCATGAAGGAAGTGTGGGATGGGATGAAGATCATCACTGGCTGCAGCTCGAAGTGGGGTGCAACCATTGAGAGAGACGTGGAGAGAGCAAACCAGATGAACAACTTCTTTAACAGGTTTGACCACCCTAACCCACTCTCACCTTGGAGTACCGCACCATCCACACATTCTTCTGCTGATACCAGCATAGGAGAGACATCCCCACCACAATTACAGCAGCCCAGGAAAGCAGAGAGCTGAGGAGACTTTGTGCCAGCAAAGCAGCGGGTCCAAATTGTGTATCACCATGACTGCTGAAGACCTGTGCATTGGAGCTGGGGTGTCCTCTACAGGGCATCTTCAACCTGAGCCTGGAACAGGGGAGAGTCCCGAGGCTTTGGAAAACATCTTGTATCACCCCAGTCCCAAAGGTATCACGTCCTAGTGTGGCCTGTCGCTTTGACGTCACATGTGATGAAGACCATGGAGTGGCTGCTGCTTAACCACCTAAGGCCACAGGTCTGCCACGCCCTCGACCCTCTGCAGGTCGCATACCAGGAGAAGGTGCGAGCGAAGGATGCCATCATCGACATGCTAAACCGATCCCTCTCCCACTTGGACAGAGGCAGTGGTGCAGTAAGAATTATGTTTCTAGACTTCTCTAGCGCCTTCAACACCATCCAACCTCTGCTCCTTAGGGACAAGCTGACAGAGATGGGAGTAGATTCATACCTGGTGGCATGGATCGTGGACTATCTTACAGACAGACCTCAGTATGTGCGTCTCGGGAACTGCAGGTCTGACATTGTGGTCAGCAGCACAGGAGCGCCGCAGGGGACTGTACTTTCTCCAGTCCTGTTCAGCCAATATACATTGGACTTCCAAAACAACTCAAGAGTCCTGCCACCTGCAAAAGTTCACTGACGACACTGCTATCGTGGGCTGCATCAGGAGTGGGCAGGAGGAGGAGTATAGGGACCTAATCAAGGACTTTGTTAAATGGTGCAACTCAAACCACCTACACCTGAACACCAGCAAAACCAAGGAGCTGGTGGTGGATTTTAGGAGGACCAGGCCCCTCATGGACCCTGTCATCAGCAGAGGTGACTGTGTGCAGAGGGTGCAGACCTATAAATACCTGGGAGTGCAGCTGGATGATAAATTGGACAGGACTGCCAATACTGATGCTCTGTGCAAGAGAGGACAGAGCCGACTATACTTCCTTAGAAGGCTGGCGTCCTTCAACATCTGCAATAAGATGCTGCAGATGTTCTATCAGACAGTTGTGGCGTGCGCTCTCTTCTATGCGGTGGAGTGCTGGGGAGGCAGCATAATGAAGAGGGACGCCTCACACCTGGACAAACTGGTGAGGAAGGCAGGCTCTATTGTAGGCACGGAGCTGGACAGCTTGACATCTGTGGCAGAGCGACGGGCGCTGAGCAGACTCCTATCAGTTATGGAGAATCCACTGCATCCACTGAACAGGATCATCTCCAGACAGAGGAGCAGCTTCAGCGACAGACTGCTGTCACCGTCCTGCTCCACTGACAGACTGAGGAGATCGTTCCTCCCCCACACTATGCGATTCTTCAATTTCAACCGGGGGGGTAAACGTTAACATTATACAAAGTTATTGTCTGTCTGTATACCTGCATTGTTATTACTGTTATTATTATTATTATTATTGTTATCGCTCTTTAATTTAATATTGTTCTTTATCAGTATGCTGCTGCCAGAGTATGTTAATTTTCCTTTGGGATTAATAAAGTATCTGTTTATCTATCTAATCTATCTATCTACTGTGAAAGTGCTAAGCTGTCTAGTTCTAGCATGTAGATTTCCAGATGATATTCCATCTGTTAATAAAATGCATTTAACAGGGAGTACAAGAGTGGGCAAGAGTGCAATGGCTGTTACATATCCCGTCTCACCCCGGAGCTACAGGTCTGGTGGAACTTGTAATGGGCTGTTAAAGCAGCAGATGAAATCTTTAAATGAATGAAGAATGAAAGAAATGAAAGACTTGGAAGAATGATAGACCAATTCGTTTGGACAGAGACTCGGCCATCAGCAGTAAGTCACATGGCAGAGGTGTTTGCCTTTATATAAATAAACATTGTTGTAAAGTGGTGGTGGTTAGAGAAAAACCTTGCACAAAAGATGCTGAACTTCTGTCTGTCTTGCTGTGCCCCATTAATCTGCCCAAAGAATTTCCACAGATTGTCATCACACTTGTGTATATTCACCCAAGGGCAGTGGCAAGCGAGGCCATTAGCTTCATCTCCAGAGTAATACAGAGTGTCTCCCAATACTCCGAAATTTATTTTGGGAGACTTTAACCGATGTGCACTGAACAAAACATTTTGCAAGTTTTACCAATATGTCACTTGCCCAACTCGTGGCAACCGAGTGCTTGATCAAAGGCGCTAATGAATGGAGTGAAAAACCCCCGGTGGGTTCATCAGATCATTACTGTGTCCAGCTTATTCCAACCTATAAACCCACCTTTAAGAGAAAAAAGCAGGAAAGCAAGCAAATTAAATTCTGGGATGAACTGGGTGCCTGCATGGCTGTTTTGAGTGCACTGACTGGTCAGAACTTGAAAAATCCTGTGCTGACATCACTGAACTGACAGACACTGTAAGCTGATACATACAGTTCTGTGAGAACTCACAAAATCAGCCAAAGTATACCCTAACAACAAGCCGTGGGTTATCACAGATCTAAAAGAACTGATAACCCAAAAAACAGGGTATTTCAACATGGAACATTAATGGGACAGAAGAAATAACAGAAGTACAGTGCATCCGGAAAGTATTCACAGCACATCACTTTTTCCACCTTTTGTTATGTTACAGCCTTATTCCAAAATGGATTAAATTCATTTTTTTCCTCAGAATTCTACACACAACACCCCATAATGACAACGTGAAAAAAGTTTACTTGAGGTTTTTGCAAATTTATTAGAAATAAAATAACTGAGACATGTACATAAGTATTCACAGCCTTTGCTCAATACTTTGTCGATGCCCCTTTGGCAGCAATTCCAGCCTCAAGTCTTTTTGAATATGATGCCACAAGCTTGGCACACCTATCCTTGGCCAGTTTCACCCATTCCTCTTTGCAGCACCTCTCAAGCTCCATCAGGTTGGATGAGAAGCGTCGCTGCACAGCCATTTTAAGATCTCTCCAGAGATGTTCAATTGGATTCAAGTCTGGACTCTGGCTGGGCCACTCACGGACATTCACAGAGTTGTCCTGAAGCCACTCCTTTGATATCTTGGCTGTGTGCTTAGCATCATTGTCCTGCTGAAAGATGAACCGTCGCCCCAGTCTGAGGTCAAGAGCGCTCTGGAGCAGGTTTTCATCCAGGATGTCTCTGTACATTGCTGCAGTCATCTTTCCCTTTATCCTGACTAGTCTCCCAGTTCCTGCCGCTGAAAAACATCCCCACAGCAAGATACTGCCACCACCATGCTTCACTGTAGGGATGGTATTGGCCTGGTGATGAGCGGTGCCTGGTTTCCTCCAAACGTGACGCCTGGCATTCACACCAAAGAGTTCAATCTTTGTCTCATCAGACCAGAGAATTTTCTTTCTCATGGTCTGAGAGTCCTTCAGGTGCCTTATGGCAAACTCCAGGCAGGCTGCCATGTGCCTTTTACTAAGGAGTGGCTTCCGTCTGGCCACTCTACCATACAGGCCTGATTGGTGGATTGCTGCAGAGATGGTTGTCCTTCTGGAAGGTTCTCCTCTCTCCACAGAGGACCTCTGGAGCTCTGACAGAGTGACCATCAGGTTCTTGGTCACCTCCCTGACTAAGGCCCTTCTCCCTCGATCGCTCAGTTTAGATGGCCGGCCAGCTCTAGGAAGAGTCCTGGTGGTTTCGAACTTCTTCCACTTACGGATCATGGAGGCCACTGTGCTCATTGGGACCTTCAAAGCAGCAGAAATGTTTCTGTAACCTTCCCCAGATTTGTGCCTCGAGACAATCCTGTCTCAGAGGTCTACAGATAATTCCTTTGACTTCATGCTTGGTTTGTGCTCTGACATGAACTATCAACTGTGGGACCTTATATAGACAGGTGTGTGCCTTTCCAAATCATGTCCAGTCAACTGAATTTACCACAGGTGGACTCCAATGAAGCTGCAGAAACATCTCAAGGATGATCAGGGGAAACAGGAGGCACCTGAGCTCAATTTTGAGCTTCATGGCAAAGGCTGTGAATACTTATGTACATGTGCTTTCTCAATTTTTTATTTTTTAATAAATTTGCAAAAATCTCAAGTAAACTTTTTTCACGTTGTCATTATGGGGTGTTGTGTGTAGAATTCTGAGGAAAAAAATGAATTTAATCCATTTTGGAATAAGGCTGTAACATAACAAAATGTGGAAAAAGTGATGAAGCGCTGGGAATACTTTCCGGATGCACTGTAGGTGAAACATGAAATAAAGCAGATAAAGCAAAAGGATAAGGACAGCATAGAGAAGGAACTGTGGACTGATAACCGGGGCTCATTATGGAATGGCATGAAGATGATGGCTGGCATTCAAACAAAAATCGATATGAACTGGCAAGGGTCAGAACTGACTATCAGTTGGCACAAAACTTGAAAGAGTTCTACTCAAGATGTGAAACACGGGATTTCGCTTCAGAAGTACTGTAAGTCAGCAAAAGAACAGACTAAGGAATGGAGCCAGGAGTCAGGCCTTCTTTAACCAGAATGATGTCACAAAGGTCTTTACACAAACAAAAATCAAAAAAAGCTCTGGTCCAAATGGAATAAACGGCAATCTGATTCACTATTGTGCAGAAGAGCTTGCTCCAATATTCCACTCCATATTTGAAATTTACTTGGATTTACAGCAAGTGCCCAGTCTACGGAAACAGGCCACTGTTATTCCAATGGCAAAAACTGCACACTGTAAAGCATGAAGTGACTTTAGAGCAGTGGCATTAACGTCTCACATCATGAAATCCTTTGAGAAGTTGGAGGACGCCACAGCAACACTTCTGAATTTACTGTATGAGCACTTGGAAGGATCAAAAAACCACATAAGATTGCTGTTCATAGACATTTGGTCAGCTTTTAATACAATGCAGTCCCACATTTTAGTCAAGAAACTGATTGATCAGCTCTGTTTGGACCATAACTTGGTGGGGAGGATTCTGGACTTTTTAACAAACAGAACACAAAGAGTGAGTGTCAACGGCTCTTTCTCTGGTAGCCTAATTACAACTGTGGGTACTCTGCTAGGATGCTGCCCATCTCCTCTTTAGTTTATCTTGTATACAAGTGACTGCAGGGTTCATACAATGTTAGACACATCCTGAAATGGGCAGATGACTCTGTCATTGTGAGTCTTCTACAAGATAAGCAAGACAGCCAAGATCAGATAAGTTTGTACAATGGTGTGATCACACTAATTTACAACTTAATATTTCTAAGACAAGAAATATGGGGCAGCATGGTGGCACAGTGGTAGCGCTGCTGCCTTGCAGTAAGGAGACCTGGGTTCGCTTCCTGGGTCCACCCCGTGTGGAGTTTGCATGTTCTCTCCGTGTCTGCGTGGGTTTCCTGCCACAATCCAAAGACATGCAGGTTAGGTGCATTGGCGATCCTAAATTGTCCCTAGTGTGTGCTTGGTGTGTGTGCTTGTTGTGTGTCTGTGTGTCCTGTGGTGGGCTGGCACCCTGCCCAGGGATTTGTTCCTGCCTTGTGCCCTGTGCATGACCCTGTGTTAGGATATAGTGAGTTGGAAAATGACTGACTGACTGACAAGATATATGGCTGTAGATCTCAGGTGCTCTCCACCATCCACTGCTTCAACTATAATTAAAGGGAGAGAAAGTGGAGATGGTAGAGAAATACAACTATCTGCGAACAATTATTGATAAAAAAACTGAACTTTGATCTTAACAATGAGCAAATCTGTAAAAAAAAAAAAAAAAGAAGGGCCGTCACGACTTTTCTTTCTTAGGAAACTCAACTGTTTTAAATGGGGATGCATCAATATGGGGATTTTGGGCAATGTCGATATCTGATAATGTCTACGTACTTATCTGCCGATGCCGATATACATATTTATAAGATACAGAGAAAAATGAGACTTGATGTGTCTGGACAAGAATTACAGACAAAGTGAACATTTATTTGTATAACAATTTTGCACACCACATTCAATCGCTAAAAACAAATGACATCTTCCACATTTGGCTGGCTACCTGTTGGTTATATGGGAAAGAGTTCTGCAGGTTGTTGCCTTAAATAACACTTTTCTTTTTCTTTTTGATGAAACAAATACAACAAATTCAACAATAATTGAAAAAATGAAAACTGAAAAAAAAGGTAAAATGTACAATGACAATGACAATGAAATAAGCAATACCACTGAATGCTCCGAAAGAAGCTGATCGAATTCTTCAGTGCGTTCTTTAACAGTCTTAATTATAGAGGGGCCTGCTTGAGAACATACGGTCTGACTGTCAAAGACAGGGGCAGGGCACAGCCCCATAGGTCCTTTAACTTCACTTTATACGCAATCAACAATGCGCTGCTCCCTTACTTGGAGAATTAATGTGCTGATGGTACTGTGGAAGCACAATCTTAACTCACAGTGATTAAAATGACCTGCGACAATGAAAACAGCATGTGAGTGTAAACTTTCTTGAATGTTGATAGTCTCCTACAAAGCTCCAAGTGCTTCAGTAGAATTTGTGTGTCAGAATGTGAACAACCAGCAGAAAGCTAGCAGTAAACTCTCTCAACAGATAAAAGGGTCCACATTTCACTAGCAAAAATTCTGCAGCCATTGTGCAGTGTCTGCTGATGGTCTGTGCATCCAAACACCACCTGCTGTTGATGTGAATTCATACTCCACAAACTCCTGATGCCGCAGTATCAGTCAGTCAGTCAGTCAGTCAGTCATCGTCCAACCTACTATATCCTAACACAGGGTCACAGGGGTCTGCTGGAGCCAATCCCAACCAACACACAGGGCGCAAGGCAGGAACAAATCCCGGGCAGGGCGCCAGCCCACCATGGGACACACACACCCACACACCAAGCACACACTGGGGACAATTTTAGTATCGCCAATGAACCTAACCTGCATGTCTTTGGACTGTGGGAGGAAAGCCACGCAGACACGGGGAGAACATGCAAACTCCACGCAGGGAGGACCCGGGAAATGAACCCAGGTCTCCTAACTGTGAGGCAGCAGTGCTACCACTGCACCACCGCGCCGTCCTATAGAATTTATATTCAACTGAAAACTTTCAAAAAGTGTTGCTCCAAGTCCTTCTCATCAGCAGACATCTGACCCAACCTTCTTTACAGAATTAAAGCTACAGAAGCAGGACAGACTAATGGAGCCCCTACTTATTGTACACAAAGGCATGATTAATCAAGTAATACTTTAATACAAGCATTTACAGACTCAAATCCCTTTTTATATAAATGGCCAAGCTGTCTGATCATGATGCACTTTTTACAGTAATGTGTATCCATTTATATTCTACTCATCCTCACCTCCGGACCTCCACGTTTTTTTCTAAGATACATCTACTGGCACAGGCAGCAATTGAACTGATGTCCTCATCGTCCAGTCCAGGGCCGTAGGCAGGATGTCACACCAACTGCTTCATTTTATTACATCTGGCATCATAACTTGCTGCTTGTAGTCTCTTATTGATGTTCAATTTACATTTTTCTTGTGTGTACATTATTTGAATATACAGTATATTATTTTCTTATAACTACTAATTCATAAACAAAATCATCTTATAGGGAACTTGAACTATTAAAACTATTTCTATGTTCTGATTTAATTTAAAAATTCTTATTTTTATTTTTGATGTTTTCTGCTCAAACTAGGTAACAAATTGATAGGTGCTTGTGATGACTGAGCCACCTGACTGTTTGTCACAAGCTCGGCCATTGATATCAAAATCACCTGACAGGAAATGATCACGTGATCAGCAGAATGCTGTGATTATGCGGTGGGTTTCACTGTAAGACCACTGCCAGACTTTTTACTTTGCTTTTTTTTATTCTTATTCTATCTTACATTGTCAGTTTTTTCTCCTTCACTATTTTGTTGTTATCAAGGTAGAAAATCTTTAGAAACAGTCTCTACCCAGCATGCCCTGTGACCCCAGCCTGACTGAACACACTGAATTAATTTACTTCTCCTGTGTGTGTTTCATGAGTCCAAACCCACTTTACTGAGTGAACGGTTTGTGTTGTGCTGTGATGTCCCTTTTGACTGGAGAGCCCACAACACAACCTGACTCTTCAGACTTAGTGTTCACTCCGTTGCTTTTTGTTTGGGGACAAATAATCTTGAAACTTGTTATTGGCATCGCTCTGAAATGCCATTTTAATAAATTAATAATCATTAATTACTTGGGAGTGATCAGAATAACACATAAATACTGTATTTCACTTACCGTACAGAAGCCATCTTCTGCAGGCATTCTGACACAACGTGGATGAAAGTTTCCTGCGAGTCACGACTAAATGCTGAATCCAATATGACGTTAACCTTCTTTACTGACTTCTTTATCAAGCATCCCAGTGTCCTCAGTGTCTCACTATACCAGTGTAAGGACACGTAGACTTCAAATTCCATCATTTCCAAAAATGTTTTTTGATTTCCACTTTCCAGTACACGTTGACAGCAGATAGATTTCATCTTCCTGTAATAATCATATAAAACACAATGTTACAAATGAGTCATGTTAACAGAATAACTAACTTCTAAAAAAGATGTAGAAAGCAGACCTGACTACTTGACTGATATGGAGGCTAACAACAAACATCCTGTGGTGTTAAAAGGATGACTGGGCTGATCCCAGTAAATGTAGCCCAGTAAGCTTAAAGTTCATTACAGGTGAATTAATGGAAGGAATAATTAAGGAGAAGATCGAGCAGCACATGTGAAGAGCAGGAGTGTTAGGTCACGTTTCACTAACCTTCTGGAATTATATGAAGAACCAACAAAAGGATCAGATCAGAGTGGTGCATATGATAGATTAATCTGAACTTTCAGAAAGCCTTTGATAAGGCGCCGCATGAGAGACTAGTAGTCAAACTAAACAAGTGGGAATGCAGGGTGCTGGGTTCAAAATTGGCTCAAATACATGAAGCAAAGGGAGATGGTGTGGGAAAAATAATCAGGATAAGGTGATGTTAATAGGGGTCAGTGCTGCAGCTGCTGCTTTAACAATCAGACAAAAATAAAATCAATAATCTGGTTAAGTTTGCAGAGGATCCCAAGTGAAAAAATAACGTAACTAAAGAATATTAATAACTAGCTGAAATACCGGGAGGAAAATAAAGTTATTTTTAAATTGTTTGAGAAAAATGTAATTAAAAAAAAAACAACTTTAAAAATAAAAAATAAATTAACAAACAATGAAGACTCACTAATGTGCTTGTATTGTTTATTGAAGTACCTTGTTATATACAATGTTTTTAGCTTTTCCATCTTTATCCAATATATAAAGGTTCTTAGGAATTCCCACCCTTGAACATGCCACATAAACCTGGATAATAATAGATAATAATATAATATATTCATCAAAATATAATCGCAGAATACATTCAAGGTAGTGTAAAATAAATCAATTTTTACAAAAATAGGATCAAAAACAAATCAACGCCGACCCCTGAGAGAGAGAGCTGAGCCAGCAGAGTAAAACTTAAAGCTAGTAACAATAAGTAAATAGATAAATTAATAAGTGAATAAAGATAAATGGAGAAGAAAAACAAAAGGGGAGAGAATCTACTTCCTCAGTGCTTTAAATGCTTATTCTAAAATGTCATTAATCAGATCCGGCCAGGTTTTGAAAAAGTTCTGCACAGACCCTCTACGTGCGAATTAGATCTTTTCCAGTTTCAAATAGTACAGTATATGACATCAGTTTCTCAGTGACTTAACAGGGGAGAGTTAGGATTGTTCCAGTTGAGCAAGATAAGTCTACGTGACAATAGTGAAGTAAAGGCAATTACAGTTTGTTTGTTCTTCTGTTTGTCCTGATCCACTTGAAGCCCCTCTGTGAGCCCACCAAACACAGCAATTAATGGGTTAGGTGGGATTGTGACACCAAGACTGTCTGAAAGGCATTTAAAGATTTTAGTCCAAAAGATGATGTTCATTTGGTGCAGGCCAAAAACATGTGACCCAGTGAGGCTGGAACTTGATTGCAGTGCTCGCAGGTTGGATTTTGCCCTGGAAACATTTTGGACAATTTTAAACGAGACAGATGTGCACGATATATAATTTTAAGTTGAATAATTGTTTGCTTTGCACATATGGAACTCAAGTGGGTCCTCTGCATTGGTACTTTCCACTCCTTTTCTGAGGTGTTCAGTGAGAGATCCTTTTCCCACTGTCCTCTTGGATCTTTGAAAGGGAGGGACTGTAAAATGGTTTTATAAATTACAGAAATGCTGTCTGAGTCCTCAAGACTGACCAATATTAGAGGTAGGTGGGAGGTGAGGAAAATTGTGCAGGTTCTGTTTAACAAAGTTTTTCATTTGAAGGAACTGAAAGAAATGTGTTTCTGGAAAGTTAAATTTGGAGTGTAATTGTTCATAGGATGCAAAGATGTTGTCTATGTACAGATCTCTAGGTGATTTAATCCCAAATGTTTTCCAGACATTGAAAACTACATATGTTTGAGAGGATGGAAAAAGGTGGTTCTTGTGCAGAGGTGCCACAGATAAAAGCTTCTTTATCTTAAAATGCTTCCTACATTGGTTCCATATTCTGAGTGAGTGAAGCACAATTGGGTTGTTAGTATATTGTCGAAAACTTGCATTTATTGGGGTACTGCAGGATTGTCTCTCTAGGTAGAGCCATGCCACGTTCGGCCTTAGGTCTTTTGTAGGGTCACCCTTTGGATATGTGGATGTTTTGAGTTTCAAATAAATGATGTTATGGTTGAATCTAATTTCTTAAAAAACTATTTATTGATGTATATTGGAATGTTTTGAAATAAAAAGAGAAGCTTAGTAAGGATATTCATCTGGACAATGTTAATTCTTCCAGCTAAAATGAGATGAAAGGTAGACCATTTATACAAGTCTTGCTTAATTTTTTCCATACAAATGGCGAAATTTTGCTGATAAAGAGCTTTAACTGCTGTTAGGACTGCAGGCACAGTATTTTTTGGGTCTGATATATACAGTACCATATCCCTGTATATAGAGAAATTTTCTGTTTAAGTCCTTCTCTGATAATCGCCTTTATCTCATAAGCACAGTGAACTGCCATTGGCTCAATGGCAATTGCAAAAAGCAGTGGTGAGAAGGGGCATCCTTGTCTAGTACCACATTCTAGTTTAAAGTAATCTGAATTAATGTTTTTAATACAAACTGAAGCTTCTGAATTGTTATACAGTAGTTTGACCCATGCACAAATGTTCGGACCAAATCCAAATTTCTCCAATGTAGTGAAAAGGTAGTTCCATTCAATCATATCAAATGATTTTTCTGCATCCAACGATAATATCATCTCCGGGGTGTTTGACTTTGTGGGTGAATATATTACATTAAACAGGTGTCGAAGATTGGAAGTTAAGTGTCGGTCTTTAATAAATCCAGTTTGATCTTGTGATATTACCGAAGGCAGCACTTTCTCCATCCTTCTAGCTAGGACTTTGGAGAGTATCTTAACATCGTTATTCAGAAGTGAAATTGGTCCTCTGCCCTGAGAGTATCTAGTTGTGGTATCTGTAATGTATCCAGAAATGCATTAGATTTTTTCTTGTATTCTTTAATCTTAATAGAGTATAAGGATTTATAGTAGTCTCTAAATGTGTGCATTATATTTTTATGGTCAATGATTTTGTCTCTGTTTGTGTTGGTGATTGCTGGGATTGCATTGCGAACTTCTTGCTTGTGGATTTGTTGAGCTAAGAACTTATTAGTTTTCTCTCCATGTTCATAGTAATGCCGTCTTGATTTAAAAATGAGTTGTTCTGTTTCTTTAGATGTCAAGAGGTTGAGTTCTGAATGCAGAGCCTGCCTTTTCCTATGAAGAGCCTCACTTGGACACCTGGCATGTTCTAGATCTATTCTAGTAGTTTTGTTAATTAGCTCTGATACCTTCTTGGTTTCCAATTTATTTCTGTGGGAATAATATGAGATAATCTGTCCTCTTAAGAAGGCCTTCAGGGTTTCCCAGAGTATTCCTGCGGAGACCTCTGAGGATGTATTTATCTCTAGAAAAAAAACTGATTTGTTTTGATATAAACTCTGTACAGTTCTCATCTGCAAATAAAAGTGGGTTAAGACACCATCTGCGAGATGAGTATTTGGGGCATAATGATTTTAGCTCCATGATCAAAGAGGCATGGTCGGAAATAACAATAGTGTTATACTTGCAAGATGTAATCATAGGCAAGAAATTGTTATCTACAAAGAAATAATCAGTTCTTGAGTAGCAATGATGCACTGGTGAGTAGAAGGAATATGCTCTTGAGTTTGGGTTTAGAAATCTCCAGGGGTCTGATAGGTTGTTGTCAGTTATAAACTGTGTAATTGTCTTTGCAGTGTTAGATGTCATAACCCCTGTAACAGGAGGCCTATCTAGGTCTGTATTTAAAACACAATTAAAGTTCTATGTATAAGAATTCCCACACCTCTAGTTTTCTTTGTGAAGCTGGAATGGAATATTTGGCCAGTCCAGTCTTTTTGCATCTGGAACTGATCCTTTCTTAATAAGTGGGTCTCCTGTAAAAATACTATTTTAGCATTTAGACCTGTTAGATGAGAGGATACTTTATTTCTCTTTAATTCGTGATTCAGGCCTTTAACATTCCAGCATAACTGTCCGGTCATGGAGACACTGATTCTGAATTTTTGATGTCATTTTGTAGTCTTAACTGAAAGTGAGATAGCCTTGACCTAAATTTCCAATTTTCACAGGAGTTATTGGCATGCAGCCTATTGTTACATTGGTAATTACAATTGTAAGGATTAAAAGGATAGATTAGAGATAGCTTGCTCTCTTTCTCTCCACCCCTAGTCCCCCCACTTCCCCATTTTGCCTCCCCATGTGAGGCTGGACCACACTTCAGAAAGACCCAGTCCTCTGACATACCTAGAGACAGAGAATGTAAAGAAAACAAAACGAGACCCCCAGCAGCGGTGTTTGAGGATTAAAAAAGTAGAGATATCTAAATACTATAAACTTAAAATATAATCTTCAACAGTCTTGAAATATTAAGATAGTAAACCCAGGGAATGATGTTAAAAAGTGGCCCTGGATAAGCATAGTAAACCCTAATGCAATAATAACAATAACAATAAACCAAGGGAATGATTTTAATTCTCCTTTGAAAAAAAAAATTAAATTAAAACTTAATAATAATAATAATAATTCTTTACATTTATATAGCTACTAATTTAATTTCTTCCACACATACATACATACATAAAACATAAACAGAAAGTGTCCGACAAGGGAAAATGATGTATAATTATGGTACCAGTATCATTGCAAGTGGATCAGACAGCCAGTAAGAACTATTTTTTCATGCTATGACAAGATACAACTCATGATCGTTTTTCAGAAAAGTGTCGGTATCAGTTTTCTTTTTCTGCTTCCTCTGTAGTGGTAAAAATGTAATGCTTGCCTTGAATGTCCACTTTCAGTTTGGCAGGATATAAGAGGCTATATCTGATTTTGGCTTTCTGTAAGTGCTGTTTAATGTTGTAAAAAGCGGCACACTTAGCAGTTGTTGAGGATGAGAAATCAGGGAAGATACGAATGTGGTTATTTTCAAATGTAATCTCTTGTTTCTGTCTGAGAAGTGACATTAAATTAAATTTAGATTGTAATTTCTCGAAGCGCATGACAAGAGTCCTAGGTTTAGAGGTATTTGATCCCCATATGGGGTAAGCTGCTGCTATCTCGGTGAAGTCTTCTCCAATTATTTCTGAGAATAGTTCAGCTATGAATTTCAATAGGTATGGACTTTCACAATTCTCAGGTAGACCTTCAATTCTAATATTATTCCTTCTGCATCCATCTTCCAGAGCAGCAAGTCTGTCTCCAAGTTTATTGCATTCGGAATTCACAGCTGCTGCTTTTCAGTCAGCGGTGGATGACAGATGTTCGGCTGTTTCAATTCGAGTCGTGAATGTCTGCTTAATGTCTTCCAGCTGATCGACAAGTGCTCTCAGCTTGTTGTAAAACTTAGATGTATTTTCGTGAATGTGTTCCTCAATTTTTTCCAGCATACCTTTAAAGGCTGCCTCAAAGCGATTATATACATGTTTCTCCAAGTCTTTATTATCCTGCCACATTACCTTCAGTTCGGACAGATCGTTTCGTCTTTTGTGCTCCTCTGATGAAGTGGCAAGCCCTATTAGAGCCGATGATCCCAGCTCGCAAGGAATAGATGAAAGCGCGGACTGCAAAGCCATTTCCAGTTTCATGTGATCTTCTGGAATCAACGAGCTATCGTGACCTTCCGTGTCATTTCCCCTTCTGCTGCTGAAGATTTTGCAGCTGCTTTTTCATCAATCTCCACATCATGTGAATCCACGGATGCTGATGTTTTATTGCAAACCTTCTATACTTCCTGCTGTTCTGTGATGGATGTTGTAGCCCCACTCAAACAGAGACAATCCAAAGTCAAGCATGACCCATGGCTAAATGAACAAACTCGCTCCATCAGGCAAAACTGTAGGCGGCTAGAACGTAAATGGAGGAAAGATGGTCTCACTGTTACCTTTGACTGCATGAGAGACATGTGGTCTCAATACCAGAGAGCAGTCAGAGGTGCAAGGAACCGTTTTTTTACTGACATCATCTCAAAAAATTCTGGCAATCAACGTGTCTTATACAAAACACTGAATGCTGTCCTCTCTCCAGCTGCAACTGTTTTCTCTTCTCCCTCCAATGCTCTTTGTAATCAGATCCTTATGTTTTTTCTGGATAAGGTCACGAACATTAGATCCCAGATCTCCATTTCTTCTTCTGGCTCTGTTGATTTAGCCGTTCCTGTACACGGCTCCCTCACTAGCTTTGAACCCATTTCGCTCCCCCATCTGGAAAAAATCGTCGCCTCAATGAAGCCTTCGGGCTCTCCGGACGATGTGGTGCCGTCCAGACTGCTGAAAGATGTCTTTCCTGTGATTCGATATGATGTCTTAAAGATCATAACTAGTAGTCTATCTTCGGCTACAGTTCCTTGTGCTTTCAAACACGCAGTTGTACATCCAATCGTGAAAAAACCTGATCTTGACCCTGCCGTCTTCTCCAATCTTCGTCCAATTTCCAAACTACCTTTCCTGTCAAAATTACTCGAAAAAGTAGTTTATGAGCAATTAATTCACCACCTACAGGACCATCAGGTAATGGACCTTTTTCAGTCAGGCTTTAGGCCCCAACACAGCACAGAAACCGCACATTTACGTGTCCTAAATGATGTCCTTTTGGCATTGGACTCAGGACTCTACGTGATTATGGTTCTTCTCGATTTATCTGCTGCCTTCGACACAATCGACCACGACATCATGATCTCCCGACTCGAATCCTGGGCTGGTGTATCTGGCTTAGCCCTCGACTGGTTCAGGTCATATTTCTGCAACAGGACTCTTAGAGTCATGCTAGACGATTTTTCATCTGAATCAGTCCCACTCCCATGTGGTGTCCCCCAGGGTTCCATTTTGGGGCCACTACTTTTTTCAATTTACATCCTGCCTTTAGGTGCAATTTTTAGAAAACATGCAATCTCGTATCACCTATATGCTGATGACTGACAAATTTACTTCTCCCTCAAGTCAACTGACTCCACTAAACCTCTTCTCAACTGCTTATCTGACATTAAGGACTGGCTGGCTGTAAACTTCCTTCACCTGAACGATTCAAAAACCGAGGTCATTGTTTTTAGTCCTGACCGCAAACAGACCCTACCCCTTGACCTCGACTTTCTTCCCATTCCAGTAACTTCGTCTGTTTCCAATCTTGGAATCAAAATGGATATGGTCCTGAAAATGGATGCTCAAGTCAACAGCACAGTAAAATCCTGCTTTTTCCATCTCAGGCGAATTGCCAAACTCAAACCAATTCTGCCTTACCACCTCCTGGAATCAGTAATCCATGCATTCATTACGTCCCGGCTCGACTATTCTAATTCCTGCCTATATGGTATTAGTAAAGCCACTCTTTCGAGACTCCAATTGGTTCAAAATGCGGCTGCAAGACTTTTAACTGGAAGCAGCAGAAGCCAACACATTACACCGATTTTAAAAACCCTACACTGGCTGCCGGTTAGCTTCAGAATTGATTTTAAGATACTCCTCTTAACCTATAAGGCACTAAATGGTCTAGCCCCTGCCTACTTGAGTGTCTTGCTCCATCGTCACAATCCCCCTCGTGTTCTTAGATCCGCAGATCAGCTGCTCCTAACCGTTCCCAAGGCACATTTTAAAGCTCGTGGTGAAAGGGCTTTTTCTGTCTGTGCACCCAGGCTCTGGAACTCCTTACCTTTAGTGGTTAGGCAAGCCGCTTCAGTCGCCACATTCAAATCACACCTAAAAACGCACTTCTTCACATTGGTTTTTAATTCTTAACCTGTCTTATTTCCACTTGCTTTTTGCTATTTCTCTGTTTTATTGGGTCCCCTGACCTGTTTTTTAGTGTCTCTGTTTTAATTCTCTCTTAATGTTTGTTTTTAATATTTTGCTTTTAGTCTTGCTTGTTTAAACTGTACAGCGCTTCGGTCAGTTGTAATGCTGTGTTTTTAAGCGCTTAACAAATAAAAATGGTATGGTATGGTATGGTGACCTGCATCACTTGCACAATCACACCCATTTTCACTCTCAACTGGAGACGATGCAGCAGAGCGGGGTCCTGGGAAGTCTGTGTTTTCGCCTGTCTGTTCCAGGTCAGTCTCTAAACTTGACTTGATGCCTGTCTGGGCTTGGATGTAGCTTTAGATTTTGTTTCTTTCTGAGCCCCTTTCTTGCCGCTTATGTTTATATATGCTTACTTATACTGTAATAGGACCTCCGCAGGTTGGGTAAATACAGGATACCTTGGGATAATAAGAAATAAGAGAAAAATAACACCGCTGCTAATGGAGCTCTACTTCAGATGTCCATCTCCCGTAATGGACGAGATCAATTAATTTCGAACAGCCATAACACTCCACCAAATCAGCTCTGTTCTTCCTAGAGCTTAAATATGGCCTTATTAAATGTTAGAGTATTAACCAACAAGATTTTTTATATCAGTGATCTTTGTAATGATAGGAAAATTGACTTTCTTACATTAAGTGAAACGTAGTTTAGTTCTGGTGGTGCGATTGTTTTAATTGAATCTGCACCTCCGATTTACAACTTTACTCATGCGGTTCGCCAAGGCAAGAAAGGCGGCAGTTTAGGAAATATTACTTCAATCCAGTTAAAGTTTAGAGATGTCAGCTTTGGTACATTTGTGTCTTTTGAGTATCTAGCCATTGTCATTCAAGGAGTTTCTTAGTCTCTAGTGTTGTCCATGTATAGACCTCCTAAGTATAATGTGTCTTTCTCTGAGAAATTCTCAGACTTGGTGTCAATTATAATAACTAACTATGACAGGTTCCTAATTATTGGCGACTTTCATTTTCATATTGATAAACAGTGGGACCTAAAAGCAATAGAATTCATGAACTTCCTGCACTCTTTTGATCTGGGCCAGCATATTAGCCATCCCCAACACAGGGGGGACACATGTTGGATTTAGTGATTACTAAAGGATTAAAAGTTAATGTGAGGCAGATCATGGATATCGGTTTATCTGACCATTTTCTCTTACTATTTAATACAGAAATACTGATAAAATTAAAGAGAAGCATTTTGTAAAGAAACACCTCTTTGATTCATATGCAGCTTCAAAATTTACTAACATTTTAAACAACCAGTCCATTTATAATGCTTACTACAATAGTGATATCTGTACCATGTTAGCCATTATGAATGTAGAGAAAAGCCAAGCAAAATGACACCTTTTATTGGCTAACTAAAAAGATTACAATATGCAAGCTTTCGAGGCAACTCAGGCCCCTTCTTCAGGCAAGAGGGTATTACATCTTGCCTGAAGAAGGGGCCTGAGTTGCCTTCGAAAGCTTGCATATTGTAATCTTTTTAGTTAGCCAATAAAAGGTGTCATTTTGCTTGGCTTTTCTCTACAATAGTGATAATAATGTAAATAGTAAGGTGGAAAATGTAAATGATAAAGTGAGAGCTGCCGCTGACATAGTCGCTCCTGAAAAGATAGTTAAAAAATCCTCCAGCACTGTTACACCATGGAAGACCCAAAGAGTCATAATACAACATAGTCCATCTGGACATGTGGTGCTACTTCTCTAAAATAATAAATAACAATGCTGGTAATCCAAGAGTTTTATTCTCTGCTAGTGACTGTTTGCTAAACCCAAGTCACTCAATGGAATGCCTCCAAAAACTTCTAGTGAAACTTTTACTATATTTTTTAATCACAAAATGAATGATATTAGAAATAATACAAGTACATCCCCCCCAAAGTGGATCCTATTAAATCCCGGTATTCAATTTTAAGCAAATCAAATTCTTTGACAAGGATAGATTTACCCGATCTACTGTATATAGAATAATTTCTCAATTAATTAATCAAATAATCTCAACTCCTCTGCTATTGACAATTTTAGACCTATTTCTAACCTGCCTTTCTTAAGTAAAATTCTAGAAAAGGCAGGCATTACGTAGCTAAATGATCACTTGAATAAACTGCTATTCTTGACAAGTTTCAATCAGGTTTTAGAACAAATCACAGTACAGAAACTGCACTCATTAAAGTAGTAAATGACTTGCAGGTAAATGCAGACAGAGGCTGTTTGTCTGTTCTCATTCTCTTAGATCTCTTAAATCGCCTTAGTTGGTGGGTGGGCCTCTCTGTTTTAAATTGGTTTGAGTCCAGTAGAAAATTTTTTGTTAGTTGTGGTAATTATACTTCAAAGACACATGATATTCCATATGGTGTTTCACAAGGATCTATTATGGATTGGCTGCTCTGTTTGATCTCCATGCATCCATTAGGTCAGATTATTTCAAGGCATAATGTGATACCACAGTTATGTATTTATCAATAGAGCCTGATAACCCCTGATGAGTAGTAATTTTCGCAAACTAAAGAAGAAGTTATTGGCAAAAATGGATATAATGTGGGTATTAGAAATAAACTTGATCCATTAGGCTTAAAAGTCAAGGAGGAGGTAAAGAATTTAAATTATTGACTGTGAACTAAATTTAAATTCACATATTAATCAGATCACTAGGACAGCATTTTTTCACTTAAGTTATATAGCAAATGTTAGACCTCTTATAACATTGCAAGATGCTGAAAAATGAGTTCACGCTTTTGTTTTTAGTCAAGATTAGATTACTGTAATGCACTACTCTCAGGACTACCTAAGAAAGACATCAATCGATTACAATTAGTGCTGAATAGAGCTACCAGAATCTTAACTAGGAAAATAAATCCAAGCACATCACACCAGTTTTGATGTTACTGGTTACTGGTTACCTGTGCCACTTAGAATTGACTTTAAAATACTGCTTAGGCTTTACAATGCCTTAAATAATCTGCTCCATCCAATATCTCTGAATGCCTGTCATCTTACACTCCAAATCGTAACCTTAGATCTTCAAATGAGTGTCTGCTTAGAATTCCAAGAGCTAAACTTAAAAGAAGCGGTGAGGCGTCCTTCTGCTGTTATGTACCTAAAATTTGGAATAGCTGACCAATAGAAATTAGCCAGGCTAATACAATGGAGCATTTTATAAAACTACTAAAAACTCATTACTTTAACATGGCTTTCTCATAGCTACATTTACAGTACGCCTGATGTATATATGCAATGAAATATCATTTGTATCATGGCTACACAATCTGCACTAACCCCTACTATTCTCTGCTGTTCTTTTTCCAGTTTTCTGAGGTGACGATCTGCACAAGCACTACCTGATCAAAGCACCATGCAGTCCTTACATTGATGGATTGAAGGCCAGATGTCCGCATGACCATCATTATCAAATTCTTTCACATGAAGCCCGAAAATGATGAGGACTGATTGAGATCTTTTATGTTAAGTAGAATGCCTAGAGGAGGCTGGGTGGTCTCATGACCTTGGAACCCCTGCAGATTTTGCTTTTTTTCTCCAGCCTTCTGGTGTTTTTATTTTTTTTTTTTTGCTTTTTCTGTCCTCCCAGCCATCTAACCTTACTTTATTCTTTGTTACTTAGTACTGCCTAATCTTATTTTTATCTTGTAAAGCACTTTGAGCTACACCATTTGTATGAAAATGTGCAATATTAATAAATGTTGTTGTTATTTGTCAATATTTCTCTCCAACTGTCTTTTATCCTTCCTAATATCCATTTAACCATAACTGTCATGCTCTCATATACCCTGTGGTTAGTACTGTTTTATGATTTTTTTTTTAGTATAGATAGATTGATAGAAGGTTTAAGAGCCATTTGGTAGTTATCTAAGTTATATAAACGTTTGCCTATATATTAGTGCGTAGTCTATGGGAGGTTCTTATAACCCCCACAAGCTGAATTGAAGTGCTATATTCTAACTATTTCTTGTTCCTCAGTTATTGACCTGCCTTGCTGTAAGTAAGGCATGGAGGGCACACGGTTTCAAACCGTGCCTTAACATGCTCAGTTGTATGTGCAGTGCCATACATTTGAAACGTACTGAATTTGAAGTAAAGCATAGAGAAATAACTGATCCTTCCGTATAAAAACAATTGAAATTTAACAAGGAGAAACATTTTTCCTTTTCTTTTGCCTTTTATTCTATGCGTTTAACAACTCTTCTCTATTCTTGTATGGACTGTTTGCTTTAAATTTTCACTACACCATATTAAAACGAATCTTTATGGACTGACGCTGTTCGTTTTCAAATAATATTGCATTAGTGCGATGATGTTTTCTGATTGGTACTATTCAGGTCATAAAATGATTCTTCAAAATGTCACATATATTTGTCTCTTTCTTTTTTTCCGTTGCTGCATTGACATCATGCACCAGAAGGCGTGAGCTTATTCAGTGCGAGCAGGAACACGCAGGTGGCCGGTTTCTTGTGCTATAACAAGCTTGACCTGGCAGCGATGAACGCACATGTACTGTACAAGGCATGTACGGGGGCCACTGGGAAAAGAAGAGTATTCATGGCTCACCTTGCAGAGGAAGTTCATCATCGCTTCTTACATGAAAAGGCGATGGAAAAAGAAAAGGAGGATGCAACATCGACAAGCTTCTGTTCCAAGACTGCCACTTCCCCCAGGAAAGCAAACTCAGTCAGTGTCAGGTGCCCCTTCAATGTAATAGGAACCACAGCATAGAGAAAAGTGTGTAGATGGTAACAGGTACACATGTAATAAATGTAGGAAGGACAGTCTTTGTGCGTGTGTGCGAACTGTTAACATTTGAATGTGATGATTGCATATAACGTGGAACTGACCTCTCTGTGCTGTTCTTTCCTCTGCATGTCCTGGAGTACAAAAGAAACAACAACATGTGGGGACTGGCAAGATCGGGGAAAAAAAACACGCAGTCACTGATTACAAGCGCAAGAAGGCATGCAAATGAAAATGAATAATATGAATAATGTTGCATCAGTGCCACAATATTTTCCGAAATGTACTATACAGGTCATAAAATGAGTTATTCCAAATATCATATATACATATGTCTCTGTTTTTTTTTTGTCTGTGCGGCTTTGACATCATGGACCATAAGGTGCATACTAATTCAGCATGAGAAGGAACACTCAATTAAACTGAACAAAAAAAAATTCAAGTGACGGTGAGATACGAAGAAGGTAGATTCACCAGCGTTTGTGTGTCAGCTTTTATCTATCAGAGAATTTCCTGTTCCATTGTCTCAAAACACCACTCACATCTACAATTATTCCCAGTTTCAGATAAAAACTAACTGCGTCAGATCTGGTGGGGGTTCATATTGTGATCGTGACTGAGAAAATGTTTAAGGGGGGACCTTTTTCACTACTACACTGCTAAACATGCATTCAATGGCGTACATGTATTAGTGGAGGTATCGAGCAGTGAAAATGGACAGAGAACATTCTGAAACTGAAGCTTTAGCAGACAATAAAGTTGAACGTGATGACACAGAAGAACATTTTCTGAAAAAAGGAGCCATGTCTGTTGTCTGGATATTTTGGTTTTAAAAGGTCGGATGTGGACCAAACAACTATCTACTGCAAATGCTGTGGAGCTAAAGTTATCTCCGGAGGCGGCAACATGAGCAATTTGTTGCACCACCTTAGCCGCAAACATGCTTTGGAGTACCATGAATGTATGGAATTCAGATTGGCCCCATCCACGTCCTCAGGTAAAACTGAAAAATCTAGAGGACACTCGAGTCAGGCGTCACTTGTAGACGCATTTGCTAGAGGTACTGCTTACGACAAAAAAGCAAGTTCGATCGACTTTTGTGGATTGAGATAACCAAAGCCATTACAATCCATATAGCTAACGTGTCAGTGGACAGAGATTGATAACATTAACAGAAAGTGTAGTTGGTTTACAAAAATATTTACTCTTTATTCCTTTTCTAAGACATGTCTAGTGCAATACAACTTTTGACAAGCACCTCTGGATATTTTACTAAGTTTAAATGCCTCTTTGGATAGTTAAAAATATGTTGTCAAAATTATAGTTTAAGTTGTTTGCAAAATTTGTTCAATAAAAAGGTTCTATATTTTGATTGCAACTATTATGCAATGCGATTCATTCTCTTCATTAGTGCCACCCCCTTAAAAACTATCAGTTTATGGGGCCATGCAAACCGGGATTAATACTTTTGTGCATATTAACATGTTTTTTTGTACAATGTACAATTCTCACGACAGTGGAATAGGTTATTCTTAGCCAATCTACTGCAGTAACTGCAGTGGAAAATGTGGTTAACATCCAGTCATGCATGGGGAAAAATATACAGTTGAATACTGTGAAACCGGGATAATTTTGAAAAATACCGTGATATAGAATTTTGGTCATACCACCCAGCCCTATCTTACGTACTTCTCTGCCAGTCCCGACTTCCTCATGCAATACCACAGCACCTCTCGAGTCACCCTGTCATATGCTTTCTCAGGTCCACAAAGACGCAATGCAACTCCTTCTGGCCTTCTTTAAACTTCTCCATCAACACCCTCAGAGCAAACATCACATCTGTGGTGCTCGTTCTTGGCATGAAGCCATCCTGCTGCTCACTAATCATCACCTCACTTCTTAACTGAGCTTCCACTACTCTTTCCCATAACTTCATGCTGTTGCTCATCAATTTTATCCCCCTGTAGTTACTGCGGTCCTGCACATCCCCCTTATTGTTAAATATCGGCACCAGTACACTTCTTCTCCACTCCTCATCATCCTCTCACTTTTCAAGATTCCATTAAACAATCTGGTTAAAAATTCCACTGCCATCTCTCCTAAACACCTCCATGCTTCCACAGGTATGTCATCTGGACCAACGGCTTTTCCATTCTTCATCCTCTTCATAGCTGTCCTTACTTCCTCCTTGGTAATCCATTGTACTTTCTGATTCACTATCTCCACATCATCCAACCTCTTCTCTCTCTCGTTCTCTTCATTCATCAGCCTCTCAAAGTACTCTTTTCATCTACTCAATACACTCTTCTCGCTTGTGAGTACGTTTCCATCTTTATCCTTTATCACCCTAACCTGCTGCACATCTTTCCCAGCTTGGCCCCACTCTGTAGCCCACCGGTCCTTTTCTTCCTTAGTGTCCAACCTCTCATACAACTCATCATATGCCTTTTCTTTATCCTTCGTCACCTCTCTCTTCACCTTGCACCTTATCTCCTTGTACTCTTGTCTATTTTCTGCATCTCTCTGACTATCCCACTTCTTCTTTGCCATCCTTTTCCTCTGTATACTCTCCTGTATTTCCTCATTCCACCACCAGGTTTCCATTTCCTCCTTCCTCTTTCCAGATGTCAGCCAAAGCACCCTTCTTGCTGTCACCCTTACTACATCTGCTGTAGTTTCCCAGCTGTCTGGTAACTCTTCACTACCACCCAGTGCCTGTCTCACCTCCTCCCTAAACTCAACCTTGCAGTCTTCCTTTTACAACTTCCACCATTTGATCCTTGGCTCTGCCCTCACTCTCTTCCTCTTCTTGATCTCCAATGTCATCCTACAGACCACCATCCTATGCTGCTTAACTACACTTTCCCCTGCCACCACTTTGCAGTCTTCAATCTACTTCAGATTGACTCTTCTGCATAGGATGTCATCTACCTGTGTGCATCTTCATTCACACTCTTGTATGTCACCCTGTGCTCCTCCGTCTTCTTAAAATTCGTATTCACCACAGCCATGTCCATCCTTTTGGCAAAATCCACTATCCTCTGACCTTCTTCATTCCTCTCCTTGACACCATACCTACCCATCACCTCCTCATCTCCACTGTTCCCTTCACCAACATGTCCATTGAAATCCGCTCCAATCACCACTTTCTGTCCCTTGGGTACACTGTTCATCATTTCATCTAACTCACTCCACAAATCTTCTTTCTCATCCATTGCACACCCAACTTGCGGGGCATATGTACTAACAACATTCATTATCACACCTCCAATTTCCAACTTCATAATCATCACTCTGTCTGACACTCTTTTCACCTCCAAACACTCTTGGCATACTGCTCCTTCAGAATAACCCCTACTCCATTTCTCCTCCTATCCATACCATGATAGGACAATTTGAATCCACCTCTGATCCACCTGGCCTTACTCCCCTTCCATTTAGTCTCTTGCACACACACTATATCAGCCTTCCTTCTCTCCATCATGTCTGCTGACTCTCTCCCCTTACCAGTCATATTGCCCACATTCAAAGTTCCTACTCTCAGTTCCACTCTCTTTACCTTCCTCCTGCCTCCAGACACGTCTCCCCCCTCTTCTTCTCCTTCTCCTTCTTTGTCAATTATTACTAAAACATGAAAAATGTTTCTGTTTTAACGATGTGTTTACATAGATTGTTGTAGACATGGAACACACATGAAATTATTTACTCTATATAATTCTAGGTGGCTCACTCCCAGATAATCAAGGCGTGAACTGAGAGAACTTCTTACACATTTAGTGGCAGTGGGCAGGATGGTATAGCAGGCTGTTTGCTGCTTATCGACACATTTACAAGACAAAAGATGCTGACAGAGAGGTGCGAAGGGATTTAAGGTTTGTGTGTTTTTCGTAGGCTCTGGTAATTCTAGTGTTAAAGACCCACATGATTACATTAGCCCCCTTTTTTTACATTATTAACTCTTTTAGGGCTAATTTTTTTTTGTTTCTTTTCTCCCAGGGCTGAATATTTTTCCAAAAACTAACTTTTTAAAAAAAGAACACCAAGCAATTGAAATCAACAAAAAATATTTCCTTTTGACAAATGTTACTGTCTTGCATGTTGTATGAGCCTGCATACTCTATGATTTCACATACATATCACATACATTTTACATTGCAAAGTCCTGCAAAGTCTGATCTTGCTGAAAACAGCCAATTTCAGTCATTGCCACATTGCACTGCTTACAATACGTGTTGCTTTGGTGCCTACTTTTCAATTGTCTGTTGCTGCACTTTCTCACATATATTGTTAGTGTGTACTGTAGAGAGGCAAGTCACCCGTTTGCCATTGTACCATGCCACTGCCACCAAATTTTCTGCCCGCATGAAAACCGTATGGTCACCTCTTTTCATCTTCAGCCTGTCTGGCTTCAACTGTGAAGCCATGTGTCTCCTGTTCACCCTCACTGTGCCACAAGCTCCAATACCCCTGCTCTGTAGCTCCATGAACAATTCTGGGCATGTATAAAAATTGTCCAAATGTACACAACATGACCCAAATGTTCATAGCCCTGAAGCAGCTCCAGCACAACCTGACTTGTCAAGGGACAGTTCTCTCTTTGAAATAAATGCTTTCCTGTATATGTAATTACTTTCAGGCAGAAACCAGTGTTTGCTTCTGCCAGTACAAAATCCTTTATGCTATACTTTGTGGGCTTGTCTGGCATATATTTGCAGAAAAAAAGGTGTCCCTTTTATTTTATCATAGATTCATGCACAGACAAATCACAGCCAGGCTGATAAAATTATTTCTATGTTGGTTCCACAATGTCAAGCAGGGGCTGAACTTTAAGCATGGCGTTATAGCCTGGCTCACCCCATGGGATTTGCTTCTGTTTATTACAGAAGTGAATAAAACTTTGCAGCATCACGTACCTATCATCACGCTGCATAACCTGTCCAAAGCCACCAGGGGACAAAGCACGTTTGGACCAA
The DNA here is from genome assembly GCF_900747795.2 of Erpetoichthys calabaricus. Lineage (NCBI taxonomy): Eukaryota > Metazoa > Chordata > Cladistia > Polypteriformes > Polypteridae > Erpetoichthys > Erpetoichthys calabaricus. The sequence goes on along the minus strand of NC_041395.2, from coordinate 4,077,269 downwards.
TGCTCCCTGAAGTTATATCACCAGTTCTGTCCCATCTCTATTTTTAATGCCACAGCGCGCTTCATCTCATCTTTTGTTGTGGGTTTCCACTTTGAAAAACGAGAATGCGATGCAAGCTCAGCCCGCGATTCAAAAAATTTCTCTGCCTACCTGTTTGTCTCGTCTGACAGTAGCTGAAAAGCAGCATCAGGAGAGAGCAGCCTGAAGTAGTTCAGCAGCTGGTGATCTGTCGTGTCCAACAGCAAGCCGTGCTGTCTTGTGAAGTCTGGTAGCCAGTTTGGCGCCCACGGATCAATGTCTGTGTATTCCTCCCACACGAACCTTGCCTTAGATGCATCGGCTGCGCGAATGCGCTCATCTGGCAGCGGATCAGCTGGTGCGGCATCGGCTGGTGTCCGATCAGCTGATGCCGGCTTCTCACTCTCTTGTTCAATCTCCTGATCACTGTCAATAAAATCCAATTCTGAAAAGTCAGAGTCTGACTTCGCGATAATGCGCAAAATATTGTCTGCCGAGTGTTTTCTTTTCTGCACTCGCTTTGCTCCCTTGTGACATGTCGATGCCATCTTGCCATTGTTTACATTTCGCAACTCACACACACGCAAGGATTAGTTGCCGAGTCAACGAGTTTAGCATTCCTCCAAGCACAGAGGGAATGCCTGCGACGTGACAGTGAGTTTTGTCACCATTAACAGCTGATTGTCGCCCTCTATCCCTGGATGTCGACTTTTGTCGACATTCGCCCTCAACCCCTCCTGTGAACAAAAATCGACATCCGCCCTAAAAGAGTTAAAAAGATATGGACTGAAATTGCTGTCTGCATCTGTTCCTAATGCTGTCTAGATGAATTGTCTAAGATGTGGCACATTATATAAGTGATGAAGCCTTACATTTAAATTCTGTGTCACATAAATGGCGACTCCCACAATGTTTCTGTTTTGCTTGTCTTTCCTAAACAATGTGTACCTGTCTATGTTCTACTAGCTCATATGTCTGTCATTTATCCATCCATCCATCCATCCATTGTCTCCCGCTTATCCGAGGTCGGGTCGCGGGGGCAGCAGCTTGAGCAGAGATGCCCAGACTTCCCTCTCCCCGGCCACTTCTTCTAGCTCTTCCGGGAGAATCCCAAGGCGTTCCCAGGCCAGTCGAGAGACATAGTCCCTCCAGCGTGTCCTGGGTCTTCCCCGGGGCCTCCTCCCGGTTGGACGTGCCCGGACCACCTCACCAGGGAGGCGTCCAGGAGGCATCCTGATCAGATGCCCGAGCCACCTCATCTGACTCCTCTCGATGCGGAGGAGCAGCGGCTCTACTCTGAGCCCCTCCCGGATGACTGAGCTTCTCACCCTATCTTTAAGGGAAAGCCCAGACACCCTGCGGAGGAAACTCATTTCAGCTGCTTGTATTCGCGATCTCGTTCTTTCGGTCACTACCCATAGCTCATGACCATAGGTGAGGGTAGGAACATAGATCGACTGGTAAATTGAGAGCTTCGCCTTGCGGCTCAGCTCCTTTTTCACCACGACAGACCGATGCAATGCCCGCATTACTGCGGATGCCGCACCGATCCGCCTGTCGATCTCACGCTCCATTCTTCCCTCACTCGTGAACAAGACCCCGAGATACTTGAACTCCTCCACTTGGGGCAGGATCTCGCTACCAACCCTGAGAGGGCACTCCACCCTTTTCCGGCTGAGGACCATGGTCTCGGATTTGGAGGTGCTGATTCTCATCCCAGCCGCTTCACACTCGGCTGCGAACCGATCCAGAGAGAGCTGAAGATCACGGCCTGATGAAGCAAACAGGACAACATCATCTGCAAAAAGCAGTGACCCAATCCTGAGCCCACCAAACCGGACCCCCTCAACACCCTGGCTGCGCCTAGAAATTCTGTCCATAAAAGTTATGAACAGAATCGGTGACAAAGGGCAGCCCTGGCGGAGTCCAACTCTCACTGGAAACGGGTTCGACTTACTGCCGGCAATGCGGACCAAGCTCTGGCACCGATCGTACAGGGACTGAACAGCCCTTATCAGGGGGGCCGGTACCCCATACTCTCGGAGTACCCCCCCACAGGATTCCCCGAGGGACACGGTCGAATGCCTTTTCTAAGTCCACAAAACACATGTAGACTGGTTGGGCAAACTCCCATGCACCCTCCAGGACCCTGCTAAGGGTATAGAGCTGGTCCACTGTTCCGCGACCAGGACGAAAACCACACTGTTCCTCCTGAATCCGAGGCTCGACTATCCGACGGACCCTCCTCTCTAGGACCCCTGAATAGACTTTTCCAGGGAGGCTGAGGAGTGTGATCCCTCTGTAGTTGGAACACACCCTCCGATCCCCCTTCTTAAAGAGGGGGACCACCACCCCGGTCTGCCAATCCAGAGGCACTGTCCCTGATGTCCATGCGATGTTGCAGAGGCGTGTCAGCCAAGACAGTCCTACAACATCCAGAGCCTTGAGGAACTCCGGGCGTATCTCATCCACCCCCGGGGCCCTGCCACCAAGGAGTTTTTTGCCCACCTCGGTGACCTCAGTCCCAGAGATGGGGGAGCCCACCTCTGAGTCCCCAGGCTCTGCTTCCTCATTGGAAGGCATGTTAATGGGATTGAGGAGGTCTTCGAAGTATTCCCCCCACCGACCCACAACGTCCCCGAGTCGAGGTCAGCAGCGCACCATCCCCACCATATCCAGTGTTGACACTGCACTGCTTCCCCTTCCTGAGACGCCGGATGGTGGACCAGAATCTCCTCGAAGCCGTCCGAAAGTCATTCTCCATGGCCTCCCCAAACTCCTCCCACGCCCGAGTTTTTGCCTCAGCAACCACCAAAGCCGCATTCCGCTTGGCCTGCCGGTACCTATCAGCTGCCTCCGGGGTCCCACAGGACAAAAGGGTCCTGTAGGACTCCTTCTTCAGCTTGACGGCATCCTTCACCGCCGGTGTCCACCAGCGGGTTCGGGGATTGCCGCCACGACAGGCACCGACCACCTTACGGCCACAGCTCCGGTCAGCTGCCTCAACAATAGAGGCACGGAACATGGCCCATTCGGACTCAATGTCCCCCACCTCCCTCGGGATGTGGTCGAAGTTCTGCCGGAGGTGGGAGTTGAAGCTACTTCTGACAGGGGGCTCTGCCAGACGGTCCCAGCAGACCCTCACAACACGTTTGGGCCTACCACGCCTGACCGGCATCCTCCCCCACCATCGAAGCCAACTCACCACCAGGTGGTGATCAGTTGACAGCTCCGCCCCTCTCTTCACCCGAGTGTCCAAGACATGTGGCCGCAAGTCCGACGACACGACCACAAAGTCGATCATCGAACTGAGGCCTAGGGTGTCCTGGTGCCAAGTGCACATATGAACACCCCTATGCTTGAACATGGTGTTCGTTATGGACAATCCATGACGAGCACAGAAGTCCAATAACAAAACACCGCTCGGGTTCAGATCAGGGGGGCCATTCCTCCCAATCACGCCCTTCCAGGTCTCACTGTCATTGCCCACGTGAGCATTGAAGTCTCCCAGCAGAACGAGGGAGTCCCCCAGAAGGTATGCCCTCTAGCACCCCCTCCAGGGACTCCAAAAAGGGTGGGTACTCCGAACTGCTGTTCGGTGCATACGCACAAACAACAGTTAGGACCCGTCCCCCCACCCGAAGGCGAAGGGAGGCTACCCTCTCGTCCACCGGGGTAAACCCCAATGTACAGGCTCCAAGTTGGGGGGCAATAAGTATACCCACACCTGCTCGGCGCCTCTCACCGGGGGCAACTCCAGAGTGGTAGAGAGTCCAGCCCCTCTCAAGGAGATTGGTTCCAGAGTCCAAGCTGTGCGTCGAGGTGAGTCCGACTATATCTAGCCGGAACCTCTCAACTTCGCGCACTAGCTCAGGCTCCTTCCCCTTCAGAGAGGTGACATTCCACGTCCCAAGAGCCAGTTTCTGTAGCCGAGGATCGGACCGCCAAGGTCCCCGCCTTCGGCCACCACCCAACTCACACTGCACCCGACCTCCTTGGCCCCTCCCATAGGTGGTGAGCCCATGGGAAGGGGGACCCACGTTGCCTCTTCGGGCTGTGCCCGGCCGAGCCCCATGGGTGCAGGCCCGGCCACCAGGCGCTCGCCATCGAGCCCCACCTCCAGGCCTGGCTCCAGAGTGGGGCCCCGGTGACCCGCGTCCGGGCAAGGGAAAACGCCGTCCAAAATTGTTTTTCGTCATAGGAGGTTTGTTTAACCGCTCTTTGTCTCATCCCTCACCTAGGACCAGTTTGCCTTGGGTGGCCCTACCAGGGGCATAAAGCCCCGGACAACAGAGCTCCTAGGATCATTGGGACACGCAAACCCCTCCACCACGATAAGGTGACGGTTAAAGGAGGGGGTCATTTATCCAGATTTCTGTTATTCCTATTATATCTAAGTTATGTGCAGCTACACAGAATTTCAACTGATTTATTGTATTTTTAACTAGCTGGTTATCTAAGTTTGCCTGGGAAATTTTCTAAACCAAAAGGCCTCAGTTACGGTCAGTTAATCAGATGTATCAGAGGTACAATTTAAGTACTTCTCTGTAAACATTTTTTTGCAAAGCCTAATATTATTACTGTACTTCACTGGAGCTCCTGACTCTTATACATGCCACATACAAATGTCGTAACCCAATTTGGTCGTGAACCAAAGCAATTTCCCCCATAGGATTGTATGTAAATACAATTAATCCGTTCCAGACCGTATGAACTGTATGTAAAATATATTTTTTTAAAGCTTTTAAAGCACAAATATAGTTAATTATACCATAGAATGCACAGTGTAATAGTAAACTAATGTAAAAACATTGAATAACACTGACAAACACCCAGGCTCCCTGCTCAGCTGCACACGCAGGCTCTCGCTCTCTTTGTCTCAGCAGCACGTGAGCCCCCAACCTCTCTCTGTAACAATGCAGCAGTTCCTGCTATAGCCTTGCAATCCGATCGCCATATAAACACTTTTTAAATGAGTTTTAAGCACAGGGGGGGAAGAAAAGAAACATTTGAACAAATCCGAACTTTATTTAAAAGCCAACCAAGTTCACGCGAATAGCATTACAACCCGATCGCTGTAAACACACTTTTTAAATGAGTTTTAAGCACAGGGAAAAAAATGAACATTTGAAAAAAGAGAAAAGTAATATTGCAACACTTCTCATAATTAGGTCTCAATAATTCTCACCACTCTTCACTTGCTTAGAAGCCATGGTTAACTGCAAAAGCACACGAAATACTGTAGAGCACAAAGAGTTCACAGGTAAAGCACGCAAGTCTGACTGAGAACAATGAACAGGGAGAGGCTGAACACGTGCTTAAATACAGTAATCGGCACATACGAACCGGAAGGGAAATAAAATAGAGCACAAAGAGTTCACAGCGAAAGCAGGCACGCACGGAGAACAATGCAACACGTGCGGCGCACAAACCGAAAGGGAAACTGGCTTGTTCGTATACCGAGTGTGTGGTCGTGAACCGAGGCAAAAGTTTGGCAAACTTTTTGGTCGTAAACCGAGTTGTACGTGTACCGAGACGTTCGTGAACCGAGGTTCCACTGTACCTGACTTTTGCTTTTGTTGATGATCAATGCAAAACACATTTTTTTCAGGAAATTGTACAACTTTGAACTAAAATGGATTACCAGTAGTATTAATGGGAATTTTGAGTATAGATGTCCACCTGCCTTGAACCCTATGCTTGTTGGTATAAGCTTCAGCTTCCCAGCAACTCTGCTCAGGATAAAGCAGATTTAGAAAATGGATGGAGTGAGGATAATAATTCTTACTACATGTTAACGATTTTTACTTATTTACATTGTTCACTTAAGCATTGCATTTCATGTTTTTCATTAATTGCGTGCTCAAGCTTTTTTTTTTTTTGGTCATTGCCATAGCCCAACAATAAAGTAACACTGAATCATATTATAGTTCAACTTATTACAAAAAGCAATGATGTTTACAGTGAGTTAAATATTTGTAAAGATTGTATTATATACTAAAATGTGTGCATGCCTTACAGAAATGCCCCCCAACACAAATCCTTGAGTCAGGAGGTCAGGAATCAGACTAAGTAGTTTTGAGAAGTACAAAACAATGGAATATACTGTAAATATTTGTTTAATGGAAACTTTCTGTAAAATACCAATGAACAGATTTTTTTGTTTTATGAGGAGATGTGTCATGAGATTTTGAGAAGTGCGAGTGATGTTCACACCTAAATGCTGCTTGTCAGGAAATATACAGCATGAAACACAAACATTCGCAACATTTAGCTGTCATAAGTTTGTTACAGTCAAGTCAATGAATGTTTGTATGTAGTGCATGAGACAAAATATCAAGATACATTTTATGTACTGTTGTGATCTGAGCAAGAGATTACTGGCAAAGTGAATCAAGTTCATTATTACAACAGAGAGGGTATTAATTTCAGTATGCAGTGTATGCATTTAAGGATATCGTGTATGAGACAAAAAAAGGAGTATGTACTATGAAGAATGAATTAAGTCACATAGAGCACCTTATAGAATAAAAATAATATTGTGAACTATATGTACAGTCAGTGTAGGCACTGGCATTTTTGGTACCCTAGTTGAAGAAAATATTGTGCCCTTATGTTGGAATTTTGACGGTGATGTTTCCACGAGTGCAAGTCTTTTCCATGCATTGGGTTAAGGGTATAATAAATCAAGGAGGGTGGAGCTGGGTATCCCTTGTTGTTAAACATGTGTATCGGACTCACCTATGATGAGTAATGGGGTTGCCAGCTCTGTGTACGGTGCCACCCACCCCCTTCTGAGCTGCACTAGCATCGTCAGTCACAGCTTATTGTCTTGGGAATGAGGAACTCTAACTCCTCCTGTATTCATAGCACATCTCAAGTGTTAAGTAACCACATGTTACTTCAGCTTCAGTGAACCTTCCTCCTTCCACTTCACAGCTCACATTGTATATGATGTTGTCCTTTGCCCTTGAAACATCTTCTCTTATTCACTCTTCCATCCTCATTGTTAGCAAGTGTCAGTTTTGTGCTGTCAGCATTTGACTGGCAGCCACACTTGTCTGTGCTGAGTGGAAGAAAAGATGGGGTGCCTTAAAATCTCCTACTCACTATGGCATAATTATTGATGAATACTGACAAGTTAAATAAACACAGGTCAGCTTGTTTTTTTTCTATAACATCACCAAATTACAATTTTTGAGATTTAGTTTTCCTATGGTGGCGGGGTACCCCTAAATACTGATATAATGAAATGCCCTGTTTTAGCAGATACCTACTGCCTTAGATGAACCATCCTACTTAACTTCAGCTTTTAAATTAAACAGGAAAGAGGGTTTTCTTGATGAGCGAGTTGACTTTGTATTATATATATATATATATATAGATACTCCTGGCATTAAATTGAGCAATTTTAATTTGTTATTTACACTACTATGGCACTTTAACTTTGGGCAAGAAGTTAAGTTACAATGTGAACTTGATACTACACTACTGCTTGTCCCTTTATGTGAAATTGTAAACCCGAACTGTCCTTCACTCCCTGCTCCCCAATCCTCCACTAACCTACTCATATGCCTCCCCAACACACTGGCATCTCTTGTGTTCAAATATTACCTACCAAAGCAGCTCAGGTCCTATTTGTTTCAAAATGAGTCCTAATGCCCTATAAAATTATGCCCTTCTATCCTACACCAAGATTTGAGCCGTGAGTTAAGCTTTCTAATCTCCTCAGATTTACCTGGAATGGCATGTAGCACCTGCAGAACATTGAAGAGGACTACCTTGTCAGTTTTCCACCATAGCCTGGCACCTAACACTTTATAACTGCAGAGCAGAAATGATTGCCTGCCCTTATTTGTGACATTTGGCCCAACATGAACTGTACATCAAAGGCAACTCATCTCCGAATCTTGACCTTGCAATCTCTTTTGACAACTCGGTTATCGTCCCCTCAAAAACGGCAAGAAGTCTTGGTGTCACTCTAGATGAAGAATTGTCTTTTTCTCCACACATCAGCAACCTCTCCAGGTCCTGCAGATATCTTCTTTACAACATCAGGAGAATCCGCCCCTTTCTCACTACAGAGGCTACTCAGCTTCTCGTCCAGACCTTGGTCATCTCTAAGCTGGACTACTGCAACTCTCTGATGTGTGGACTTTCACTAAAGGCAACACGACCACTTCAACTGATCCAGAATGCAGCTGCAAGACTCATTTTTAATATTCCCAAATTCTCACACACTACACCTCTGCTGCGGAACCTGCACTGGCTCCCTGTGGCTGCCCGCATCAGGTTCAAAACCCTAACACTTGCCTTTAAGGCCAAAACTGGAACTGCACCACCTTACATATCAGCACTGGTTAAGCAGCGTGTCACTTCTCGCTCTCTCAGAACATCAAGCACTGCTCGTCTCGAACCACCCTTACTTTAAAGAAGAGGACGACATTCATTAAGACTCTTTGCAGTGTTGGCTCCTCAGTGGTGGAACGAACTTCCTCTTGCTGTACAAACAGCGGAGACCCTCACTGTCTTCAAACGTCGTCTGAAGACACACTTCTTTAAACAGCACTTGGGGGACTAAAGTCCCCATACTTTTTTTTTTTTTTTCTACCCTTTTCTCAAAAAAAAAAAAAAAAATTTTGTGCTAACAACTTACTATTTTCTTCTAGCATGGTTTTGTGTAAAACTTGGTCAGCAATAACTTGTTTAATGACAGTAGATTTAATCCTAGCCTTAAAGACTGAAGAACAGTCGTAGACTACTAAGCACTGTTGTAAGTCGCTCTGGATAAGAGCGTCTGCTAAATGATGTAAATGTAAAATGAACAATAGCAACTGGATTCATCCCAGCTTTGGTAAATCTTATAAACCCTTCCAGGGAGGTCTCAAACATGTGCACCCAGAAGGCAGTACACTGTATGATACTCTCTGTATCTGGGATACATCTACATTTCAGTCCCCCTAATGAATGTCCCCAACTAGCTCATTGTCCTTACCTATTACCTCAGTGTTATCAGAACCACCATCCAGCTGCACCAGGTCCTGATGCCCCCAAACAGCAAGCACCTCTTGCCTTACATTCGTGTCTGCCTATGACCCACCTAATTTTATCTCTCTGATCTCCTCTTGTGCCTCTTTGGAGGTGTATGATTTCTCCCTAAAGAACATCTGGACAAGATCCACCAATTCTTTATTACAACACATGCCAGCCACCTCCTCCTCCAGTTAAGCCACATTATGTAAGAATAATTACTGCATGGAATCGTCTGGTGTGTCTTAATTGTCTGCATTTGTAACAGTATGCTGTCCACTCGCCTGTAAAGATAAATATCATTTAAACATCTAACGTGACATTGTCCAAGAATAGGTTAATTGAATTCACATTTTCCCTCACTCAGACGTTTGTCCAGTTGTTGATGATACTCGTGACTGTTATCTCCATCTATAAATGCTTCAGACTACACATGAATGTCAATCAGACAAACTTACCCCCATGTTCTGTAACTTTCTGTACACTCCAGCAGCAGTTTGTAGCCAAGGATGAAAAGCCTGAGGTCCTGCATTTTCAAATCTGAATACATCTCCTTGATTGCTTTGTTCACTACGTAGGTCACTGCACGGCTCTGGTACGGGTCAATGTGCTCGTCCTCCAGGCAGAACTCAAAATCAATGGCCTCCAAAACCTGAGCACACTCCTTAGTTGACTGGGCCTCATATAAACACTGAAAGGCAAACAAAATCCGTTCCTCTCCTCCAATGTCCTCTTCAGCTGACTGAATGAGCTCGATTATGTTGTGGATTAGAGACTCTGAGATGGCTTCAGGTGAGTTTTCCTGAAATAAATTTGCCATTAATTTGGAATTCTTAATGGCAAAAAGTCCACAAAGGAAATAAATCACATACTTCAGGTGACTTTCACCCACAGTCAGGCTGCGCTGAAACATGTCGCTGATGTCATTTTTATTTTCCAAAATCCAAACAGCAGCAAAAAACTCCTGCACTGTGTTATGGAGAAAGGCAAAGCAGGTTTCTTTGGAGGTAAGAGTCTCATCAATGCTGGTGGAACCTAAGAAACAACGTTTGATGGATTGACAAGGAATTTCATCCAGATGGCGATCAATTAGATTCACACTTTTGCTCAAAATGGCATTGAAAGCTTTTTTGGCTAGTATCATTACCTCCTCTTTATTTTCTGCAATGTACTTATCAATCTTTGTCTTCTTAGAATGTGTCACCTTCAACATGTGCCGACCAACACAATGGTGGAATATGTGCACATAGAGCTCAGTCACCGTACTTGGAGTGCTCACAGAGGAGATTTTCTGTTGTAACTTCATGCAGCCTTCATTCAACATGTAGCACACGACTATGAATGCGTACTGCGGGACATGACAGAGACTGAAGACATTGATGTTCTTCTCATACAACATCACAACTTCCTCAGATATGGGTTGGCCTTCAAGTGTAGTCTTGAAATATTCAGAAATTGATTTTTCACCAAATCCACGTACTTCCACTCTACAGTCTGCCCAGTCTGGTAGATCATGGTCTTCTACAGAAGGTCTACAAGTAACGATGACCTTGGCTTTTTTCAAATCATATTTTTTTAATACTCTATCAATAACTCTTTCAATCTTCTGATCCTGGGATGTCTGCTGTATTTCATCAATACTATCAAATATGATGAGCACATTGGCGTTTCCATTCTCAATATCTCTTAAAAGATCATCTTCAATTGTTCTCTCTGGTTTACAGTAACAGAACAGTAAGGACCTCAGACCTGCAGAGTCTCTAACATGGCACACAATTTCTGCATCGAAATAAAAGACATAGAGTGCATCATCATCATTGCTTTCAGCCCACAGATTCAGTAACTGGAGGACACAGAAGGTTTTCCCAATTCCAGGCTTCCCCACCAGTAGAATCTTCTTTTCTTTCATGGTCAGCAGGTCCTTAATGTTAATTGGCTTGTCTTCTTTAGGAATGTACTTTTTACATTTCTTTTTACGTGACTTTTTGTATTTGTTTTCAGGGTAAATGTCAGACATGTCATTCACCAGAACAAGTGGTGTGTATTTAAACTGAAGCTTTTTCACGTATTTGGCCAGTAGTACTCTGCTGTTTTTCCATTTTGATTCCACAATTTCTCTCGCTTCTAACTTAAGTTGTGCTCTATAAGGTCCTGAACCTAAAAATAAAAAACACCAAAATTAGTTTAACTATTAGGTAAGATACTTGACGAGCCTTGTTTCACAATGGCTACATCTTTGAGACTATCCAGGCTACCTAAAGGGCAGTTGAGGACCTTGTTCTGAATCAAAGGCCACACAAACTGAGGTCCACACACAGAGTTTATGAGGTCATTTAAAATGGACAGTTGACTGGAGTGCATTTCAACTATGGGAGAATCACGGAAAAATGCTAACTTCACAAAGAACAAACTCCAGGCTGATGGAGAGACATTAATATGCTTCAGTAAAGTCGTATCCAGTGTGGTGGTTTATAAAGAATGAGGGCTAATGCATGAAGCACCTATTGCAATAGCCTCTGTCTGTCTGTCTGTCTGTCCGTCCGTCCGTCCGTCCGTCCGTCCTTCCACATAAAACAGCTCGGCCCCACATGGGCCAATTTAGTTGAAATGTGGCACACTTTGCTCTTTAAAGCAATTTATCTAACAGTTTAATTTTTTTTTAATTATGTCAGACGGATTGCTCTTCTTTTGCTGTTTCCAAATTTTACATTAAAAAGCATTGGCAAATTTGTAAACTGATTCATCTTAAAATGGAGAAACGTTCTATGAAACTTCAACTATGAATTAGTTTTCTGTTTCCAATGTAACTTGCGATTGGTTATTTGAGCTTGAATATTTTGTAGATTGTCCTCTTTTACTCATCTGACAGCCCCTCGGATGCCCAATGCAAGTCAGTCAAAATACATGGAGGCAGCGTGTGTACACAAGCAGCTCACACAGCAGCGCCCTTCTGCTGTTCCAGAAAAGTACAAAAAAAGTTACTTCTATTGAAATAAATAGAAGTAGAAATCAATTATGTAATTGTATATAAGACTAAATTGATTGAACAAAAAGTATCTCCAGATTATTATTGTAAAGAACCAAAATTATCAATTTGCAGCCACTGTAACTCATTAATACCACATAAAAGGCACTGCTGCTCCAGCTTATAAATAGGACAGGTTTAGAAATGGACAATGGTGTTAGAAAGTGGAGGTCTTTAGGATCTTAAACTCATGATCACTGGCACCCAGCTCCTGATCTTTTAGTCCCAGATTCACACAAACAATCAAAGCAAGACCCTGACCTTCTTCTCCATCACACGTAAAAAAGCCCCTCATCAATGGTAAATGTTTAATTTAGGATAAATGGACGGCTTGCAAAAAACCCCAAGAGGGACAGATCCCCTCTCTTCGATTTCACATACATGTACAAGTTGTTCAAAACTCCACTCTTGAGATGTTTATCTGTATGTAACAGCATGTGACTATCACAGAGGGGGCTAAGGTCCTGATTTCTGCAAGTGCTAACTGAAAATCCTACAGACGCATCCAGAAATGGAACTATAGTTGATCTGTGGCCAGAGGATCGGACCACGCTGGCCACTAATAGCAAAGTTGGAGCAGAAATACAGTTTGCTTGGCGCTAATTACTTAGTGGTATAACACACAACAGTCTGAGCATGCATTATGATTTATCCACACTTGAACATCCACTTTTCCTTCCATGTATCTTCAGACTGGAATTACATTGCATAATCTTTAAGATTATTGTCATGTTTTTTATTCCTGTCATACAATAAATCCATTCCTCTGAAGTTCTTGCTTATATGATGCCGGGGGATTTGGGTACAAAGTAAGTTGCACTCTGATAGGTCTGACGCACCCCACCAATTAAAACACAATAAGAAGGAAGCACTAAAAGGAAACGGAAGAGCAGTAAAAAGAAGAAGACTGAAAAAAAAACCGAGTTGGCATGTTGTGAGAGGTGGACGTGTGCATTGAGTACTGATTTCAATGCAAAGTTGAGAGATGTGAAATCAGAGGCAGAATATAAAGAAGCAGTGCAGTCCCAGAGAATCGTTCCTATAAAGAACAAGTGGCGGTCTGAAGCTGGATGAGATGTGGGCAGTAAATAAAGGCGAGCTGAAGACTTGTGAACAGAAGCTGAAGAAAAGACAGACGCTAGCCGTTCCAGTGAATTATTTTCAGTATAAACAGAATAAGGAATCCATAAAAAAAGAGAAGCAGCCGTCAGGGAAGTACGAAGCAGATGGAGGTTAGAGAGAAAGAGATGGTGTGAGGTTGCCACCTACCAGAATTGGTGACACCGAAGGAACATTTAGCTTTTAGGAGGACTTCATACAGTGATTACTCTGGATGTAAATTGTCCCGGTATGTGGGTGCCGGGAAAAATGCTGAATTGGTGAGAAGTGATGGTGAGGTCGGAACGGACACAGCAGAGTGAGGATTTAAGACTAAGAGAAGAGAGAAAGGGACCCTGCTACCCTGATGACACCCAACAGCTGAAGTAGCTGTAACTTTTATTTATTTCTTTTTTTTGTATCCTATATCTTTGGTCATATTAAAGGATATATTTAGTTATTGAGTTAAGATAGATCATATATGTAATTTCTAAGAAATGTTTGGGAGTAATAAGATGTCATTTGAACTGCCAGAAATTTGAATATTATAATTTTAAGTGTGCAGAAAGGGGGATGGCATTGCTCAGGGGACAGGCTCCTTTATAATTCGAGGGAGGTGGCCGTAACCAAACAATAGGCGAGTGGTCAGTAGGGCATTACACTTGTTTATGTCATTTTAGCAAATGACTGTGTTTTAAGTAACATTAATAGAGAGATGGGGAACTTATTTCAGTTGCTTTTCTACTTTCATAGGGTAACATTGACAGTGCTTTTATGTAGTATTGGTCATTTTGCTTTAATAGATATTTTTCATTTGTTAATTATATGGAACTACTCTAGTGGGATAAGTAATTTGTAATCTGGAATCACACATTCACATTTTAGGTTATTTCTTTTTAATGAACACTCAAACCAGTTAACTTCCTGAACAATTAGTTAGTACAGCAGAAATACACCTGCCATCCATCCAGTCTCTCAGCACCTCCTCCCTTGATCCCCTGCTCCCAGTTACCCCTTGTGCCTACTACTTCTATTACAATTAACTTTATTCCTTAATATACTGCATTGGGTATACTTTCACGAAAATTGAACAACAGTCAGTCACAGACGCTCGACCACTTACACATATCAGTCAATGCCATCTTCACATCAGTTGCCATCTGAAAAAGCCATTGAGCTACGATAACCCAACCTGTGCTCTGTTTTTAACTCCATTGTAAAGTGTTAAAAAATACAAATTTTATGTCGTCTACTAACACATGGAATTATGTTCTACTATTGTTGTTATTTTTGAATATGATTTATTGTTACAAAAACATTTAACAAACAAATATTTAAAACCTGCGGTGGGTTGGCACCCTGCCCGGGATTGGGTCCTGCCTTGTGCCCTGTGTTGGCTGGGATTGGCTCCAGCAGACCCCCGTGACCCTGTGTTCGGATTCAGCAGGTTGGAAAATGGATGGATGGATGGATGAACATTTAAAACTGATTCTTGGATGAAGAAAGTACAATATGTGAAATGCTTCAATTATTATCCATGAAACTGATTTAAATGGACAGCTATGCATGATATGAAATGCCTTTTGTCTCAACGTCTTGAAAAAGAAATGTTTTGGCAGATCAAAAAATTTACAGTTGGTTTCATATGCAGCTAATAGTTGTGCCACCAGTGAAGGATATGTTGTTATTATTCTTCTTCTCAATCACATTTTTGGCATTGGTCTACTGCCTTGTTTCATTTTCTGGCCATCTCTATTCAAAGTTGAAAGAATGGGATTCCTCCAAACTTCGGTCTACAGTGCTTGCATTTTCTGCCCAGCTATAGACTGCTAACTATCACTCCAATGGACCCATCTAAACTGCTATAATATGTGAAATAGAATAATTTACCAATTTCAGAATCTATAGTTTTATAAATTACAAACATCAGCAATACACCAAACCTACCTGAACAATTCCAGCAGCTGTCTCCCTTACATAATATGAATCCACTAGTGTTCAAAGAGCAAAACCAAAGGGATCAATGAATACCTTACAATATTGACCAATTAGGTATATTGAGTATCAACTATTGTTAGATTCCTTCAGTAATTTTAAAGTACCCTGCATATTTCAAAAATGCATTAATTTTCCTAACATTTTTAAGATGGAAAAGGCATATTTTTGTATTTAGTTTTGAGAAGTCAAGCAAAATGAACCATTTGATTGGCTAACTAAAAAGATTACAATATGCAAGCTTTCTAGGCAACTCAGGCCCCTTCTTCATGGAGATAGAATACAGAGACTGGAGTTCCCTGTGTTTATATGGACACAGCATTGGAAAACCTTTAAGTGAGACATCTTAGATGTACAAAATTAATAGACTACTGCAGGCAAAGATTCATTTAGCAAGTGAGGAGAACATTGTGTGGTCAAGATCTATGGATTAGATATTAATAATAATAATACATTTTATTTATATAGCACCTTTCCCATGCTCAAGGTGCTTCACAGAGTCTTAGAAAAACCAGCAGGGTATATGTAACATTGGATACAAATGTTTTCCTGAATAGAACAATGAAACAGATAACAAAGCATTAAATAGAATAAAGAACAATAAACCAGAGTAAACAGGTGCCACATCAAGCCTGGCAACACAGATGTTCCTGTAGCAGCCCACTTCAACAGCCATGGACACTGTGAGAAGGACTTTAAAGTCACAGGGCTTATTGAAAACTTCAGAACACAGCAAGAGAGAAGAGAATGGGAAGTCAAACTCAGGCTAAAACTGAACACATTACAACATGGTGTAGTTAGAGACCAGAGTTTTATGGCCAAATACGAGGATTGTTTTCATCTCTCAGACTGACACAGACAACCTGACTACAGACACACATTGTATGGAAAAACTCATCAGAAACTTCAAAAGACTTTGTTGGACAGTCATCTAATCCAAAGATCTCGACTAGATGTTGTTCTCCTCTCTTGCTAAATGAATCTTAGCCTGCAGTGGTCTATTAAATTTGTATATCTAAGATGTCTCACTTAAAGGTTTTCCAATGCTGTGTCCATATAAACACAGTGAACTCCAATCTCTGTATTCCATCCTTGCCTGAAGAAGGGGCCTGAGTTGCCTCAAAAGCCTGCCTATTGTAATCTTTTTAGTTAGCCAATAAAAGGTGTCATTTTGCTTGACTTCTCACTATATTCATATTGGCTAACACGATACAACACCCTTGCATTTAGTTTTGTAATGTGTGCTTTAAATGACACACTAATGTCAAAGAAAATGTGTAGATTATGGCATAATTCATTAAAGTGTAAAATTTACTTCATCAGAGGATATCAAACTGGGCAGCTGTGGAATGGCCAGTCGGGGGGAAGGCAGCTTGATGGCCGAGGTCTCCAGGACTTTGAACAAATCCAGCCATGTAGAAATGTGAAGAGGATCACTTTGTTCTGTGTTGTTATATTTACCCCATTTTCTGACGCCTATTGCATGCAAACTACCTGGAAGGGGGTCTCTCTATGAATGGCTTTTCCCAATATTTCTTTTTTTTCCCAGGAGTTTTTCCTTGTGTTCTTAGGGAGTCAAGGCAGGGGGCAGTCAAAAAACAGGGCCTGTTAATGCCCATTGCCCATCTTGTGTGATTGTGGGCTATTCAAGACATACATTGTCGGTGTTGCAGTTGTTTTTTATAACATGTGTTAAGGCCATTTCTGTACTATGACCAGTGAGGAAGCACATAGTGATGTGTTAGGCGAGACTGTAGTTGATTGACTATGACTGAAGCCCATGGTTGCACCCTTGTATGAGTCTATCGTCAGGAGTGTACTAAATGGCTGCATGAACGCAGTTTGAATTGAACACAACGGTGTATGAGCTTACAGGTGAGTCCCTGCATTGTTAGCTTTAGGCAGACAGCTTACTGTTTGACTAGAAAGGGCACAATTCACCCAAACCAGACACAGCTATGCATGACCAGCCCCAGACGGCTCTCCTCATTGCACACCAAGTGAAGGAGCGGATGATGGCATCCCAGTCCAGACAATCTCAGTCATACAACCTAAAGCACAAGCTTGCCCAGTTCTCAGTTGGTGAGAAGGTCACATTCCTTTTACAAAGCCTCCAACAAATATACAGCTAAACTGACTCCTAAATGGTTCAGCCACACCACCATTGTACAGCAGAAAGTTCTTGTGACCAATTCTGAACAGACAGGTAATTGCTAGGAACCTAGAAAGTGGACACTATTAACATTTCCAACTTCAAATTTTGGTTTGGCTGGACAAAATGGCCTAGGGGTTGGGGATGGAGAAGCGCTACTTAAATTAACTACAAATGCCAGCAGCCCTGGTAGTACTTCATCTGTCAGCTTTGGGTTTTGCCACTGGGGTTTCTGGAGGAAATGAGGTATGGCGCTGACTTTACAAATGTGGCAGAAACAGCTTGCAAAAAAGGTTGATTGTCCATCTTTTGTGTTTCCATGCTTCACTCCACCTCTGGATTACACATTACCTATTGGATTACAGTTTCTTTCTGGATTTATATGATTGACTTAAGTCTGCTTGTTCATGTGATTTCATCTGGGATGCTAAATGTTTTTGTCCAGGGTGCGCTCCCAACTTCCACAAATCTTCATTCAACCACTGGAACACGGTAGGACCAAACGTTCATAACATTCAAGAAACTGTTCACTTGGCATCTCAATTCATTTTCATTATCATCACATCTGAGGAACCAGACTGTTTGTGGACTGTAAAGTGAATGTTTCCTTCTTTAGTTATTTAATGTATACTTTATTACCCGTTCATTTTAAACGCTTTATTGCATGTCTTTATGTGTGAGTGTGTGTGTGCTGAGTCGACGTTGGGTGTGTTTCGCTATAATAAAATAAATAATTCACCATTTAAAGCCATTGTGAATCTGAGCATTGCTCAACCACTACAAGAGTACTGGGGATTTGATTAAAAATCTACTCTGAATGCAACTGTAGATTAAAAAGAGGGCCAGAGGGTTAGAAAAACTGAAACAAACTATGTTGTGAAAAGGAGTAGAGAGAATTGTGATGATAACAAGGTGACCATTAAAATTATGAAAAGGTTAATCAAAGAATGACGTGCAAAATACAGCTGAGTTGTATAACATGTCTGCAGTAACGTGATGGCAAGATTAGTGCAAGGCAGAAAAAAAGAAAATCCAACAACTGTTATAAATGGAATGTCACCCTCTGAATAACACTTTTATCAACTAAACTCAAATTATATTCAAAAAGTGACATTCTGGCAGCTCTGGTTCAGGTTATCTAATGAGTAGATTAAAACAATTTAAAATTAATGCTAATTCCTTACAAATCAGAGGCAGACTGGCCATATTAAATCTAAAATTGGAAAGGAAATGCTGCCGAGTATTGAGGCCCTCCATGAGGGGGGAGTGCCAATACTTTTTTCAGGAGATCCATAGCTCCCCAAAAAGCCAAACTTAAATTTATTTTCCTTCTAATACAAAGCTATGGATTGAACAATTAATCCCTGTCATATGGAGACTTTTACTGGAGTGTGTCTTACCCCACGTTCACATTGCACTTCATGGGACATGTTGACCCAACCAGTTCCATCCATGGTACAAATGTTCAGTTTTCTTTTACATATGTTATTCCTTCATGTTAGGTTTTGTTCCTCATAAAGTTATTAGTAAGTAACTTTATTTTCTGACACTGATTGTCACATTTCTCACCATTTACTATCAACAGCAGACAGGCTAGTAAGTGTTTTGGTTTCCGACTGTGATATATTAGCATGGTCATATTTTTTAATTTAGTTTTTAGCCTGTTTTTGTTAAACATTAGTGATTTTTTGCCTGACACATCTGACCCCCTCATCCATTTTAGACATGAGTTCTAAAACAAGGGCTAGAAGAAAACCCTTCTCAATCAAAAAGAAAAAAACAATAATGACAGTAAACATATTGTGTATTTATATTGAATTGTGTGTATATAGATTAGTTTCAACAGTACAAATTAATGTTAATTAATTCAGCAATTCCTTTATTTAATTGAACTTGATAATCTATTTAAATTGGCACTAAACATGCACATTATTGACAGCCATTACTGCCATCAGCCTTTGTACAACTAAACCGGTGCATACGTTCATTTCTTAGCTACTGACTTTGGTGGGACCCCTCAAGAGTTTTCCAGGTTCCCATCTGGCCTCCCTTCTGAAAGTTTTCTGGATTGTGCCACTGTTGACAAATGCCACTGTCTGAGCGTTACGCCAGTATCATACCCCAAATTACACTGTGTTATGAATAGAAAGAAAAAAAAATAATAAACTTATGTCCACAAGAACAAAAGCAATTGGTAGGCGTCTGAGTGTGACCTCCTGTCATTTCAAACCCACCAGCCCTCTCATGGCCATGAGATTCCCTGACTGACACATTCAAAGTAAAACAAAGGAAGTAAAGAAACACAACTTACCATCAAAGTTAAAATAGTCAATCCAGTGGTGTCCTCCACCATTAAAGCTCCATTCTCTTTTTGTATCCAGTAGATTTAGAAACACCTCACAGGCTGCATTGCCTTTTTTTATTATCATACCCAAAAGTTTTCTGTTCTTCTCAAACCTCTCGTTACACGAATCAATGTCGCTGATTTCATACTCATCCAGGACCCTTGTGGTTCTCAGTTCTGGTAATAGCAGCTGTACGTGGTTAAGGCCTGCTACGGCTTTGTCCCAGTTACTATTGATGAAGTCTCTAGCTCCTTGTTTTGTACTGGCCATACTAGTGGACGGCCACTGTGACACCTGAAAGAAATGAAAAACAGAAGGCTTGAGAGAAGGACCGAGTTAACACAGCACAGCACGTCACTTTATGTGTTTTCTGCTTCAGGCCTTGGATTTAGTTTTTTACTAACAGAGGAACTGCAAATGAGGGGGCTATCAGTGGGGGGTTTATAAAAAATCAACGTGGACCACCTGATTGATCTTTGACATTCACATTTATTTGGTGAAATTTTTGTTTTTATAACTGAAAAACTGATTTTAAATGAATGTCCTGCCACCATGAGCAGCTGATTATTTGATTTGATCTTGCCCAAAACTAGAAAAATGAATAATTTTGCAGTAAATACTTTCTAGAAATATTTCAATCTAAAGATGGGAACTGTATTTATGTATTAACTACACATATTCTTCTATTATAAGATACGGAGGAGAAAATGTCTATTCAGGTTATGAAGCTGAGGCTGAACTTGAAAGACTCGTCATGAATTCTAATGTTCAGTGTGTGTGCTGGTATTTTCTTAAAGTGAAAGAACTCTAAAACAGGCCCTCCGTCAACCTTTTCAACAACTCAAGGTTATGGCAGACAGACGCTGTCCCAACATGAACCAAACTGGAACTGAAAGCCAACCACACTGACACACCCACACTATTTTTATAGCAGTGATGTTTACTGCTTCATCAAAATATGTCCATGTTTGTTCAGATTTTGACTAAAAGAAGTGGCAGTTCAGGGTGATGTTTGTAGATGGGTGCAGAATTGGCTCAGACACAGGAAGCAGAGGGTGATTGTGAGAGGAACCTCATCAGAACTGGCTGATGTTAAGAGTGGTGACCAGCAGGGGGCAGTGCTAGAGCTGATGATATTTTAAATGTATATAAATGATTTAGGTTCGGATTCAGCGGGTTGGAAAATGGATGGATGGATGGATGATTTAGATAGGAATATCAGTAACAAGCTGGTTAAATTTGCAGATGATACCAAGGTAGGTGGATTAGCAGATAATTTGGAATCCGTTATATCATCACAGAAGTACTTGGATAGCATACAGGCTTGAGCAGATTTGTGGCAGATGAAATTTAATGTCAGTAAATATAAAGAATTACACATAGGAAGTAAAAATGTGAGGTTTGAATACACAATTGGAGATCTGAGTCCACCTTATGAGAAGTAGTGGACTCTAAGCTAGCGACTTCCAGACAGTGTTCAGGAGCCATTAAGAAGGCTAACAGAATGTCAGGTTATATAGCACCTTGATGTGTGGAGTACAAGTCACAGGAGGTTCTGCTCAAACTTTGTACTCAAGATGAGGCATCACCAGTGTGTTATAGTCTGCAGTTCTGGTCTAAAAAAGGACATAGCAGCACAACAAAAGGTCCAGAGAAGAGCAACTAGGCTGATTCCAGGGCTACAGGGATTGAGTTATGAAGAAAGATTAAAAGAGCTGAGCCTTTACAGTTTAAATGAAAGAAGATAAAGAGGAGATCTGAGTGAACTGTTTAAAATGATGAAGGGAATTAGTGCAGTGGATCAAAACTGTTATTTTAAAATGAGTTCATCAAGAACACGGGGACACTGTTGGAAACTTGTGAAGGGTGAATTTCGCACAAACATTGTGTTTCTCTGTGTAAAGAAAAACTTCATAGACACTTGGAATAAGTGACCAAGTAGCGTGGTAGGCAGTGGACTTTAGGGACCTTCAAAAGTTGACTTGATGTTTTTTAGTAGAATTAAGTGGAAAGGAGTGGTTAACTTTGTTGGGCTGAATGGCCTGCTCTTGTCTAGATTCTTCTAAAATTCTAAAGCCTTAGTGTCACAATCACTCCTAACCCATTAACAGCTGTGTTTGGTGGGCTCCTGGAGGGGCTTAAAGTGGAAAATTATAAAGAAAACATAATCATTTACATCACTACTAGCATGTAGATTTATCTTGCTCAACTGGAAGAATCCCACCCTACCAATTTTACGTCAGTAGGTAACTGATATTGTATACTACTTGAAATTAGAAAAAATCAAATTCTCACTTAGAGGATTTGTACAAAACTTTTTTTAAATATGGCAAGATGAAATCAATAACATTTTAGAAAAAGCTTCTATTTTGGGGAAATGGATACTTTTGCTTCCTTGCTGCTTTTAAAGATTTGCTTTGGTTGTTATCTCTCCTCTCTTTCTCTTGGGTTGAATTTTGCTTTGTTAAGTTTGACTTGATTGTATGGACGTTTTTTGCTTTTAATCAAAATCAATAAAAAATAAAATTAGAGAGTAAGATGCTAGTGTTTTAGAGATAAAGATACAACCTATGCTGAAGGAATATTTATGACACACAGAAAAAAAAAATTTCAGAAGATGGGTTAAAGGAGTCAAAACGAATCAATCAATGTCAGATCAGACAAACTTGGGCAGAGCAGAAGAAGCGGATGGGACAAGCTGATTAATTAGAGTAGGAGCTTTATCTAGAAGCGGGTCAATGAAAGAGTATGCATCGATTTATGTGATACATTCAAAACCATCAACTGACAGAATGTTTTTAGCAATGTCAGAAAAGATTCCAGTGCTGTATGGCGTGGGTGCATAAATCAAGCAAAGGCAAGTGTCCTGTCGTCTAGTCCAACTAAAGAGTATCAAAATCTTTCACCATCATCACCCTCAGAGGCAAGAGTCTTAACTGTCTAACTAAAATCATAAACGCAATTTCACAGGTGGACACAGAGGATGTGGCAGCATCAAGGTAACACCTGATAGCAGCACACTGTCCATAGTCAGGTAAGAGATGTGCTTCTTCAAGAAAAACAATGGCCACTTTATGCTGCTGTAGAATTAGCCATTATATCATAGAAAAGAGAAAGCTAGAGTTAAAAACAAAAGTCAGTGATCAAAATTATAAGAAACTTAAAGGTCTGGACTTGAGACTTGCATATATAGGACTGAGTCCCATCTCTGCAGATCATCAAACGTATTCATAGCAGGTCTTCTTTGGGAGGAAAGACTCACAGAAAATGGACAAAAAGTGCAAGCTAAAGCAAACAGCACTCAGCCGCCCAGATTGGTTAGGTCTTTTTTTCAATACACACCTGGTTTTGAATTCATAATTATCTTCTTATTTATTTCCTTTTAGAACAAATGGTGTTTCATATTCTCCTGCCAATTGAGATCACCAGCCTAATTTACAACACCTGACTCAAATATTCCAAAGTTCTTTCTGAATCTTCTGAATTCTGAATTCATACTGGCAGGCTATTCCAGATTTTAGGTGCATAACAGCAGAAGGCCGCCTCACCACTTCTGTTAAGTTTAGCTCTTGGAATTCTAAGCAGACACTCATTTGAAGATCTAAGGTTACGATTTGGAATATAAGATGTCAGACATTCCGAAATATAAGATGCAGTGAGATTATTTAAGGCTTCGTAAACCATAAGCAGTATTTTAAAGTCAATTCTGAATGACACAGGTAACCAGTGTAGTGACATCAAAACTGGTGAAATGTGCTCAGATTTTCTTTTCCTAGTTAAGATTCTAACAGCTGCATTCTACACTCGTTGCAAACGATTTATGTCTTTTTTGAGTAGTCCTGAGAGGAGTGCGTTACAGTAATCTAGTCAACTGAAAACAAAAGCATGGATTAATTTCTCAGCATCTCCAGTGTTACAAGGGGTTTAACTTTTGCTATATTTCTTAAGTGGAAAGGTGATGTCCTAGTGATCTGATTAAAATGTGATTTAAAATTAAGGTCAGAGTCAATAGTTTTAAATTATTTACCTCCGCCTTGACTTTTAATCCTAATGCATCAAGTTTATTTCTAATTAACTCATTATATCCATTATTGCCAATCACTAAAATTTCTGTTTTCTCTTTATTTAGTTTGAGAAAATTACTACTCATCCATTCAGAAACACAAGTAAGACATTGTGTCAGTGAATCAAGGGAGTCGGGGTCGTCAGGCGCTATTGATAAGTGCAGCTGTGTGTCATCAGCATAGCTATGGTAGCTCATGTTATGCCCCGAGATAATCTGACCTAACGGAAGCATGTAAATCAAAAAGAGCAATTACAATTACAGCAGCCCAGGTAAGCAGAGAGCTGAGGAGACTTTGTGCCAGCAAAGCAGCAGGTCCAGATGGAGTATTGCCACGACTGCTGAAGGCCTGTGCGTTGGAGCTGGGGAGTCCTCTACAGTTCATCTTCAACCTGAGCCTGGAACAGGGGAGAGTCCCGAGGCTTTGGAAAATATCTTGCATCACCTCAGTCCAAAAGGTATCACGTCCAGGTGAGCTGAATGACTTCCGGCCTGATGCTCTGACGTCACATGTAATGAAGACCATGGAGCGGCTGCTGCTTCACCATCTGAGGCCACAGGTCCGCCACGCCCTCGACCCTCTGCAGTTCGCATACCAGGAGAAGGTGGGAGCGGAGGATGCCATCATCTATATGCTACACTGATCCCTCTCCCACTTGGACAGAGGCAGTGGTGCTGTAAGAATTACTGTATGTTTCTGGACTTCTCTAGCGCCTTCAACACCATCAAACCTCTGCTCCTTAGGGTCAAGCTGACAGAGATGGGAGTAGATTCATACCTGGTAGCATGGATCGTGCACTATCTTACAAACAGACCTCAGTATGTGCGTCTCGGGAACTGCAGGTCTGACATTGTGGTCAGCAACACAAGAGTGCCACAGGGGACTGTACTTTCTCCGGCCCTGTTCAGCTTATATACATCGGACTTCCAATACAACTAGGAGTCCTGCCACATGCAAAAGTTCGCTGACGACACTACTATCATGGGCTGCATCAGGAGTGGGCAGGAGGAGGAGTATAGGAACCTAATCAAGGACTTTGTTAAATGGTGTGACTCAAACCACCTACAACTGAACACAAGCTGGTGGTGGATTTTAGGAGGTCCAGGCCCCTCATGGACACCGTGATCATCAGAGGTGACTGTGTGCGCAGAGGGTGCAGTATTAGGGAGATGTACTATATTATTTCTAATATCATTCATTTTTTTGATTAAAAAATAAAGCAAAAGCCTCACAAGTTTCACTGGAAGTTTTTTAGAGGCATTCCATTGAATGACCTGGGTTTAGCAGATGATCAATTGTAGAGAATAAGACACTGGGATTACTAGCATTGTTATTTATAATTCTAGAGAAATAGCAGCGCCTCTCAAGATGGACTATTTTGTTGTATTCTGTTATTTTAACCTTCAATATTTTATTATGGACAGTTTAGTTTTTCTCCATTTACAGTCAGCTCTCCGGCAAGTTCTCTTAAGATCAGACACTCTTTGGGTGTTCCACGGTATAACAGTACTAGAAGATTTTTTAACTATCTTTTCAGGTGCAATTATGTCAACAGCAGCTCTCACCTTAATATTAAAATTTTCCACCTTACTATTTACATTATTCTCACTATTGTAGTTAGCACTACAAACGGACTGGTTGCTTAGAATGTTTGTAAATTTTGAAGCTGCTGATAAATCAAAGAAGCGTTTTTTAACAATATGCTTCTCATTAATATTTTCTATCATTATTTCTATATTAAATAGTAACAGAAAATTATCTGAAAGACCAATATCAATGATCTGCTTCACATCAACTTTTAGTTCTTTAGTAATTACTAAGTCTATCGTATGACCTGCTTTATGTGTAGGCTGATTAACGAGCTGTCTCAAATCAAAAGAGTCCAGGAGGTTCATGTATTCTTTTACTTTCGGGTCACACTGATTATCGATATGAAAGTTAAAGTCACCGACTATTAGGAGTGTGTCATAGTTCGTAATTACAATTGACACCAAATCTGAGAATTCCTCAAAGAAAGACTCATTGTATTTAGGAGGTTTATACATTGATAATATTAGAAACTGAGAAACTCCATGAATAACAACGGCAAGATACTCAAAGGACTTGAATTTGCCAAAGCCGACATCTTTACACTTTAACCGGCTCGAGTAAATGTTTGCTAAACCGCCGCCTTTCTTACCTTGGCGATCCGCATGAGCAAAGCTAAGGATCATATCCTTTTGTTGCTTCCTCATAGAATTCTAGCATGTTAGTAAAACATGACCTCCCTCTTCTGAACCCATGATGACTGTTCAGAAATAATCCTGTACTTGAGATGTGCTGCTTAATCATATCCTTAATAATTCTTTCCATTAATTTTCCTTTGATGCAAATTATGCTTACTGGTCTATAGCTGCTTGGATTTGCACTGTCATCCTCTTTATATAACAGGATAATATCTGCCATTTTCTAGTCCTTTGGAATCTCTCCAGTGCACAGTGACTTCCTAAAATATGTGTCAAGGGTTTATCTCTGCACTCACTAGCCTCCTTAAGAACTCTGTGGTAAATATTATCTGGTCCTGGTGATTTGTTTGATTTCAGCTTATTTAATCATCACAGTTCTTCTCCCTCTGCAATTTTCAAATCCCTCAGTACCTCCTTAGTAGTCCCTGTTACTGCTCTGTGGTTATCCACTTGCTCACTTGTAAACACCTCAGAACAATGTAAGTTTAGGGCATGCGCTATTTCATTGTCTGTATCTTTTAATTCCCTTTTACTATTCCTTACGCACTTCACCTCTTCCTTGACTGTTCTTTTACTATTAAAATACTGAAAGAATCTCTTAGGGTCATCTTTCGCCTCATCTGCTGTATTCCTCTCCAATTGTCTTTTAGCCTCCCTGCTATCCTCCACATTGGAGTCATTAGTCTTATATGTATTATTTGTCTGTTTTTCCTTTGCAACTTCTTTTTTAAATCTTTATTAATCTACCGTGGAGTTTTTTAAAATTTCCTGTTAATTCCAAATTTAGGTATGTATCTGTCCTGCATTACATGTAAAACATTTTTAAACCTGTTCCACTGCTCCTCGACTGTCTCCACACTTAAAACTTTATCCTAGTGTATCCTACTTAGACTTTGCCGAATCTGCTCAAAATTTGCCCTACCAAACTTAACTTAACAATTTTAGTCCTTGCAACCACACTCGTACAAAACACTGAGATTTGTATTATATTATGTTTCAATCACCTCTACACCCTCAATTCCATTCTGATTATTACAAAACACTAAATCCAGATAAGCTTCAACCTGTGTTAGCACTTTAACATACTGTGTTAAAAAACAGTCACTGATTACTTCTAAAAACTACATCTGCAAGGTTAACCCAGCTAATATTTGGAAATATAATGTCTCCCATGACTTTAATATCCCCCTGTAAACTTGCTTTTTTGATATTACTCAAAAGATGTGTGTTGAAATTACTGTCTGCATTAGCTGGTGTATAACACACTCCTAAAACAAGGCCTCTTTCCCTAATGCTTTCTAGGCAAAAGCCAGATGTCCTCACTAAGATGGGACTCTTCATCCACCTGAAGAGGATTTGCATTCAAATTCTCTTTGACATAAACAGCAACCCCACCTCCTTTTCTGTTCTGTCTATCCTTCCTAAAAAATGTGTATCCCTCTATATTACACTCATCCCCATCTTTGTTATTTAGCCAGGTTTTTGTTATTACTATACTATCATAATTATGCTCCTCTACTTACAAATCCAACTTACTTATTTTATTTTTGATATTTCAAACATTAAGTGAAGCTATTTTTAACGTGTTACTCATTTTACTTTTTCACTTAAACTTTGGGTTAGAATTTACTGTACATTACCATGCATTTTTATTTTTACACCTTTGCTTGCTCCTCCATGTTTAGATCTAAATCTGGCTTGTCCTAAACTCCCTGACCTCTCCCATTCCCTAGTTTAAACAATCCTCGACTAACCTACTCATAACCTCTCCCTGACACATCGGTGCCCGTCCAGTTAAGATGTAACCCATCCCATCTGTTCCAAAAGGAGTCCCAATGCCCCATAAACCTATACCTTTCTACCATGCACCAATATTTGAACCATGTGTTAAGCCTTCTAATCTCCACAATCTTACCTGGACTGGCGCGTGGCACAGGCAGAACTTCGGAGTAGAACACCTTGTCAGTTCTGCTCCTCAGCCTGACACCTAACTCTTTGAATTTGGATTGCAGAACTGACAGACTACCCTTATGTATGTCATTTGTTCCAACATGGATAATGACAACTGGGTCCACCCCAGCTCTGGCCAACAGCCTATCCACCCTTCCAGGGAAGTTTCCCACATGTGCACCTGGAAGGCAACACACCGTGCGAGACTCTCTAGAGGAAACCTGTGCTTCAATCCCCTAATGGCTGAGTCCCCAACTATCACTACCTTTCTCTTTCCTGGGACTGCTTTTGAGGTGACCCATTGGGGCTCCTCATCCCTGCCTACCACCTCAGAATCATCAGAGTCACTGTCCACCTCCACAAGGGCCTAAAAACGGTTTGACACTTCTAATTCTGGAGTTGATGCCTCCGGACAGAGAGCACCTTATACCATGGGCCTTGTGACAGTGACCCACCAATCTCTACCTGTTTGGTCTTGAATCTCCTCCCTTGCCACTTTAGGGGTACACAATATCCATCTAAAGGACTCCTGGGCCAGGTCCACCAATTCTCTATTACAACGCAGGCCAGCCGACTCCTCCTCCAGTTCAGCGACCCTGGGCTTGAGGTGCTGGATTAGCTGACATCTCCTGCAGATGTAACTTTCATCTAAAAAGTCCAACATCCAACAGGACTTGCACTGCATTAGCCTCATTATTAAAATATGATTTAGAATCACTAAAATTGCCTTAACTTTTACTTTTTTAGTTATTTAATTAAAATTAAATTATTTAACTTAAAAGGTAAAACTAAAAAAATGTTACCCAAAGAAATTAGATTACAGAACTGCTACAGCTATTTTACACCTTTTCCCTTTAACCTCCTGTCTTGTTCTCCCTTTCAACTGCCTGCTTTTTGTCTTTCTAGGAGGTTAACTTTACTTTTCTTTGTCTGTTCTCCTAACTTTGTGCTCCTCTTATTCCTTACTTAAAGTTTGCAGGTCCCTTTTCCAAAGTCCAGAACCATTTGTGAAATGTTATTACTAACCTATGAAGTGAAAGAAATCAGCTAGGCCTATTCGCACTGAGGCGTTATAATTTTCCAGCATTTGTTTAGTGATTTTCAAACTTTTTAATGGCTTTTGGTAAACATTTCTCGGATATCTTTGGGTGTGTTGCAGGTGCCTTTAAGGTGTTCAAAGGGGTTTTTGAAACGTTTTTCCACCATTTACAAAGAAGCATTTTGCAGGCAAAATATGATTAACGTCACTTTCATTTTGTAGCTGTGAGGTGTTGTCGTGTTGTGAGGTGATTGTTGTGTTTCCAGAATGATTTTGATTATGATGTTAATACTGCCGTCCATGTCAAATGTGAAAATTTTGCGATCCAGGACGTAAGTAGTCATGTGAGTGCGTGTGAGTGTTGGAAGTAATAATTGTGTTATTTTGCAAATAGTCTGCTGCTGCAGCATCATGTACTGTATGTGCGTGATCCGGTCGTCTGTTAACTGCTAGCGAGGAAGGGTTTTTAATTTAAAGAGGTGATCAACTTAAAAGAACTGAACATACTTTGAATTCATGTTATCCTGCATGTAATGTCAGAATCTAATTAGTCTGTTCAGTTTTTGGTCACTGGGAGCCAGTGATTATTGCAGCAGAACTGGGTGTAAAGCAAAAAGCAAAGGAGGATGGTGAGCCGATTGTTTTCAGTGCTCAGTCACACAGCCAATCTGAAAAGAGTGTGCTGTGATGTGTGCAATCTTATAATAGGAACCTGTTCATAAAATATCTGTTTAGTTTTAATCCAGCTATTTGATAAAGACATTTTGACAGCGGCCAGTGTTCACCTGTGGGGTCAGATTTGGAATGGAAAATGGAGATGGATGTTGTGAACCTTAAAGGACTAAATGTATTTTCTTAATTGAAATGTTTCACTGACACATTTTAAGTATTCAGTGTTAAAAAAGGCTCAGAACATCTTTCTCAATAATGCTGATCAATAACTGCACAGGAACATGCAAATCACTTTTATGGTGCTCTGCCTATTTGTTAAAACATCTGCACTAATACTTAACCCAATTAAAACTTATTAAATATATACCTAAGACGTGTGTTGAATTCTTGTCACTTGATTGCAAGCTGCG
Organism: Erpetoichthys calabaricus; assembly: GCF_900747795.2. Taxonomy (NCBI): domain Eukaryota; kingdom Metazoa; phylum Chordata; class Cladistia; order Polypteriformes; family Polypteridae; genus Erpetoichthys; species Erpetoichthys calabaricus. The sequence goes on along the minus strand of NC_041395.2, from coordinate 4,047,246 downwards.
TCCCTTAATGCGCCTGAGTGCACAATGACATCGGAATATTTCGTTTGTGTCAATGAGCAGCTTCATCCAGGAAGAGACATTGACTTCCTGAAAAATTGCTCCCAAAATGCTCTTTTCTTTTCTTTTCTTTTTTTTCACCAGCATTTTATGAGTGTTACCATTAATTTCAAAGGAATCAGCATTTGTCTGCAAATGGTCGAAAACTGATGTGTGTCAAAATTTTCTAAACCGCATGTTGCAGTGAATGATGTCAGTGATAACAAGAACTTTCAACAGAGTCATTGAAAATAATGGCAAGTAACTTGTCAAGCGGTTTAGGTCTGGTCTTGTGCTAAAACGCTAGAAAAACGTTTAGGTGAGGATGGGCCCTAAAGCTTTCCCACCCTGACCTACACACACATTGACAGTTAATTAAAAGCATTAATTAGCACAGCTGAACAATCTTAAATCACTGAGAGTCTGAGGTGACTGAGCTTAAATCACATCACCTACACTGGACACAAGGTGGAATATGAAAGAGCGCAAGTGCTGCTGGGGTCAAGATGTGAAAAGGTTTGACAATGTCAGAAAGTCACATCCACCACCTTTGTGTTGCAGAAAACAGGAGCGCAACAAGACATCCAATGCAAAGAAGGAAACAACAATAGTGAGGATTAGGGTGTTCTACATATTAAAGAGAAGGTAGGACAACTATTTATAAAAATATGTTTAATAAGAGAGTGAACGTTTTATTTTTTAAAATGTTTATTTACTTATCTTACCTACCTTGCCTGCTACATTTGGCCCAATTCGGGTTCTGCTCTGGCACTGTCAGCAGAGATTCAGTTCAGCACACATTTGCAAGCCTGCTGATGACAGTGCGATTACGGCATGTCGGATTTGTTCCGAGTTCATACTTGGACTGGCAGTTCCTGACAAATTGAGGTACAATTGTGACATGTTGTATTCAAGGCCCAGTCTTGACTGTAAGCACACTGGCAGGCTTGTTAGTGGCACAGTTCATATGTTGAATCTTGTATGAAGTTAAATCAGACATTGCCCGACGAGCCACCCAGTAAAATACACGTGGGCTACATCAGGGCAGATTGCTTTATTTTAATTACCAAGTATAAAAGTATAAAAAGTAATTAAAAAAATATCTATAAACATTTCAGGATCCCCATTTACTGTGTGGTCTGTGCTGTATGCAAATGAAGCAACATCAACAGCCAATCCTCATCTGGCTATGGAGATCTTCAGGGCGAGCCAAACGTGAAGAGTGTTGTTAAACGTAAGCAGCCACACCGTCACTGCCAACCGCGCACTGCGTAAAATTTAATGTGTCATTGTTACGGATTTCACTGTTTGATAAGCTGCATGGCCCTGAATGATTTAATCTTTCATTCATCCATTTCATTATTCACCTTTAATTTGCAGAAAACAAGAGCGCAGACCCACCAAGTTGAAGATAAATCAAGAAAACCACCAACAGTCAGTATGCAGGGCACAAGCAGATCTTCACAGTTTAAAATGAGGAGAAGGAGGGCATTTGACAAATGAAAGAGGAGTTAGGACAACTGTTCCAAAAAAGACATTTTATAAGGGAGTGAATCATTAATTTTTAAAAAATGTTTATTTGCTTACTTTGTTTTATCTAAACAATAGTTGGCGAGCTAACGGAAAAAAAAGCCACCATCGTCTCATACTGGAATCACAGCCTGCTTTTCATAACACCAAGCAAAGATTTAGAGCTCCATGCTGTCAGATACATGCAACTCACAACTTTTATATTAATTTGTAACAAATCTAGGAGTCAATTTCAAGGTGCTGTTTACTAACAACACAGTATAAATGTATGCAAAATGTAGATCTTTTTAGATACAAACTTCTTTATTTTGTCTTGGTAGAGTAATGTATTGCTCTACTTTCCCCTGTTGTATTATTAATATGTAGCCTTTGTCAGAATGCCTAATCTCACAGACTTACCACTGTTTATAAGGTTTTATAGTATAGTATATAACTTCTCCCCACCTTCCCTCCTACAGCTATAACCTCAGGCAATTAGGTGTAGTAAAAAGACAAGCAGAAGTTAAGTTACAGTTTAAAAAATGTATTATTGATAATATTCATAAATAATAACAATATGCAAAGTACATTTGAATATTGGCAACCATACAACCTGATTAAATGATGATATGTAGTTTCAGGTGGCACACAGACTTGTAGTTATTTAAAAATGTCTCTAGTTAAGGCATCATTGGTGCTCAGCTTTCAGTCACATGTCTGTTCAATATGGCTGAAGCCGAGCTGTGCTCTCCATTGTGTTGTCTTTTCAGTTCATGGTGTGATGGTCTTCTTCATCAGATCAGTAAAAGAAAGATACTTCTTCATCATCACAGGTTAGCAAGAGAGATAGTGTGAGGTTAAGCAAGTACATTTATAGATGTTCTGTCCAACCCCTAGAGCCAGTAGGGCATCATAGTACTTAAAGGCCTCTGAGACAAGCCAATTCCAAACAAGCATACCTCAGACCAATGGGGGAATAGAACATCTTAACACCTGCCAGCCCCCAAAACCATTTGTTGAGCTAAAGTTTGCCAGTTAGGCTTCCTTGCGGGGGGTTGAAAGACTCTAGCAGAGAAACACCCATGTCAAGCACCCCCTCCCCCAACTCTATCGGAAAATTCAGTGACTCAATCGTAAAGTTGGGGGGGGCGGCAAACACAAATGCCTCTCACGAAAGTAACACTAAATTACATTGCCTTGCCTAAATTACAAATAACGACATACAAAATATTTATCAAGTTATATGCAAAATCTCACATCACAACAACTAATGTGACATTTCTCATTAAGCAGTTTATACAGGCCAAGTGTTTTAATACTGTGATACAAGTGGAAGTATTCAGAGAATGTGTAAAAACATTACAATTTTTAAAGTATATAACCTCAATATAGTCTGAAGTTAACATAGCAAAATGTATATCAGTGCAAACTCCAGGACTACACCAGGGCTCTTCACCAAGTAGAAATGTGCTGGGGCCGCCATTGAAGGAGAAGCTGAAACTTCCCCAGTTAAGAGTAATTCTGCTTTACTCCTGTTGAGTGAAAGGTAAGTGACGGTCGTGCAGCTCCTCATGTATTTAGTTTGTGCTTCTTTTAGCAAACTGACAACACTGGAGCACTGCTAGCCTATGATGTTTTATTACATGAACTAAAAACAGGAGTGATGATTAGTGATAGTTTCCTGTGATTATCGTGTGGTCGTCTGGAGGAGAGTCAGACAACAATTGACATTTGGGAGGCGACACACAATAACCTCGACAGTGGCAGTCAGACTGGATTCTCAGAGGTGAAAAGGATTTGCAAATGCAGTCGAGTTCAAGGCAGAGAAGAGAGACAGAGAGTCACTTCTGGGTACCAATGATCAACGGTGTCACTTGTGGCAGTAACACAGATCTTTTGTTTAAAAAAAAAAGAGAGAAATATGAATCACATTTTCACAACAGAATTGTGGAATTACAGCAACATTGACATCTGCAGTGCAGCAAATTAGGAAAGACAAGGAAGGACAAAATTGTGGCATGCAAACTCAGGGAATAATTAAAACATTTAAACACATCAGAGGAGAAAAGTGCACTGAGGACTGAAGCCAGGAAGGACTTCTTTACACAAAGAGTTGCAGGACTGTGGAAGAAACTAGCAAGACATAAGCTAAAGCAGACGCCTGGACCACCTTTAAGAAGGATCTGGATGAGATATGAGGGCAATTTGACTATCAACTAAAAACTATCAACAATGGACAGAATCTTCTCTCGTTTGTCAAATTTCTGTTCTAACTGACATTGGACCTCGGTGGTTCTCGTGTTAAAAATGGCAACTCAAAGGACTAACAGCCATTGTATTTTGCATAGACAAACTCTGGTAACTAAAAATACCAGAATATTTAAAATGTGTGCTGTAAAAAGTATTAACTGTGTCAAGTCTTGTCAAGATTGTGTGGGATGAAATGGCTGGTCAACATAGCTTCTTTGACATACTGATGTAAGATGGCTATGGAGAGGAAAAGCAATAGTGGGCCTTCTTCACTTCAAGGAGATCTCAACAGAACCTTGTTTAACAAATTTGTCACGGTTAATGAGACTTGTGTCTCTGGCAGATATCTTTACAAAATTAAATGAAACTAATTGGTCACTACAAGGAAAGAATCTGGTCATTTTTAGCTCAAAGCATTAAAAAAAATAATTCTTTAATAAGAAACTGGAATTGTGGATATCTGCAGTTGAACCAAATCACTTGGACTGCTTCTCTATGTTATAAGAATCTTTGTTAGAACTAAATGTGAAAATCTACAAAAAGGTCTCTAGCAGTGCAGTGTGACCAGCAGTCATCTCTCTTGCAATATTATTCCAAACCCACTGCTGATCATTTTTGAATTCCCAATCCATTTATAACTGCAGCAAACCTGGTTCAGCTTCACTGCAAATGATTACGAAAGTCTAACTGATTTAATTAGTGACACTGACTTGAACCAGAAGTACAAGGAACCTCCAATAACTAATGCCACCCTGCAAGCACAGTTCCCTGGTGTGTCAAAACAAGAAATCCAAGCTTGACCTCCTTCTACTACGGCTTATAGACGTTGCGGCTTTGTGCTCCCTGAACAGGTGCTCTTTTCTGCTATTATTATTCTTAATATTGACTTTCATCGTTTTACACATGGAAACGAGCATCCACTACAGTCTTCAAAATCTTCTACAGATCAGCTCTAATAGCACAGAAAATTATTATAACACGGAAGCAATACCACAGGAGATTCTCAGATCACCAGGACACCTCAGCCTATAGAGCTGCCAGAGCCAACCTCAAGAAGGGCATCAAGTCTGCTAAACTAATGTACAAACAACGGATTGAGGAGGACTTTGACAGTAACTCAAACTCACAGCGGATGTGGCAAGGCATCCGATTAATCACGGATTACAAAAAGAAAAATGATGTACAATACACAATGGCCACTAACAATGCCAGCCTAGCAGAGGAACTTAACAGTTTCTTTGCACGGGTTGACAAGGACAATAACCAGCCTCCGGTCAGCTCGACTCACATTCATTGGTCGTACACATACATGATGTGCGGTGGGCACTCGAAAACATCAATACGAAGAAGGCAGCAGGTCCTGATAATGTGCAAGGACGTGTGCTCCAGGCCTGTGCTGACCAATTAGTGGAGGTATTTACACACATAGTCAACCTCTTTCTCTCCTCGGGTGTAGTCTCCTTGTGCCTGAAATCCACATCCATTGTACCTGTTCCCAAAAAAACAAGGATAACCTGTCTTAATGACTATCGACCAGTTGCTCTCACCCATCATCACAAAGTGCTTTGAACAACTGGTAATCACCCACATCAAAGCCTCCATCCCAGCTGATCTAGACCAACACCAGTTTGCCTATCGGTCAAACAGATCAACTGAGGATGCCATCTGTGTGGCTCTACATGCTGTCCTCTCGCACCTGGAAAAGCCCAACACCTATGCTAAGATGCTGTTCATTGAATACAGATCTGCATTTAATACCATCATACCTAACTAGCTGATTCAAAAACTCTATGCACTAGGACTTGCTCCGTCCATATGCAACTGCTTAACACTAGAATTACCAGAGCCTACGAAAAAACTCGTATATCCGGCCCACCTTAAATCGCTTCTTAAAACCTTTCTCACCTCTCCGCCAGCGTCTTTTGTCATCTAAATGTACTGATAAAGACAAGCTGCCAGCAGCCGGCTATTCCATCCCCCCAACGACTTAGAACGTAAACAGGCTTTTCCCAGCTAATGCCTTGATTGATTATCTGGGAGTGAAGTGGAGTTTTAGAGTAGAAATAATAAGATTGTTATTTGGAACACACGCATTTCATATGTGTTGCATTTCTACAGTAATCTGTGTAAACACATTGTTAAAACAGAAACGGTTTACAATATTCTAATAGCAAATGACAAAATGTAGGCATAAACTATATAATGTATGAAGCCTGAAGTCCAAATATCAAAGAAACACTTTCACAAAAGGTACAAAAAATAGCCACCGCCAAAAAAACCCGCCTTAGTGTGAGACATTGATATGAATTAACTATCACTGCTTCCGTGGTGTAACAGTATCAGTCACTGACTGGGAATCAGAAGCTCATGAGTTCGATCCTGTACAACTCCCATTTGAGAAGTGTTCTTATTTTCACTATTTTAGAATAAAAAGACACATTTGATTTCAGTCTGTAACAGCCGGTGTAATTTATGATATTTGTAAAGGTTAGCTTTATTTTTTTTTAAATTCACTTTTCATTGTCTCAGTCGCGTTCAGGATCCATCCCTACCGCCCCCCACCTAACACTGCTGTTTTTACATAAAGACGCGCTATAGTTCTGCAGTGTATCACGATACATACGACCGCGTGTTTTTTTCCCCCAGTATTGCCAGTCCCCACGTGTTGCTGTATGCTGTTTCTTTTGTACTCCAGGACATGCAGAGGAAAGCATAGTAAAGAGCAGTAACTCTCCCCATCCCCATCTCCTCCCGTCAGGCAGACGCTTTAGGTCAATCCCTGTATGCACAAACCGACTAAAACAACAACAACAACAATATTTATTTATATAGCACCTTTTCATACAGAAAAGTAGCTCCAAGTACTTTACATAATGAAGAAAAGAAAATAAAAGAAAGTAAGAAATTAAAATAAGACAACATTAGTTAACATAGAATAAGAGTAAGGTCCGATGGCCAGGGAGGACAGAAAAAAAAAAAAAAAAAACCCCAGATGGCTGGAGAAAAAAATAAAATCTGCAGGGGTTCCAGGCCACGAGACCACCCAGTCCCCTCTGGGCATTCTACCTAACATAAATGAAATAGTCCTCTTTGTATTTAGGGTTCTCACAGAAGGACTTGATGATGATGGTCATGCAGACTTCTGGCTTTTAATCCATCAATGTAGGGATATCATGGTGCTTTGATCAAGTGGTGGTGGCGCGAAACCGGAAAAAGAAACAGAAGAGAGAGTAGGGGTTAGTACGGATTTTAGAGCTACCATGAATAGTTATTATAATGAATTGAATATACAGAGTATCAGGAATAAATTACAGTGAAGTCATGAGAAGGCCATGTTACAGTAATGTGTTTTCAGCAGTGTTTTAATGTGCTCCACTGTATTAGCCTGGCGAATTCCTATTGGCAGGCTATTCCAGATTTTAGGCTCATAACAGCAGAAGGCCGCCCGCCTCACCACTTCTTTTAAGTTTTGCTCTTGGAATTCTAAGGAGACACTCATTTGAGGATCTAAGGTTACGATTTGGAATATAAGATGGGGCGAGATTATTTAAGGCTTTATAAACCATAAGCAGAATTTTAAAGTCAATCCTGAATGACACAGGTAACCAGTGTAGTGACATCAAAACTGGAGAGATGTGCTCGGATTTTCTTTTCCTAGTTAGGATTCTAGCAGCTGCATTCTGCACTAGTTGCAAACGATTTATGTCTTTTTTGAGAGGAGTGCGTTACAGTAATCTAGTCGACTGAAAACAAACGCGTGAACTAATTTTTCAGCATCTTTCAATGATATAAGAGGTCTAACTTTTGCTATGTTTCTTAAGTGAAAAAATGCTGTCCTAGTGATCTGATTAATATGTGATTTAAAATTCAGATTACAGTCAACAGTTACCCCTAAGCTTTTTACCTCCATCTTGACTTTTAATCCTAATGCATCCAGTTTATTTCTAATATCCTCATTGTATCCATTATTGCCAATCACTAAAATTTTAGTTTTCTCTTCATTTAGCTTTAGAAAATTTCTATTCATCCATTCAGAAATACAAGTCAGACATTGTGTTAGTGAATCAAGAGAATCAGGGTCATCAGGTGCTATTGATAGGTACAGCTATGTGTCATCAGCATAGCTGTAGTAGCTCACGTTGTGTCCTGAGATAATCTGACCTAACGGAAGCATGTAGACTGAGAAGAGCAGCGGACCCAGGATAGAACACCATATAGGATATCATGTGTCTTTGAGTTGTAATTACCACAAATAACAAAGAATTTTCTCCCTGCCAGGTAGGATTCAAACACAATTTAAGACACTGCCAGAGAGGCCCACCCATTGACTAAGGCGATTTCTAAGAATATTGTGATCAATGGTGTCAAATGCGGCACTCAGATCTAAGAGGATGAGAACAAATAAATGGCCTCTGTCTGCATTTACTTTAAGTCATTGACTACTTTAACGAGTGCAGTTTTTGTGCTGTGATTTGTTCTAAAACCTGACTGACATTTATCAAGAATAGCAGGTTTATTGAGGTGGCCATTTAACTGTATAATGACTGCCTTCTCTAGAATTTTACTTAAGAAAGACAGGTTAGAGATGGGTCTATAATTTTCAAGAGCAGAGGGGTCAGGATTATTTTTCTTGAGTAGGGGCTTAACTACAGCAGTCTCAAGATAGTCTGGGAAGACCCCCATATCTAATGACGAATTTACTATATGAAGAATATTATCACTTAGCACGCCTGAAGCTTCTTTGAAAAAACTTGTTGGTATTGGGTCAAGGACACAGGTGGAGGGTTTCAGTTGAGAAATTATTTTATGTAAATCTATCCTGGTGAAAGAATTTCATATGTTTGAAACGGAGTACTGGGGTTTAGGAGGATCCTTAGTGTTGGGGAGATATACTATGTTATTTCTAATATCATTAATTTTTTGATTGAAAAATACAGCAATAGCCTCACAGGTTTTACTGGAAGTACTTTGGAGGCATTCCTTTGAGTTACTTGGGCTTAACAGACGATCAATCGTCGAGAATAAGACTCTGGGATTACTAGCATTGTTATTTATAATCTTAGAGAAATAGCAGCGCCTCTCAAGACGGACTGTGTTATTGTATTCTGTTATTTTAACTTTTAATATATCATAGTGAGCTTTTTCCCATCTGCCATAAACTTTCTGAACTCTGAATCTCCTCAGTCTGAGATCATTTTTAATTGAACATGTGCAATAAACTATATTGGTAATGTGCAATATACTAATGTAACACAATATAGAATATGGAATGTACTGTTCATTAACAATTTATGCTGCTGTAGTTTGAGTAATAATAATTTGCTCTGGTTATTTGATCACTTAACACTGTATACGACATATGTGGAATTATTTGACTTTTCTTTAAATGCACCTTGGGGCTGTCACAAAAAGTAATTTCATTGTGTTACACAATGCCAATAAAGTGCTTGAACTTGAACTTATTTGTGTGAGGCTTCATTTTTAACAGTGTTATAGAAATGGATCTGAAGCTACACCAGATATGAGGATTCAACTTTCCAACATGTTCTGGAGCTTAAAAGAGTCTGTGATTCTAAGACCCAGAAACACCAAACTCATTTCAAATTGTTTTTTCTTGTAATTTGTTGTTTTTGTATTTTAGTTATTGCAAAGTTAGGTACAACTATAAGTTTCCTCTTTTTTAAATTATTTGTATATGCTTATTATTGTTTTGCTTTTACTAATTTTACCTTATAATCTCTACATTTTGTGAAGTTTAAAGCAGAGCCGTTTCTTGCTATATGCGGTCTATGCAGATGCATAGGGCCCCTGAAGCCCAAGCTCAAAGTTCAGTCTCAGTATATTTGTTGAGTATTAACACTACCTGTCTGTTTGTAGCCAGCTGAGCCCCATCATGTGTTTAATGAAGTACATGCTTAAAAATGAAATGTAGGATATAAACAAAACTAAGCTGCAATGACAGAGAAGCTTTGGCTTGTGTCTGTGGGGTAATCAACTCAAAATCACTGTTTATCACACAATGAGTGACGTCTACCGACAGGTATGATGAGATGACTCAGTGACAGCCGTACATCACGTCGGGAGGAAAGTAACAGTAGACACAGCTACATTGTTATTTAAGATGGCATCAAGAAGGGCTTATCCCTCTAGTGCTGAAAAACGTCAGTCCATCCATCCATCCATCCTCTTCCACTTATCCGAGATCGGGTCGCGGGGGCAGCAGCTTGAGCAGAGATGCCCAGACTTCCCTCTCCCCGGCCACTTCTTCTAGCTCTTCCGGGAGAATCCCATGGCGTTCCCAGGCCAGCCGAGAGACATAGTCCCTCCAGCGTGTCCTGGGTCATCCCCGGGGCCTCTTCCCGGTTAGATGTGCCCGGAACACCTCACCAGGGAGGTCGTCCAGGAGGCATCCTGATCAGATGCCCAAGCCATCTCATCTGACTCCTCTCGATGCGGAGGAGCAGCGGCTCTACTCTGAGCCCCTCCCGGATGACTGAGCTTCTCACCCTATCTTTAACCCCTTAACCGCTCTCTGCCGGATATATCCGGCATCGTTGTTTTATTGCTAACACCATACTGCCGGAATTATCCGGCACATTTGCCTATGGTTATATGAATGCCTGGCGCTTAGTATAACTGACGGTTTGGCGTGGGTATTATTACTACATTGTATTTCGACAACTCTGTGGTTGTTTTGGCCGGTTATGTGACGTGATTCGGAAGTGACAGCTGTGAATATGGCGAAACGTAAACTGACTTCAAGTGAGGCTTTGCAGGCGATTTTGGACAATAATTCTGATCATGATTGTAGCAGTTCTGAAGAAGATTTTAGTGACAATGATGAGCAGCAATGTGCGCTGCATGATACTGTGAATGACGACGCATCGGATGATGGCGATGAGTGGGTGTATCCCCAGCATCTCAACTAGACTGCTGCCCGTGGTGAACTACATTTTCTGCATCCGTTTGAGGCAACGTGTGGCTTTACTGTTGATGTAAACAATTACACTGCTGAGCAGTTTTATGAGCTGTTTGTGTCACCTGATTTGATCAGACATTTTGTTCATCAGACAAATCTGTATGCAGCACAGTTTATTGAGAAAAATCCCAATTTACCTCCACATTCCCGTGTTCGTGCTTGGGTAGACACTGATGAAAGCGAAATGAAAAAATTCATTGGGATTTTGATGCTGATGTGAATAATCAGAAAACCAGATATTGAGATGTACTGGTCAACAGATCCTATGTATGCAACACCTATTTTTGCAGCTATCATGAAACGTAACCGATTCTCTTTGCTGCTGAAATTCTTTCATTTGAATGACAACAGAAATGAGCCAGATAAGAAAGATCCAAACCGCAACCGCTTGTTCAAGCTACGTCCTTTGATTGACCATTTATTTGAAACATTTCAGTTGCCCTACATGCCAGGACCGTCAGTTACAGTTGATGAAAGTTTATAGTTGTGGAAGGGCCGCTATCAGTTTCAACAGTATCTACCATTGAAAAGGACACTGTTTGGTATCAAGATGTTTTGCTTAGCTGAGAATTCAGGTTACATTTATAGATTTCGTGTATAAACTGGCAAAGAGGATCCTATGAGTAGTATTTCAGCAGTGTTGCCAGATGAATGTAAGGACTTTGGACTTTCAGAGAAAATTGTTGTGTACCTTGCCCTACCACTATTGGACAATGGGTACACCATTTGGATGGATAACTGGTACTCCAGTTGTATGTGTTTGCCCATTTCTAGAACTTGCACAACATTTAGTGGTCAATACTGCTTGAATAAATGTAAAAAAGTAAAAAAACGAAAATTGTTCAGATTTCGCCTGGCGTGGGGAATATTTAGGGAGTTGGCGGTTAAAGGGTTAAGGGAAAGCCCAGACACCCTGCGGAGGAAACTCATTTCAGCCGCTTGTATTCGTGATCTCGTTACCCATAGCTCATGACCATAGGTGAGGGTAGGAGCGTAGATTGACTGGTAAATTGACAGCTTTGCCTTGTGGCTCAGCTCCTTTTTCATCACGACAGACCGATGCAGAGCCCTCATCACTGTGGACGCCACACCAATCCGCCTGTTGATCTCACGCTCCATTCTTCCCTCACTCGTGAACAAGACCCCAAGATACTTGAACTCCTCCACTTGGGGCAGGATCTCGCCCCCAACCCTAAGAGGGCACTCCACCCTTTTTCGGCTGAGGACCATGGCCTTGGATTTGGAGGTGCTGATTCCCATCCCAGCCACTTCACGCTCAGCTGCGAACCAATCCAGAGAGAGCTGACGATCACGGCCTGATGAAGCAAACAGGACAACATCATCTGCAAAAAGCAGTGACCCAATCCTGAGTCCACCAAACCGGACCCTCTCAATGCCCTAGAAATTCTGTCTGTAAAAGTGATGAACAGAATTGGTGACAAAGGGCAGCCCTGGAAATGGGTTTGACTTACTGCCGGCAATGCGGACCAAGCTCTGGCACCGATCGTACAGGGACTGAACAGCCCTTATCAGGGGGGCCGGTACCCCATACTCTCGGAGTACCCCCCACAGGATTCCCCGAGGGACACGGTTGAATGCCTTTTCCAAGTCCACAAAACACATGTAGACTGGCTGGGCAAACTCCCATGCACCCTCCAGGACCATGCTAAGGGTGTAGATCTGGTCCACTGTTCCACGACCAGGACGAAAACCACACTGTTCCTCCTGAATCCGAGGTTCAACTATCCGACAGACCCTCCTCTCCAGGACCCCTGAATAGACTTTTCCAGGGAGGTTGAGAAGTGTGATCCCTCTGTAGTTGGAACACACCCTCTGGTCCCCCTTCTTAAAGAGGGGGACCACCAACCCGGTCTGCCAATCCAGAGACACTGTCCCTGATGTCCATGCGATGTTGCAGAGACATGTCAACCAAGACAGCCCTACAACATCCAGAGCCTTGAGGAACTCCGGGCGTATCTCATCCACCCCTGGGCCCCTGCCACCAAGGAGTTTTCTGACCACCTCGGTGACCTCAGTCCCAGAGACGGGGGAGCCCACCTCCGAGTCCCCAGGCTCTGCTTCCTCATTGGAAGGCATGTTAGTGGGATTGAGGAGGTCTTCGAAGTACTCCCCCCACCGACCCACAATGTCCCAAGTCGAGGACAGCAGCGCACCATCCCCACCATATACAGTGTTGACACTGCACTGCTTCCCCCTTCTGAGACGCCGGATGATAGACCAGAATCTCCTCGAAGCCGTCTGAAAGTCGTTCTCCATGGCCTCCCCAAACTCCTCCCACGCCCGAGTTTTTGCCTCAGCAACCACCGAAGCCGCATACCGCTTGGCCTCCCGGTACCTATCAGCTGCCTCCAGGGTCCCACAGGACAAAAGGGACCGGTAGGACTCCTTCTTCAGCTTGACGGCATCCTTCACCGCCGGTGTCCACCAACGGATTTGGGGATTGCCGCCACGACAGGCACCGACCACCTTATGGCCACAGCTCCAGTCAGCCGCCTCAACAATAGAGGCACGGAACATGGCCCATTCGGACTCAATGTCCCCCACCTCCCTCGGGATGTGGTTGAAGTTCTGCCGGAGGTGGGAGTTGAAGCTACTTCTGACATGGGACTCTGCCAGACATTTCCAGCAGACCCTCACAACACATTTGAGCCTACCAGGCCTGACCGGCATCCTCCCCTACCATCGAAGCCAACTTACCACCAGGTGGAGATCAGTTGACAGCTCCACCCCTCTCTTCACCCGAGTGTCCAAGACTTGTGGCCGCAGGTCTGACGACACGACCAGAAAGTCGATCATCGAACTGAGGCCTAGGGTGTCCTGGTGCCAAGTGCACATATGAACACCCCTATGCTTGAACATGTTGTTCGCTATGGACAATCGGTGACGAGCACAGAGCCGGAGTCGGGTGGAAGAGTACAGAGCTTGCCTGAGAGGAGTTAGAGGTGGCAGAGAGGAGGAAAAGAAGTCTAAAGGACTGTTTTGATGGTGATTAGTGCACTGTGTTACTGTGTGGAGCAATAAACACTTGTGTTTATTATATATATTTAAATATATATTTATATATTGTGAGGGATGGCTGGCCATATATTCCGGCCCACACCTCCAAGCCGTCAGATGAAGCCCTCCCAGCAGCATGGAGGTTCCCCAAATTCCAGCAGGGCCTCATGGACCATGTAGTATTTATAAACAGCCCTACTGGATACCATGGGGACCAGGAGCCACTGTAGGGAGGCTTGGGGAGTGCTATGTGCCCTATAACCCAGAAGCATTTCCTGGTCACATGGACAACAGGAACAATGTGCTTCCGGGATGAAGAAAAGGACTTTTAATCTGACCCGGAAGTGATAACGAATCATGGACTGCAGGGTTGGAACCACTTCCGGATCAGGAGTTATAAAAGGACCTTGGGAAAGCCCAGACGCTGAGCTGAGCTGGGAGGAAGGGTGGCTAAGTGTCTGGGAGAGGAGGATTGGGATTGAGAATTATATTACTATTGTTTATTGTATGTGTAGTGTGGAGTGGAGGGTGCTTAGTGCACGTTATTGTTATTATAAAATAAATAAGTCTTGGACTTTTACCTGGTGTTTGGCGTGGAACCTGAGGGTTCAAGGGAGCAATAGCGTATATATATAAATTGTGATAGATGGCCAGGAACCCAGCCCCGCTGGGATGCCTGGAGGAAGGAGGAACTGGGAGAGCGGCACTTCTTCCGGGACACCAGGAAGTGCTGACAGACCAGGGATGGCTTATGTCCGGAAAGCTTTCGGGTGCAAAGGCAGCACTTCCGCCACACTGGAGAGTGCTGCCGGAAGTCCGTCATCAGGCACCTGGAGCACATCCGGGGCTGGATAAAAGGGGCCGCCTTACACCATTCGAAGAGCTGGAGTCGGGTGGAAGAAGGACAGAGCTTGTGGGACAGGAGTGGAGGCGGCCAAAGGAACCAAGGTCTGTGAACTGTAAATAGTTATTTGTTTATAATTGCTGTATTTGAATGTGTGTGTGTTGGACACTGTGTTGTCGTGTCTGTCTGTGGCTGGGCTAGCTTTTACTATATATATTATTATATACATACACACACACACACACACTAGGGAGCTCTGCACCCTGTTTGCTTCGCTCGCCAACCCCAATTTCGCTACACGCTAGCCACTTTGTGGATCTGCCGCTCGCGTATGGGGAGGCGGATGTACAATTTAAACAGATTTTTATTTTCATGGGAATTGTTACATATGCATAATAGAACTATTTTGCATTATGTGAATGATTAACCACAGTAAAAAAGAGTAAAATGTAATAAATGATGTTTCATGTTGCGTTAGAGGTATTCATTGCGTTATACGTTTTCGTTTTGTTCGGCTTTGAAATTAACACGCAAAGACTTTCTAAAGTTACACTTTCACTGTAAAACTTCAGTAAAAACAATTTTTTGAATTAACTTTTTGTCAATATTGCTTTGAATTTTGATTCCATGTTTAGAGTTACAACATGATAATGCAATGTATAACTGCCCTGAGTTAATTTTGTTTCTTTCTCTCTAATAAATAAACTGATTTTTTCGAATGTTTGTCTCCGAGATTCGTTAATTATCATAACAAAAGCTACTGTAACAGGAACCTGTTAACATTTTAATACGAATGGCATATCAAGATCTCCTTTGGTGTCTAATGTTATCCCCTGATGATGTACTCCATTACCTTTCTTGTTGCCTCTTAGAATTTTACATGTCAGAATTGTTTGACCAATTTTGAATACAACTAATGTTGTCCTATTGCATAGCCCATCACTCAGACATAAATTACGTAATAACATTACGATTCATCCTTCATTCAACATTAATTTGGCCAGTGGAAGACCAGATGGTGTTGAGAGCTGTAGATATTCTTCGTGATATTATAAGTTGATGTTTTCATCTTCCACACCATCACCACCAACTGTTTCAGCAGGGTCTATTGATACGCATTTAACCAATTTGCTATCCTAACTGATCAACATTTTTCGCATAAATTCATTTGACTTCATCGTTTCTCTGTGCTAGGATTGCCCGTGTACTCATTTCTTCTGTTGATTACCCTTCAGAATGAAATTCTTCAATAAGATTTGGACATAATACGTCTTCTTTAATTGGGAACTTAAAGTGAGGAAAATATAAAAATTATAAGAGCTGAGAGTTCAGGAAGTGCATCTGACAAAAGCATTCACACCAATGAGAGGTTAGAAGACTGTGGGTGTGGGCCGTTAACTGGAAATGGTTGAGAGAAGGGCGAAACTTGAAAAAATCTCTTGGAAATAGTCTCGTCTCAAGATTTGTTTTAATAATAATAATAATATATATATATATATATATATATATATATATATTGTCACACACGTGCGCATGGGAGGCAGCTAAAGGGCTTGAGTAAGGGCAGTTCCGAGTCACACCAGGATGTGGCAGAGTGCACTGACTCTTTTTCTCCCTTTCCTGCAGACCATTCACGTTGAGATTCCATCTGGCCTTCTTGACGTCACTCCCGACACTGAGCCAATGGAAGGAGTCCTTGCCAGCTCCGGCTCCTGTGATGTCACGTCCGAGCTCAAACCTAATTGCTGAATACCTACATGAGCCCGACCCCTTTGACTTCACTTCCTGTCTTCCCCTTTAAAAGCCTCCACCTTTCCCCTGTTCCCTCAGTTCTGTTTTGGACTCGGTTTTGTGCACAGCGGTGCTGTATACTTTTTTGCGACTTTGCAGCCAGGATACCAATTACACGGGTGGCTGCCCCAAACCTTTCTATGACTCTATATATACACACACATATATAAGCTAATGTTGATAGTGATAAATTCAAGCCCAATTAATTTTAATATTAAGTTTAACATTAAATAATTACAGATTAGTTATCAGATTTATAAGTAATTTATAAGACGTCTTGACAGATTTTTGTAACTGAAGCTCTTAATTCATGTTTGTTTTCGTTGTGTTTCTCAGTATGTCTTTTTTCTTTTACCACTTGAAATAAACAATTCTCTATTAAACATCTTTCTTAAACCTGATTCTTAATCAGAGCAATTTTCAACTAAAGGAAATGTTTACTTGTACAGTATACTTAAAAATAAATTTAAGAACATGTACTTTGATACTTTTACTTGAGTAAATATGATTACCACATACTTTGACTTTTACCAGCTTATTTCTACAGATGAGGACTTGGATTTCTGTACTTCTGCCACCTCTGCAATGTGCAGATCTTTTAATTGTCAGCTGTGCGGTGCCTTGATGCTCACCTCTCTGTCTGTCTGTCTGCTGATCGCTGCGATCGTGATGATTCTCTCTATTTATTCATTTATTCTTGTTTTTATTACTTTAAATAGACAAAAGTAGAAGTCTGAAAGTGTCAGTTTTGAAAACAGATGCATGCTTTAAAAGGACACTAAAAACACATTTCTGTATTAATGTGACATAATTGAAAATTTGAGGAAAATGCTGCATCTGTTAAATGTATGGATACAGAGGAACCTCACTGTTTTTCTGTTTATTGTAATTTTCTGTAAGTTTAAAGTGCCTGGGTCAACTTGAGATCATTAATTTGAATTTTAGATGTATAAATCCAGACGGTTTTCTTCTTAAAGTGTAACAGATTGATGCATCGCCACAGATCATCTTACAGGGTTTGAACTCCCCACCCTCCCCCCATAGTAATTTTACCAAAAGCTACAAACAGCCCCGGTTTAAAGTAACATATTTGCATAAACTTGTCAGGGCAGGACTTCATTTTTCAACTGTCAGCTCAGCTCACATGCAGGTGCTTTCAGTTTGCACACACGCAGCTTTATTCCTCTTCATCATCTTCAACATTCTTACTTTACACTCTTAAGAATAATGGTGCCAGCGCGGTTCTTCACTGTGATGCCACAAGGGAACAATTTTTGGTTTCCAAAAGACCCATCCACATGAAGGTTCCAGAAAGAACTTTTATTTATTTAGATCCCTAACAGGCTCCAATACAGTAAATCACCACAAACAGCTGCTAACAAATCTGTGAAATACCAATGGTGCTTAATTTTAAAAGAACTCTCACCCCATACAATAACACAGGCTAAGTGCAGGCTTTCTTAATCTGTTAGTGTCCTTTTGGGTATCCTGTAATACATTAAAGATTTCTCTTTTTTTCCTGCATATTAGGAAGTTCTTCAAAGCACAAAGAACCGACGTCATATACAAAGAATCCCTCATAGAAATGGTGATTGGTCAAGCAATGGGGCTACAATGAACCACACAACCCAGGAAAGAGCAATAAAACGCCATTAAGAGCGCAGTGGCAGCTAGTGATGGGAAGTTCGGATCATTTTACCGACTCTGACCTTTGAGTCTCATTCACCAAAATGAACGAATCCTTTTTCGAGTCATTTTGTTCATTTTAGCAAAATATACTTAAAATGTTACCTGTTACCTCCCTAACACATCTACTGCTTACACAAATGTTGATCACACTACAAACAAGACAAAACTATAATGCTATAAGAAACAGAAAATATTAATTCATTGTTTACCTGGGTCTTTAGTCTATGATTCGCTCACCTCGCCTCTTATCTGACAAGTTTTCGGGTTTGAGTAGTTCGTTCATCACGTGACAACCCCATAAGCTTTACCTATGCAGTCTGAGCCGGAAAAAGAATTGATGAGTTCATTCCTCGAGTCTTTCGAGTCGTTCGTTCTTTTGTCACGTGACCACTTACCGGCTCAGTACCTCAGTCAAATACTAACGTAAAATTCCATTTGTTGTATGTTGGATCATATTTAGAAATTATCATAAAATTATCAAAAATATCTAAAACGCATTTTCTTATAAATAAAAAAGGTCTATCAATTTCTGTCACTATGATTTTGTTACTGTTTCTTGAGGATCTGTGGTGTGTTATTTTATAAATAAATAATCCTGTTACAAATAAATTATTGATTAATTTGTCCTTTCATTGTCTTTGTCTATCAGTAAACAAACACTAGGCTATATAATAAAATAATCCAAGCCTACAATTACAAAGTACTTATAGTTAATAATCGTACACTATTCTATCGCAGTGTTCATTTTTTCTCCAATTTTGAGTTTCCTGGTATAATAATTGTTTTTCCTATGCAGACTTAACATATTGATCTAATATTTGTATGAAAAGATTGGTCAAAAGGACATAATGACAAAGTAAAAGCAAATAACATTTTGAATTTGAATGAATAAGGTTAGTTTAAAATATTAAGGTTATGATAACTTAAACTTCAAGTTGTAACCCAAAATGAAATAAAAACTGGAGAGTTAAAGTCATTTACTTATAGTACTAGGGTGTTGTACCGTGTTAGCCATTATGAATGTAGAGAAAAGCCAAGCAAAATGACACCTTTTATTGGCTAACTAGAAAGACTACAATATGCAAGCTTTCAAGGCAACTCAGGCCCCTTCTTCAGGCGAGATGTAATCATTTACTTAAAAATATAATGTGCTAGGGTCACACAAAGGTTTAACCAATCGGTCAGCTGAAGGACAACTGTCACTCAAGACTGTCACCAAGGGAACGGTGACCATTCCACAGCCATCCCGCCTTGTTTTGCACTAGGTGAGGAGCAGAGAAGAGTCTAAGACAGATTTTAACACCTCAGGAGAATCAGCACTAGAAAAAGGAGTGATGTTTGGACTCATTTTGTGGCAACTTCAGCCACTGAAGCAAAATGCAACATATGCAAAAAAAGTTTTTCAACTAAAGGAGGAAGCAGCTCTAATTTGAGGAGGCACCTTAAATCCTCACATCCAACTGTGCTGTTAGCACAAGTTAGAACAGGGACTGAAGATGATAGCCCTGCAGCAAGTGGAGCTGTTTTTACCACCAGGACTTCTTCTGCTGGACCTTCGATGGCTTTGGCTGGCATGCTGACCACATCTACAGTATCCAGTACACCAGCAGAACCCATCACCATGCAAGGAGCAGTTAGGCCAAGGAGGCCACAACAGCAAACTTCAATGAGCAGTTTTGTAACAAGACCAATGGATTCTTTTAGGCTTGGATTATTTTATTATATAGCCTAGTGTTTGTTTACTGATAGACAAAGACAATGAAAGGACAAATTAATCAATAATTTATTTGTAACAGGATTATTTATTTATAAAAATAACACACCACAGATCCTCAAGAAACAGTAACAAAATCATAGTGACAGAAATTGACAGACCTTTTTTATTTATAAGAAAATGCGTTTTAGATATTTTTGATAATTTTATGATAATTTCTAAATATGATCCAACATACAACAAATGGAATTTTACGTTAGTATTTGACTGAGGTACTGAGCCGGTAAGTGGTCACGTGACAAAAGAACGAACGACTCGAAAGACTCGAGGATTGAACTCATCAATTCTCTTTCCGGCTCAGACTGCATAGGTTAAGCTTATGGGGCTGTCACGTGATGAACGAACTACTCGAAAGGAAGTTGCGCAAATGCGCATGCGCGACTGAACGAATCACTCGCACGAGACGACTCGTTCTTCCCGAGTCACATTAAAGATTCGTTCAAAATGAACGAATCGTTCAAGAATGACCCATCACTAGTGGCACCGCAGCAGCGCTACACCGACACACCAGCACCGCCTCATTGTCTCTCACGTCTTTATTTCCTTATCCAGCAGGTCCCGTGACTGACACTCGCCTGTCGTCCTTGATCGTTTTGTTCGCTTTACTTCTTTAATAAAAGCCCCTCGCGAGTTTACTCAGATCGTTGTAGTCCTGCGAGTCCACTCGTCAGCTCACTAAATTCACCATTTCAATCATTCTGTGTTATCTGAAGATCACGAAAGTAGCAAGTGCGGCTTACCTGCTGCGGCCGCGTTCACGCGCAGTCCTGTCACCGAAGTTTAAATCTCATGAATCAGCCGAAGAAGACTGAAGTTCCATAAATGACATAAAGGACGGCGGTTGATGTGTAAGTGTCCAGCTAAGCTAAAGTCGCTGCGCCTTCATGCAGGTGAGCTCCGCTGACTGACTGACTCACTCTCTCACTCACTTTCTGTTTCTATGAAATAAAAGTCGCACTTCGGTGCCGAGGGAGGCGTCCTGCACGTCTGTTGTCATTCATTCCGAAGTCGGTCTGATTTTAAGAACGTCGATCCCGTGCCTGCCGCCGAATACAACCGGGTCTCCTCTGGGCTAACTTCTCTTCGGCTGCAGGGCTGGGTGGTACGGAATCGGCGTTACTAAAACCAGACCGACTTCTGAATGACTCGTGCCAAGCATGCAGGACGCCCGGCACAGTCCCCCCCTCTCCGCACGGCGACTTTTATTTCCTGCTAAACAGAAGGGTGTAGTTAGCGGAGCTCACCTGCATGAGGGCGCAGCGGCTTCAACCGGAGATTTACAAATCAATCCCCGTCACTTATAGAACTCCACTCATCGTCAGCTTACTCGTGAAACATGAAACTACAGCGAGAGGCCTTCGCGTGAACGCGGCCGCTGCAGGTAAGTCGCTGTTGTTAACTTCAGAAAATCTTCATAGTCTTCAGAAAATAAACACAATGACGGAAATCATGCATTTAGTGAACTAACGAATCGACACGCAGGATTACAAAGATCTGAGCAAACACGCAAGTGGCTTATTAAAGATGTAAAGCGAATGAAACAATTAGAGACGACAGACGAGTGTCAGTTACGCGACCTGCTGGATAAGGCCGGGTTTATACTTCACTTGACGCGACGCACGCTGCAGCGGACACTCCTGCTACTCAAGCGTTGTACTGTTTATACCTGCGCGCGTACTTTACGTAAATCTGTAGGAATCCACCAGGTGGCAGTACGAGATATTATCACGGTGAGAACAGGTTTGGCTTCGCTGTGTCGTGAATTGCCTAGAACTCCCATTAAATTCCCATTACCGCAGTATCTCTGAAAAGGATGTGTAATGATTAAATCTATCAGTCCAGAGATGCGCCCATTCCAACAAGCAAGCATCAGGTGCGAGAAAGAAACAAAATCCCTGGGCACTCGCCTGGGAAACCTGCAAACTCCAGGCAGGGAACACCAGCGACTTCACTCTCTACGAGACAGCAGCGCTACCATTCCGCCACCGTGCCACCACAACATGTGTAATTATTATCAGTATTCATTATTTAAATGCAGTTAACGATTTCTCTGTATCATGTAACATCCATCCATCCATTATCCAACCCGCTATATCCTAACTACAGGGTCACGGGGGTCTGCTGGAGCCAATCCCAGCCAACACAGGGCGCTAGGCAGGAAACAAACCCTGGGCAGGGCGCCAGCCCACCGCAGGACACACACACACACACACACACACACACACACACACACACAATTTAGAATCTCCAATGCACCCAACCTGCATGTCTTTGGACTGTGGGAGGAAACCAGAGTACCCAGAGGAAACCCACTCAGACACGGGGAGAACATGCAAACTCTGTGCAGGGAGGACCCGGGAAGCGAACCCGGGTCTCCTAACTGTGAGGCAGGAGTGCTACCACTGCGCCACCGTGCCGCCCAACATGTAACATACATAACTTTAATGCATTTCATCATGAAAGTGATATCAAGTATAAATCTGAGGATTCTAAGTGTGCAGAGAGCTGGAATATCATAAATGTCACGTGTTCTGTGTGGCGATTGCTGCTGTCAGGTCAGGAGGAAGCTTCAGAAGCAGGTAGCGATTAACAACGGTTTGAGTCGGTTTGAGGATGATGTTGATGTTTACGACGGTCTGCTTTAATGATAAAGTAAACTATGAGGTTAAAGTGGACATTAAGATTAAAGCCGAAATATCCACTTTAATCACAAAATACACCTTTTAACCATGCCCTTAATTTTCTTCTCCATGGCCCAAATATGCTGTCATACATTTTGCTGCTGTTGTGAAGGTGCAAAAAAAAAAAAAGATCTGCACAGAAGATGGTATGTGAGACTTTTAAAATGTATTGCGTCATTACTTTGGGGAGTATGTGACGCTTGAATATAAAAGCACCACAAATGCATTTGTATGTCAGCATTTTGCTTCACCACATTGAACCCTTCATCAAACATCGAAGCGCGCACACCGACCCCGGAGGATCCTCAAAGTGACTTTCTGTCACATGTAGATAGTAAACAGAGCCTCTGACCTCACGTTCCAACTTTGATCACACTGAGCCCACCGACTTTTTGCTGGGACTGCAACTCGTGCACATGTCATGTTCATTTCAGAGGATGCGTCAAATGAACGCTGGGAACGCGTGGCAGCCATGATGGGAGCGCGTATGTGTTCTGAGCCCTAAGAAAATAAAGGCGTGCGAGTGTGTGAGGCTATCTGTCGGCGTAATGCTGCACTCTTAATGGAGTTTTATAGTTCATTCCTGATCCAGTTGTTAATCGCTATGTGTGTTCTCTTACGCCCCCAGGAGCATGCAGGCAGTCATCGCCACACAGAAATCATTACATTCTTGATATTTCAGCTCTCCAAACATTTTAGAATACTAAGATGTATACTTGATATCATTTTCATGATGAAATGCATTAAAGCATGTATTAAACATGTGGGGGCACGGTAGCGATGAGCTGACACTCTCCCTTCAAGGATTGTTCCTACATTCTGCAAGATGCTTGCTGTGCTGACGGCGACCCCAGGTGGAATAATTTATTGCAGCAGTACTGTGTCTATCAAACGTACCAACACCCAGTTCCTGTCCTTCTGTTTTCTTTCTCCACACAACCTGCACCTGCATGATAAGCGTCTGTAATAAATGAAAAATCAGGTGCAATGCTCAGAACACCGGTTCTTCAAAACTTTTAAGGACCATTGAAAAATTTTTGTTATACATTTTTTATTATTCCATTCATCCATCTATCTATCTAGGGTTGCACCAGTCCCAGCAATCATAGAGTGCAAGGCAGGACCAATCCCTGGACGGGACGCCAGTTCATGACTACTGCTTTGCCACCGTATCCCCACTTGTTTAATTATTAACAGTATACATTATTTAAATGGAGTTAACAATTTATTTGTGCAAGTCCTCTTCAGTTGGATGATGAGCCCCATCTTAGTGAGGATGTGTGGCTTCACCTGGAAAATATTAGGGAAAGAGGTCTTATTTTAGGAGTGTGTTATAGACCACCCAATTCAGACAGTAATTTCTAGGCACATCTTTTAGTAATATCAAAAAGGCAAGTTTACAGGGAGATATTATAGTCATGGGGGACTTTAATTATCCAAATATTAACTGGGATAACCTTACAGATGGTGGAGCACAAGAGCAGGAGTTTTTAGAAGTAATCAGTGACTGTTTGTTAACACAGTATGTTAAAGAGCCAACACGGGGTGAAGCCTGTCTGGATTTAGTATTTAGTAATAATCAGATAGAACTGAGGGTGTAGAGGTGATTGGACCATGAGGGTCACGTGACCATAATGTAATACAATTCTCAGTATTTTGTAAGAGTGCAGATGCAAAGACTGAAACTGTTAAGTTGAACTTTAGTAGGGCTAATTTTGAGCAGATGCGACAAACTTTAAGTAGGATACACTGGGATGAGCTTTCAAGTGTGGAGACAATCGAGGAGCAGTGGGACAGGTTTAAAAATGTAATGCAGGACAGATACAGACCTAAATTTGGAATTAATAGGAAATAAAGAAAAATTCCACGATGGATTAATAAAGATTTAAAAAAGAAGTTGCAAAGGAAAAAGTGAATCATAGAGTGTATGACAACATGAGGGCAACCATTAAGAAGGATATCAGGGAGGCTATTTACTCTCGAGTTCTTAAGGAGGCCAGCGAGTACAGATATAAACCCTTGACGCATATTTTTAGGATGTCACTGCGCACTGGAGAGATTCGGAAGGACTGGAAAATGGCAAATATCATCCCATTATATAAAAAGGGTGACAGAGCAGATCCAAGCAACTATAGGCCAGTAAGCTTAACATACATCACAGGAAAATTATTGGAAGGAATTATTAAGGATAAGATTGAGAAACACCTGGCAAGGAAGGGAGTTATTAAGAAGAGTCAGCATGGGGTCAGAAGAGGGAGGTCATGTTTTACCAAATGCTGGAATTCTATGAGGAGGCAACAAAAGGCTATGATCAAAGTGGAGCAGGTGAGATTATTTATCTGGACTTTCAGAAAGCATTTGATGAGGTGCCACATGAGAGGGTGGGCATCAAACTAAAAGAAGTGGGAGTTCAGGGTGATGTTTTTAGATGGGTGCAGAATTGTCTCAGACACAGGAAGCAGAGGGTGATGGTGTGAGGAACCTCATCAGAACTGGCCGATGTTAAGAGTGGTGACCAGCAGGGGGCAGTGCTAGGGCCGCTGTTATTTTTAATATATATAAATGATTTATATTGGAATATAAGTAACAAGCTGGTTAAGTTTGCAGATGATACCAAGATATGTGGATTAGCAGATAATTTGGAAGAAGGCTAACAGAATGTCAGGTTATATAGCGCCTTGATGTGTGGAGCACAAGTCACAGGAGGTTCTGCTCAAGCTTTATAACACACTGGTGAGGCCTCATCTGGAGTCCTGTGTGCAGTTTTGGTCTCCAGGCTACAAAAAGGACATAGCAGCGCTAGAAAAGTTCCAGAGAAGAGCGACTAGGCTGATTCAGGGCTACAGGAGTTGAACTATGAGGAAAGATTAGAAGAGCTGAGCCTTTACAGTTTAAACAAAAGAAGATTAAGAGGAGACCTGAGTGAAGTGTTTAAAATGATGAAGGGAATTAGTCCAGTGGATCGAGACTGTTATTTTAAAATGAGTTCATCAAGAACACGATGACACAGCTGGAAATTTGTTAAGGGTAAATTTCGCACAAACATTAGGAAGTTTTTCTTTACTCAAAAAACAATAGACACTTGGAATAAGAGACCAAGTAGTGTGGTAGACAGCAAGACGTTAGGGACTTTCAAAACTCAACTTGATGTATTTTTGGAAGAAAAAGTGGATAGGACTGGCGAGCTTTGATGGGCTGAATGGCCTGTTCTCGTCTGGAGTGTTCTAATGTTCTAATGTTCTTAGTGGTGATCTTCAGAACATACAACAAGAGGTATGACCAGAGATCTTTACAAGTCAGAAATTCATAAATGAACAAATTTGTCAAATATCAGTCAACCTTATTGTTTTAGCACCAAATACCACTGGGAGTTTATTTTATGAAATGAAAAATATTAATAGGAGATGTATTTTTGTAAAAACATAACCATAATAAAAAGACAAAGTTAATTCAAATAAAAGTTCTTTTCCCATATGGAATCTTGCATAACCTAACAAAGCTGCACTGTCCTTTAAGGTAATGATATTAATACATTTTCACAAAACAGTATTTTGATCAAACCAAAATCTTTCCTCCCAAGCTTTGCCATGCACTTTGAGAGTCACCCTTAATTACTTTTAGATATAACATTTAAAGTGCTTTGTTTCAGGTGTTTTATTCTTGTATTTTTACTTTGTTCTTATTTCTTTTATAATTCACTGTACACTGTACACTCTCCCCTCCAGTATTAACATTAACTCTTCATGCAGGTGAGGGGACGCTGGAGCACATATGTTGTTGCCGCTCCTCCCTGTTAACAACACATTCTCACAGGTGGCGCAGTGGTAGTGCTGCTGCTTTGCAGTAAGGAGACTGTGAAAGATTGTGGGTTTGCTTCCTGGTTCCTCCCTGTGTGGATAGCGCTTTGAGTACTGAGAAAATCGCTACATAAATGTAATGAATTATTATTATTATTATAACTGCTGAGCTTTCCTATGTGTGTAATATGGTGAGTGTCCACTAGAGGGCACTGATGCACTTCAGTCCAACTCCTCAGTCCTTCTGTTAATGTCTCCATTTGTCTGACTGTTTGATTGTTTTTCATTCTCTGCTTTCATGTTATGGAGGACTATTTCGGTCAAAATTAAATAAATAAATAAATGCGCAAATAAATTAAAGTTCTGTGAAATGTGAGCATAAATAAATAAATGTATCATGAAATGAAGCCTTAATAAATAAATTTGCCATGAAATGAGAGCATAAATAAATAAATGTGTCACGAAATATGTTTTTTGTTGCTTATTTATTTATTTCATTTTGTCCGTAACATTCCTCCAAACCATCATGAAATACGACTTGAAATAAAACTGTCACTTTCACTCGTCAAAGTTGAGAGGGTGGGCTCTAACACACCCTCTAGTTATTGATTGGTTAATCGACTTCTGTAGATTGGCTATGCCTAATTCAACATGGCTGTGTGTGAGATGGAAGTAAACGAGATAGCACAAGAATTAATTAGAAAAATGCTTACTACTGCCGATGAAATGGATTCTGCCGAAGATATCACATATTTCAGAGAGAGAATTGTTGCAGAGAAATGGAAGAATGCAAGAAGACTGACGTTCCAGTTTGAATTAAATATCACACATTTTACTTAACCATGTAATTTCACATTTATGATCTTTTCACACTGCTGACATTATTCTGCAAAACCAAAATTATTTCTCTCCTTCCATACTTTACATTATGTTAACTGGGCTACTTATTTGTGGTCTAATAATATTACATACCTGTGAAGGAGATCCTCTTTTCTCCAAGTCCAGAGGCAGCAAGGCTCGCTTTGACTTGGTGTTTTGGTAGAAGTCTGGTCACTTAGACAACAAAAATTATGTGTGTACATTATGTGATGTACTATGCTTGGAGAAGGCATCCTTCTAGTAGACCTAAATTGCCTCCTTGGGTTGTTTGAGCCCCCATACGGGGCAAATAGCCGTGCTACCTCTGCTGTTAATTAAAAGAAGCAACACATTTAATTTTTGACATGCAGCAATATAGTTTTTAACAAGATAAAATTGAATGTGTTCAATAAATGTGCTCATCACTGTATTTCTTTCACTGTAACACTGAAAGCCCAGTTAAATGTAGAGGAGAATCATCCTTTCTGGAATGTGGGCACCATGTTTTGAGGATTGTTTAGGAAAGCTAGAAGTAGCAACATACTACAAATAACTACAGAAGGGTAAAACTGAATCAGGATACCAGGAAACACTGTATCAAAAATATGCTCACTAAACTGCAAGGAACCACAGGTCTTAGAGAAAGAGAGAGACAGAGTATAAATAAATGTTTAAAACCTACTTTAAACAGTAATTATGGGGGGTGGTGAAAAACAAAGAAACGTGTTGTTTAATTACGAAAAGGGGGGAAAAAACAGGTAAAACAACAACAAAAAAAAAACCAGAAACCAATTGTATGAAGAATACAAACTGAAATGAAAATGAATCAAATTTTTATATATAAAAAGTGGTAGAAAAAGCAGAAAAAGGCAAAGGTAGTAGACTAACAATTACATAGAATAAAAAATTAAAAATACAATTACATGAAAAATATAAACAATGTGATATAAGAAAATAGAACATATTGGTAAACAGAAAAATAATTAAGAAAAAAGTAAAAAATGAAATACAGTCACATATTGAGAAATCAAGGAAAAATACATGCATAACAACATAGGAAATTAGTAACGGAAAGCTATTTAATAGCATGAAAAATTAACTCAAAATTGTTTCCACAGTCTTTCTGCTGTGGGTTACTGAATGTACTAAAACAAACACTTGCAACAATATATGTGTATAACATACCGTTAAGTGAGAAGAAAAACAACTGTTCATATTAAAGTTTATTATCCTAAAAATGCACATAAACCTGTTTTGTTTCCTCCACATCCTTTGCATCAAATTAATTTCTGCATTCTCAGTCTACCAAAATCACTTGACAGTAGGTGAAAACTGCATTTTAAGATAACCACTGTTCAATTATACTCATTGTAACAAAGTGAATATAAAGAGGCGAGTATGTTTATAAAATGATGGCTCCAACTCAACTATTGTGCGACATTCACAAAATATTTCTGTTAGATTTAATAGCTCTTCAGTATTCAGCAACTGATATTTCGTTTGTGATGTGGCTACCGTCAGGTCTTTCTGTTTACTTGTAGGCAGGTTTGTATTTTGCAGACAAATAACTATTGCAAATTTACAGCGCTATTAGCACAGCCACCTAAAATACAGTAGTATATCTTGAACAGGAGTAGAGTGAGTACTCGACAAAGTGGGGGTAGGTCTTCGGCTATCAAGTGGGGCACTTACAGCTGAAACCTCATGTGCTGATTCCTGAGGGGATGAAGAGGTTAGAGCTTCCTGAATTAAAACTGCCGCTTCACGTAGCAACTCTGGGCAACTTTTTGTAGCAGTCATATTCGCCATGGACACTCACAAGCACAACTTTAAGCATGCGCTTTGGTACCTTGAGAATCATATGGCTCATAGTTCGATTACTCTAGGCTGAAGGTAACACTCAACAAATCAATAACTAGAGGGTGTGTTAGAGCCCACCCTCTCAACTTTGACGAGTGAAAGTGACAGTTTTATTTCAAGTCGTATTTCATGATGGTTTGGAGGAATGTTACGGACAAAATGAAATAAATAAATAAGCAACAAAAAACATATTTCGTGACACATTTATTTATTTATGCTCACATTTCACAGAACTTTAATTTATTTGCGCATTTATTTATTTATTTAATTTTGTCAGAAATATTCCTCCATACCATGTATGGTTGCTCATGATTTCATTAAATGCTTTCCTGCTTTCATGATTTGAATTTCCCTTTTCTATAAATTGCTGTGTAAAGTTTAGAGTGGCCACAAGAGGCAGTAGTTTGGCAACTAGCCAGTCAGAGACTCCTTCTGTCCATCCATTCTCTTTCTTTTCCACTTTTCTAGTTCAAGGCAGAGCACAACCCTGGATAGGGCGCCAGTCCACTGCAAGACCCACGCACACTTGCACCCATGTGAATTTCCCATTGGGATTAATAAAGTATCTATCTATCTATCTATCTATCTATCTATCTATCTATCTATCTATCTATCTATCTATCTATCTATCTATCTATCTATCTATCTATCTATCTATCTATCTATCTATCTATCTATCTATCTATCTATGCCAGGCTTATAGTTTGTGTGGAGTGTGTTACCAGATTTGCGTAGCAATGAAGCCACTACGCTTTTAAAATGAGGGATGGATAAAATCAGGCCAACACCTAAGCCCTACCGAATTTCACCCTGCCACCCGAATATTAACAACACCCAGGACAAAACCCCTTAAGATTAAATATATCAAACACACAAGTATATAAAATGATCCTTATTTGCTAGAATAACTATTTACAAATACAAAAAATACTAAACACCCCCCACAAACAAACCCCCACATGACGATGATTACAGTCCTTGAAAAAAAAAAGTCCTTATTGTAAATGATGGGGGTGATTCTGAAAATGGAAACTAGGTATAAATGATGGAAAGAAGTGCGGAACGCTCCAATTCATTAAACTGCTTCCTGGAAATGGATAATGAAATTCTGTCCTACCACCGGAGTCCAGAAGAATAGTCTTCAGAGGCGCACCTCTTATCCAAGAGCATTGAAGGACTGGATTGGGAGGAACAGAGCCCACCGCCGTCCTTACATCTGGTGGCCGAGCCTGCACCATCCTTCTGCGCTATGAATGTCCAGTAACTGAAAATGTTTAGGAGCTGCTGCGGATGATGTTGATTAGAAAATGGTCCACTCAAAAAGTCCTGCCACATCCTTCTCTTCCAGTTTTATTGGTACAGTGCATACAAATCACAAACTACAAATCCCACAACCCAATTGGCGTCCCAAAGTTCCCTTGTGTCTCCAGAACGTTCATTCCTGCCCCCAGCCACAACAGCTACATTTTTGTTTTATTCCTACTAGACGATACATGCACAGAATTCTCATATTCTACATGGATTTGCAGTCTTTACTGACCTCTACGTCTGGCATATTTATGATCTGTAGAATGTCCAGGGGGATGCTGGGTAGTCATTTGGCCTTTGAACTCCTGCAGGTTTCTTTTACTTCAACATCTTCTGGCTAAAGTTCTTATTTTTCTGTCCTCCCTGGCCTTCTGACTATAACATCAGACTTATTTGTGAAGTCATTAGAGACTTAAAAATTAATCTGTAATTACGGACTCTGCTTTATAGTTTATTTGCTAACTGCTTATTAATTTCTTCTTATTCACTATGTTTGTATTTCATTTGTAATCTGGTGTTGATTTTGACAGAAAAGAGAGAACTAAACTGAGCGACGTTTTAATCAAGTTCGTTTGAGGGCGACCAAGCTGTACATGAGACGTGTTGAGCCGAGCCTGATGGTTACTTGTGCCCTGATCTGCCTGTTCTAGCCAGCGTAGGACAGTAACAGGGAATGGACTGGACATTTGAGGAAAAGGGCAAACTGTAAGTTAAAACGCTGACAACTTCAAGCTGACAAATGAGTACAGGGTGTTCAGTGAAAGTGCAACATCACAGAGGAAACAGGCCGAGGCATTCAAGTGATGACTGATTAGTATTAAGGTGTGCCAAGAAAACATTTTCCACTCCACCAGCACCACCAGTCTGGACTGTTGACGCAAGACAGCTTGAGGGCATGGATTCCTGCTGTTGACCCTACCATCTGTGTGCCTTAGCAAAATCGAGATTCATCAGGCCAGGCAATGTTTTCCAGTCTTCAACTGCCTGATTTTGGTGAACCTGTGGTGCCCATTGAAGCCTCAGCTTTCTGTTCTTGGCTGACAGGAGTGGAACCTGATGTGGTCTTCAGCTGTTGTAGCCCATCTGCTTAAAGTTCAATGTGCTGTGCATTCTAAGATGGTTTTCTGCTTACCACAGTTGTACAGAGAAGGTTATCTGAGTTACTGTAACCATTCTGTCAGCCTGAACCAGTCTGGCCATAACCTTCTGACCTCTCTCAACCACAAAAGTTTCTGTCCACAAAACTGCTGCTCGCTGGACTTTTATTGTTTTATGCACCATGCTGAGTAAACTCTAGAGTGTGTGAAAAATAACAGGCGGTCAGAAGTTACAGAAAAACTCAAATCAGCCCATCTGGTACCAACGATCATGCCAAGGTCCAAATCACTGAGATCACATTTCTTCCCCATTCTGGTGTTTCATGCGAACATGAACTGAAGCTCCTGGCCTGTACACGTAGGATTCGATGCAGTGTGCTGCTGTAACATGAATGACTGATAAGATAATTGTATGGAAAAGAAGATGTAGAGGTGGTCTTAGAAATTTGCTCCTTGAGTGTGTGTTTCTGTTGTATTGATATCTTTTGTTTAAGTCAGGTTAATAATATTGTTCTTAAACTTTTGTCTACTTTATCATTTTTTATTTTTAGGTGTGCCCACACATAATGTGCAAAGTACTTATAGCCAAGTCTGTTTGTCTGTCTGTCTGTTTGTCCACATGTAACAACTCAGCCCCTGGGAACCAATTTTATTGAAATGTGTCACATTTATTCTTCAAGGAAATTTGTTGATGCAGTTCAATTTTCGTTGAGTTATCTCTAACAGATCGCTCTCTAAAATGTCAAAATCTCTCTTTTAAAGGCATTAGCAAGTTTTCAAACTCATCCAGCTGAAAATGGAGAAACGTTTGGTGCAACTTCAGCTATGGATTAGTTCACTGTGTCAGTGTTACCTTGACAGCGGTTACACCGACTTGTACATTTGGTATATTTTCCTCTTTTTCACCTCCGATAGACGCTGCTGACAGCAAACAGGTGGTCCTCAACACAAGTTAATGAAAACCCTGCAGACCGCGTGTGCGGCTAGGAAGTCAGTGTCACTGCCACCTGCTTGACCATGCAGGACCACAACACTCTCGTCAGCGAGTCCAGTGATTTGTGTATCTTCCTCCTCATGATGCTTCCATTAATAAGAGGTAAGTTAAATGATCTTACTGACTATAAAAGTATAAAATGCAAGCATGAAACACAAAGGCTTATCCACATATGAATGGAGAACCCTGTGGCATGTAAGCCTCTGTGCAGAGCAAATAAACATTTAGTCAGCACTACTTACTTGACAATTAACCAACCTCACAGCTCCATTATCTCCTCATTATAATGATTCAGTGTTTCACTGTCACTAGAATTTACTGGGGTGACTAGACATCCAGGTGGCAAGGACAGTCACAGTTTTCAGACAGTCTTTGAGAGTCCACTTGATTGGCATCCACCATTTTGGAAAAACTCAGGGCCTGCCTTGTGGAAATCTGAAAGGGTCAGGGGTGACACATTTGTACATTCCTTTATACATTCATTTGATTAATTATTTAAGTCACACATTGCTTGTTTTTGTTTAACATCTTGGAAAGAATTCAGCTACTTGCTTTGTATGAATGTGTGTAATAGAAATAATAGAGCGTTGTTCTAATAAGGCAGCAGCAATAAATTAGCGATTTCAAGCCTAAAACAAACATCTCACTTGCTGAAGGAGTCTCTGCAGCATTGTCAGCTTATCTCTGATTCACATCTTTGTAAACAAGTCCCATCTGTGTCACCATGATCCTAAATAACAGCTGTTTTCATTCTCTTCATAATTTCTGAAGTATGAATTTTCTTCAAATCTATCTTTATTGATTCATGTGATTCACAAGTTAAATAAAGCCCACCATAATCCTTTGTTACCAGGATTATTGTACCCAGCATCCACTTTGTGTGTGTTCTGCTCCTTCTCCTTTACCCTTCAATTGGTCCTGAAGTCAAACTCTGCCTTTCCTGGGTATTTTATGATGCTAAAAGACCCTCCATTATGATTTATTTTACTTTATGCTCATTTAATGATTTATTGGGCTGGTATCTAGCAGGGAGGTGGTGTCTACAGGATTTAGAGCCCTAAGTTTTAATCAACTCTGTCAGCTGTTAATGAAAATAGATTTGGACAGCTGGAGACATGGATAACAAGGGGAACTAGTAAAGGAGATGAGGAACAAAAGAGAGGAGTGAGAAATGGAGTAGAGACCGCTGTCTTCAAGCACCTCACTTCTGCTGCTATGTTCCACTCAGCCGTTTTATTGACAGACGCCTGTCAGGCTTTCTTCACTCTCTGTACTAGAACCAATGCAGTTTAACAATAATGAAGATACATGCAGTACTGCTGCACTCCACTCTGAACCTCCCTCTAAGTTCAATTGTTCCAGGCCTGTGTAAGAAAACCAGCAGCAAACCAAGTTGGCCTAATAAGGTGAAGCATTTGAGAAATTGGCCCATGAGCTCAAGGGACTGTGAGGCTACAAGATGGCCATCGTTAGAATGCCACAGACCCTCGGTATCATGTGCACATCTGGCTGACATGGCATGTTTATTAATTGACTTGAGAGAAGACGCTGATGTATTGAAGGACCTTAGGCTGCAGCCTGTTTAGCTTGTTTTGTCAGCTAAAGCATTTCCTCTGTTCGTTGTGTTATTTCCTGGAAGCAAGTCCATGAATCAATGCCTTATTACTGTCATGCATGCGTGATTAGGGGACGGTCAAAAGGCTCAACAGCACGTGGAAAACTAAGAGAGGGGGAACTGGAACGTGGCACTAATGCTTTTCTCTCCTTCCATCCACAGAAAACCATCAGAATAAAAAAGGATTCCTACCCAACATTATGCTCCAATCCACCATCGTCCTGACAATAATAAGAAGACTCCTCTTCTGGCTCCAAGAAAATACCTCACTTCTGGTCCCCTTCTGATGTCCTTAGTTCCATCCCTCTGCTACTGACGTCATCTCCAGCCACTATTACCTTCTATTACACCAGCTGCTCTTAATTATTCTTCCTGTATAACCTCCATAGAAGTCGGAGCATTTTCTTTTGTTTTCTGTCCAGTGTTTGAGTTGGCTTATGATCGTTTGACTTTACTGGAACCTGAAACCAGTATACAGGGAGGCTCCCCAACACTTAACCTGTGTCTCTGTGCTTTACTTATGACACTACTCTCTGTAACACGATGGTGAGAACTCTGCATGTGGACGCTGTCTTGTGTACCCAAAAGGATGGCTGAGGGCAGCATGTTTTTTTATCCTTCTTTTGTATTTAACTGTTAATAAATATAATACATTTAACATCTTTCTTCCCCTATTTATTATGATGTATAAATAATACAATGTGTTCTTTATATGTAACCATATGCAACACTTTAATTGTGTTTTATATTTTTTTATTTCTGGAGTCTGAAATTTGAAGCAAATAGCACGGAGGTACAGCAAATATTCACTTCAAAAACGCCTGAATTATTTTTTATTGATTATAAGATTGACACAAAATATCATTCAGATGTTAGCTGAATGAGTGCAGATGGACGCCATTCCAGAGCCAAGACCAGACCTCAGCTCAGAATCAGTCGAGGACTCAGCCACACCAGTCACACCACTGACTGGACACTTTACTTGACGTTCACTTGTGTCCTCATGTGCTCCCTCCAGAGAGATTCTTACCTGCATGTCGCCCACAGAATAGTAATAACGGCCTAATAAACACACACTCTGAATTCAACATTAAATCAACATTTAAAAACACCCATGCAGTGTTCAGGATTCAAAGATAAAAGTCACCGTCCTGTGTCCCGTTTGAGTGGGACACTTACGGCCAACTCTTCTACACAGCAGAGAGAAAAGAACAAGAAAGTGTCAGAATTCAAGCATTAAAGCATCAGTTAAAGAAAATCGTCTTTACTTTTACTTTGAGGAAGTTTGAAAAGGACAAAGGCAAACAAGGACTCGGTGATAATCACGTACTTTGATCAAGATGTTACAAATGTTCATCAGTACAACAAACAGCGAACTGAACCATCAGTTTCTTGTATTTCCATTGCAGTTGTTTTATGATTAAACTGGGATGGATTGTGAATTAGGCGGTATGGTGGCGCAGTGGTAGAGCTGCTGCCTTGCAGTTAGGAGACCCGGGTTCACACCCCAGGTCCTCCCTGCGTGGAGTTTGCATGTTCTCCCCGTGTCTGCGTGGGTTTCCTGCGGGTACTCCAGTTTCCTCCCACAGTCCAAAGACATGCAGGTTAGGTGCATTGGCGATTCTAAATTGGCCCTAGTGTGTGTATGTGTGCCCTGCAGTGGGCTGGCGCCCTGCCTGGGTTTGTTTCCTGCCTTGTTGGCTGGGATTGGCTCCAGTAGACCCCCGTGACCCTGTAGTTAGGATAAAGCGGGTTGGATAATGGATGGATGGATTGTGAATTACCAAAGACATAATGTAACTCTCTCATCGTGTGTGGTACTTTTACATGAAAGACAAGCCTTACAGGTGGTCTTTTGTTATTGGTGGACCTAAACAATACCTTAACCTATTAACCTCGTGTCACATGTTCACCCCACAGTACTTACCTCTGGGGATCTCATCAGTGATTGGCTGTGCACTTCTGGCACTTCCACTTCCAGTCACTCACCTGCCATTACTTCAGTTTATCCCGACTTTCCATCGTTGAGAGGACTGCGGACTGAATCACCAACATGCCACTGCAGGACTTAGGGAAGAAAGAGACCCCTAAACACCTCAGCCGCTGTTAATGTCAGTGACAGTAAAACAGATCATAGATTAAACAAAAAATACACGCAGAGCGGCGCTAATAAAAATAACTTAATTCCTGTTCCATATATCAATAACGCACATAATATTCATCTCTGCCCCTCCGAAACATTGAATATGGCACTATTAAATGTTAGAGCTTTAACTAACAAGACGTTTTTTATCAACGATCTTATTAGTGATAAAAAAATAGATTTTATTGCACTAAGTGAAACGTGGCTTAGCTCAGATGGCGCAGCTGTTTTAATCGAATCTGCGCCTCCGGATTACAGTTTTACTCGTGCTGATCGCCAAGGAAAGAGAGGTGGAGGACTAGCAAACATTTACTCAAGCAGGTTAAAATGTAAAGATGTCAGTTTTGGTAAATTCAAGTCTTTTGAGTATCTCACCATTATTATTCATGGAGATTCTCACGTTCTAGTATTATCCATGTATAGACCTCCAAAATTCAACGCGTCTTTCTTTGAGGAATTCTCTGACTTGATGTCAATCTTAATTACGAACTATGACACACTCTTAATAGTCGGCGACTTTAATTTTCATATAGATAATCAATGTGACCAGAAAGTAAAAGAATTTATGAACCTCCTGGACTCTTTTGATTTGAGACAGCTCGTTAATCAGCCTACACATAAAGCAGGTCATACGTTAGACTTAGTAATTACTAAAGGACTAAAAGTTGATATAAAGCAGGTCATTGATATTGGTCTATCAGACCATTTTCTTCTACTCTTTAATATAGAAATAATGATAGAAAACACTCAAGAGAAGCATATTGTTAACAAACGCTTCTTTGACTCATCAGCAGCTTTAAAACTTTCAAACATTCTAACCAATCAGTCCGTTTATAGTGCCAACTATAATAGCGAGGAGAATGTAAATAGTAAGGTGGAAAGATTTAATACTAAAGTGAGGGCTGCTGTTGACTTAGTTGCACCTGAAAAGACAGTTAAAAAATCTTCTAGCATTGTTATACCATGGAAGACCCAAAGAGTGTCTGATTTAAAGAGAACATGCCGTAGAGCTGAGCGTAAATGGAGGAAAACTAAACTAACTATTGACTATGAAATATTAAAAGTTAAAATAACAGAATACAATAACACAGTCCATCTTGAGAGGCGCTGCTATTTCTCTAAGCTTATAAATAACAATGCTAGTAATCTTAGAGTCTTATTTTCGACAATTGATCGTCTGTTAAACCAGGTAACTCAAAGGAATGTCTCCTAAGTACTTCCAGTTAAACCTGTGAGGCTATCGCTGTATTTTTCAATCAAAAAATTAATGATATTAGAAATAACATAGTATATCTCCCCAACACTAAGGATCCTCCTAAACCCCAGTACCCCATAATAAACAAATTAAAGTCTTTCACTAGGATAGATTTACCTGATTTACATAAAATAATTTCTCAAATGAAACCCTCCACCTGTGCCCTTGACCCAATACCAACTAATTTTTTCAAAGAAGTATCGGGCGTGCTTAGTGATAATGTTCTTGACATAGTAAATTCGTCATTAGATACGGGGGTCTTCCCAGACTGTCTTAAGACTGCGGTAGTTAAACCCCTACTTAAGAAAAATAATCTCGATCCCTCTGCTCTTGAAAATTATAGACCCATCTCTAACCTGCCTTTCTTAAGTAAAATTCTAGAGAAGGCAGTCATTATGCAGTTAAATGAGCACCTCAATAAACATGCTATTCTTGATAAATTTCAGTCAGGTTTTAGAACAAATCACAGCACAGAAACTGCACTCGTTAAAGTAGTAAATGACTTGCAGGTAAATGCAGACAGAGGCCATTTATCTGTTCTCATCCTCTTAGATCTGAGTGCCGCATTTGACACCATTGATCATAATATTCTTAAGAATCGCCTTAGTCAATGGGTGGGCCTCTCTGGCAGTGTCTTAAATTGGTTTGAATCCTACCTGGCAGGGAGAAAATTCTTTGTTAGTTGTGGTAATTATAACTCAAAGACACATGATATTCTATATGGTGTTCCACAAGGCTCTATCCTGGGTCCACTGCTCTTCTCAATCTACATGCTTCCATTAGGTCAGATTATCTCAGGGCATAACGTGAGCTACCACAGCTATGCTGATGACACACAGCTGTATTTATCAATAGCACCTGATGACCCCAAATCTCTTGATTCTCTAACACAATGTCTAACTTGTATCTCAGAATGGATGAATAGTAACTTTCTCAAATTAAATAAAGAAAAAACCAAAATCTTAGTGATTGGCAATAATGGATACAATGAGGCTATTAGAAATAAACTGGATGCATTAGGATTAAAAGTCAAATCGGAGGTAAAAAGCTTAGGGGTAACCGTTGATTGTAATCTGAATTTTAAATTGCATATTAATCAGATCACTAGGACAGCATTTTTTCACTTAAGAAACATAGCAAAAGTTAGACCTCTTATATCATCGAAAGATGCTGAGAAATTAGTTCATGCGTTTGTTTTCAGTCGGCTAGATTACTGTAACGCACTCCTCTCAGGACTACCCAAAAAAGACATCAATCGTTTGCAATTAGTGCAGAATACAGCTGCTAGAATCCTTACCAGGAAAAGAAAATCCGAACACATTTCTCCAGTTTTGATGTCACTACACTGGTTACCTGTGTCATTCAGAATTGACTTTAAAATTCTGCTTATGGTTTATAAAGCTTTAAATAATCTCGCCCCGGCTTATATATCGGAATGTCTGACACCTTATATTCCAAATCGTAACCTCAGATCCTAAACTGAGTGTCTCCTTAGAATTCCAAGAGCAAAACTTAAAAGAAGTGGTGAGGCGGCCTTCTGCTGTTATGCACCTAAAATCTGGAATAGCCTGCCAGTAGGAATTCGCCAGGCTAATACAGTGGAGCACTTTAAAAAACTACTGAAAACACATTACTGTAACATGGCCTTCTCATAACTTCACTGTAATTTAATCCTGATACTCTGTATATCTAATTCATTATAATAACTATTCATTCAAAATCTGTACTAACCCCTACTCTCTCTTCTGTTTCCTTTTCCGGTGTCCTGTTGGTGGTGGCGTGCGCCACCACCATCTACCCAAAGCACCATGATGTTCCAACAATGATGGATGGATTAAAAGCCAGAAGTCTGTATGACCATCAGCATCAAGTGACTCCATGAAAAACCCGAACTACAAAGAGGACTATTTCATTTATGTTAGGTAGAATGCCCAAAGGGGACTGGGCGGTCTCGTGGCCTGGAACCCCTACAGATTTTATTTTTTTCTCCAGCCTTCTGGAGTTTTTTTTTGTTTTTTCTGTCCACCCTGGCCATCGGACCTTACTCCTTTCTATGTGAATTAATGTTGTCTTATTTTAATTTCTTATTTTGTCTTTTATTTTTCTTCTCTTCATTATGTAAAGCACTTTGAGCTACTTTTTGTATGAAAATGTGCTATATAAATAAATGTTGTTGTTGTTGTTGTTGAACACAAGGATCTTTCACTAAGGCACTAACAAACTTTATTGATTTTAACTTTTATGAATATTGTGCAGAGATACCAGCCAAATGAAATGCCAGGCGTTAGAAAATGAAAATACACAAACTGAACAATTCAAATCAATGTTCATACAGCAAGCTTCATGGTCAGGTGGTCTGCCTCGAGCAGTTACAGAGTCTTTTACGCCAGCTGGGATTCTCATGAAAGTTGTGAAGCTCTTTTAAATGACAGGGTACCCCCATTATGTTGGGGTCTTTTCATGACAACATGATGTCCTCAGCCTTCTCTTCTTATATCCAGGTGTGATGCTTGTGAATGTAGAGACGTTATTAGCAGGCGTCAAGCCCGTTGATGATGTCGAACACTGCTCCTTTCATCTCCTAAAAGCGTGATGTCTTCAGTCCATCCCAAGCACTGTCTGTCTCTGTCTCTTTTGCTGTCTCTCTCATGTCTTTAGCACACTTTGTCATCGAGTGTCCTCTCTGTCACTTTTACACTGCTCCCCAATGAAGTAGCTCTACTGGAACATCTCTGGTAACCAGCATGATACAGCAAGTCTTGTAACTTCAGCTGAAATCAGACAACTGATAACCTGTCAATGATCTGTGACTTGTAGCGTATGGCTCAGTGACGACACTCTGATCATTGTCACACATTTCTACAGAATGACGTGTCCCAATCGCTTATTGCAGATCTCCTTAAGAGCACACACTGGTTATTTTATCTGAGCATAAAGCTTGTACAATCTATAGTCATGACTCTATATAAGTATTTGCTTTTACATTTGCATGTGTCCCATCAGCCCTCTGACTATTTTCATATTTCTTATAAATCCTAAAACTGTTAATTATCATGTGATTTACAGCTGATTAACATCCCGCCTAAGACAGCTGCCAAGACCGCCATGTTCATCTGCGATTAAATACGTTATTACTGTAAAGTTAGCCTTTACTTATGAGCACCACATTCCACTTTACATATCTTATTTCCTTAAAACCTGCATGTTATCTAAGTTACCCTTTATTTCTATATTAACACAATTTAAATATTTAACAAACTGTAACAAAGCAGTCTTTGTCACCCCAATACAGCAGTCTTCAGTCGTCAGATCTCATAGCGAGGGTCCTTCCTAAAGATCTCACGGTTTGATATATTATTATTGTAGAGTCTGAAATGAGAAAGGGAGACATAAGGAGCGAGTTAAAGGTCTGAATTCAGGACAGACATCTGAAAATAAATCAAACTGCTAACATCAACAGGACCATTCACACCAGCACCCTCTGTCATCATGAAGCGATTGAAACCATTATTTTATTAGAATACCTTTTGTTTAAAATTAATTAAACACTGTGATTTTCAAGGGCAGCACAGTGGTGCAGTGGGTAGCGCTGCTGCCTTGTGGTAAGAAGACATGGGTTCTCTTCCCAGGTCCTCCCTGCATGGAGTTTGCATGTTCTCCCCGTGTCTGTGTGGGTTTCCTCCCACAGTCCACAGACATGCAGGTTAGGTGTATTGGTAATCCTAAATTGTCCCTAGTG
The DNA here is from genome assembly GCF_900747795.2 of Erpetoichthys calabaricus. Classification (NCBI taxonomy): domain Eukaryota; kingdom Metazoa; phylum Chordata; class Cladistia; order Polypteriformes; family Polypteridae; genus Erpetoichthys; species Erpetoichthys calabaricus. Next base: position 4,006,009 of record NC_041395.2, on the reverse strand, counting down.
TGTGCTTTGTGTGTGTGTGTGTGTGTTTGTGTGCCCTGCGGTGGGCTGGCACCCTGCCTGGGGTTTGTTTCCTGCCTTGCGCCCTGTGCTGGCTGGGATTGGCTCCAGCAGAACCCCATGACCCTGTAGTTAGGATATAGCGGGTTGGACAATGACTGACTGACGGTGATTTTCAAGTTATAGTTAGCAATTAGTGAAGGAGAGCAGCAGCATTCATCTGTAAAAATAGATGAAAAAGTGAAGGTGATGTCCATTTTGAAAGAAAAAATCAAAAGAGGTGTAGAGACGCAATACCAGGCTGTCTGCCTGACTCCACCATGAAGCCTTTGTCTCCAGCCCAGATGGCTTTTCCCGATTGGTCACATCATTTTCCTTTTGCCCCCATAATGCATTTTGTCCTAAACTCAGTCCAATGAAATGAGTTTTCAGCTGATTCAAGTAACTCCAGGCCAGCCATCTTAACACGCATCACAGGTAAATTAATGGCAGGAATTGTTAAGGTAAAGCCTGAGCGGTTAGAAGAGGGGTGGCACAGGTTCATATGGTAAAGGCTGTGTGTTACTAATAGGTTAGAAACACAAGCAGATGATCAGAGACGGGCAGGTGACATTATTTATCTGGGTTTTCAGAAGGCTTTTCATAACAGAGGCTTGTGGTCAAGCAAAGAGAAATGGAAGCTTAACACACAGTATGGGTGGTTGAAAAATTGGCTTAAACCAGAAGAATAAAAGGGTCATGGAGAGGGGGACCCTGTCAGAATTATCTGATGGTGGACGTCAGGGGTCAGTGCTGGCGCTGCTGCTCTGTCAATATACATAAACGATTTGATAAACTGGTCAGGTCTGACGATGATACCAGAGCAGCTGGAATGGCAGACTGGTGGGTGATAAAACTGAATGTACTGTAAGTAAATGTGAAGTATTATATATTGATATTATACAGTATGGAGGAAATGAAAATAAACATGAAAGTACATCTTAAGAGAAGGACCTGAAAGTCACAGTAGACTAATCACTATCTATACCTAAATGACATACATAGGAGCCTAATATAGGCATAGGTTATATAGCGCCTTGGTGTGTAAAGTATAAGTCAAAGGAGGTTATGCTTAAAGTTTATAACACGCTGGTGAGGCTTCTTATTACATAAATGACAAAGCAGCACTGGAAAAAATCCAGAGAAGAAGAACAAAGCTAATTGATGCCCATGGAGGGAGAGCAACACAGGAGGAAAGACTGAAGGAACTGAACCAAACATGACTGAAGCATTTAAAATGACAAAGGAAATGAATACGGGGGGTCCCAGCTGTCACTTCAACAAGAACACAGGGACACAGTTGGAAACTTCTTAAAGGGAGATTCTGAAAAAAAAATGGTTGAAGGTCTTTCTTCACACAGAGACATGACACAAGTGACCAAGTGGTGTGGTACAAAACAGGACATGAGAGATCTTCAATACCTGACGTGGTGTTATTTAGAAAAATAAAATGTACATTGGGTTCACAAGCTTGTTGGGCTGAATGGCCTGTTCTTGACAAACTCCTTCTAATGGGTCAGGACCATTTGTCCCCAAGGTCTCACATTAAGATGTACTTGGGGACTGGGTTAACTGATTTGAAAGCTGGAGCCTTTCAAATTTTTAGTTACTTCATTAAAGAGCCTGTTATCACACAGTTGTTTGAATATGTTTGTAACAGTGAGCCATATTGAAAATAACAGAGATAATAAAATATTTTTACATGTGTGAGAAGACGCCATTAAATACTTCCTTTATAACAGCACCTGATAAATTCATGGAGTTATAAACGTAACCCAGATGGGCTTGTGGTGGCCCAAGAACTTAAAGAGACAGCAGATTCCAATTCAAGTGATGTCAAAATGGTATCCATTGATATGTGTTAAAGATGGGAGTCTGTGACTTGCTGTATTTTCTTTAAATAAGAAAAGGGACTCCAAAGAGCTGAAAGCCCAGATGACCAATCAGCAAGCAATAAATCCAATCCCCTCTTTCTTGGCCTTAGTAATAAGACCACCACAGTCAGTTAAACAAACTCACACAGTATGAGCAATAAAGTGAAATTACCAAAGGAAAAATATAAAAAGAAAATGATCAATACTGGCATCAAACTACTATCAATATTATTCTATGAAAGAAGAAAAGCATCTGAAATAAGTTGAGTCTCTAGCTATTAATATTAGTCAAATCCAGCAATTTATTAAAACTATCAAAATAACTAAGTACTTGTAAATGAACTGATGTATTGTATAACAGGAACACCATTTCTTACTTTTCAGGAAGAGTTCCTCCCCTGGCTAGGGTTCAGATTCCTTATTTATGACTTTTATTGTTTATTTTTGATTCTTTTGGTTATGCTAAGATTGTTGTTCACATTTATTATTTGTATATTTATGTATTTCTTCATCAGTATTGTTGATCATTTAGTTTCTTTCTATGTATCTTCTATTATGTGTTTTGTGGGTGATTGCTGTCCATCAGCATCACAGGACCTCCTTCAACCCTTTAAAGGCCGAGATAACAAGCAGTCCTTTGCGGTTCATTGAATACACCTGGTGGTTTTTGTGAATTATTGTGATCTTTTTCTCCTTTTCTGTATTTTTGACCTATAGTCCTTTTCTGACTTTTCTCTCTGGATTTCTGTTTTTGGGATTTTGTTTGCTTTGGGATTGTCTTTCAGGCAACTCCTACTGTGCCTTTTGTGCTCCTTGGAGCTTTTGTGAAGAAGAGCATTTTTGGATTACATTTTTTATTTATAAAGAATTTCTTTCAGCCATTTACATTTACAAGCCCAAGGTTAACAAATCCTTCCACTTGTTGGGGCTTTTGCACGACTTCATTCATTTTATTAAATGGCATTGAGAGAATTTCTATTGTTTTTCTTTAATTACCAGATAACTGATAATTTTTGTGTGTTTCTGTACAAGCGGCTTGCACCTCCATGTAATGGGGATGTACAGTAAGTGCCTGTCAGATGAGTAAAATAGGAAAATCTACACGTAATCACTGTCAAGGTAGAACTGAAACAGTAAACTAATTCACAGTTGAAGTCGCACAGAATGTTCCTCTATTTTAAGATAAATAAGTTTGCATATTCACTGCTGCTCTACAAAGAGAGATTTTGGAATTTCAAAACTTTTTACAGTGCAGTCTGTTTGAGATGTCTCAATGAAAATGGAAGCTTCTCAGCAAATTACCTTGGACAGTAAGTGTGTCACTTTTCAACAATATTGGACCACTGGGGGCTGAGTTGTTTCATGCAGACAGACAGACAGACAGACAGACAGACAGACAGACAGACAGACAGACAGACAGACATGGCTATCACAATAGGTGCTCTCATATTTTATGTAAAGCACCTTAAAGGGTCAGGCATTTAATTTATGGTGTAATACTAAATTTTCATTTAAAAACACAAAGTAACAACCAGATTATTAACAAGACAGAGTGTTTTTTTTAGATTGCAGACTCTTTATTCTCTCTTTTGCTAGAAACATCAGACACTGCTTAATGTGTGTGGCCTTCTTTTTTAACATGACCACCATGAAGTCACAAGTCACAATACATGTACATCATGTGCCTAGCAACCGAGTAGCATCATAGCAACTAAAAGTGCCCTAATGGCAGCTTCCATTAAGTCAAAAATAGAAAATGATGGTGTGCATCAGGAAACACACGCAATGCAGCGTCCACATGATCATGCTCAGGATAAATAGGATTAAAAATGGATGGACGAATGGATGAACTAATGTTTAAAGAAGGGCACCAGGGAGATTGGTGGGAGTTTGTGACTCAGGAAATAGATCTCTGTGAGGATCAAAAAGCTCCTGATCACCCAGGCAAAGGCTCAATTAGTATGGCTTAAGACGTGAACAAGAGGCTCAGAGAACAAGGAGTGGGAAAGGGAATGGACCTTGTAGAAGGTGATGACATTTGAAACCCACTGAAGATGGTAAGGTAGAACAAGGTAACAGACACAAGTGTGGACTTGCATCTCAGCTTCCCTAAACGTGGCCATCATGCCGGGAGTAGACACACACCTGCACACCAGTGACACATACAGTGACTGATCATCGATGTCCATGACCTCTCTGTGTGTACCTGGGGTCTCTTATGTGCATTAATACGACAGGACAGCTGAGCAGACAATACTCAGGCACCAGAGATAACAGCGCAATGAGCATTCAGATTTGGATAATTACACTTACAGCTTCACACTTGGAATTCTGGTGGCAGACCTTTTGGTTAATTAGAGGGGCTGCTTGTTAAAAAATGTAATTTTTTAGTAGATAGATAGATAGATAGATAGATAGATAGATAGATAGATAGATAGATAGATAGATAGATAGATAGATAGATAGATAGATAGATAGATAGATAGATAGATAGATAGATAGATAGATAGATAGATAGAAGTACTTTATTTATCCTAAGCACAAAAGATTTGCTATTCAGCTGCAGTTGTTTCCCATTTTTAACCCTGAATGTCTACTACAGGATGCTATTCACTGTGTGGCCATTAATCTTTTAGTCCAATCTGTCAGATTTGTGAAATCCTGAAGGTGATTGGCCCAAGCAATTTTGCCCTGTCCTGGAATTTATATCCACTCCACAGTAATTGCATAAGCCTGGAGGACTTGTAGCATCTCCTGCTCTCTCGAGTTAATCGTTATGAGAGACTTTTTGAACAAATTCTCATCTACAGCAGGATTCATTGTATCATATTTATTCCGTTCCAAGTATATTGATGAAACTTAATGATTATGCATTCATAAGAAGTGGGTATTATGCCCATATAATATGGCTTCATTGTCTGTGTATATATATATCTTGTATATCGCAATTGTTAAGTAACTTTAGTGTCTGTTATTTCATATTCATGGATTATATTGTTCAGATATTTGTAGTTTTAAACTGTGATGGACAGCCGGGTCCCATGCCCGGCAGGGATGCCCCTGCTACATCTGTTCTGGGGGAGCCACCATGAGCAGCTCAATACCTCCCCTGGGATGCTTGGTGGCAGCCTCCCTGGCAGATGGTGATTCCCCAACCTGTCGTAGGGCTCCATGGGAGACGGAGTCTTCCACAGCCTGGTTGGGGGCTCGGGTGGCCGCTAGGGGGAGCTGCATGGAGTCAACAGCCCGGCTGGTCGAATCTTCAGCTCCACCCGGAAGTGCAATTAGGACCAGGTGGTCAAGCACCTGGAACACTTCCGGGTGGGTTATAAAAACAGCCAGCCACCCCCACTCGAGTGCCGGAGTCGGAAGGAGGAGGACGAAGCCTGAGGAGGAGTGGCGGTAAATAAGAAAGGATTGTGGGTGTGATTGTTGAGTGCTAAATGGATTGTATATTGCCTGTGGTTCACGGGGAAGACGTGCACCCACGGGTGAAGAAAAATAAAACTTGTGTTTAGTTTATACGTGCCTCTGTGTCCATCGGTGTCGGGTCAGGTGCCTATATAGCGCCTCTGTTACAAAACGTAGTTATTTGTAACCAGTAATGCTTCTGTTTAAATATTGCAGTTCATGAATAGCACCTCTAATAACATTGTCTAAACTGTGTTAATAGTTTCAAACGTGTGTAATGTGCATAACATTTTAAGTACGAATAGCATTTTATTCATTATTATCAGTTACAGTTGTGAAGGATACCAGGGAATCACCGAGCCTCAAACACGAACACACAAAGAGTCCTGAGTTCAAATAATGGAAGGTTTTATTATAACTACCTCCAAAAGTAAGAAAAGCACACATACAAACACAGGTCTTCCTCTCCAAAATTCTTTCCTCCTCCTCCTCCTTGCTCCACTACCTCCCAGCTCTGACTCGCTTGGATAAGGGAGTGCGGTCCCTTTTATTACACACCCGGGAGTACTTCAGGTGCCAGGGCGATTGCCCAATGGAAGCACTTCCAGGTCGCACAGAAGTCCAGCTGGCTTCCCACTGGGCATGGATATCTGGGGCTGCTGCCATCTAGTGTGCTGGGGAAGAAAATCGCCCCCAGCGACATCTTTCCTCTCAGTGGGCTGTTCGCCCATCTCTTCTGGTCCTTTCTTCTGAGCCGGATCCCTTTCTTCTCCCCAGACGGGATGCCCAACTGCCTGTTAGGAGCCTCCCATCTGGGTAAGCAACCATCCCCTCTTCTGGCCAGGATGCCCGTCCAGCCCCTGTGGCATCTACACAGTATAATAGTGTTCATTGCAGTTTGTTCTCTACATTATAACCATGCAATATTAGGTTCAGTCAAGTTCTTAGTTATTATTTACATTTATTACTGTTGTGTTAAATGAATATTTTTTTTCTTTTCTCTCTGTTTTGTTTAAGTAAACCACACACACATTCACACATGGACAGCACATCATTTATATAATCATCATTATCTAACCCTGGTGTAAATGACTTTTGAAGATATGAGTGGCATGGATTTGTATTTTAATAAACAATTACTTATTATTAATTATTTGGACATCTCCTCTTTCTGACTGTTCTTACCAGACAACCTGCGGTGATCGCACTTGCTGTAAACAATCAGTGAGGACACAAGTTGAGTCTAATTATTCAACACCTCCATAACTGTGTCACAGAGAGGATATGCAGTACGGTTCATATTCGGTGTTGTCTTAATTCTCTTCTCCACTATTAACTCCAGGGGTCCAGAGGGCATCCCTTACCTTATTTATTTATTTCTTTATAAATTGGATTTATTAAAAAATTCAGTTGCAAAAGGGATGTTATAATATAGGAACAGAAGACATATAAAGATACGTACATAAATACATAAATTAAAAACAATTATACACATACACATACAGAGAAACAATCAATCCCATATGTTAAACTTGTTCAACTTAAATCCCACTCAAATCCTGACCCTTACCTGAAACAGAGAGGTAATTAGTAAAAAAAATAAAGTTCAATGTGTTAGAACAATGAGAGCTGAACAGAAATGTTGGTGGGCACAGCAGTCTTGTTTTGAATGACATAAACGACTTATTGCTAAGGTTCAAGGCGGCTCTCTGCAGTTCTGTCCACACAAAGACCATTCAGTTTTGTTCAGTTTCAGGTAATGATTTATTTTTCCCTTTGATCTATGAAGGGGGCATTATGGTCTATCATGTTCGGTAAAATTATTCATGGAGCTAACAATAAAGTGTAGGAAATCACTATGAGTTTATTGCTAAACTGTTTTGTTCTGTCGGATACAATTCTATACACTGCCTTAGAAAGGTTTAGGATAGTTATAAATCTGAAACTATCTGATAAATAAGAAAATATTACACCAAAATATTTTATATTTAGAACGTGTCCAGAACATATGTCCTAGCAAGGTAACAGCTACATGACATCGTTCACAATTAAGTTTAATTCCCTGATATCTTTTATATAATTTTGATCTTGAGAGGTTTATCTAATGTACAATTTCCAGCTGAATTATGGCTTGTCTTGAACAAAATTAATAACCTAATATTCTGTAAGAGATATCATTAAGATGTCAGATTTCTCTTGCTTTGACAAAGTAAACACCTGAAAGAGTTGAAACTTATAAATGGTAGCCTAAGGTACGGCCTTGTCCCCTAAACTCTACTAGCATCTTGACTGTTTTCAAACAATCACATTGAACTTTGGTTTATTGTCCGAACATAAATAAGCTGGATGATCTGTCACATCTCATGGCGAGTCACGCAGAGTTCAGGTACTGTGGCAATTTATGTACTCAAAAGATGTGACTTAAACTTCTAATTTCAGATGCTATTTTAATGCTGGACAGGATTCACTTGATATGATCAGATGATGTGCAAAACACAAGAGGGGGACGAGCCAACAGCTGGAAGGCCATGTACACCTGCTTCAAAACTTGTTTCATTTCATTCTAATTCCTGGATGGCTTTTTAAATTATAAATTGTTAAAGCCTAAAACTTTATAAAACATAATATATGTATTTATTTAAGCAAAGGCATTGGTGACTGAGAGAGAGAGAGAGAGATGTCCAATGAATAGACAAAGGAAAAGATCTAAATGCTTTTTAAACAAGCTTTACTTTGATCTTTTCTGATCTGACAAAGCAGGTCTCCATCAAGATTATCAAGGAGTATCTTCACAATTCAGTGGAAAAGAAAACAAACACTTTTACCTTACGGACTTCAGATTGGATTTGCCACACAAAGCGTCATGAATTTTTGCTGCTCCAGAGTCTGTTATTTTGTTGTCACTCAAACTGAAAAGAAGAAAAGTTTCCGTGAAAATCAAAAAGCCACACACAGTAAAAAGCACATCAGAAGGACGCGTCACTTACTCGATCACGTGAAGTGAATCCCCTTGTCTCAGCGCCAATGTAATTATTTCAATGGCTTCATCATTTAGACTGTTTTTTGCAACACTGTAAACAAAGAAAACAAAGAAACTAAATACAATTCTAAACCATTAACAGCACTGTCCACTGGTTAATGAAGACTAAATGTGCTTTTGATGATTTCTCAAGCAGCCGCAGTTTTACACCTAAGCCGAAATACAAATAAAAGGTGATTGCCAAGATATTTAGATAAATGTAAATAAATCCAGCACTGAGGGATTGTAGGTAAGAGTAAGTCAGGAGTATCTACACAGTGACTAGTGAGAGTTAAAATCCAGTCTGGACAGAGTATATAGTGAGTACAGCATGGCTAGAATAGAATAAATAAAGTAAAATGTGAAACCTGTTTAAATAATAGAAAAGTAAACGTGCAGACAATTGTGCAGGTTCAAGTACAGCAGGGCCCTGATAGTCCTGAGGAATTAAAGGTACAGTGATCCCTCGCTATATCGCGCTTCGCCTTTCGCGGCTTCACTCCATCGCGGATTTTATATGTAAGCATATTTAAATATATATCGCGGATTTTTTGCTGGTTCGCGGATTTCTGCAGACAATGGGTCTTTTAATTTCTGGTACATGCTTCCTCAGTTGGTTTGCCCTGTTGATTTCATACAAGGGACGCTATTGGCAGATGGCTGAGAAGCTAGATTGCTTACTCTTCTCTCTCTCTTGCGCTGACTTTCTCTGATCCTGACGTATGGGGATTGAGCAGGGGGGATGTTCGCACACCTAGACGATACGGACGCTCGTCTAAAAATGCTGAAAGATTATCTTCACGTTGCTATCTTTTGTGCAGCTGCTTCCTGAAACGACATGCTGCACGGTGCTTTGCATACTTAAAAGCTCGAAGGGCACATATTGATTTTTGACTGAAAAACAAACTCTGTCTCTCTCTCTCTCTCTCTCTCTCTCTCTCTCTCTCTCTCTCTCTCTCTCTCTCTCTCTCCCTGCTCCTGACAGAGGGGGTGTGAGCTGCCGCCTTCAACAGCTTTGTGCCACGGTGCTTCGCATACTTAAAAGCCAAACAGCCCTATTGATTTGTTTGCTAGAGATTGTTTTCTCTATCTATGTGACATTCTGTGCTCCTGACGCGCACTCCTTTGAAAAGGAAGATATGTTTGCATTCTTTTAATTGTGAGACAGAACTGTCATCTCTGTCTTGTCATGGAGCACAGTTTAAACTTTTGAAAAAGAGACAAATGTTTGTTTGCAGTGTTTGAATAACGTTCCTGTCTCTCTACAACCTCCTGTGTTTCTGCGCAAATCTGTGACCCAAGCATGACATTCTAAAAATAACCACATAAACATACGGTTTGTACTTCGCGGATTTTCTTATTTCGCGGGTGGCTCTGGAACGCAACCCCCGCGATGGAGGAGGGATTACTGTATAGCTCAAACATCATAGACCTGCGGTGGGCACAGAGTCCTAGTGGGTACACGCATGGTTAAGGTGAGGTATGATGGGTGAATTTTGAGTTCATCAGAGTGACGACAGCAAGTTAGAAACTGTTCCTGATTCTGCTGCCACGTAGGCTCCTGTACCCTCTTGCAGAAGGTAACAGAGTAAACAGATCATGGCTGGTGCAAGAAGGGTCCTTGATAATGCTACGTGCCCTCTGCAAGTCACCGTTTACACTGGAAGCCCTCAATTGCATAAAATAAGGTACCAATGATGTGCTGCGCTGTTTTCACTTCCAGTCTGTGAGTGTGCAGTTATCATACCATACTGTGATACAATTAGGTAGACTGCTCTCAATTGTGCAATGGTAGAAGTTCACAAAGTATCTGATGAGACAATTGGAATTTCTTCAGCCCCTTTAGAAGTCAAAATGCTTCTGTGCCTTCTTGACCAGTTCAGAGGCATTGAGGGACTATGAAAAATCCTCAAATGAAGATTGGGGTTTGACCACAGCCTTTGGACTTCCTGCAGTCCACAATGGCTCCTTGGTCTTTCTAATATTCAAGGCCAGGTTATTGTTGAATAACAATGTTGTTAGGTGCTGGAATTCTCCTCTGTAGGCTTACTCATCACTATTACTAATGTGGCCTACTACCATGCTATGGGGACACCAGAGTTCAGGGATAGGTTGGAGAAGTGTGGTTGTCAGGTCTAACAGTCTGTAGTCTGTTGGTCAGGAAATTCAGAATCCAGTTACAGAGAGAAAGCCAAGCTTGATGAGCCTTGTTACCAGTTTTTGGAGGGGAATGACAATATTAAATGTTGAACTAATGCCAATGAACTGCACACTCACATAGGTGCCACTGTTCACCGGGTATCTGTTAAGACAATATGCAAACTGATGGGGATCCAGTATGGATCCAGTATGGTGGGTAGGACTAACTTTGAGAGGAATGAGGACCAACCTCTCAAAGTACTTCATAATAAAGGAGGTTTGTGCACCCAGGTGGTGGCCATTAAAGCCCTCTCCAGTTGTTTGCTTAGGCATCAGAACAATGGTCATCATCTTGAGGCACAATGGACCAACATCCTTGGCCATGTACAGATTGAAAATGTCAGTGAAAACACCTGTCAGCTTCTCTGCACAAGCCCAGAGCACTCATCCTTAGACACCATCAGCAGCTTTATGTGCAGTGCAGCACACACATCAGTGCTGGGGAGTGTGATGGGCTACTCATTAGAAGATGGCTCCATTTTAATGGGTATGTCCACACTGACTTCATTAAAAGAAACTATGGCAGTTGTTAAGCTCGTCAGTAAAGAAGGTATAGATGGTAAGGACGGCTGTGTTTTTGGGTTTATAGTCCATAGTAGTTTAGATGCGCTGCCTCATGCAACGATGGTCTGAGTTGTTGTGAAAGTGCTTCTAAATTCACAATTCATGGTCGTGTTTGGCTTTACTGAAGCACTTTGTTAGGTTAGGCTCTGGATGAACAGCAGGCCTCCATACAGCCAGATGTAAAATCAGGTTCACATTCCTTTACTAGTAGGTGGACCTCACTGTTCATCCCTGGTCTCTGATTAGGGCAGATGCTTATGTGTCTCAGAGTCATGATGATAACAAAACAAGAGTTAACATTGTCCAGCATAGGTGTCCAAGTCTATGTGGGAGTCCAAGGTGGCCTGAGTGACAACTGTACTCCAATCTGCTTCTTAGCAACAATCCTGCAGTATGGAGACAGCACCCTTAGGCCACAATTAACTGTACATAAATGTAAAGAATTATTAGTAGTTTTATTATTCTTAGGTTTACATATTTAATGATTAGTTAGTACTTGGGGAACAGGAACAAAGAGAGATTGTCACAATGTCCCAGGTGGAGCAGAAGAATTGTTTTGTAAGCCTCAACAATGTTGGTGAAAACATGGCCCAAAGTCCTGTCTTCTCTAGTGGGACAAGAGACATTCTGATAAAATTTTGGTAGAAGCATTTTCAAAGTTAGCATTATTAAACTCCCCCACATCAATAAAAGTGCCCGCTGGATGTGCAGACTGTTTCTTACTGAGAGCAACATGTAGTTCTTGTATTTCTCACTAAGAATTAACGTTGGGGGGAATATCAGCTGCAGTTTTAACACTGGAGGTGAACTCTCTTGGGAGATGAGGAGGCCTTCATCTGATCATGAGAAGATGATGATGGGATGGCAGAACTCAGTTTGTAGAGGGTCCCTGCACCAGGTTTGATTTAAAAGATACACATCTCCTACACCTTTAGTCTAACCAGAGTAGCCAGATTTCACTGAAGACTAAATAGACATCGACAAAAGACGATGAGGCAAAGACAACAAGCAAGGTTTTTGTGGGTGGTAATCAGGGGTTAATACAATGGATTATATTTCAGAACTTTACTCAGTGAAATATTTGTGCAGCAATACAGAGCTGTGAAATGTGATTGTGACTACAAGAGGACTGACTGTCAAATTCAGCCACCATGTGTACAGATGACAACATGACTTTATAGTCAGTAGGTGACAAAGGCTGAAACGGGAGCCTTGGATCTCAGAAGAATTAGAACATTTAAATGAACCAACTTTGATTTTACAGTTGTCACTACTCTTGTCATATCACTTCACTACTTGTCCCTTTGTATTGTGGAAGTGAAAACCGTGAACAGGAGTGGAGATGAGACACATGGAGTCCACACTGATGTGATGTTTTTACATACCTGGTCTAACTGGAGAGTTTGTTAGCCTTTAACACTTAATTACTTTTATCTACAGTATGGCGGTCCACTTACTCCAAGTCTCGTATTTTGTGAAGACATGCAGACAGCCGCTCGATGCACTCAGTAGAAAGGCTGCAGTTGCTTAAGTCCACCTCACAGTCCTCTTCAGTGTAGTTGATCACAGTGGCCAGCGATCTGCAGGTGTCCGCTGGCAGATGGGTGCCACTCAGATCAATGGTACTGCCAATGGCTCTGCCAAGCGAGATGATCCTTCTTGTGTTGTTCTCATCTGTCATTGAAATAAGCCTCAGCAGAAGCTGCTTACTCGTTCTACAATTCAAAGAAAAAAGATGTCAGTGTGAGAGTTTAACCTGACATTGTGCTCTCCAGCAGCATTGTATGACCAAATCAGACAGGGTTTGGAGTTGGAAATCTGAAGGATCAAGAAATAATTCAAATGCACTGTTACATCATACTGTGAAGCACACTGATAATAATTCTACATCTCAATGTCATCAACGGCACTTTTAAAAGCATTTCAAATGGCAATAAAGGGAAGAATTGTCCTTTCTTTACATCACATGAGAGTTTCATCTTCAGGTTTATTTGGACACATTTAGCAAGTGCAGCAGAATTCTTGTTCTGCTCCAGAAGGAAAAGCAAATGGAGGTCCAATGTCAAGGAGGTTAACTGTAATAAATGTAAGGTCTGTTACGCTGATATTAAAGTAACCTGTAACTGTAACCTGCTGCATCTACTCAAGGTTTAATTTATTGAGAATACAGCCCGTCTCTTCACGTTGTTTGTCTTTTAGGGAAAGACTTGCACTTTATATTGTGTCAGTTTAAATCACGAACAAGAGAGCAGACAAGACCCACTAGTGGTGACATCCAGGACCACATTTAATGACCCTGAAGTGACAGCATGGGTGCAAAGTCAGTGTTCATTCCGCACAGACAGGCCCAAATGGCACACAGCACTGGCAGGTGAACTCCATACTCTTACTGGACTCTCTGAAAGACTCCATGGAGTTTTGTTCCGAGTTCAGAAAACACATAGCAACTGCTTTGGCAAACTCCTTAACAATTCAAATATCTGAGCAAGGACAAAGATCTGGTCTTCTGCACCATGACCAGGATTGATAGAGTCACCATTCTAGGGAGGCTGGAGTGTCATTCCTTCTTTTTAAAAATGGGAAGCAAAACTTCCAGCATGAGGGACTTCCCGCATCTTCTAAAAACATTAAATGGACGATGAGAGTCTCTCACTCAAAACACTCTCATGACATGCAGAACTTTCAACATACCCATCAGATCTGAGCCATCTCTGTCACTTTGACACCACACAGCCCAAAAACCTCAGCCACAGCTATGGGTCCAACCCCATTTATACCCATGGCATTGCTGCCTCTGAGGACTGTATATCTTCTAAGTTTAAAAGTTCTTCAAAGTGCTATTTCTGTCTTTTAAAGATAACCCCAGTTGATTTAAAAATCTGTCAACACTTTGCTGAGAAAGGCCTAAGTATCATCCTACTAAACTTTCCTGACTGGTAAAATGGTTTGCCAGGACCTCTTGAACTACTCTCTGAAAGTCTTTCTCTGTGACCTCACTAAACTTCTCCAACACACAAGCCTTCACTTTGGGCCACCATTGTAATGGCCGCCATTTTGACCTGCTTCTACCTCTTACTGAAATCTGGAAAACCCTTTTCTAACATGACATGGGAACCTCTTCAGCATAACTGCTTCTCCTACAGTTGCCGACACATTCAAAGGTTACTAGCACAACAAGCACAAATAAAACAAACAAAAAAATACTTTTGCCTCCAATCCTGAGGTCTTGCTCATGATCCCTTCAGATTCCATGTCCCTGACCTCTCCAGATATACAGTAGAAGCCCTTTGGAGATAAGAAGACATCCACCAGTTGATCCAAGAAGACCCTCAGTATGTTTTCAGGGTTTTCAAGGTCTGTCCATGAGACAGTTCAGTGGACCGGTTGTTAGCTCGGTACTTCACTCTTTACTTTAGTGTCCATAAGTACCTCATGCCTCTCAACCTGAATGTTCCAAATTAAATGACCAAGCTGATCACTGAGTGGCATACTTGTTATCAAACTTGTGTAAGACATAATGTTCATTTTTATCAATGAATAATTAGACAGAAACTCAATAGTAATTTTCCACTGGCATTCAAATCAGACAGGCCATTTCTCGCAGTCAGGTCAGGGAGCATGCACTGGTATAGCACGTTGCTGCACCCACCACACAACGAAACAGTCAGACCCCATGTAAATGTTGAAATGTCCTAAGAGGACTATGGAGTTAATAGACCATGAGATATCAAGTGACAAATCCAATGTCTTTGAAGGAGACACGGACTCTGAAGAGTCACATGGTGCAGGTGCTCCATCGGTCATCTTTTCGGTATTTTTCAGTCTTCTACTGTATGGGAGCTTAGGCTTTTTCTTTTACATTCCACATACCAAGAATCAGATTGTATTGTGAAATGTAACATGGCTGAATGTGTCCCACTGTGCACTGAATGCAAGGGGCAGCAGCAGAGTATAGTAAGATGGAATCAGAAGATGAATTGTAATCAAAATGACTGGCCAAAGTCATAACTGGGAGAGCAGAGAGAGTTAAAAGGGCAAAGGCCAGGGTGTGAGATGAAATGAAAGATGAAGAAACATAACCTGAATATTTACATGCCAAAGATACAACACAAGGCGTAAATCAAAGTCAAAGTACAGAAAAGACTTTGTAACCAGAGAGAGCATTAAACAATAATAACAGGAGGGGTTTATTAATTTTGATTTATCCACAAATGTGGAAGGTCAGTAAACGTATGACTCTGAGTTTTATGCAGTCACAGTGTAAAGTCACATGTCGCACACTCCTGGTCATCCTGCCTAGCAATCCTGCACCACAAGCAGTAAACAATTGCAGAATCCATAATGAAAACAAAATGGGGGCAGCAACAAGACATATTTCAAGAGTAACGACTTCAAGTACATTCCAAATGGGAAAAACAACCTTACCATTATATTCCATTAAATTCCTATTTTAAGAGACCAAGGAAAGGCTGAAAAATATCAAATAAAGTCCAGATGGTGACATACTTTTGTCCATCACCTGACTGGCACTGCCCCTAACTGCCACCCTTCCTTTTGTAGGCAGCGAGCCCACATGGCTCTTTTGGCCTGATCTCAACTGGGCTACATGGGTCACTTGGCCACCAGACAGTGCTTTGTAAAGATGACCCTCGGGTCGGGCTCAAGAAGTGACTACAGGGTCCCTCCTCCAGGTGATGTCCTCTGTGACTGATTTAGAATCATCATGACAGTTGTTTGACATTTCACATTGTTCTTTAAACGGTCATTAATAGCTGATCTTATTACACACACAAGTCTCCACACAACAGAGCTCTAGGGGTCACTCAAGACCCTCAGACACACCAGGATGACGATCCTAGGAGAGTAATTAGCATATCAATGAAATGTAATGTTAAAGTTTAAAGGTGGTTAAGTGACTAATAATCTGGGTTCAACTTTCATCTATTTTTGACTTGGTCACTAATTTAAAATGTGTGCATAAAGCAAACAAAGATTTAACTGACAGAGTTTAAGATCATGTGATACCTCAGGTGAACTTTGTCAAAGATGTCAAACAGGATTTCTAGTCCGCCATCTTCTACCTTACAATCGCTGATGTTCAGTTTAATTTTATCTTTCAACAATCCCACTGATCTTGAGATGGCCTGGCAGTCAGTGAAGCTCAGCTTAAGGAGCTGTGAAGTGTCGTCACTCGAAATGTCCATCTTAGATGATGAGCAGAAGTCCACAGTCCAATGCAGTGCTTTGAAAAAGTTTTCTGCAGTTTCTGGTTGATTCATTTCTTTGAGCTTATGCAGAAATTTCAGCAAAGTATTTCCATCCAAACTAAATGTCAAAAGAAAGAAGAGAAGTTATTAACTGTCCAAGTGGAAGGACAATGACAGTGAATGACAAGCAAACTGAAACTGACCACAGCTCAGACACTCGGGCCATCACCACAAGTAACTTCTCTGCCATCTCATCCGTGAAGGACGTCCATAACAGGCTGAGTTGTACGTCAGACAAGCGTTCAGCGAGGAGCCCCAGAGCGTCGCAGTGACTCAAACTCAACTCGGTGTTATTCAGATTCACACGATGGTCTGAGAGTTGTAACCACAAGCCAGTGAGCTCCATTGAGCCGCAATCAAAGATGACCTTCAGCAGCATTTTGGAAAGCCTTCCATTCATCCTGGGAAGGGAAAAAATAAAATTACACAAAAACTTGTGATCCGTTATTATTATTTAAAAAAAATATCCACATCACTAAAGGCAACAGTGACACGTCTGGTTTAATGTCTTTTATAAAAATGGTAAATAAAAAATACAAATACTGATCATTAAAAGTAAAACTGGCCATCTGCAATGAACTGGCATCCTGTCCAGGTGTTGATCCCACCTTGTGCCCGATGATTGCTGGGACTGACTCCAGCTTCACTGTGGCACTGCCCTTGATAAGCAGGATTACATAATGGATGGATGTTTAAACTGGGCACATCATGGAGGTAACAGCAGCAGAAATTCAACCAAGTAATTGACGTGTGTCATATGGGGGCCTGCAGCTCTGAAGGTGCTGGTGTGAGCAGCAACACAACCACAGCCATGACAGGACTATGGGCGAGTGATGAGGCCTGCTAGAGGCACAGAGTCAGCCAGTTAGCAGACATTGATTTGATTTGGTTACGTTTTTCACATTTTTGTAATATAATTGATTTGTTGCATTGGATTTATATGGCAGTAAAGCATTCAAGGCTAAGATATTTTGAGATTTCAGATTCTATAAACACCCCTCCTTTAACCGCCACCTTATCGTGGTGGAGGGGTTTGCGTGTCCCAAAGATCCTAGGAGCTTTGTTGTCCGGGGCTTTATGCCCCTGGTAGGGCCACCCAAGGCAAACTGGTCCTAGGTGAGGGATGAGACAAAGAGCGGTTAAACAAACCTCCTATGAAGAAAAACAATTTTGGACAGCATTTTCCCTCGCCCGGACGCGGGTCACCGGGGCCCCACTCTGGAGCCAGGCCTGGAGGTGGGGCTCGATGGCGAGCGCCTGGTGGCCGGGCCTGCACCCATGGGGCTCGGCCGGGCACAGCCCGAAGAGGCAATGTGGGTCCCCCTTCCCATGGGCTCACCACCTATGGGAGGGGCCAAGGAGGTCGGGTGCAGTGTGAGTTGGGTGGCAGCCGAAGGCGGGGACCTTGGCGGTCCGATCCTCAGCTACAGAAGCTGGCTCTTGGGACGTGGAATGTCACCTCTCTGAAGGGGAAGGAGCCTGAGCTAGTGCGCGAAGTTGAGAGGTTACGGCTAGATATAGTCGGACTCACCTCGACGCACAGCTTGGACTCTGGAACCAATCTCCTTGAGAGGGGCTGGACTCTGTACCACTCTGGAGTTGCCCCCGGTGAGAGGCGCCGAGCAGGTGTGGGTATACTTATTGCCCCCCAACTTGGAGCCTGTACATTGGGGTTTACCCCGGTGGATGAGAGGGTAGCCTCCCTTCGCCTTCGGGTGGGGGGACGGGTCCTAACTGTTGTTTGTGCGTATGCACCGAACAGCAGTTCGGAGTACCCACCCTTTTTGGAGTCCCTGGAGGGTGTGCTAGAGGGCATACCTTCTGGGGACTCCCTCGTTCTGCTGGGAGACTTCAATGCTCACGTGGGCAATGACAGTGAGACCTGGAAGGGCGTGATTGGGAGGAATGGCCCCCCTGATCTGAACCTGAGCGGTGTTTTGTTATTGGACTTCTGTGCTCGTCACGGATTGTCCATAACGAACACCATGTTCAAGCATAGGGGTGTTCATATGTGCACTTGGCACCAGGACACCCTAGGCCTCAGTTCAATGATCGACTTTGTGGTCGTGTCGTCGGACCTGCGGCCACATGTCTTGGACACTCGGGTGAAGAGAGGGGCGGAGCTGTCAACTGATCACCACCTGGTGGTGAGTTGGCTTCGATGGTGGGGGAGGATGCCGGTCAGGCGTGGTAGGCCCAAACGTGTTGTGAGGGTCTGCTGGGAACGTCTGGCAGAGCCCCCTGTCAGAAGTAGCTTCAACTCCCACCTCCGGCAGAACTTCAACCACATCCCGAGGGAGGTGGGGGGACGTTGAGTCCAAATGGGCCATGTTCCGTGCCTCTATTGTTGAGGCAGCTGACCGGAGCTGTGGCTGTAAGGTGGTCGGTGCCTGTCGTGGTGGCAATCCCCGAACCCGTTGGTGGACACCGGCGGTGAAGGATGCCGTCAAGCTGAAGAAGGAGTTCTACAGGACCCTTTTGTCCTGTGGGACCCTGGAGGCAGCTGATAGGTACCGGCAAGCCAAGCGGAATGCGGCTTTGGTGGTTGCTGAGGCAAAAACTCGGGCATGGGAGGAGTTTGGGGAGGCCATGGAGAACAACTTTCGGACGGCTTCGAGGAGATTCTGGTCCACCATCCGGCGTCTCAGGAAGGGGAAGCAGTGCAGTGTCAACACTGTATATGGTGGGGATGGTGCACTGCTGACCTCGACTCGGAACGTTGTGGGTCGGTGGGGGGAGTACTTCGAAGACCTCCTCAATCCCATTAACATGCCTTCCAATGAGGAAGCAGAGCCTGGGGACTCAGAGGTGGGCTCCCCCATCTCTGGGACTGAGGTCACCGAGGTGGTCAAAAAACTCCTTGGTGGCAGGGCCCCGGGGGTGGATGAGATACGCCCGGAGTTCCTCAAGGCTCTGGATGTTGTAGGACTGTCTTGGCTGACACGCCTCTGCAACATCGCATGGACATCAGGGACAGTGCCTCTGGATTGGCAGACCGGGGTGGTGGTCCCCCTCTTTAAGAAGGGGGACCGGAGGGTGTGTTCCAACTACAGAGGGATCACACTCCTCAGCCTCCCTGGAAAAGTCTATTCGGGGGTTCTGGAGAGGAGGGTCCGTCGGATAGTCGAGCCTCAGATTCAGGAGGAACAGTGTGGTTTTCGTCCTGGTCGCGGAACAGTGGACCAGCTCTATACCCTTAGCAGGGTCCTGGAGGGTGCATGGGAGTTTGCCCAACCAGTCTACATGTGTTTTGTGGACTTGGAAAAGGCATTCGACCGTGTCCCTCGGGGAATCCTGTGGGGGGTACTCCGAGAGTATGGGGTACCGGCCCCCCTGATAAGGGCTGTTCGGTCCCTGTACGATTGTTGCCAGAGCCTGGTCCGCATTGCCGGCAGTAAGTCGAACCCGTTTCCAGTGAGAGTTGGACTCCGCCAGGGCTGCCCTTTGTCACCGATTCTGTTCATAACTTTTATGGACAGAATTTCTAGGCGCAGCCAGGGCGTTGAGGGGGTCCGGTTTGGTGGGCTCAGGATTGGGTCACTGCTTTTTGCAGATGATGTTGTCCTGTTTGCTTCATCAGGCCGTTTCCTCCACAGGGTGTCTGGGCTTTCCCTTAAAGATAGGGTGAGAAGCTCAGTCATCCGGGAGGGGCTCAGAGTAGAGCCGCTGCTCCTCCGCATCGAGAGGAGTCAGATGAGGTGGCTCGGGCATCTGATCAGGATGCCTCCTGGACGCCTCCCTGGTGAGGTATTCCGGGCACGTCCAACCAGGAGGAGGCCCCGGGGAAGACCCAGGACACGCTGGAGGGACTATGTCTCTCGACTGGCCTGGGAACGCCTTGGGATTCTCCCGGAAGAGCTAGAAGAAGTGGCCGGGGAGAGGGAAGTCTGGGCATCTCTGCTGAAGCTGCTGCCCCCGCGACCCAACCTCGGATAAGCGGGAGACAATGAATGGATGGATGGATTCTATAAACAATCTAACAAAGACCAAGTGACACATCTAATATAGAAGGAGCCTGACTGAACGCACCCTGAAGTGTGGACCCTGTGGAGCAAAGGCAGGAGTTGCACAAGCTGGTGTTCCTGAAGGTCACTTCTTCTCAGATCAGTTTTTATTTTGTCATCTGTGTGACTCAGCAGAAAGTGAAGGACATCAGCATTGAGCTTACAGGAGCTCAGGTCATAGCC
Source organism: Erpetoichthys calabaricus (assembly GCF_900747795.2). Lineage (NCBI taxonomy): Eukaryota > Metazoa > Chordata > Cladistia > Polypteriformes > Polypteridae > Erpetoichthys > Erpetoichthys calabaricus. Next base: position 3,985,452 of record NC_041395.2, on the reverse strand, counting down.
AACTTTCATGAGGAAGGACTTCAGCAGGAGGACATCTTGTGCTTCATAAACTGTAAAGACCAAGTCCTGGAGGGTTTTCTTAGACAATCTATAGTGAAATTAATAAAAGAAGACAATAAATAATCAGTAATAATTTATAATGTATTTTAATATGTAGTCCCTTAGTTAATAGCAGTGTTTCATATATCACGTAACTTTGTGTTCTAATGTTAGACATGATACTATTATGAACTAGGAGTTGCACTGCATGTGAGTCCCAAAATGCACTTTCAATACTCCACCAAACCTGAGGTAGATAACAGGGCAGGGCAAAGGTGAATGATTTATACAGAGGTGCTCCATAAAGAACAAAAAAAGGCATTGTCTGAGAAGCTAAAGCAATCCAAAGCAAACGCGACCCCAATACTGAAACCGAAATAAAGTCAAAAATGGAAAATTCAGAAATTCACAAAAAGGCCCAGCAAAGCACAACAACTCACTCACTCCAGAGTGTCCCCAGTGAAAATAATAGCATACTAAAGTATTTTAATAACGTGCTACAATTTTAAAAAGTATAACAAAAATATGGGTAGCACGGTGGCACAGTGGGTAGCACTGCTGCCTCACAGTAAGGAGACCCGGGTTCGCTTCCTGGGTCCTCCCTGCGTGGAGTTTGCATGTTCTCCCCGTGTCTGTGTGGGTTTCCTCCCACAGTCCAAAGACATGCAGGTGAGGTGCATTGGTGATCTTAAATTGTCCTTGGTATGTGCTTGGTGTGTGGGTGTGTGTGTGTGTGTGCCCTGAAGTGGGATGGCACCCTGCCCAGGGTTTGTTTCCTGCCTTGCACCCTGTATTGTCTGGGATTGGCTCCAGCAGACCCCCGTGACCCTGTAGTTAGGATATAGCGGGTTGGATAATGGATGGATGGATAACAAAAATATATTTTACTTAAGTGCATTTTTTTCAAACACACTTTAATTGTAATTTTGTACACTTAAAAAGTATATTTTAAATGGAAATGCAATTTAGTGTACTCCAGCATACTTTAACTTAAGTATACTTGTTTGAAAATACACTTTGGTATTTTTTTTGTGTATCTTCAAAAAATATATTATAACTGTAAATGTCCTTTAGTCAACTTAAGCATATTGAACTTAAGTATACTTGGTCACAAGTACATGTTGGTGTATTTTTTGTATACTTTATAATAGTATATTTTAAATGTAAATTTTCTTTAGCATACTCAGCAATACTTGTTCGCAAGTAAAGTGTGTTGTATATTTTGTATAAGATACATTTTAAACACTTTATTTTAGATATGTTAAGGTATATTTACTAAGAATTACAGCATTTATTAAGAATTATTCCAATTTCATTTTTGACAATAGTTTTAAAGTGTTAAAGAAAACTTTTTAAAAGTTAATAAAATATGATTTCCAATAAATTAATTTCTTCATGTAAATTATTATAAATTATGTCTTATAAATTAATTTACTGTGCAATCTAAACACGCTAGAATGTTAGCAGTAACCACCCAGTGGGTTAAACTTCGGTTCTCCGCTGGCTGGCCCAGCACTATTACAGCTGGTGGTCCTGCGGTGGTCCACTGACAACATTTATTAATTGCAAGGTCAACAGGCAAAATGTTCATTGATCATCGGCCGCTTTATTCTCAGATCAGCAGTCCTATGCCTAAAGTTGATCATATTTTGCCTAAGGTGAATAAGCACCAAAAAATATCTAAAGACATAATTGGGTCAGAGTTTCGGATATTTCTTTGAATTCAAACAAAACAACTACACAGTTTAGGACACCATGTTCCCACTACAGGGTGCATTAATTCAAAATGTTATTTCAGTTTTGTTGTGAATTAAACTCATTGTTTTGACAGCAGGTAAGTGAAAAAAACATTTCTGATAAACCAAAGATTAACTAATTTAAAAATATTTTAATACACATCAATATTAAAACCATTCATTTTCCTGCATCTTACCAGTGCATTTATTAATTCTTTGGGTACGACACTTCTAGAATTCTGGCATTTTTACTGAGAAGCAAAATGTTGTAGTAATTCTCCTAAAGCAGCACTTTTACACTCACTCTACTTAGCAGAACCTCAAACAGTAGACGACCCCGACGGGACCCAACAACAAAAGACACAGAAGATCATCCTTGGATATTCTCAGAAGTTTTCAGAGCCTAGAAACACCACTTTATGCTCACAACCAATCACATATCTCAGAAGTTTGAGACTCCAAAAGTCTCATTCATCTATAGGCTGTTCCACTTGTTGGTGCATAAGTCTGAAAACACAAGCAGCGCATTTACAGCGTTTACAGCGCATCGAGAGGATTTGCTCGCTAACAGTCAGCAGCACATTTTTTAAATCAACAAAGATGAAGAATAATCAATGGAGTGTGTAAGAGTTTCATTTACTTTGTACAAATAACAATCAATTCATAAATACACGCGGAGACTTTCAGAATTCGTGCAGACCCTGGCACTATGAGACATGCGTTACCTGGAGAAGCTGGCATTAAAGAAGCTTCACGAGTGGCGGTGCCAGCGAGGCTCAGACGTGAAGGCACGTGTCGCCAAATGGTGGAAACAGCCACTGAAATAATTACATAAGCATCATTCAAAGTGAATAAAATATTAGTCATCCTAAGTGTATCTTTTTCACTTATCATTGCCTGGCTATCTACATCACGGTCAGTGCTACTTTGTGCAAATTTTACCAATTTGGGTAGCATTATAGAGTTAGAAAAGCTCTTTTTGGTGTTGTCTTTCAAATTCATATAAGAAGGCTCATGAATGCTTACTTAAGTCAGAAAATGGATCCAGCAAGGAGGAGAGAGAATTTGAGACATAAAATGTGGATTATTTATTTATAAAAGCACATTTAAAACAACAGAAGTTGCACCAAAGTGCTTTACAAATAAGCCCTAAAATAAAGACAATGCAAACAATCAAACAGAAGCAGATTAATAAAATAATCAATTAAAACATCCACCACAATCCTATCATACACAGTGAAAGGGGGAACAAAACAAGTAAGTCTTAAGACGACTTTTAAAAACCTGGATAGAGGATGAGGACCTGATGTGGAGAGGGAGGCCATTCCAAAGCCTGGGAGCAGCAACTGAAAAGGCTCGGTGTCCCCTCGACTTCAGCCGAGACCGTGGAACTACAAGGAGTCTCCGTCCAGATGACCTCAGTGCTTTTGAAGCCACAGAGGGGTGAAGGAGGTCACAGATATATTTTGGAGTGAGACGATGCGAGGCTTAAAAGCAAACTACACGGTTTTAAGAGCAATGCAACACATCACCAGTAGCCAGTGGAGACGGAGAGGCTGAAATGGGGGAGATGTGATCCTTTTTCTAGTCTCCATTAAAAATCTAACTGCAGCTCAGATTCACTCATATTAGCTGGTCATCTGAGATATTGTTTTGTGTTAACCAGAAAATTTTATTTTAGGCCAAATCAGGAGTACAATACTGCATGCATAAGAAAATCTGCTACTGTTTAATATACTGTACATTTTAACCACTTACCGGCAGGCCAAGCGGAATGCGGCTTTGGTGGTTGCTGAGGCAAAAACTCAGGCATGGGAGGAGTTTGGGGAGGCCACGGAGAACGACTTTCGGACAGCTTCGAGGAGATTCTGGTCCACCATCCAGTGTCTCAGGAGGGGAAGCAGTGCAGTGTCAACACTGTGTATGGTGGGGATGGTGCGCTGCTGACCTCGACTCGGGACGTTGTGGGTCGGTGGGGGGAGTACTTCGAAGACCTCCTCAATCCCATTAACATGCCTTCCAATGAGGAAGCAGAGCCTGGGGACTCGGAGGTGGGCTCCCCCATCTCTGGGACTGAGGTCACCGAGGTGGTCAAAAAACTCCATGGTGGCAGAGCCCCGGGGGTGGATGAGATACGCCCGGAGTTCCTCAAGGCTCTGGATGTTGTAGGGCTGTCTTGGTTGACACGCCTCTGCAACATCGCATGGATATCAGGGACAGTGCCTCTGGATTGGCAGACCGGGGTGGTGGTCCCCCTCTTTAAGAAGGGGGACCGGAGGGTGTGTTCCAACTACAGAGGGATCACACTCCTCAGCTTCCCTGGAAAAATCTATTCGGGGGTTCTGGAGAGGAGGGTCCATCGGATAGTCGAGCCTCGGATTCAGGAGGAACAGTGTGGTTTTCATCCTGGACGCAGAACAGTGGACCAGCTCTACACCCTTAGCAGGGTCCTGGAGGGTGCATGGGAGTTTGTCCAACCAGTCTACATGTGTTTTGTGGACTTGGAAAAGGCATTCGACCGTGTCCCTCAGGGAATCCTGTGGGGGGTGCTCCGGGAGTATGGGGTACCGGACCCCCTGATAAGGGCTGTTCGGTCCCTGTACGATCGGTGCCAGAGCTTGGTCCGCATTGCCGGCAGTAAGTCAAACCCGTTTGCAGTGAGTGTTGGACTCCGCCAGGGCTGCTCTTTGTCACCGATTCTGTTCATAACTTTTATGGACAGAATTTCTAGGCGCAGCCACGGCGTTGAGGGGGTCCGGTTTGATGGACTCAGGATTGGGTCACTGCTTTTTGCAGATGATGTTGTCCTGTTTGCTTCATCAGGCCGTGATCTTCAGCTCTCTCTGGATCGGTTCACAGCCGAGTGTGAAGCGGCTGGGATGGGAATCAGCACCTCCAAATCTGAGACCATGGTCCTCAGCCGGAAAAGGGTGGAGTGCCCTCTCAGGGTTGGGAGCGAGATCCTGCCCCAAGTGGAGGAGTTCAAGTATCTCAGGGTCTTGTTCACGAGTGAGGGAAGAATGGAGCGTGAGATCGACAGGCGGATCGGTGCAGTGTCCACAGTGATACGGGCTCTGCATCGGTCTGTCATGGTGAAAAAGAGGCTGCGCCGCAAGGCGAAGCTCTCAATTTAACAGTCGATCTACGTTCCTACCCTCACCTATGGTCATGAGCTATGGGTAGTGACCGAAAGAACGAGATCGCGAATACAAGCGGCTGAAATGAGTTTCCTCTGCAGGGTGTCTGGGCTCTCCCTTAAAGATAGGGTGAGAAGTTCAGTCATCCGGGATGGGCTCAGAGTAGAGCCGCTGCTCCTCCGCATCGAGAGGAATCAGATGAGGTGGCTCGGGCATCTGATCAGGATGCCTTCTGGACGCCTCCCTGGTGAGGTGTTCCGGGCACGTCTAACCGGGAGGAGGCCCAGGGGAAGACCCAGGACATGCTGGAGGGACTATGTCTCTCGGCTGGCCTGGGAACGCCTTGGGATTCCCCTAGAAGAGCTAGAAGAAGTGGCCGGGGAGAGGGAAGTCTGGGCATCTCTGCTCAAGCTGCTGCCCCCGCGACCCGACCTCTAATAAGTGGAAGAGGATGGATGGATGGATGGATGGATGGAGGTAAGCAGCTCAAGCAGCAAATGCAGAAATGATGCAAAATCTAAAGAATGTCCTGAGTCAGAAAAAGGGGCTCAACATCAACACCAAATAGTTCTGATGATGAAACAAACAGATATGTCTGAGCCAAGACGTTCAGAAGGAAATGTGTTGAAATGTATACTTTAACATTACTGTTCTATATTTGTATTATGTAGCATTTGTCCTTTATTACTACAATACTCTGAATTCTGACATTTTAATTTTTTTTCTCTGGATGTCTTACATGTAAAATGTGATATTTGTGCATGAAAAGGCCGTATTTAGACTAGTGAGTTTTCATTACATCTTTATTAATACAGTAATATTGTGCATTTCCCCTTGGGATTAATAAAGTATCTATCTATCTATCTATCTATCTATCTATCTATCTATCTATCTATCTATCTATCTATCTATCTATCTATCTATCTATCTATCTATCTATCTATCTAATACAGAGAAAGGAGAATTATATTTGAGGATGACATGTATTACGTCAACCCAGTAAAAGGAAAGTTATTTAAACTAGAGATGCACATGGATTTTATATTTATAGTTCTATAATAATTTTGAGTTTTATGTGTTTTAAATCCATATCATATATTTAATTGGTTTTTATGGAAATATCATTTTGATGTTTCTGAAAGTGTTTCTGTTTTATCTATGTATATCTTTTTCATTTCATAACATGAACCAGTTTAGTACGATTTCATCCACTTTTTAAGCTTTAAAATATTCTTATTGTTCCCCCTTTATTACTGTCAAGGAGCATATTAAACATCTTTTGTTTCACAGATTATTAAGGTTATTTTCGGTCAGGGAAGAAGACAAATATTACATCACCTTTGATTCAAAGATTTATGCATATATTAAACAAGCATTGAAGCTATTACTAATTGACTGCAAGGAGAAATAAATACGTCCTTCAACAGCTTCCTTCACAGATCCCAGAATTTAAGAAATTTAAACAAAAGAAAAACTGCTAGACTTCTGATAAATTTGGTAATAAACAGTAACTGTATACTGAATATGCTGCCAACATGCTGGGCCTAAGTTATGCTTAAGAGTTCGCTGTTTATTGATAGTGTTGTTATTATTAATTGGTTAAACTTGACTTAAACACATAGGTAGGACACAATATATTTTTTAACAATACACAATATATTAATTATTTTATCTATTCCTCACATGACAAGCATGTTGCATGTCAGAGTGGGCTTTCCGTTCTTTTATGGACTAATATTGTGTGAATATCACATGATAAGATCTGGCAGCAGAAAAAAAAGAAGATACAGGACTCCACAATTAGTTTTATTTTAAATAAGAAATAGTTTCAGTTGTTATCTGGGATTTCACAATAACTATAGCACTCATGTAGTATGTTCCATTGAGCATGTCTATGTTCATGTTGTGCTCCATGTCATAGTTAATGTCAGCAGTTTAATAAACATTGACGTAAACTGTTCTTACATTGCAGGTGATCTCTGATCTGAGTGATGATGAATGTCTCCCAGCTCCTCACAGACCAGAGGCAGACACAGGAACTGATAATAAAACTATCATGACATCTTAAAGGTAGGCGTACAACATGAGCTTGAGTTTTTATGTAGGGAACATAAACAACTGCAATCATCCATTTCTAATGTGATGTTGTTCTAACAGTAACATATTCTCTTGAGCTGTGTCATAACTTAGAACTACGTGAGCTGCTCAAGTCTGTGATGGAGTGCATTGAGGTGTTTGTGACTTGATGAGCTTGGAAAAAGGAACCTCATCATCTGAGCTCTCAACCTCTGGAGCATCAACTGTTTCTTCTATGGCAGACAGAGATGTAGAAATGGTGTGCGACAACTTATGATTAACCATTTGGAATTGTTCAGAAGGGCCGTCAAAGGTGTGGATTCCATCATACAGAAAAGTCTTTTATTTTACAAGGTATTGATTCTCCTATCTGCACTTCCAGTTTTCTCTGACCATTCAGGATTGTTGGCTACCACTGAATAATAATTACAAAAGAAAAAAAAAATTATTGTTGGAATTGTAATACTTTTCTTGTACTAAAGTATGAGAATGTGGTATTGTGGCAACACTATTGTTAAGTAAATCAATTAAATGCATACAAGGTATTTGACAATGACTTAATTTTGGTTATACCAATATGTCAGTAAATACGTGTTATGTTCTGTCTGATGTTTTATGTTAGAAAGTATGAGTTAATAAATGTGTGTACTAAATAGTTTTTCTTGTTTTTGTCTTCTCATAGAACATTCTTTGGCCAATACAAATATATTATTTCCAAAGAGGGCCTACCAGAGGCTTCACAGGTCCAGAATGAGTATCTCCACACACGTGCTAGCTGTTTTAGTTTTTTCCAGATGAAACTTTGATGGAATCGACCCTAACAGGGAAAACCTAACAAGGAGCCCCTCTAAAAAACAGCTTTGATGTGCTGAAGGTTCAGGCTATCACAGGTACTCATATTTCTTTTTCAGTCATATTTTCCAGCTATAAAGATTTAGTTAGTGACTGTAATATCCAAATTGAAGTGTTTAGATAGTGTTTGTTGCCTTAAAATTCTAGTTAAATACAACAGTTTGTAATAACAAACCAACACACTACTTTGTCACTTGCATTAAAACTTCCTGCAGCTTTAATGGTTGTCGGCTCTGTCTCTGGCCAGTTTGGTGCCCTCAGTATTGTGTTAATGGTGACAAACACTGATTGAGGGCTGTGTTGTGACATTTAATTGTGACCTTTTTTCTTTTTCTACTGTTTTAAAAAGTTTTTATAATACTGTGTACTCACATGCATACACATTTTCTTTAGTACTATACTGTGTTGTTGCTCAAGATGTTGTATTGTACTGAGGAAGATAAACATTTGACCAAATAAAATTAAATACTAACTGCAGGATATTCTGTATATTTGTTCCAATCAACAGTCCATTCTTCGTAACCTCGGGGAACACCTGCACTGTTTAACTTACTGAACCCAGTTTATCATGGAAAAAATAGCAAAAGTTTAAAAAACACAAAGAAAAAATAGTTTTTGTTATTATTTAATATCTTATTTATTTCCTGTATATTTTCTCAGGTGCAGTTATGGCTGAATTTCCCAATTCATCTGACTCTGATGTACGAGTGGCCATGAGATGGAAATGCAACTTTTGTTTTAGTTGTTTAGATTACTGTAATGCACTCCTCACTGGTTTACTCCAGAGAAGACATTAAATGGTATCAGTAAGTTCAGAATACTGCAGCCAGGATCTTAAAGAGTAAAAGAATATCTGAGCACATCACACCAGTCTTAGCGTCACTACGCTGGTTATCCATGTCCTGACTCTAAAGTGCTACTAATGGCGTATAAAGTCTTAAAATGCCTTTGTATGTCGTGGAGTGCCTGACCCCTACACTCCATGTCGTAACCTTACTGTAGATCTTCTAATGGTGGTCTTCTTATGATTTTGAGAGCCAAGCATAAAAGAATTGGTGAGGCGGCCTTTTGCTAACACTGTCAGACATTTTAAGAAACTCCTAAAATCCCACTTTTGTAATAATGCTATTTCTAAGCTTCAGTTTAGTTCTACTCTTAATAAACTAGAAATGCATACAATGATCATTCTCTTCAGTGAATCTGCAATCTTTATTAATCTTCACTTTTGCCTTCCTCCTTTTCTGGTACTGCTCTGGTCCTGATCTGTGCCACCACAACCTGATCAAAGTGCTGAGCAGCTGCCAGTGACGTCTGAATGAAAGCAGATACCCAACTTGTGACAAGACCCACTGTGTCAAAACCCCTAAGTCAAAGTTTAAAAAAACACAATAAAGAAGGACTTAAGGACATTTCTGTTAGGCAGAATGCCCAGTAGGGGCTGGGGGGTCTTTTGGTCCCCCCACCCTGAACTGCAGAGATTTTGTTTTTTCTCCAGCTGACTAGATTTTTTTATTTTATTTTTTCTGTCCACCCTGGCCATCTGAACTTATCATTGGACTGTCATTTAGAAACTTAAAAAACAAAAATCTAGATTTATTATCTTTCGTATGCAAGTATGCATTATTGATTTATTTTGAAAACTATTTATTCATTTTTATTCTTATCTAAGTTTAATTTGGTTTTCTTTGCATTTAGCCACCTCTTTGACGTCACTTTGAGCCCATCCTGTGTATGAAAATCAGTGAAAGAAAGAAATGTTGTGTTTGATGTTGATTTCTAAACTGTTTCATGGTGGGTGAGAATGTAAGGGAGAAGAAGCCGTCAATCGAGACTGGAATAGAATTGCCTTTTGAAAATGGATGAATCTTTAGCCTGGACTTGAATTGCAGACCTCCAAAGTAATGTTGTACTTTTTTCATTTTCTCCATTTACAATACTTTGCTTGCCCCATGCAGCTTGATGTTATCATTTTGAGAAATCTGAGTGTCATTTTCTCAGGCTTATGGTAAATGGGATTTCATCGTGCAAATATTATCAGTCATGATGGCCCTGATCAAAGTAGTTGGTCATTTTTATCTTTCTTTTAATATTCATCCCCTAAAATGCCTGATTCCATGACAAAGGTAAAGTGGTCATTCAAACAGAAGGTAACAGGCAACTGACCTGATTTTTTTAAAAATTACATTTGTTTTTTGTACCTCATTAAAGATGTGTGTCACTTTTGTCAGGTTCTCTGCCTATCTGCCTGACAAATAAATAAAGTACATTCTGATTGGTGTCCATAATTACAGTGTCCATTGTCAGACACGATTGTTTTTCAGTCATCACTCCATGTCACATATCAGCACTCGCTCATCTTCATCCTTCACTTCTCACGTATCGTTTGTCACGTATCACTCCTCACTACTCAGTCCTCGCTCATCACGTATCCCTCATCAGCACTCATTTGTCACTCACATGCGTCATTCGTCACTTTTCATTTCCAGTATTTTTGAACAGCCAATCAGAGGTGTGAGTGGAATGAAGATTAATAAATGCAGCCCATTGGTTTATTGAAATATCAATCAAATGCTTTCTCTTTGCTTCCATCATCACTCGACATTAAATGGCATTAAATGACTTTGGAAGTCTGGAAGGGAAAGTAATTTATAAAACGATAAGGCATTGCTTTTAGTGCCTTTTTTGTGATTTTCCAATAGCAACATTAGACAATAAATATCCTTTACTGTCATTTTATCTTTCACACAAATTGCTTTGTTTTAGCCCAGTTCTAAATAATAATGGAGCATATACCAATTAACCCTAACCTGCTTACATTTTATTTTCTGTATTATAGTGAATGCTGATCCTGCCATTCTCACATTGGATTATGCTGATTAAAGGAAGTGGACAGCAGATTTTTCATTTAGCATGGAAAGATAACTGTATCTTGAGAAGAAAATTGAAATGAATATGGTAAAGTGCAAATCATTTAATTAATTAATTTGCCTGTATTTTTATTTTAAATAAATATGAAAGACAGCCCTGTAATGAGCACCGCTGCAGCTTCTGTGCTTGGTCAAATATATCCAATGGAAAAAACACTAAAAATAAACTAAATAAAAGCAATGCTGTATATCAATAATGTGCTACTGAGAGCAATGGTTTTTTCAAAGATGGCGCAGACTGGTGTGGCTGGCTATCTGCTCGTCTCTCTCATCTATGTTTTAACTTTGTCTTTATGTTTTAGTTTATCCCAATGGCCACTGTCCTATGATCGTGAGTCTTTATTAAACATATTTTCAGGCTTGCTTTCCTCTCAATTTTCATCTCCTGGTTGGATTTTTTGTGAACCTCCACCTTTGTTTTATTCATCTCCTGACTTCTTCACCTGTATCAGTGAGTTGAATGCCCTTTGGAGACGCAAACGCACTCGCCGCCGTCATGGGAAAAGAGCCGGAATTGCTGTTAAACCAGTGGCGTAGCGTGGGTGTCAGCCGCCCGGGGCGGAGGAAATTTCCGCCGCCACATTATTTAGGTATTTCAATTAAAAAGACTAAAATATACAGTAATTCTAAAGAATTTTGCCGCCCCCTAAAAGTGCCGCCCGGGGCAGGCCGCCCCCACTACGCTACGCCACTGTGTTAAACAATGCCGATTCAAGTCCCAGAGCTTTCATTCCCGATGCCTGCAAGTCGTCTATGACCCATCTTCTCCTGCTCAGGACTCCATCACTGGTTCATGGGCGCTGGACACCGGATTTAATGTCTCCATTTCAAGACAGCATCTCTTTTCCTTGGCCTGCAATCGAGTAGTAAACACTGCTTATCTTTACACACTCACTCGTGCTCATCGTGCTCTTCTACCTCTATCAAGGCTGCTCTCTTGAACGTGAGATCAGTGTCTAATAAAACGTTTATTCTGCAAGACTTGATTACCTCAAATAATCTGGATTTCTTCTTCATCACTGATACTTGGATTTTAAATGGTGACTCTTCTTGTTTTACTGACTTGACTCCACCAGGTTACTCATTTTTAAACTCTCCTCGCCTGACTCGTCGTGGGGGGGCATTGTCACTGTTCTTAAAAGTATGTTCTTGTGTCGGAGCCTTACAAGGAGTCCGTTTAGGAGCTTTGAACTTCAACTTTTCGAAGTGTGCAGCTCCCCTTCTCTACTGTTTGCCGTGGTTTATAGACCTCCTGTAATTAATGAAACTTTCATCTCTCAATTCTCTGATCTCTTGGCTGATATCACCCTCTCTCATGATAAAGTTCTTATTGTTGGTGATTTCAACATTCACGTTTGTTATCAATCGAAACCTTTGGTCAATGACTTTTTATCACTTTTGAACTCATTTGATTTTATACAGCATATTAATACGCCAACCCACTCTCTCGGTCACACCCTCGATCTCGTTCTTACTTGTGATATTTCAGTGAATAATATTGATTTATGTGATGTTTCTTTTACTGATCATTTTTCTATAATGATGGATCTGAATATTACTGTCGATGTCCCTACTAATAGCTGTCCCCCACGCTGCTCGCACTTTTTAAATTCTTCTATTATATCTGATTTTAAAACCATTTTCTCTAGTCTTTATGTGCATGACCAAAATAATGGTATCGATGATTCTGTCGTAAAATTTAATTCTTCCTGTAAAACAATTTTAGACTCAATTGCTCCGCCCAAGATACGCAGTAATATGGGTAGACCTGCTCCCTGGCTAAATGAAAATACACGATCACTGCGCCGCGCCTGTCGAACTGCTGAACGGCGTTGGAAAAAAGATGGACTGATTGTCTCTTAAACAGATTTTTAGGACTTCTCTTTTCAATTTCCAGGCTGAAGTTAAGATAACGAAACAAAACTTCTTTGCCGATTTAGTATCCCGTCACTCAAAGAATCCTAGGGTCTTATTTAATTCAATTAATGCGGCCATTCACCCCCACTCTGCGGTGGGATCAAATAGCATTGTTCATTCATGTGACCAGTTTCTATCATTCTTTGTCAGCAAAATCGATACTATCCGCCGTGGCATTGTTCAAACGGGCTATGAACTTTCTACTGTTAATCATGACATTGTCTTAGAATCATTTGATCTAGTCTCACTTTCACAGCTAAAAAGAACTATTGACCCCCTTAAACCAGCCCCCAGTCCTCTGGATATTGTACCACCACGTCTCTTAGTGGAAGCCTTTGATGTGTTGGGCCCACCCTTATTAGCCATCATCAATGATTCTATTAGTTCGGGGGTTGTGCCCTCATTTTTTAAACATGCTGCAGTCTGTCCCTGTCTTAAAAAGGCAGAAGTAGATCCTGGAGTTTTAGCCAATTTTTGTCCAATTTCCCAACTGCCATTTCTGGCTAAAATTTTAGAAAGAATTGTTTATAATCACTTGGTTGATCCCCCTCCTTTAACCGTCACCTTATCGTGGTGGAGGGGTTTGCGTGTCCCAATGATCCTAGGAGCTCTGTTGTCCGGGGCTTTATGCCCCTGGTAGGGCCACCCAAGGCAAACTGGTCCTAGGTGAGGGATGAGACAAAGAGCGGTTAAACAAACCTCCTATGAAGAAAAACAATTTTGGACGTCGTTTTCCCTTGCCCGGACGCGGGTCACCGGGGCCCCACTCTGGAGCCAGGCCTGGAGGTGGGGCTCGATGGCGAGCGCCTGGTGGCCGGGCCTGCACCCATGGGGCTCGGCCGGGCACAGCCCGAAGAGGCAACGTGGGTCCCCCTTCCCATGGGCTCACCACCTATGGGAGGGGCCAAGGAGGTCGGGTGCAGTGTGAGTTGGGTGGTGGCCGAAGGCGGGGACCTTGGCGGTCTGATCCTCGGCTACAGAAACTAGCGGTTTGGTGGGCTCAGGATTGGGTTACTGCTTTTTGCAGATAATGTTGTCCTGTTTGCTTCATCAGGCCGTGATCTTCAGCTCTCTCTGGATCGGTTCGCAGCCAAGTGTGAAGCGGCTGGGATGAGAATCAGCACCTCCAAATCCGAGACCATGGTCCTCAGCCGGAAAAGGGTGGAGTGCCCTCTCAGGGTTGGTAGCGAGATCCTGCCCCAAGTGGAGGAGTTCAAGTATCTCGGGGTCTTGTTCACGAGTGAGGGAAGAATGGAGCGTGAGATCGACAGGCGGATCGGTGCGGCATCCACAGTAATGCGGGCATTGCATCGGTCTGTCGTGGTGAAAAAGGAGCTGAGCCGCAAGGCGAAGCTCTCAATTTACCAGTCGATCTATGTTCCTACCCTCACCTATGGTCATGAGCTATGGGTAGTGACCGAAAGAACGAGATCGCGAATACAAGCGGCTGAAATGAGTTTCCTCCGCAGGGTGTCTGGGCTTTCCCTTAAAGATAGGGTGAGAAGCTCAGTCATCCGGGAGGGGCTCAGAGTAGAGCCGCTGCTCCTCCGCATCGAGAGGAGTCAGATGAGGTGGCTCGGGCATCTGATCAGGATGCCTCCTGGACGCCTCCCTGGTGAGGTGTTCCGGGCACGTCCAACCGGGAGGAGGCCCCGGGGAAGACCCAGGACACGCTGGAGGGACTATGTCTCTCGACTGGCCTGGGAATGCCTTGGGATTCTCCCGGAAGAGCTAGAAGAAGTGGCCGGGGAGAGGGAAGTCTGGGCATCTCTGCTGAAGCTGCTGCCCCCGCGACCCGACCTCGGATAAGCGGGAGACAATGGATGGATGGATGGATGGATGGCACTTGGTTGATCACCTTAACTTCGATAATTTATTTGAGATCTACTAATCTGGCTTTAGGCGTTATCATGGTGTTGAAACGGCACTCCTGAAAGTGTTCAACAACATCTCTCTTATTACTGACTCAGGTGATACGGCAGTCCTTCTCCTCCTTGACCTGTCCACTGCCTTTGACACTATTGACCATGAGATATTGCTGTTGCGGCTTGAACATCTTGTTGGACTTAAAGGGGCTGCTCTTAACTGGTTCATGTCATATTTAACTGGTAAACACTTTTCAGTGACTTTTAATTCCTCTTCTTCATCTACTGCTCCTCTTAAATATGGTGTTCCTCAAGGATCCATTTCGGGTCCTATTTTATTCTCCATATACCTTCACTCTATTGGAGCTATTTTTAGGAAATGTAACATTTCTTTTCACTGCTATGCTGATGATACTCAGGTTTATATTCCTGTCTGCAACTCTACAACAAATCAACTGCACAACTGTCTGTCTGAATTAAGATCCTGGATGGCTAATAATTTTCTTGATCTGAATCAAAATAAAACGGAGGTGCTTATAGTGGGTCCATCAGCTAAAGCCCACATTGGTCTTGGACTTCTCGGCTCTTTCTCTGTCTTTTCCAAACCTCAAGTCCGCAATCTTGGTGTTACCTTTGATAGTAACCTCTCTTTTGAGAAACAAGTAAATTCTGTAGTCAAGAGTTGCTTTTTCCAACTTCGTCTATTAGGTAAGATAAAGCCTTTTTAATCTTCTAGGGATCTAGAGATAGCTACTCATGCGTTTATTTTTTCTCACCTCGATTACTGCAACTCGCTGTATTCTGGGATTAACAAATCTCTGATACACAGGTTACAGCTGGTCCAAAATGCTGCCGCTCGCTTTCTGGTTGGGGCAAGAAAGGCTGACTCTGTCTCTCCTATTTTAGCTTCTTTACACTGGCGGCCTGTCAGTTTTAGAATTGATTTTAAAATCTTGCTGCTAGTTTTTAAATCTTTACATGGGCTCGCTCCTGCCTATTTATCCGAATTGTGTGTTTTAAATCAGCCATCTAGAGTGCTTAGATCTTCTGGTCAGCTGTCTCTGGTTGTCCCTCGTACCAAGTGTAAAACTAAGGGGGACAGACAGGGCTTTGGCAGCTGCTGCTCCTCGCCTGTGGAACTCTTTACCTCATCACATAAAGGAGTCGTCTACAATTGAACTGTTTAAAACAAGATTAAAGACTCATTTCTATTCACTTGCATTCAGTAATACTGATGGTTTCCTCTTTGTGATTATATTACATTACTTCTATTTTTTATGTATATATCATTACTTCTATTTATTATGTATTTTATTTTATGTTCATATATTTTATTTCTATTTATGTTTTATGTTAATTTGTTCTATTTTTGTAAAGCACTTTGGCCACAGCATTACTATGTTTGTTTTAAATGTGCTATATAAATAAATTGACATTGACATTGACATTGTCCAGAGAGATGACATAACAGATAGGAAGGGTTTGACTGACATTTTAACAAACTAATGGACTGTGCTTACATCTTACTAATCTGCATTCTGCACACCCCTTGCCGTCACTCACACAACTAATCGGCTTTGTTAAAAAAGACTGAAAATGAAAAAGTGATGAGCAACGCATGATAAGCGACAGATGAGTACTGAAGAGTGCGCCAAGAACTGTGTAGTGAGGAGTGATACAAGATGAAGTACAAGTGAGTAGTGAAGAATGATGAGCGGATAGTGCTGTGTGATGGGTGACGAGTGACGAGTGATGCGAAGTAATCGCAATGCTTGATGACTGAGGAAGTGAAAAATGACTATGTCCTAAAATGGACGCCACCCACAAGACAGCAATGAACATGATGTGGTGTCACAGCAAATGTCTGCTTTTTTATTACATGTCTTCTGTCTCTTAAAATTTTATTAGTTTTCTAATGTATTGTAATATAATTGTTAGATAATTAGTATAAAGTTATACTTACTGTAGCTTATATATTAAAGTTATAATTGACCTTAATAAACACCATAAATACACATTAATAGGTGAGCAACCAAACAGCAAACACACAGACTTCATTCTCAGTGAGTCGGTGATGTTTCTTTATAAAATTACTAAGTAGATCAGTAGAAGAAGCAAAGACTAGAATAAGTTAGCCTGACTCACCAGTGACTACTTTGCAGCAAACATTAGGATGAATTACACAAGATAATCAATGTGCCTTAGTTATCAGTGGAATCTGCCGTTAAAAGTATGTTAAAAATAAGTTACGTTACACTTTCTCAGAACACTGGTTTTGTTACAGTGGAAAATGTCTTATTTTATAGAAACATCTCAATTAGAAGTATAACATGGAACTGGCAATCTAAAGAAACCAATTTCTAGATCAACAAATTACTAATCGATCAGTATTATTTTGTGGGGGATAAACTGTAAGACGCTTGCACACACAGTCAGGGTTACTTTTTTCTATGAAGTATAAAAAAGGACATCTAATGGAAAACTTGCCTTTATTTCCAAACAGACTGTATCAATGATTTGTTACTCGGCTGGAATGCCTTTATAATGGAAGAACATGGACAGACGAGCATCACAGCCAATTTGGTTGCTGGTGACTTTCCCAGCCTGAAGACAACAATACTCTGGGAGCCAGCATTTCCCTGGTGGAAGTTTAATTTTTAGACCCACAGGGCAACATGGCAGCCATAGTCCTGATGGGCAGTTCTGCTTGGGATCTACCAGCGGGAGCTGCTAGGAGCTACTAAAGAAAACCTCTGCTATATAAAAAGGTTCTGCTTGACCCAGAACTGCTTCTTGGTTGTAATGACGTCACATCAGAAATACACTAGGGTCCAACTTAAAAAGACACCCAGACGAGTCAGAGTTGGGAAAGGAGAAAGACAACACTCACCTGGATAGGAGTAGAGAGAAGAGAAAAGGATGGATTGTATTGTTGTGCTGTGCTCACTCAAGAGGACTGTTTTAAAGGTATGCTAGATTTTTAATGAAAGCACTTGGTTTGAACACCGGACTGTATGTGGTCAAGTTATTTCTGGTGTTTGGAGCTCACTGACACCCCTTAGTGGCCATTTTTATAATTTAGGTTCAGGATAGGTCTTCAAGGCACCTGCCCCCACTGCTATCCTAGACACAATGTACTGGACTCTTATGGTTCTTCCTACAGGTTGTGGACCCAGTTGAGCACAAACCCATGTTGCAACTTTGGGTTGTTCCCGGCCTAGTCCCATAAAAGAGGAGTCATAATGGTCCAGTATACTGTGGCTTGGATAGCAATTGAAAGCCCAGCAAGGCTCCACGGGCCGATGGTATTTGCTCAGAGTTCTTAAAGGCTCTGGATGTGGTTAAGCTGTCTTAGATGACATGCCTCCTCAATACTGCATGGAGGTTGGGGACAGTGCCTCTGGATTGGCAAACTGGGGTGGCAGTCCCCATGTTTAAGAAAGAGGACCAGAGGGTGTGTTCCAGCTTTAGACCTGGGAAGGCCTATGCCAGGGTCCTGGAAAGAAGGATCTGACTGGAAAGAAGGATCCTGGAAAGCCGCCACCTTTCCCCCATTCCGTCAGTTCTGTTCTGGACTCTGATTTGTGCACATCAGTGCTATCACTTTACTCAATTTTGCAGCCAGGGAATAATATATGGGTGACTGCCCCAAACCTTGGTATGGCTCTTGGTCAAGTTTGTGACATGAGACATTGGTTTACTTTACTTGAAGTAAGTCAGACTTGTTTCCGGTGGGTGTTGGACTCCTATGTCACCAATTCTGTTCATAAATTTCATGGACAGAATTTCTAGGTGCAGCCACAGAGTGTAGGGTGTCCAGTTTGGTGGCATCAAGACTGCATCTCTGCTTTCTGTAGATGAGGTGGTTCTGCTGGCTTCATTGGGCTGTGACCTTAGATGTGCACTGGTTTGGTTTTCAGCTGACTATCTAGCAGCCACAATCAGGATCAGCACCTCTAAGTCTGAAACCATGGTTCGTTGCTGGAAAAGGGTGAAGTAACTGCTTCAAGTTGAGGATGATGTGCTGCCTTGAGCAAAAAAGTTTAAGTACCTCAGTATCTTGTTCTTGAGTGAGGAAAGAAGGGAATAGGAGATCAACAGGCAGATTGGAGCAGTGTCTGCAGTTATACAGATGTTGTACTGCTCAGTCGTGGTGAAGTAGGAGCTGAGCCAAAAGGTTGTGAATAGTGACTGAAAGAGCTCAATCGGAGATACAAATGACCAAAATGAGTTCCCATTGTAGGTTGTCTGGGCTCAGCCTTAGAAATAGTATGAGAAGTGCAGACATTTGGGAGAGGCTAAAAGTAGAGCCGTTGTTCCACTGTATTGAAAGGAGCCAGTTGAGGTGGTTTTGGCATCTGATTAGGATGCATCCTTGACGCCTCCATGGGGAGGTCTTTCAAGCATGTCCAATGGGGAGGAGACCTTGAGGCAGACCCAGAACATGCTGGACAGATTATATCTCTCAGCTGACCTAAGAACACCTTGGTATACCCCCTGAGGTATTGGAGGATGCAGCAGGGACAAGAAACATTTGGACATCATCATTTAGACTGTTGCCATTGCTACTGGGACCTGGATAAGTGTAGGAAATGGATGGATGGATGGACATGATCCATGGATTTTAGCAGTCAAATATGAGTCTCTATTCACTCTGAAGATGGATAGCCCATCCAGCGTAATCACCAGAATTACAATGTTGTGAAGCCATGTTTCAGTGTAAATAAAGATACAACAGTCTGTCATTCACACTGGTTAACATGCTGAAACCTGAAGTCGCCCAGTTTATTATCCATTGATTGGATGTTCGCAAGCAGAACTAATGGTATCACTGGTGTGATGGGATTGGCCTCTAGCCTCCAGCTAGCGCTGACACACTTTCCTCACTTCTGCTTCCACTTGTGTTTTGGCCTCATCTGTTTACTTTCTTGCTTCACCAAATACAGTTACTCTCTTGGAAGTTCTGAAGGGTTATTAGAGCATTTACACCTAATTTTGAGTAAGATCTGCCACTTTTATACATAAATCTGTGCATTGCCGATACACAATTCCATATTGCAAATTGACTTTCTAGACAAAGACAGGAAAGGAATAACATTTAATACTAAGTTCTCCTCAGTACTGCTAGCCGCTGATAGCTTGGCTATTCTTATACTATGCTATTCCTGCCATACTGTGCTGCAGACCCCATAAACTTGTAAATTGTTGTAGGTACCTGAACTAAACTGTCTAGCCCAATATAATTACAAAATTATGAAAAATCAAAATATGATTTGCCATAAAAAATGCCAACCATATCTCAAAAAAGTATGCATAGAAGGTAAACTCACCATCTAGTCAATTCACAATGTCATAGTATACTTTGAATTAAATTGGCCTTTAGCGATGCAGTCAAAGCCGACAGCACCAAGCCTATTGTCGTGTTAATTGTTTAATGTTATTTTACTGCATCTTTGCCTCCGATGTTACACCAAACTGAGGATTATTATTGTTGTTACAGTTGCTATTGTTTTATTCTTTATGCTGTAACCTCTAATTGTTTATCTAACCCCCATATTTATGACGAGTTGCTACCAATGCTGTCCAACATACTCTATAATATGAGAAAAGGATAAAGTATTAGGTAGGAAGATCCTGATGTATAAAATATTTCCAAGAAAGATATGGTTGTGTACATTTTTATAGAATATTTATCTTCAGTGCTGATATCATCATTTGGTTTTATCTTGTAAAGTGCCCTTGACTTAAATAAAATGAAATATTATTACAGTTTTTTATTTTCCACAAAAGAAATTTACTTTGAATTTTCTTTGTGTGATATGAGCCTGTAAAGCACACATCACGTGAACACACTACAAAATAATAACATTTTAAAATCAATAAAAGTCTAAACAGCATTCAACTTAAACACCACAATTTAAGTAAATACAGTTGCTGACCTCTAACCTGGTTTTGAACGCATGTTTGATGTGAAAGACGCCATTTAAACCTTTCACTGCTCCAGCTAATGGATTTTCAAACTAATGCCATCACAGATGTGTAAATGTCTAAAACATTACAATTTCTGCAGTCCAGGCGCCTTAACACCAGAATACGCAGCAGGCCTCACTCATTCTTCACAGCTCCATCTGCACTCTCTTGTATGTTTTGATATTTATACTTTAGTGTGTAAAAATAAATCAGTTAAGTTGGAGAGTCGCACAAGACATCAGTTCCTTCCTGTCAAGCTAATTAGTTCTTGTAAAAATGACACCCAGACGCAGTGGGACTTACTTGAGACTGATGTGGCCTTGGAGACTCAGAAGGTTTGTCACAAAGTGTCCTTCCAGGTCACAGCTGCTGAGGTCCACTTGACTGATGCTCCAGTGTCTAAGGATTATGGACAGATTACTAATAAGATGAGGTCCTTTGATTGTGGAGCTCTGCCTGAGGATGACCATCTCTTTTACACTGACAGATGTGTTTTTTCTTTTTGTCCTTATTAACTTTGAGATAAGTCTTGCTGTGACATCAGTTATTCTAGGATTTAAAAGAGATTGACTTCAATTTGAAAAAGCAGTTTAACTGATTGTTCTTGTGACAGTTGACAACAATTAGAGGTGTTTCTACTAAAGGTAATAAAGAACTGAAGGTCACTTGTTCAATAATTGTGACAATTAAGAATACGCACAGTTAACATGTAACTGTATAAACCCTGACTTTATCTGCTTTCTAGTGGTCTGCGATTGACCTGAACAAACTGACTTTGATGAAAACATGATAAAGTCTTCTGATTATATGAACTGTGCTTTTAGATTTGCACATTCTTACTCTAAACAGATTTCTCTCATCATACATTCAAACATGTCAAGAACTCTTTCTGTCAATTGCACACAGCACACCGTACCTCAATGTTTGAAGATGCGTCCATGATTTGCACAACAGCAGTAGTCCTCTCAAAGTTATGGCTTTAGGAGTCAGCGTCAGACTCAGATCTTGTCTACAAAGAGACATTAATTTCCCCAGATATTTACAGGAGCTGTTCTTCAGATGACTCTTTTTTATTTCAATTGTCTGACCCAACTTTTTTAGCAGGAGCTTTGCCTGACGTTGGCCTCCTGTGTAAAGGACTTTAGAGCAGGTCAACAGGACGTCCTCATTGCAGCTGTTAAATTAAAACAAATGATGTTAAATTGATGGGTAATAACATTTTGAATCAAATAATCGAATGATGACTTGCGTTTGACAAAACGAGCACTGAGTATAAATAACATTTTCAAAGTACATCAAAATAATAAACCAGTCACATCAGAGTACTGTTTGTAGACTGCAGGTCAATTTTACTGAATTTTAGATCTCCTAACTAGCAAACCTCAGCATATCTGGATTAGCAGCTTCATGTCCTTCATGCTGATTATCAGCACTCTGGGTAGTGTGCTGACCTGACTTCTGTGACTGTGTGGCCAGAATGAACTCCAACACCACCATCACATTAGCTTAAGACACCACCATCGTAGACGAGCTGTGATGACATGGCTTACAGAGAAGAGGTCTACCTGTCAGGACAACAATCTCATCCTTAACGTCAGCAACACCAACAAGCTGGGCAGAGATGTCAGAAAGAAGACCACACTGACATCTGCATTGGAGAAAATGATATTCAGAGGGTCAGTAGCTTAAAATACCTTGCAGTGGCCATCACTGATGAACAGAAACGGTGGAACACAGCACCTTGGTGTCCAAGAGAAGCCCAGATTCTCCGTCTTTGCTCACTAACATCTATAGGTGCACAGTGGAGTTTGATCTCCTTGACTGTGTTTAGAAGCCTAGTATGATACTTGTTCAGTCTACGACTGCAGGGCACGTCAGAGGGACCAGACTAACATCACTGGTCTCTCAGAGGACTCACGACACTTTTATTGATTTTTGTCTATAATGTGTGATGCACCTATTGTGATAGGTCTGTCAGTCCCCAGTGGACTAATTTTGTTGAAATGTGACACACTTATTCTTCAAGGAAATTTGTCAAGACAGTTCAATTTTAGTTGGGTTATCTTGAATTGATGGTTCTGTACATAGTTTTAAAATTTTAAAATATCCCATTGAAAAGCATTGACAAAATGGCAAACTCGTCTATTTTAAAATTGAGAAACATTCTGTGCGATTTCAAGCACAAATTAGTTACTGTTTCAATTTCACATTGACAACAACTTGTATATTTTGTATATTTTTTTCTTTTTCACCTCTGCTATTGACGGTGATGAGATCCCCAATGCAAACTACTGAAAAACCAGCAGGTTACTTGCCATCACTGGCTGTTTGCATTCAGTCAATCGAGCATCTGCCTGTCCAGCTGGGCGCACAGTAAACCTTTCCATCAGGTGTTTTCTGGTTTATGAAATCTTCCCAGTGGCTTGACTGGAAATGGAAGAGAAGAGAACCAGCGCACCAGCATTTCACTCCTCCCAGTGTCTTAAGCCAGTGTTCCCCATGGACCAGCTCAGGTTTGTAGACATTTCTGTGAACAGGTAGGTGTAGTAAGTATGTCAGCGCTGTTAGTGCCTACTGCCGGTCAATGAAAGCTGTCTGTAAACTGTCACCGGTCCACAGAGGTCCACTGCCGGAAACCCAGAAGCAACCTGCTCTTCTATTGTTAACTGATAAAGTTGCTGAAAACTCCACAGGGGAGCCCCACTATTTGATTGAATGTTAATCACACGAGCCACTGAAGACTCCATAGAGAACCCCCTGGGTCAAGAAAGACATCCTCTAACTAAAAACAGTCCACTCTTGTCAAATGGATTGAAAACCACAGTAGCTTAAAAGATCTTCCTAACTGCAAAACTATAAAACATAAGTAAAGAAAACAAAATGTCATCTAGATGGGAATGAAGATCCCTGTGGAGTGACTATTTCACCAACAATAATTTACTAGGTGACCAGATGTCCCTGTGATGGGGACAGTCCATATTTCAGGCTGTGTGTTCCAATAAATAACTGAATTATTTTTTTTTGTTCTTTATTTCATCTTATACAATTTCTTGTATTAGGAATTTGTTAGTTTTTCGCATACCCCTTGGGGTCAGAGCGCAGGGTCAGCCATTGTACAGCCAGCGCCCCTGAAGCAATTACAGGTTAAGGGTCTTGCTCAAGGGCCCAGCAGAGTAGGATCTCTTTTGGCAGTGACGGGGATTCAAACTGGCAACCTTCTGGATACCAGCGTAGATCCTTAGCCTCACAGCCACCAATCCGCCCAAATTAATTAATTAATTATATCAAATGTCCCAGTTTTAACAGACTGCACATCAATAAAGTTTTTCAGTGCCACAAGCATTGCTTTGTTGAAATGAACATCGTCACAAAACGTTTACAGCAGCAAGCACGAAAACTCCAAAGGGGAAGCCTGCTTGATTAACAACTCTCGTTAAATTTCAACAGCATAGCGAGAAGAAACAAGAAGCAGACAAAAACACAGCACTGGCCGTGTTCAGCCTTTTGCACAATCCTGGTGGGATGGCCTTTGGCCCCCACAATCCTAAAATAAACGGATAAGGGTCCTGAAGTGACCAACTGAACTCAGTCCATTGAGGGCTATGGTGTCTGTGCTGCCCTTGAATTTACCTGGATGTTACGCCACGAGTACCTTTTTGTAACTTGTTCTATTTCGAGTTCTGCTCCATTGTAACATTTTGGACTTGTGTAACATGCAATGGTTTTGAAAAGCAAAAAGCAGAAAAGACAGGCGTGCATTAACTCGACCAGCTGCTACACTTCCAGGCCAAGACAACAAGCCACACTCCACTGAACTCTGAGTTTCCAATCATTATCTTTGATCTGGTTATGAATGTGTTGACTCGTGGGACAAAAGAGCAATCCCCCCAGTGCAGGCTTTGTGCTGATGGCATTGTGTTGTGTAACACCAGAAAGGGAGACGTGCAGAGGAAGTTGGAAGAATGGAGAAGGACTTTGGAAGATAGAACGTTGAAGATGAAAAGAAGAGGACAGACACAGGGCACAAAGCAGGAAACAAACCGCGGGCAGGACGCCAACCCACCGCAGGGTGCACACAATCTCACACACATCAAGCACACACACATGGGACAATTTAGAATCGCCAGTGCACCTAACCTTCATGTCTTTGGACTGTGGGAGGAAACCCACAAAGACACGGGGAGAGCATGCAAACTCCATGCAGGGAGGACCTGGGAAGCAAACCCAGACGGGTCTCCTAACTGTGAGGCAGCAGCGCTACCCACTGCACCACCATGCCACCCCACAAGATGACAAGGAAAAAAAATATTAAGAAAACAAATTAAACAAATTAAAAATAGGTAAGAATAACAATGAATAAATAACTTACAAAAAATAAATCAATATAGATTTAGATACAATACAATACAATACAATTTATTTGTGTATAGCCAAAAATCACACAAGGAGTGCCACAATGGACTTTAACAGGCCCTGCCTTTTGACAGCCCCCCAGACTCGACTCTCTAAGAAGACAAGAAAAAACTCCCAAAAAAACTTATATCAATATAGACTTATATAAACTACATACAGAATTAACAGAAAAGTAGAGCATTTATAATTAGAAATGATTATTATGTATCTAGCCGTAAGTCCAATGATAAAGTCAGATGGCCTCTAGTTAAGATGGAGAAAAAAAACAAAATCTGCAGAAGTTCAAAGTGGGCCAAAGACCACCTGACCAGCCCCCACTGGGCATTCTATCTACTGTAACCTAAATGTTCTTAAGTCATGCCTTATTGTAGTTCCTTATTATACACACACATGTTTTACAAATGAACAATATTGCATGTATACAGACTGTGTGTTATTGTCTAATTATATATTAAAACAACAAAGTGCCTTGTTTGTAACTTCAATAATACAGTATATTCACTATTTACAGCATGTACCAAGAAACTCCACACGTCAAACACACACAAACAGTCACATGCAGGAGACATGAGCTGGTACTAAATGTCAGAATAGAATTTGAGTAATGAACTGAATGGACAAATGAAGACACATATTCTGATAGCACAATCCTGACATTAACAGCTAAAACCTTACTGGCAGCAAGGGGTCTTTACAGACGAGTGACAATTTCCAAAATGGACCAACAGCCCTCTCTATGGCCCTTCTGTCCAGAGCTGAGGCTTCAACATGCCATACTGTAACACCATCAGTTTGAACAACCTCAGTGGTACTGAAAGTGTCATATTGCTCATGTCTCACATCCTCAGATATCTTAGAGAGCAAAGGTGCTGATGAGATGTCATATCGATGGATGCCAGTGTTCTCTGTCCACCTAATCCTCTCTGAGGCCATGGAACATTAAGTTGCTGACAATTATCACATATTAATTAATGGTTGTATGGCTCCTTCTCTTTGTACCTCAGTATTTTGACCTCTGCTTTGCTTTTATCCATTTCGTGTTAAGGATTAATGGTGACAGTTTGTATTCTCTTTTGCTTATATCAAGTTTAAGACCCAGTTTGCTAAGAGTTCATTTTTCATGTAAAGTACAAAATTAAATAACATCACAAACTAATGAAAAGTCTCTTTTCAAATATATTTTATACTTTTGCTGCTATCAGTTTTACTGTTTTTTTTTATTAATGTTTCTTTATATTAATATTAATTTTATACTGCTTTATTGGTCAATGTGTATTGTTAGGAGCACTTGGTGTAGGTGATTGCCATATTCCCACACGGCTTAGCAGCTGAGCAGAGACATCTGTAGTACAAAGCACCGTGGTGAGCGGGTACCTGCTTTGGTAATTGGCACACATGTAGATTAACTGTTTAGTTGGCTTATGCTAAACTAGAAGGTTTCTTGGCTTAAAGATAAGAAGATAAGGCTGTACACATGGGGTGCTGTAAAGCAGCTATATTAAGACAAAATTCCACATTAATATACTATAATATCCCTCTTTAAAGTTCCCTCTTTAATCTTCTTTTTCTTCTTCTTTCGGCTGCTCCTGTTAGGGGTTACCACAGTGGATCATCTTTTTCCATCTCTTCCTGTCCTCGTCATCTTGTTCTGTCACATCATCACCTGCATGTCCTCTCTCACCACATCCATAAACCTTCTTTTAGGCCTTCCTCTTCTCCTCTTACCTGGCAGCTCCATCCTTAGCATCCTTCTACAAATATACCCCTCAGCTCTCCAAACCAACACAATCTCGCCTCTCTGACTTTGTCTCCCAACTGTCCAACCTGAGTTGACCCTCTAATGTCCTCATTTCTAATCCTGTCCATCCTCGTCACACCCAATGCAAATCTTAACATCTTTAATTCTGCCACCTCCAGCTCTGTCTCCTGTGCCACCATCTCCAACCCATATAACATAGCTGGTCTCACTACTGTCCTATAGACTGTGGGGAACAGCCTGGACACAGACAGGTAGACATGATGGTTTCACCACACTCACGTTTATTACACAATATTTACAGTACTTTAAAGTGCACAAACCCAGTGCCGGAGCACCAATCACCCCTTAAGTCCTTGGCCACCACAATGCCTTTACAGTCTCTGGTCCGCCTCCACTCCTCTCCTCTGAGCTCCGTCCTACTTCCACCCGACTCTTGCCAATGAACGGAGGGAGGCGGCCCCTTTTATACACCCCCGGATGGACTCCAGGTGCATCCTGAGGAGCCTCCGTTGACACACCCCTGTTTGGTGGAAGCTCTGGCTGTGTACCCAGAAGTCCTCCGGGTGTCCCCAATCCTCTTTCCCCCAACACTTCCAGGTGTGGCGGAAGTGCTGAAGTCCAGGGCTCCCAAGGCATTGGGGCGCCCCCTGACGGTGACCACGGGCCCCTACAGGCCCCTCCTCCGGTCCTCCTGGGCACCCTGGCTGGGTGCCACAAGACCTTCCCTTTCACTCTTGCTGATACCTGTCAGTCACAAACAACTCCTGACACTCTTCTCCACCCATTCCACCCTGCCTGCACTCTCTTCTTCACCTCTCTTCCACAATCCCCATTACTCTGTACTGTTGATCCCAAGTATTTAAGCTCATCCACCTTCGCCAACTCTTCTCCCCTCATTCTCACCATTCCACTGACCTCCTTCTCATTTACACACATGTATTCTGTCTTGGTGGTCCTACTGACCTTCATTCCTCTCCTCTCTAGAGCAGATCTCAACCTCTCCAGGGTCTCCTCAACCTGCTCCCTACTCTCGCTACAGATCATAATGTCATCAGCAAACATCACAGTCCACGGGGACTCCTGTCTAATCTCGTCTGTCAACCTGCCCATCACCATTGCAAATAAGAAAGGGCTCAGAGCCGATCTCTGATGTAATCCCTCCTCCGTCACTCCTACCGCAGACCTCACCACAGTCATACTCCCCTCGTACATATCCTGTACAACTCTTATGTACTTCTCTGCCACTCCCGACTTCCTCATATAATACCACAGCTCCTCTCAGTCACCCTGTCATATTCTTTCTCAGGTCCACAAAGAGGCAAAGCAACTCATTCTGGCCTTCTCTCTACTTCTCCATCGACATCGTCAGAGCAAACATCACATCTGTGGTGCTCTTTCCTGTCATGACACCACACTACTGCTCACTAATCATCACCTCACTTCTTAACTGAGCTTCCAATACTCTTTCCCAAAACTTCATGCTGTGGCTCAACAATTGTATCCCCCTGTAGTTTTCTACAGTTCTGCACATCCCCCTTATTCTTAAATATCAGCACCAGTACACTTCTTCTCCACTCCTCAGGCATCCTCTCACTTTCCAAGATTTCATTAAACAATCTAGTTAAAAACTCCACTGCCATCTCTCCTAAACACCTCCATGCTTCCACAGGTATATCATCTGGACCAATGGCCTTTCCATTCTGCATCCTATTCATAGCTGTCCTTACTTCCTCCTTGCTAATCCGTTGCACTTCCTGATTCACTATCTCCACATCATCCAACCTTCTCTCTCTCATTCTCTTAATTCATCAGCCTTTCAAAGTACTCTTTCCATCTGCTCCACACACTCTCCTCGCTTGTGAGTATGTTTCCATGTTTATTCTTTATCACCCTAACCTGCTGCTTATCTTTCCCAGCTCGGCCCCTCTGTGTAGCCCACCGGTCCTGTTCTCCCTCCTTAGTGTCCAACCTCTCATACAACTCATCATACGCCTTTTCTTTAGCCTTCGCCATCTCTCTCTTCACCTTGCGCTTTATCTCCTTGTACTCTTGTCTACTTTCTGTATCTCTCTGACTGTCCCACTTCTTCTTCGCTATCCTCTTCTTCTGTATACTCTCCTGTACTTCCTCATTCCACCACCAGATTTCATTTTCCTCCTTCCTCTTTCCAGATGTCACACCAAGCACCTTTCTTGCAGTCACCCTCGCTACATCTGCTGTAGTTGCCCACCTGTCTGGTGACTCTTCACTACCACCCAGTGCCTGTCTCACCTCCTCCCTAAACTCAACCTTGCAGTCTTCCTTTTTCAACTTCCACCATTTGATCATTGGCTCTGCCCTCACTCTCCTCCTCTTCTTGATCTCCAATGTCATTCTACAGACCACCATCCTATGCTGTCTAAGTATACTTTATCTTGCCACCACTTTGCAGTCTTCAATCTCCTTCAGATCGACTCTTCTGCATAGGATGTCATCTACCTGTGTGCATCTTCCTCCACTCTTGTACATCACCCTATGTTCCTCCCTCTTCTTAAAATACGGATTCACCACAGCCATGTCCATCCTTTTGGCAAAATCCACTATCATCTGACCCTCTTCATTCCTCTCCTTGGCACCATACTTACCCATCACCTCCTCATCTTCTCTGTTCCCTTCACCAACATGTCCATTGAAATCTGCTCCAATCACCACTTTCTGTCCCTTGGGTACACTGCTCATCACTTCATTCAACTCACTCCAAAAATCTTCTTTGTCGTCCATCACACACCCAACTTGCAGTGCATATGCACTAACAACATTTATCATCACACCTCTGATTTGCAGCTTCATAATCATCACTCTGTCTGACACTCTTTTCACCTCCAAAACACTCTTGACATGCTGTTCCTTCAGAATAACCCCTACCCCATTTCTCCTCCCATCCACACTACGATAGAACAATTTGAATCCACCTCCGATCCACCTGGCCTTACTCGCCTTCCATTTGGTCTCTTGCACGCACAATATATCAACCTTCCTTCTCTCCATCATATCTGCTAACTCTCTCCCCTTACCAGTCATACTGCCCACATTCAGAGTTCCTACCCTCAGTTCCACTCTTTTTACCTTCCTCCTCTCCTTTTGCCTCTGTACACGTCTTCTCCCTCTTCTTTTCCTTCTTCAGCCAACAGCAGCCCAATTTCCCCCAGCACCCTGCTGGCAAACAGTACTGGTGGCGGTCATTGTTACCCTGGGGCTCGACTGATCCGGTATGGAAATCTGTATCGATGTCTGGATGTTGATGTGGCAAAATTTTACATCGGATGCCCTTCCTGACGTAACCCTCCCCATTTATCCGGGCTTGAGATCGGCATGAAGAAACACACTGGTTTGTACATCCCCTGTGGCTGGGTTTTAAACTTCATCTTTTTAATATTACTAAAAAAATGTATATTGAAATTACTGTCTGGATTGGGTAGTCTATAACACTCTCCTAACATAAGGCCTCTTTCCCTAATGCTTTTCAGACAAAGCCAACCATCCTTATTAAGATGGAGCTCATCATCCAACTTGCATTTCAGTTCCATTTGATGTAAACAGCAAACCCACCTCTTATTCTGTTCTGTCCATAATTCCTAAAACATGGGCACCCCTGTAAATTCTACTCATCCCCATCTTTGTTATTTAGCCAGGTTTCTGTTATTGCTATAATATTATAATTATGCTCAGCTACTGTACATATATTTTTTGATACTTCTATCATTAAGGCAAGCTATTTTTAAATTGTTACTCATTTTACTTTTGAACTTAAAATTTGAGGTAGAATTTACATTACTATGCATCTTTATATTTACACTGTTGTTCATTCCTTCATGTCCAGTTCTAAACCTGGCCTGCCCTAAACTGACTGCTGCCATAGGGCTTCATCTTGTCAGAGTTATTGCTGGCATAAACTCCAGTGAGGAGATTGGTTCTTTATTTAAAAAACAATTTTACACAAAAATCTTGATGAGAAAAGTAGGAAAGCACCCTTAAAAGATAAGCTTTAAAATGTTAGTGAATTAACAGTGAATACAGTAATCCCTCGCTATATTGCGCTTCGCCTTTCGCGGCTTCACTCCATCGCGGATTTTATATGTAAGCATATTTAAATATATATCGCGGATTTTTTGCTGGTTCGTGGATTTCTGTGGACAATGGGTCTTTTAATTTCTGGTACATGCTTCCTCAGTTGGTTTGCCCAGTTGATTTCATACAAGGGACGCTACTGGCAGATGGCTGAGAAGCTACCCAGCTTACTTTTCTCTCTCTCTTGCGCTGACTTACTCTGATCCTGACGTAGGGGGATTGAGCAGGGGGGCTGTTCGCACACCTAGACGATACGGACACTCGTCTAAAAATGCTGAAAGATTATCTTCACGTTGCTATCTTTTGTGCAGCTGCTTCCTGAAACGACATGCTGCACGGTGCTTCGC
This sequence comes from Erpetoichthys calabaricus, assembly GCF_900747795.2. Classification (NCBI taxonomy): domain Eukaryota; kingdom Metazoa; phylum Chordata; class Cladistia; order Polypteriformes; family Polypteridae; genus Erpetoichthys; species Erpetoichthys calabaricus. Next base: position 3,954,307 of record NC_041395.2, on the reverse strand, counting down.
ATACTTAAAAGCTCGAAGGGCACGTATTGATTTTTGATAGAGAGAGACAGAGTTTGTTTTTCAATCTCTCTCTCTCTCTCTTTGTCTGCTCCTGACGGAGGGGGTGTGAGCTGCCGCCTTCAACAGCTTTGTGCCGCGGTGCTTCGCATACTTAAAAGCAAAACAGCCCTATTGATTTGTTTGCTTTGTTCTCTCTCTCTCTGACGCGCACTCCTTTGAAGAGGAAGATATGTTTGCATTCTTTTAATTGTGAGACGGAACTGTCATCTCTGTCTTGTCATGGAGCACAGTTTAAACTTTTGAAAAAGAGACAAATGTTTGTTTGCATTGTTTGAATAACGTTCCTGTCTCTCTACAACCTCCTGTGTTTCTGCGCAAATCTGTGACCCAATCATGACAATATAAAAATAACCATATAAACATATGGTTTCTACTTCGTGGATTTTCTTATTTCGCGGGTGGCTCTGGAACGCAACCCCCGCGATGGAGGAGGATTACTGTATAACGGTAGTATGATACAATAAAGCCATTTCTTAACACTAGAATTACCAGAGCCTATGAAAAAACTCGTAGATCCGGCCCACCTTAAACTCGTTCGCACCTCTCCGTCAGCGTCTTCCATCCATCCATCCATTATCCAACCCGCTGAATCCGAACACAGGGTCACGGGGGTCTGCTGGAGCCAATCCCAGCCAACACAGGGCACAAGGCAGGAACCAATCCCGGGCAGGGTGCCAACCCACCACAGTCGTCAGCGTCTTTTGTCCTGTAAATGTGCCGATAAAAACAAGCAGCAAGCAGCCTGCTATTCCATCCCCCCACTGCCGCAGACCGTGCGCAAAGTTCTCCCAGCTCATGCCTTGTTTGATTATCTGGGAGTGAAGTGCTGGAGTTTTAGAGTGGAAATAATAGATCGTTATTTGGAACACATGCATTTCATGTGTGTTCTATTTCTACAATAATCTGTGTAAACACATTGTTAAAACAGAAATGTTTTTTATATTTTAGTAATAAATGACAAAATGTACAAATAAACTATAGATTGTGTGAAGCCTGCAGTCCAAAGATCAAATAAACACTTTCACAAAAGGTTCAAAGAGAAGACAACAGCTTCTGTGGCGTAGCGGTAAGATTTATTGACTTGTGATCAAGAGTCCCAGGTTCGATTCTGACTGACTCCTATATTTGCCATTTTTAGTAGTGAGCTGCTCTTATTGTTAATATTATACAGTACACACATACATTTGGTTTGCGTCTGTAACACAAGGTGTGCATTTGTAGGACTTGTGAAAGTTACCTTTTTTTTTCACTTTTATTCTCTCAGTCACGATCACGATACATACTAAGGAGAGCTGACGCTGTTAGTTTTTATTTGAAACTGGGAATAACTGGAGATGTGAGTGGTGTTTTGAGGCAATGGAACTGGACATTCTCTGATCTGGAGGGATAAAACCTGACACACAAACACTGGTGAATCTGCCTTCTTCGTATCTCACCATCAACTGATTTTTTTAAATTTAGTTTTATTGAGTGTTCCTGCTCACACTGAATTAGTATGCACCTTATGGTCTATGATGTCAAAAAAAAAAAAACAGAGACATAGGTATATATGATATTTGGAATTATTCATTCAGAGAGGCCAGTTCAGCGTTATATGCAATCATCAAATCCAAATGTTAACAGTTCACACACAAGGACCGAACTTCCTACATTTACAACATGTGTAGCTCACGTCTTCTGGTGCATGATGTCAAGCAGGCAGACAGGATCGAACCTGGGACTCTTGAATATAAGTCAGCAATTCTTACCGCTATGCCATGGAAGGTGTTGTCTTATCCTTGAACCTTTTGTGAAAGTGTTTTTGATTTTTGGACTGCAGGCTTCACACATTATATTGTTTATTTGTACATTTTGTCATTTATTACTAAAATATGAAAAACATTTCTGTTTTAACAATGTGTTTACACAGATTATTGTAGAAACGGAACACACATGAAATGCATATGTTCTAAATAATGATCTATTATTTCCACTATAAAACTCCAGCACTTCACTCCCAGATAATCAAGGCATGAGCTGGGGGAACTTTGTGAACATTCTGCGGCGGTGGGGGGATGGAATAGCAGGCTGCTTGCTGCTTGTCTTTACTGTCACATTTACAGGAGAAAAGACGCTGATGGAGAAGTGCGAGGGGATTTAAGGTGGTCCGGATCTATGAGTTTTTTCATAGGCTCTGGTAATTCTAGTGTTAAAGTAACTAATGTGTCAAAAGACTGCCGAGTGAAACTGAGCTTCTAAATAAACAGACAAGGCCATGTTGGCGTGCATAGAAGGTGAAGTAGGGACTGGACAGTGTTTGTGAGATTCATTTCTCTAAAGTTTTATTGGCTTGTAAACTAAAAATCTTCTTTGAAAAAGTGAACGTCATTATTTTTATATTTGGTTCTGTTTTCTTTATATTTTCTCCTTTCTTCTTGCACTTTAGGCAGGAGTCAGCACTAAAATAATTCTTTTTGTTATAAAACCTGATAATAACCAAAACCAATATTTTTGTATTTTGCTTTTGTTAATGAAGCATCTTACTACGTATTTCATATCTATAATCATTTTACATTTTACTTCAGTGTTCCAGATCATACTGTAATCAGTTGTTGCATATGTGGATCCAGATGGTCAGCTCTAGTGAGCTCCTGAATGTTTGATCTAAAATAGGCACTTTATGGAGGAATTGAAATTCATTGATTTGCTGAGCTATTTTCTATTTCATGTCAATTCTTGCTGTTAAGGTCCATGTAGCTTGACTAGAGTTGTTTAATTTGTTTTTTCGTTTCCTTAAGATGTGTTAAGTTAGTAAAATGAGGTGTATGTGCAGTAGAGGGGGAGCAGCATCTTTTCTCATAATCTGACATAATCAGCACCCACAGGCTTATGGACTTGCCAGGTTTCTGAATATTATACCCAAATTTCCAGTGAAATTAAAAACAGAGAAATAAAAGTTGCCACTAATATGTGTCCACAATTAAAATGTAAAAAGTCCTGTCCCATCAAGTGCCCCTTCTCCCCTTTTGAGCCATAGTCCACCAAAATGTCTGCACTTCACTGCCACTCAGCCAACCCTTACATACTTTGGACATGTTAGCTTTGAGCATTTGGCTACAATGTCTCCAGAGTTAAGATCATTTTTCATTAAATCGCTCTTCTCATCCTTATAACTTACATTTTGTTTCCCCAACCCCATGGTGTCCAGAATCATCCTATTTTTCTGAATGGTCCCTGTAATGTGCTCTTCTCTTTAGTGCTAATTCTATAACTTCTTTCAAAATATTTCCTACAGTGTAATTTCCTAATTCGTCTTTAATTTCAGACGATAACATCCTCGGTTGAATGAAGAGATACTAACACATCAGCCCACATCAGTCCCACCATTGTCTAACACTTTTACACTTTTATTATTCTGATTAAACTGTCAGCTACCTCAGAACAGACGGGAATATCGAAAACTCTTACTAACCTCTTAATAAAATAATCTCAAGAGGAGAAAAGCAAGATGGATGATTTGCATCGTATCTTATGAACACCCATTCAAGTGGCTTACAATGCAGAAGTGAAATAATAAAAGTTATCTTTGTCCTGACATTCAGGTGTGTTGTGGATTGCTGATCAAATATCAGGGATGCCATGAAATCACCGGAGAATCCTGAGGGGTGAGGCCTTGTTGGCTCTTAGAGTTAGTCATTTTGAGAAGGTCCAGTATTCTGTTGTGCCTTACGCAGGATGATACAGGACTAGGAGATGGACTGGACAAAATTCAGTCAGAAATACCAGCAAGGGTCGACACCAGCGTCAAAATAATCCAAACTACTAAACCCAATACGCAATCCAAAATATAAAAGCAAGGAGACCTAGCAGAGGTTCTAAACCGTTAAGTCTTCTTACACAACAGCTTGTTGGGTTTCAGCCAGGGTTTTTTGTACTAATTTGTACTTTAATTATTTATTACTTTGTTATTCTTTTTGGTTATAAATGTATATTCCATGACTAATCCATTTATGTTAGGTAGAATGCCCAGAGGGGACTGGGTGGTCTTGTGGCCTGGAACCCTGCAGATTTTATTTTTTTCTCCAGCTTTCTGGAGTTTTTTTTTGTTGTTTTTTCTGTCCCCCCTGGCCATCGGACCTTACTCCTTTTCTATGTTAACTAATGTTGTTTTATTTTAATTTCTTATTTTGTCTTTTATTTTTCTTTTCTTCATTATGTAAAGCACTTTGAGCTACTTTTTGTATGAAAATGTGCTATAGAAATAAATGTTGTTGTTGTTGTTGTTGCCTTTTTGGTTTGAGTTTCTCCTTCTTGTAAGGTATGTAGGAACATTTAATCTAATTTTGAACTTTAAAACCAGTTTACCCATTCCTGAGCCTAGTCAGGAAAAAGCCTATGGGTAGCAGTTGGAAGTAAGCTGGACTGGGTGAGCTTCTTCTTGGCTGGCCAGTGGAGGTTCTGGCCTGGTGTGACAGGAGCATCTCACTCACACATGAACTAACAAAGTATTTAACTGCAGAAGAAGAGAAGAGCTGAGAATTTATCAGGAGGGGAAAAACAATCAAATTCATCTGAAAACAAAAATTCCAGTTAGGATAAAATCCAACAATAAACTAAAAGGAGTGTTGGTCAAAGTGATGTTGGTCATCAAGCTAATAGTGAAAGCCTGAACACGAGTGTCTCTCTGCCAACCAGCTGAACTCTGAAGACACAGAAGTGCTAAGGGTGGAATGAGCCCTAAACAGAAGTCCTATCTGTTCTCTGCCTGTTGTGGACATGTGTATTTGTTGCATGTCCTGCACAATGTACAGCTAAGGTTTTCCTGCCAACAATACAGGGAGCTTCAATTGACAAAAATATATAGTTGAGGTTAGACTTGTTAGGGAAAATACATTTGTTAAAGGACCACACTAGAAACCTGATAGCTATTAGGCAAAATTAGATTGACTTGGTTTGTTTAGACAATTCGGCCATTTCTGATTTGGGCTCAGGCTCTGCAGGCCCCACTGTAGTCAGTGCACGGCCAAAGTCAGCAACACCAATTCCGCCTCAGGGTGAGTGGGTAACAGTGAGATTGGGACTAGGAAGTCAAAATTTAGTCTCTCAGCACCCAGGTCACCAATCTGGACCCAGAACACATACTCAATACTCAGTAGTGCATCTGTTGAGGCTGAAAACAAAGTGCTCATAATTAGTGTTTCCATAATGTGGAATGTTAGACTGGCTGCATGGCTGACTAAACAGAGCCCCATTTTAAATCACAGGCTGTTGTTTATCCCTGTGCTATTATTCTGTAGCTGCTGTCCAGAATCCCTGTTGTGAGGAATCTTATAACTTTAACCATGAAACAAAATCTAAATTACTTGATAATAACCAAAGAATAAAGAGCATAATTAGACTAAGGATTAAAACAGACTCTCCACCATGGGTACATGTATTAGTAGTTTAATTCAAGTTAAAACAATAAACATCTTTGAAGTGCTACTTACTAAAGATTTGCTGTCGTGGAAATAAATGTGCTTTGGTTAATGATATTATATTAAATACAAAATTTGATTTGTGTCTTCTTACCAAAACCTGGCTTAGTAAATCTGACACTAGTCTCTTAGATGAGGCGTCACCAATCAGTTTTATATTCCTTCATAAATCAAGCAATCTTGAGACATCAATGAGGTGGTCTTGGGATAATTTTGTAGTGTGAACACAAATCACTTCTAAAAATTCAGGGGAATTGAAATCATTTGAGGCACTGGATATTAAAACAGATTCTAACACAATTATTTCCTAGGCTTTGGACTCATAGCTCTCAGTAAAACAAAAGTGATTAAAGTGCATTGAAACTCACCCTGGTTTAATGAGAATACTTGAGCTCTTAAATGAGACAGTGTGGTGCAGTGGTTAAAGCTTTGGACCTCAAACCCTAAGGTTGTGGGTTCAAATTCTGCTACTGACACTGTGTGACCCTGAGCAAGTCAATTGAACTACCTGTTTTCCAAATGGAAAAACTAAAAGAAATGTAACTAATTGTATTATAAATGTTGTAAGTCAGCCAAATATTTAAATGAAAACTTGAGTGTAGATGGAGAGAACAAAACTGCAGGTCTTCACATGCGCATGAACACAGAGTGTTAAAAAGTATAAAAAAGCTCTCTTTAAAGCCTGCTTGGACTACTGCTCTACATTTATAGATAAAAAAAAACAATAATAATCCTCATTTTATATTTAGAACATTTGCTAATTCAGGAAGTGGACCCCGCAGGCTGAGAATACTCTGAGACAATGTTTTGGATCTACAGACTGGGATATCCTGCAGGGGTCACATAGTGAGAACATTGAGGAGGTTGTTGACTGCACTACCGACTACACCAACTTCTGTATGGACATTGTAGTTCCAGTAAGAACTGTACGCTGCTATGCTAACAACAAGCCATGGATTACAAGTTACATCAAGGGCCTTTTGAACCAGAAGAAAAGGGCTTTTAAAGACGGTGATCAGCATGAGCTCAAGCGCATGCAGAAGGAACTCCGAGTCCAACTCAGGGCAGCGAAGGAGCAGTACAGGAGAAAGCTGGAGCAGAAGTTGCAGAATAACAGCATGAAGGAAGTGTGGGTTAAGATGAAGATCATCGCTGGCTGCAGCTTGAAGCGGGGTACCACCATCGAGAGAGACGTGAAGAGAGCAAACCAAATGAACAACTTCTTTAACAGGTTTGACCACCCTAACCCACTCTCAGTCTCACCTCGGAGAACTGCACCCTCCACACATCCTTCTGCTGATACCAGCATAGGAAAGACATCCCCACCCATAATTACAACAGCGCAAGTGAGCAGAGAGCTGAGGAGACTTCATGCCAGCAAAGCAGCAGGTCCAGATGGAGTATCGCCACGACTGCTGAAGGTCTGTGCATTGGAGCTGGGGGGTCCTTGAGAACGCAGAAAAAACATTATTAACTGTATGATGATTATAAGTATTTAACTCACAAAATACCAATGACTGAATTTTGTATTAATCATGCTGCAGAGAACTATATGATTTTATAATTCTATATGATTTTATCTGCATTTAGGTAGGAAATGAATTATGTTTATACACAGAATATGAGACTGATTTGATTTTTCTATGTGAAAGTGCTAACCTCTTGATATTAACAGAACACCATGTGATATTATAATTCAATGTGATCTTTCTTTACTCTTGTTTAATATTATAAGAAAACAAGTTACTTATGAATTAATAAATAAGAATTAATCTAATCAAACAAATATAATCTAATGAAGATATAAAAATTAAAAGAATGTAATCTCTTTATAACTAATGCAATGAACTTTAAGAAAACTGCTTAAAATGGGTTTGTACTAAGACAGGCACATCCTTTAGATAATGTAGGTGCCTGGTACTGCTGTTTGTTTTTCTGTACTCCTATGTCATAAATTTAAGATGTCCCCTAATCTATGGATGACCTCAAAATGAACTGTTATGTTTTTTTTCTGTTCTCTCTTTAGCTAAATGAACAAGCTCGGTGATAAAAGGGGAAACACTTTTTTCTTTTGCAGTCTGCCCACATTCTCCAACAGGGCAGTCTCACAGTTTTTTTTTACTCACCAAGAATAAAGAAATTGTTTTTTATTAAAAATTGGTTTTAGACTCCCGTTGTTGATTTCGACTTCAGCGCTCAGTTTTGGTGCCCCGTGTGAGGACAGAGACGGCCAAGCGACTCCTTGAGCGAGATCGTCCAGAGGACCGGTAAAAGGACCGACACCGGCCGGGTCGGTAGGACCAGATCCGGAAAAAGTTAGGACTGGCCTGCCTCGGGCGAATCCTGCGTAGGGAGCTCTTGACCTCCTCTGATTCTTCCTGAAAGTCGAGTGAACTGGGAACTTCCAGACGGGAGGAAAATTCTTGGTGAGTACCCGGGGTTTTCTTGTCTGGGAAAGAGCCGATTAAGGCGCCTCCGGACGGAAATAAAGGTGCCAGAATGTTAGTGAGTACGCCCCTAGGAATTGAAAGAAATAATAAAGAAAGAAGGGGTTGGAAGAACAGAAAGTAGAAAAGGAGCACTTTTGATCTGGGCGCCGAATAAGTGAGGTGTTGTGAATGCTTAGTTAGTACGCTCCCTGGAATGGGACGGAGTCTTTTACCGGCTCGGAAAAATAAAATAAAATAAGGCGGGGAGTGGGAAGAATAGATAATTGGGAAAACACCTCACGGGCGGGACATCAAAGCACTGTTGCGGGAGGGCGAGACTCTTTGCTTTGATGGTCTGATTATATCCTGAACTCAACGGGTCACTCAGGGAATCGATCACCTAAACAGCGGTAACTAATGGCCTTCGGGTGAAACTGTCAGTCCGCTAATCAGGTTGATCGTCCCGGTGGACCGGGGGACAGGAGGGACCGGGAGTGAAGCTACAATTGAGGCTGGTTTAGCAAAAAGTGTGGAAAACCCACTGGCCATGGGGAAAACTAATAGTGCAGTTAAAGCTGCTTTGGGAAAACAAAAGCATGAATCCACGTACTCATCTGTGACTGAATAAAGACAAATTGAACTATTCCTGTCTTCCTCGGCTGTTACTTCCACAGTTTATTTGGCACCCGAGCAGTTCCCCTTCTGTCGGAGAACCCGAGTGAAGGTGCGAATTGCAGACAGGAATAAGATCGGTGAGCACAACTGCTTTACCGTCCGGGAGAGGTACTAGGAAAGTAACAATAAGAGCACCTCTTGGAATGAGACGGAGTCCTAAGTAGACTCGGAATTAGAAGAGAGAGGTGGAAGTTTAGTAAAAAGGGAAAGGACCTCCTGGTCGGGGATTCGCTAAAGAAAGAAATTGAAAAACAGGCTGTGAACGAGGAGCCTCTGTGCGGAGGATTGTTTTCGAAAAACGTGCCAAGGAAAAAAAAAAAAAAGCGTCTCTCTGAGAGGACTGAAAACAGGCGAAGATTAAAAAACAAAAAGTGTAAACTGTGGAATAAACAGAGCGGGGCAGGTGGCCAGAAGGCTCTGGTGATTTGAGTGAAATACTGGAAGTTAGGAAGATTATACATAGAAATGCACGAGGGTGCTGTAGTCGAGAAAATGAAAATGTTTGAAAGATGGGAATTGATCATTAAAGACAGAGCCCTGAAAGCTATGCAGAAGTGCAATGAGGGACTGCAAAACCAAATGAAACTTATAGCAGAAAAAGAAAAGTTGTTATTGATAATGCAAGAACCGTCCCAAAAGTCCGGACAAAGAAAGGAGGAATAAGTAAATAAAAATAAAATAAATAAAAAGGAGAAGAACAGATTATGCCTTGATTTAGCGACAGCATGCGTTTCCCCTCCCTTTGAGGACAATAGTCCGTCACCACCCCTTGGAACAGCTGGAGGAATTAATGAGGGAGAGGAAGAAGATGGTCCCGATGATTTTTAAAATGAACAGTTTCAGCCAGAGAGAGATGAAGAAGGGGGAAAGGAATGCATAATAAGCCCCGATTCTGACCCCTCAGGGTCAAACATGAATATGAAAGGATGGAATTTTAAGCACCATTAATACAAGTGACCATTTCACAATATAATGTACATCAGCCTGACTCAGATTAAAACCGTCCCATCTTGATTGTGCAAAGAAACTGGGACCTGCAAGAATTAAAAGCGGTGGTGCAGGAATTACTGAACCAGTTCATGAGAACGGAGAAACAGTTAGATGACATGAATAAGCCAAATGCTGCAGAATGGATTCAGGTCCTTAGAAGGAAGGTGCAGGCTGGAATGATGTGAGAGGGCAATGGACTGGGACTCTGGGACGACAGGGGGTTTATAGTGGCCAGTTCAATATTCGGTGGACAGTTACAAGCACAAATAAATGCAAAACATATCAGCCCTCTAATGCCCAGTGAACTTTATTAGACAAGACTTGATGGCTCGCCTGTGCCTTTGCATCTCAGTTACGGAAAAGGGAGTGAAGGTCACCACAGAACAACACACCGCCTTTGACCGACCACCACCATTACATGATCTTATGCTGCCTTGAATGTTCATGTTTTTCTCAAAACAGCAAAAATCTCTGCTGTCGTGGGTTCCTCTTGGATTACAGAATTTAAAATCGTTTTACTGTATTGCATGCGTTTTGGACTGTATTATGGTGAAGTCTGGCTCTTGAACTTTTTAGCTGCTGCTGTCAGAAAAAGAGACTATTTCCATTACGGACTGTCATATCTCAGCAGAACTGGCTGGAGCAGTATCTCTCTTTTGTCACAACAACTGCTTTCTTCTGGAGTGGTTCTATCCCACATATCCCCATTGCTAAATCCGCTCGCTTTCAGTGGCATAATGTGAGACAATGGGTATTAGCATGTCAGGAAGGAGAGGATTGGGAGTATGTGGGACCTAATATTTGGTCCACCCCAGATAGAGATGTTAAGAAAATTGCAGTAAGACGAGTTGTACCTGTAACCTGATCGCTCTGTCATTCATCTTCCACCTCTCACCTACACCCATGCTGTTTACCCTTCAAATCTTTTAGTTAGATTCGCTCCGCTCATCTCTCTGGGTACAAGAAAAATAATATTTTGTCTGACTAGCTCATGTTGAACCCTTGGTCATTTTCCCAAAGTCATCCTTCCGTTTACCTTGCACACAATATCTTTTTTCGCTTGTATTACAATTGTTTATGTTGACTTAGTTAAGCAGGGTGCTACTGTATTATTCCGATTCAATACTCTCCTATTCTTCTAGCAGATGACTCATGACACTGCTATACACCCTATGACTCCTATAGTCCCAAATCCTTCCACTATTCTCTCTATAGTCCCGTCCACTGCTATGTGGTTTTCTGTTACTGATTTTGCGAATGCTTTCTTTTCAATTCCTGATCACTCGGACTCCCAATTCTGGTTTGCATTCACTTTTAAAGGGAAGCGTTGTGATGCTGCAGGGATATACCGAGGTTCTGCGTGCGTGCCTGAGTTGTGGCTTGTGTGTGCGTGTGTGTGTGTGTGTGTGTGTGTGTGTGTGTGTGTGCGTGTGCGTGTGTACGCGTGTGTATGGACAAGAATTAGAAAAAAATAATTGAAAGGTTATTGGCCAAAGGGGGTGGTGTCCTGGTGTAATATGTAGCTGAGTTGCTTTTATGCTTTGAGACTCAGGAATAATGCGAAGAAGACACACAGGTTTTGTTGGTCTTTCTAGCGGAAATCGGGCACAAAGTGTTCCGGAAAAAAAGTTGCAACTGAATAAAGAAAAATGAAATACCTGAGTCATGATTTGACTGCAGGGGAATTAATGTGCACAATCTGCAAGGCGGCAAATTATGTCCGTTCTTGGAATGTTAGGATATTGCCGGCAATGGGTTAGAGAAAGAGAAAAAAAAATTTTTTTTGCTAAAAAAGCACAGCCACTCCAAGATTTAGCGCCCTCTTCTAATTTGGCTTTGACTGATAAAATTTCATGGACGGAGTGGGCTGAGAAGGCTTTAACTGATATAAAATAAATTTGATGTCTGCGCCTGCGTTAAAACTTCCGGACTAGTCTCATCCTTTCACTCTGTTCGTGGACGAGAAAGGGGGGTGTATGACTGCAGTATTAACTCAACAATAAGGAGATAGACAAAGACCGGTCGTATACTATTTTAAAATAAATAAATAAAAACTGGATCCAGTGGCCGCTACAATCCCGGCCTGTTTGAAAGCAGCTGCTGTAACAGTAGAGGCCATATTAGCATGCTCAAATATTGTGCTCATGAGTCTATTAACTGTTAAGGTACCACAAGCTGTACATTCCATCTTAGTACAGACAAGAACATCTCATTTGACAGGTACGCTTGCGATAGTGAAGTATCAAGCTCACAAGGGGAAAACAAATCCAGTGAGTGAAGGAAATGCGCAAGCAGACATGTGGGCAAAGAAAGCCACCCAGCATTCTACTTCACCACTAACTTAATTATTTCTATAACAGAAGAAGGAACAAGAGTCACCCGAGGATGCAGTTTTATTTCTACAAACTGTAGCAACAGAAAAGGAGATAAAGACGTGGCAGAAAGAGAGATCAGAAAAAAAGATCCTAAAGGAATTTGGATCCATCCATTAACTAAACATCCTTTTTTCCCCAAACGTTTTCTTTCTAGGTATTGCAAAGGCTGCGCATGGTTTGGCCCACCCTTCAGAAGACGCAATGATGGCACAGGTGCAACAATCCTGTCATGCCCAAGGTTTTTCTAACTTTGCTGATCAGTTCTGTAAGAAGTGTACACTATGTCAAAAATTTAATATAGGAAAAGGCTTGCAGGTAAATCCGGCTGTAACACCAAATGCCGGAGGGCCCTTTGAACATCTGCAGATAGATTTTTTAACTAACTCAGTCTCATGGGTAGGAAACTCCACTAGGAACAGGAGAAGTACTTTATGTGGATGGTTGTTCCTTGCGGTTGGACGACGGGACACTCTCCACTAGTTATGCAGTGGTCAAAGGAGACCACTTACTTGAAGCAAATCGAATCTCTTCTAGTTTTAGCGCACAAGCAGCTGAGCTAATAGCTCTCACCCGAGCTTGCCAGTTGTCCGAAGGGAAGGTCATAACCATTTACACAGATTCCAGATATGCCTTTGGGGTCTGCCATGACCATGGGGCATTATGGAAATTAAGGGGATTCAAAACCAGTACTGGTAAGCCCATACAACATCAGAAATTAGTGGAATCCCTTCTCGAAGCTATAACAAAACCATTACACCTGGCAATAGTTAAATGCCAAGCCCATACTGGGAAACAAGACCCAGTCAGTCTAGGAAACAAACTGGCTGATCACTTTGCTAAACAGGCTGCCTATAATAACCCACCAGTCTCTTTATTCCAACAGAAAGATGACAAAGACCCTGATAATCAAATTATTTCTTTACAGAGTGCTGCCACTGACCAAGAAAGGATAAAGTGGTCCTGAGAAGGCTCCCTCTCTGATGGGGTCTTGACCCATAAACAAACTAACAAACCTTTCCTTCCAAAGGCTTCTTTTCCAGGAATGGCAAAAATCGCACATGGCGTGGATCACACAGGAAAAGACGCTATGACTCAGGATGTGGAGTGACATTGGGAAACCACAGGGTTCTCTGCATATGCTGAACGATTCTGCTGACAGGGTGCCCTATGTCAAAGGTATAATATAGGCAAAGGAACTCAGGTAAGTCCCGCCGTTACCCTGAAACCAGTGGGTCCGTTTCAGCATCTCCAAATGGACTTCATTGAACTAACGCCGTCCAAAGGATATCGATATTGCCTTGTGATTGTTGATGTGTTCTCCCGGTGGGTAGAGGCTTTCCCCTCTAAACATGCTGATGCAAAAACTGTGGCTAAAGCTTTAATAAAAGAAATTATTCCAAGATGGGGAATATCACAGAAACTGCAGTCTGATAACTGTACCCATTTTGTGAATTCTGTAATAAATGAACTGACTACTTGGCTCCAGATAAATGTACATCATTACTGCAAATACCACCCTCAAAGTGGAGGTATTGTAGAAAGATGCAATGGCACCCTAAAATCAAAATTGGCAAAAATCTGTGAGCAGACACATTTAACCTAGCCAGATGCTCTACCCCTGGCCTTGATGGGGTTGAGAGGAAGGACACATCGGCAGTTGGGACTGTCGCCATTTGAAATTTTAACTAGACGTCCCATGCCCGTTGGCATGGTTATCGGAAATGTCACTTTGCTTACTGTGGACAATGATCTTCTCTCCAGTCTTACAGGTCTCCAAGCATCCCTGAAGGAAGTCCATGAACAGGTTAACAAGACTTGGCGGACCGGTCCCCCACTGACGGAGTTCCAGATCCCCCTTGGAACCTGGTCAGAGACATCCAAAGGAAACATTGGCATCAACCTCGCTGGAGGGGACCATTCCAGGTGCTGTTATCTACACCTCATGCCGTTAAAGTCGAAGGACTTCCTGCTTGGATCCACATCTCACATTGCAAAAGATGGCAGTCTTAGTCCTGTTATTAATAACTTTTTCTGTCCCCTCAAACACGGGACAACCAACTCATGGGGACCTTCCTACACTAACTTTCCAAGTAGGGAAAACAGCCTCATTCCAGATTGACTTTTGTGCCGTCGCTCCTTGTGGAACCGGCAGACATGAACAATGAACTAAGCCTGAAAAATATCTGTGTGTGACTACTGCCTCATCCCCTGTATTCGCGGCCTCCTTCAGAGACTCATTGACACTTCTCTCACAAAAGCCTATTTTCTCCATGCCCACAATTCCCAGGACCCCGATCACAACCCTTTGCTTCCGGAAAATTCACCTACTTCTGAATATGATGATACTGCACCCGATGACTGGGTCTGATTATTTTAATGTGCACATTTTATGTGCAAAGGGGGGAACTGAGAACGCAGAAAAAACATTATTAACTGTAATGTTTATAAGTATCCATCTATCCATCCATTATCCAACCTACTATATCCTAACTGCAGGGTTGCAGGGGTCTTCTGGATCCAATCCCAGCCAACACAGGGGGCAGGGCAGGAGGCAGACCCCAGGCATACAGCCAGCCCACCGCAGATGATTATAAGTATTTAACTCACAAAATACCAATGACTGAATTTTGTATTAATCATGCTGCAGAGAACTGGGATTAATAAAGTATCTATCTATCTATCTATCTATCTATCTATCTATCTATCTATCTATCTATCTATCTATCTATCTATCTATCTATATGATTTTATAATTCTATATGATTTTATCTGCATTTAGATAGGAAATGAATTATGTTTATGCACAGAATATGAGACTGATTTAATTTTTCTATGTGAAAGTGCTAACCTCTTGATATTAACAGAACACCCTGTGATATTATAATTCAATGTGATCTTTCTTTACTCTTGTTTAATATTATAAGAAAACAAGTTACTTATGAATTAATAAATAAGAATTAATCTAATCAAACAAATATAATCTAATGAAGATATTAAAATTAAAAGAATGTAATCTCTTTATAACTAATGCAATGAACTTTAAGAAAACTGCTTAAAATGGGTTTGTACTGAGACGGGCACATCCTTTAGATAATGTAGGTGCCTGGTACTGCTGTTTGTTTTTCTGTACTCCTATGTCATAAATTTAAGATGTCCCCTAATCTATGGATGACCTCAAAATGAACTGTTATGTTTTTTTTCTGTTCTCTCTTTAGCTAAATGAACAAGCTCGGTGATTAAAGGGGAAACACTTTTTTCTTTTGCAGTCTGCCCACATTCTCCAACAGGGCAGTCTCACAGTTTTTTTACTCACCAAGAATAAAGAACAAAAGAATAAAGAAATTGTTTTTTATTAAAAATTGGTTTTAGACTCCCGTTGTTGATTTCGACTTCAGCGCTCACATCCTCTACAGCGCATCTTCTACCTGAGCCTGGAACAGGGGAGAGTCCCGAGGCTTTGGAAAACATCTTGTATCACCCCAGTCCCAAAGGTATCACGTCCTAGTGAGCTGAATGACTTTCGGCCTGTTGCTCTGACATCACATGTGATGAAGACCATGGAGAGGCTGCTGCTTCACCACCTTAGGCCACAGGTTCAACATGCCCTTGACCCTCTGCAGTTTGCATATAAGGAGAAGGTGGGAGCTGAGGATGCCATCATCTACATGCTACACTGATCCCTCTCTCACTTGGACAGAGACAGTGGTGCTGTAAGAATTATGTTTCTGGACTTCTCTAGTGTCTTCAACACAATCCAACCTCTGCTCCTTAGGGACAAGCTGACAGAGATGGGAGTAGATTCATACCTAGTGGCATAGATCGTGGACTATCTTAAAGACAGACCTCAGTATGTGCGTCTTGGGAACTGCACGTCTGACATTGTGGTCAGCAGCACAGGAGCGCCACAGGGGACTGTACTTTCTCCGGTCCTGTTCAGCCTATATACATCGGACTTCCAATACAACTCGGAGTCCTGCCACGTGCAAAAGTTCGCTGATGACATTGCTATTGTGGGCTGTATCAGGAATGGGCTGGAGGAGGAGTATAGGGACCTAATCAATGACTTTGTTAAATGGTGCGACTCAAACCACCTACACCTGAACACCAGCAAATCCAAGGAGCTGGTGGTGGATTTTAGGAGGCCCAGACCCCTCATAGACCCCGTGATCATCAAAGGTGACTGTGTGCAGAGGGTGCAGACCTATAAATACCTGGGAGTGCAGCTGGATGATAAATTAGACTGGACTGCCAATACTGATGCGCTGTGCAAGAAAGGACAGAGCCGGTTATACTTCCTTAGAAGGCTGGCGTCCTTCAACATTTGCAATAAGATGCTGCAGATGTTCTATCAGACAGTTGTGGCGAGCGCCTTCTTCTACGCAGTGGTGTGCTGGGGAGGAAGCATTAAGAGGAAAGACGCCTCACGCCTGGACAAACTGGTGAGGAAGGCAGGCTCTATTGTTGGCATGGAGCTGGACAGTTTAACATCTGTGGCAGAGTGAAGGGCGCTCAGCAGGCTCCTATCAATTATGGAAAATCCACTGCATCCACTGAACAGGATCATCTCTAGACAGAAGAGCAGCTTCAGTGACAGACTGCTGTCACCGTCCTGCTCCACTGACAGACTGAGGAGATCGTTCCTCCCCCAAACTATGCGACTTTCAATTCCACCCGGGGGCGGGGGTAAACGTTAACATTTAACATTATACAAAGTTATTGTCTGTTTTTCACCTGCATTATTATCATTCTTTAATTTAATATTATTTATTGTATCATTATGCTGCTGCTGGAGAATGTGAATTTCCCATTGGGATTAATAAAGTATCTATCTATCTATCTATCTATCTATCTATCTATCTATCTATCTATCTATCTATCTATCTATCTATCTATCTATCTATCTAATCTATCTATCTATCTATCTATCTATCTAATGTAGGAAATGGAAATTACAAACAGCAATGGAAAATCTCTACAGATATTAGCAGTGCAGACTTGAACTTCTTTAAAGAGGAAAATTGACAATATGAGATCCCAAATCTCAGCGTCACCTTACATACTTAAAACACGATTAACAACACTGTCTCATTTTGACCACTCAACTTTAGTAATTTTAATTTGGTAACAGAACAGGAAGTCTTAAATTTCATTTGTAGGTGAAATTTCTAGGGTTCATTAGACCAGTCCAACTAAACTAATAAAAAACTCAATGGATGTTCTGGCAGCTCCCGTTTTTACCTTATCAACAGTTCATTATTGAATGGTGCTGTTCCTGATGTCCTAAAAGTGTCAGTTATCAGATTGTTACTTAGGCTTAAAATTATTAACTCATTTTTACAGTATCGTTTCTTTCTAAAATACTTGAAAAAGTAGTCACCATGCAGCTTCAGTCTCACCTTACACATCACAATTTATTTGAGAAATTCCAGTCTGGCTTCCGCACCGGTCATAGTACAGGATTGGCACTAACATGTTGTAAATGACATTCTAATATACTCTGATGAAAGAAATTAGAAGTTAGATTTTAAGTTCAGCATTTGACAGCATTGATCATTTTATTTTAAAAAACAGGTGTAGTTCTTATTTATCAAATCGATTTCAGTACATTGTGATGAACGGCAGGGACCCATGCCCAACTGGGATGTCCCTTTGACACTAGATCCAGGGGAGCAGCCATGGGATTCACGCTACGTCCCCAGGAACACTTGGTGGCAGCCCCCCTGGGTTGCATCAGGGCAACAAGTTTGGAACACCGGCGCTCATTCCTGTTGGGCTCTGTGGCCACCGCCAGGAGGAGCTGCACGGCTTAACAAGCCCGTCTGGGAGGGAGCACAGCCACACCTGGAGGTGCAGCCGAAAGTAGGTCAACAAGCACCTGCAGCACTTCTGGGTGGGCTATAAGAGGAGCCTGCAGCCACTACTCAGGGCACCAGAGTCGTGAGGAGGAGGAGGACGACGACGACGACAACAACGACAAAGAAGAAGACAAAGCTGCCTGGGAGGAGTGGAGGAAGAGTATTTTGTTGTGTTTTTGTTTCACTTTGGTGTGCTTGTGCGGGACTGTGTTGAGCCAGTAGGACACGGGGAAGATGTGCCCCACGGCTGAAGAAAAATAAAAATCCCTTTTTCTTTGATTTTTACACTTGCTGCTGTTGTCAGTCTGTGTCGGGTCAGACACCTATATAGCGCCTTTCACAACATACAGAAATGTGCTGACAGGTGTCACACACGTGCGCATGGGAGGCAACTAAAGGGCCTGAATGAGAGAGAGTCCCTGCTGGACCGGGAGGTGGTGGAGTGCATTAACTCTTTCTCTCACTCCTCTGCAGACCACATACTGGAAATTCTGCCTGGCCCCTATGGCGACACTTCCGGTCCTGGGCACAATGACATCACTTCCAGTTCCAGCCCCAGAGATGACTTCACTTCCTCCGCTCTACCTTAAAAGTGCCATCTTGGTGCCAGCAAGTCAGTTCTGTTCTGGACTCTGATCTGTACACATCAGTACAATAATTTATCTGATTTTGCAGCCAGGAAATAATTTACAGGTGGCTGCCCTGAACATTTCTATGACTTTTTGTTGAGTTTGTGACACCTGCTGGGTGCCGTGGGTGCCACCGTGTGATGCTGCAGGGAGATGTGGGGATTTTTATTTTCCCTAAAACCAGGAAGTACTCCCAAGTCACGGGGACGGAAGAACAGAAGTACTTCCGGGCTGAAGAAAAATACAAGTCTTCATCTGACCCTGAAGTGCTCGTGTCCTTCTGTCCATGTGATTTAATAGCACTTCCGGGTCAAGGACTATATAAAGGACTATGAGAGACCCAGCAAGGGAGCCGGAGTTGGGAAGGAGTGTGATGGAGCTGCTGGGAGGAGAGGAGGAAGAATTGTATTATTGATTATTTGTGTATTGTGGTGGATGTGGTGCTTTAGAGGCACTATATTGAAGAAAATTAAAATACTTCTTGGTGCTTTTAAACCTGTGTTGGCATCTGTCTGTTGGGTTTCACAGGGCAACAGCGCCTTCAAGCATCCACTTATTGACAACTTGTAGCTCCTCTTACCTCAGGTGAGAGATGTACTTCAAACACTTCAACAAACACTGGCACTCCGTGTCACTTATATCTTCATTCCTCAGGTCTAAAGGTTTCTGGGTTTGAAGGTGACTCAGCATTTCACAGAACGCAGGCCACTGCTCCTCTTTGATACTGAGCTCCCATCTCTCAGGATACGACTGATATAATGACAAGAATCTTGGAAAAAACTTCTGATCTGCGTCAATGTCATATTGTTTTACTTTTTCATAGAGAGTTAGGAGAAAGTCAGAGATTCTGGCATTTCTACCATGTTGTTCATTTAAGTCAAATCTAAAACAAAGAAAAAAGAAATTAATTCATTCTGAATCCCACTGTGAAATGTTGAATTAGTGTAAAGCAAAGATGTCCATTGCCATTAACACAGACTTGTATCAGCGGTTGTGTTTCACATTTTGTTAACATTTTGGATGGTGGGGTGGCACAGTGGTTAGTGCTGCTGTCTATGGCTGCAGTGCACGAGTCCGATTTGTTCTCTTGTCTCAGACTTCTACCTGGGAGTAATTGTATTCAAAATTGTCTCGGACTTGCCGCTGGTCCTGTGTAATTTGTTTTTTGGCCTTGATCGAGACCTGCTGCCTTCTATGAAGCTGTTTTTTATCCTTTTGTTTTGTGTTTTTTTCACATTCGTGTCACATTTCCATTAGCAAACATCTGAGCTCGCTGTGTTTGATTTCTCTGTGCACTTTCACCAGTTATTTTTATTGTTACTGGTTAGAGTCACATTTGAGAAGATCTTCATTAGTTCAATGTAATTTCTGGAATGATTACTACTCTTCTTGTATTTGTAATAATTTCTTAGTGTTATATTTCATGGGAGCCATTAGCCAGGAGAACTGACCACTCAAGCACCACATCACCCGATTGCTATGGACACAAGAGAACACCTCTGGCTTACTCTGGACAGCAGTGTTTATGGGGACATTGGTGACAATTGGGGTGAGACTTGCCAGCTGCTTAAGACTTTTATCTTTACTTACCGTTCTGATTTGTTAAATTGTGGAGAATTCAACACTACTGAGCCCGGCTTGTTAGCAGGCTGCTCTCTTCATCTGTCCCCAAAAACACACCAGGATGATCTGTACCTTTGTCACTACAACAACTGCAGCTTTTTTGATTCAAATGTGTGCAGCTACAGCAGCTCAGGTTTTGTTTGATTGCAAACTCAACTCAACTCAACTTTATGTTATTATCCCACAAAGGGAGATTTATTTAGTTTGTGCATCAACAGAAAACTTACAGTACATAGACATGAGATTTAAATATAAAAAGTCAAGAAAAGAAAAATGCAGTATTAGGAAGCAAATATATACATCTGAACACCAACATGCATACATTTATTAAACATACATAAAAACATCAAATAATGATGAAAACATACACAAGTGCCATTAAATAAAGATAAATAAGAAAAAACACACGGAGAGACACACACACACACCGTGTCACCACTGAGCGCAGTGCCACTCTAACCTTCTCTTCTCAGGATTTGCACATCACACACAAACAACAAATGAAATGTATTCAAAAACGTTTGGGGTAACTAGACATGAAGTACAGCGTTGTGCCCATCACTCTGCGGATTATTTGGTCATCAACTTGTTGTGTTCCATGATCCATAACTTCCCTCACCCAGGCTGACTTGAGTATGAAAGCATAAATACAATATCCATGTACATATAGCACAGATAGTGAAATGGTTCATAAAGTGGCTCAGGTTGTGCAATATTACAACTGTATCGCAAGTTTACAGTGAGGTGATTGTACTTATAAGTCCAAACAGTTGTACCAGAGCACTTGATGGACTAATTGAGTGCATTTAGAGCTCTTGGGATGAAACTGTTTTTGAACCGCGAAGAAAGGCTCTGAAGTGTTTGCTCTCTTCAAGTTCAAATAGACTGTGTGCATGGCTGAGGCAGCGTCTGCTAGATTCTGTTATCCCGATAATTCTCTCCACTCTTGACACAACTGCCATAGAGCTTTCCGATCAGCTGCTGTAAGAGCTGTAATTCCACACTCAGATACAGTGGTTAAAATACTCTGAGTGGTGCACTGAGAATAACAACACTAAAGTTGCTGTCGTATTTGGAATAGTTTGGCCATTCTGTGCACCATTATATGGTCACAGGTTGATTACAATTAGATGCCATAAACTAATAAATGATAAGCAGTTAATTTCAGTGTATTTAATAAAGCGCATCAGGGATGTGGATGTAAAAAAATAAAGGGAGACCACACAGGAACAGTAGCCCTGATTTGATGCTGGGTGCTGCCAGTTTGCAAAACCAAGTGGAAACTTGCGTATGCTATGGTTTGAGTTGGCGTGAGAATGTGCTTGGCTTTACGCCAGGTTTAGTTTTTATACATCATGATGTGAGCGTAGAAATGGGCGTACCAAACATTTTTGTGCATACGCACCATTTATACATGAGGCACCGAGTCACTTGTGGGGCTGAGTACCTGAGACCTGAGTAGTATGAGAACAGGAGAAAAACAAAGAATCAGAGGTGAGCCGGTGAGAGAAACACCTCAGTCAGGAGTGACCAGCGTTGGGAAGATTGGTGTCATCAGTGTCTTCAGTCAAGAGAAAGCAAGATTGAAGAAAAAATACATGAGAAATGACAAATATCCTGCATAAATTAGACTTTACACTCCCTTAGAGACACAAACCTCAGACCTCTGGGACAATCGCCATTACAAAGAGTCACTGTTTAAGCTTAGGTACTTTGCCAAACTTATTCGACTAGTAGTCTTAAAACTCAGGAGAATGAACAAAATAATAATTAAAAAAGCACTGTATCATCACTGTACTGTATATACTAGTTACAGACGTTTTAGAGGGGTTGAGTTAAAACGTCCATTAGCAAATGAAAGAAGAAAAAAGAAACATGATGTGAAAACAAGAAAAGAGGTTGTAACAAAAAAATTACAGGCCTAAGACACAATTTACATTTATAAAGAGAGAAACAACAGTCAGGTGAACACAGGGCTCAAAACTACACCATTCATTAAAAACAGGGGATAACCACAACCTTCATCAGAATGTTAAGGACTAAAACAGCAGAGAGCTCCAATCAGGACAGGCAGAAGAAGAAACAAATCACTGGGTAGACTGGGCCGAGTGCAGACATAACAGGGCCGGTGACTGGTGCCAATAAATTGATCCACACTCCTATTCTGTCATTGGTTAGGTCACATGAGGCTATAGTGGAACATCTGTCTAAACTCATAACCAGGGACAAAATGTCTACAGCTGGTCTAACTGAAGAAAACGTCTGGACAGGAACACCAATAAAATAAAAGAAAAAGACACACAATTGTTTCATGGGTCCCCAGTTTGAGCTGTCATTCCTTGCATATTTGTATTCAAAATAATAAAATTGTAATTAAAAGTGTTTATCATTCCCTGAAAGAAAATAAAAAAAGCTTTATTTAATTAATTATTTATTTATTTATTTATTTTTTTATTGATTTCTTTTTCAAAACCAAAACAAATTCAGAGAAAAAAATCAAGAAAGGGCAGCTGGTCAAGAAGTTTGTATAACATTACACTGGTGACCTGATGTCCTGCACAGCCTGGACTTGCACTGATTATGTAACTGACCTGTCATGCTGTACATGCTAAGATTTATGAAAAGCATGGTGACATCTTCGACATTCATTATTTTACTGGGTTGTTCCTCCAGTGACTATTAGACTGGCTTGAGCAGAACTTCAAGGGGATATAACCAGGTGATACGATCACCTTTGGTGTAACTAAGGGTTGAAACCTGGAACTGGGCAACCTGATCTAAATGAAAGGAGCTGTTAATTCTGCTCTGTTATCCGAGAATGATTCAGGTGAATATCAGGCTGAGAGCAGAGGCTGATGCACAAAATTACACTACAAATTAAAAAGAAGAAGAGAGAAAAGAGTTTTGAATGAACAAAAAATATACTGTATATCAGGTTATTTACCGTATAGAAGATATCCCATCTAGACAGTCTGACAAGCACTGAACAAATCTTTCACTGTACTGGTAATCATCATAATCCACTAGGATATCAGGTTTACTTGAGGAACATTTTATAAAGTTGCTGATTGTCTTCAGTGTCTCTTCTGTCCAGTTTAGGTTCACATGGACTTCATTGTTTGTGAGCCTCAAAGATTCATTAAAGTCCTTTTGGTCTCCAAAGTCCGCCATGCATTTATAATACAAAGTGTAACATATCCATTTCTCTCTGTAAGATATAAAGACATTTCACACATTCTGTCATTTTTTACTAATTAACATCTCTGTAAAAACATCAGAACTGATGACACTGAGCCATTGATTTTTCCTTTAATAAAAGCAAACACCAGTGAAGTTTAACTGTTTAATTTTACAAATGGCCACATGCATAACACTAAGTAAAAAATGAAAAGTATATTGATTTAAAACTGCAAACTGTGACATGTTACAAAATAAAATTATGCAAATGGTAATATTATTCTGATATTTTTGTAGATAATAGTGTAAAGTGTAAAGTATATAAGAGCGGCACGGTGGTGCAATGGTAGCGCTGCTGCCTCGCAGTAAGGAGATCTGGGTTTGCTTCCCATGAGTTTGCATGTTCCCCCCATGTCTGCGTGGGTTTCCTCCCACAGTCCAAAGACATGCAGGTGCATTGGCGATTCTAAATTGTCCCTAGTGTGTGCTTGGTGTGTGGGTGTGTTTGTGTGAGCGCCCTGCGGTGGACTGGCGCCCTGCCCAGGGTTTGTTTCCTGCCTTGCGCCCTGTGTTGGCTGGGATTGGCTCCAGCAGACCCCCGTGACCATGTAGTTAGGATATAGCAGGTTGGATAATGGATGGATGGATGGAAGTGTAAATAAAGGAGACATAAATAGGACATGTGACATTTAGGAAATACAGTGACAAAGTCCAGAAGAGCACAGAATGGCATTTCTCTACTTTAACAGACATGGAAAGAATATGAAAAAGAAAGAATGCTGAGATGCTGTTCACAATCCTCCAAATTTCCGGAAATTCTTAAGCAATTCTTTAAGTGTTTCTAAGTTTTCCTACCTGAGTTTTGAGTTCCACATGTTTCTTCTGTATTGGACTTTGGTCTTCTGGTGATTTTTGACTCTTCTGGTGTTGACCCACCTGGGATGTTTGACTACAGTTTTCTCCTTCCTTTTGTCTATTTCTAAATACTCTTCTAATATGCCTTTTAGACCATAAACTTGAACATGACTCACGATGGCTGATGCTGAGATGAATAAAGTTATCACTGAGAAGTGCAAAAAGACGTGAAGGCACTGAAAGAGCAAGTCCATGAATTATGGCACCTTCTAATAATTGGCCTCAATTGACCACGGGCCTCATATATAATGCCGTGTGTAGTAATTCACACTAAAACATGGAGTACAGACAAAAACAGAAATGTGCATATGCACAAAAATTCCAGATGCATAAAACTGTGCGTACGGTACATTAAGTTCCACTCACTTCCATTTTACAAATATTTGAATATGAAAATGAATTTAAATCATCCTTTTAGTTCAGTGTTTTGTTAAAAGACAATGCCAAAAGCACATATAAAAAAGAAGAACTTCATTGAATGCAAAATGGAGGTCCTACTCAGTGAAGTGGAGACAAGGAAAAATGTAATTTTTG
Organism: Erpetoichthys calabaricus; assembly: GCF_900747795.2. NCBI lineage: Eukaryota > Metazoa > Chordata > Cladistia > Polypteriformes > Polypteridae > Erpetoichthys > Erpetoichthys calabaricus. The sequence goes on along the minus strand of NC_041395.2, from coordinate 3,929,589 downwards.
GTAGCTGAAGCAATGGTATGAGCAACAAAAGGAACTTGCTGGAATGACACTCAAAAGTTCAAGTTCAGAAAGTCACACAGTGCCCAAAATAAAAAAGAGGAGGTCAGATGAAATAATTTACTGCAGAAGTATTGTGTCTGTCAAACGTACCAACCACCACTTCCTGTCCATCTATTTTCTTTCTCCACATAACCCAGCGCCACAATAAGGGGCTTTGTAATAAATCAAAAACCATCTGTAAGCTGAGAACACTGGTTCATCAAAGCTTTTAAGGAACATTTAAAAATCCTTGTAATACATGTTTAATTATTCCATCCATACATCCTATCCAGGATCACGCCAGTCCCAGCAAGCATACAGCAAGAGGGAGGCACAATCCCTGGATGGGGTGCCAGGTCATCGCTACCGCTATGCCACCATACCCACATGTTTAATTATTAACAGTATACATTATTTAAATGAACTTAAAAATATGTCTGTATAATGTAATATACATACTTTAATGCATTTCATCATAAAAATGACATCAAGTATACATCCTATTAATCTAACAGTACACAGCACCAAGGGGATAGCTCTTGGAAATCTGAATCGACTTAGAAGTCACCCATCATCATCCGTAAATACGCGCTCTCTTCTATTGAATTGAGTTCCTTAATTGTTATTGTATGGTACAATGAGATTCAATATGCAAATCCTCCATAAACTTATTATCCTATAAAATGGTAAAATAATAATAATATGATAAAAACAATGAAAAATATACAATATTAAAGCAAAAGTACAATATACATGTACATATAATGCAGATATTGCAAATGGTTCATAAAGTGGCTCAGGTTGTGTAATATTAAAATCGTGATACAAGTTTCCAGTGAGGTCACGTGCGTTTAGAGCTCTTGATATGAAACTTTTTCTGAACCATGAGGTCCCTGCAGGAAAGGCTCTGAAGCGTTTGCAGTATGGAAGTTTCAAATAAACTGTGCACATGGCTGAGTGGAATACATGCAGGTGCTGCTGGCTTTCCTGAGGCAGCGTGTGCTGTAACAATTAACTGCTGTACATCTGTGATACCACAGATACAATGAGTTAAAATACTCTGAGAGGTGCAATGAGAGTAACAACATTAAAGCAGCTACTGTAACAGTTTGGCCATTATGTATACACCATTATATTGTTACAGAATGAGTACAATCAAGTGCCTTATATATGTAAATGGTGAGCAATTAATTTCAATATATTTGATAAATCCCACATCATTGATGCATATCTGAATAAAGGAAGACCACACAGAAACAGTAGCACTGCTTTGATGCTGTGTGCCACCAGTTTGTAAAACCGAGACAATGTGGGGTCTACCATGAAAACGTGAATGGCTTTATGTCAAGTTTAGTTCTTATACATCAAAAAGTGAGGGTGGAAACAGGCGTACGCAACATTTTTGTGCATCAGCACCGTTTATACATGAGGCCCCAGATGTGTTGTTATCCATCCTGAAGTTCTTATGGAGGGTGAAAGAAAACAATTGAGTGTAGAAGTAGGATAACTGAAAAATGATGTTGTCATTGTTTTGGCTCAGGGCACATGGTAACCTTATGACATAAGCTCCAGGAAAGCAAGAAAGCCCACCCTACATAAAGGTTGGTGTGGTGGGTAAGTGTAATCAGGCTGATTCATTTTTCATTCAAGAATTGCTTCAGCAGATTGTGTGTCGCTCACTGATTCGGACATGTATGGCAGATACTTTAACCCTTTCAGCTGAGATATCTTAGATATGAGGAGGCCTAAAGTCTGAAAGTTTGTCAAGCTGAACTGGAAAGCATTGTATTCTGGGAAAGCTGAAAAGCAAAGCAGGATTTAGAGCATTGTGCAGAGTTAGAAAGTGCAGCTTTGAATTGCCACAGGAAAACAAACTTGACTTTGTGATAACGATTTAGTAAGACTCTTTATGTTTGTTTTGAAGATGTGTAAGCTCTGCTAATGAGATGGAAAGAAGACAGCCAGGTGCTCATTTTATTGGGTGGGATATTTTCTTTTATCAAATCTTTATTTCTTAAGGAATGAATGTCTACCTTTATTTTTGCATATAATGTTGCATACACTTTCATTAATTTTATTGTTTTGTTTTGAATTTAGCACAAAGCCATTTGTTTTCTAACGTGAGCGGCCATTTTGTGATACCATCTGCATGATGCAATGATCCATCACCAGGTGGCATTGTCACTTGAAGTAGCATGTCATAACACAATTTACACAATGACTTAAAGATTGGAGCTGCGACCAAAACTTTGTCCAACACTGCAAATACATTTGTGGAGATTTTGAACAAATTGCTGCTAACTGTAAGCACAATGCAGAACATTCTGTAAAATCACCAAAACTTAGCATTGGTAAGTTGGAAGTTTGTAGTCAAACACTGTTGAAGAATTCATTGAGCGTTCTGGTGCAAAGTTTAATAAAAATATACAAGAATTAATGGACTCTGGGGCTGCTGAAAATTTTATAAGCTCATCACTAGTGATGCATACTCTCTCAAGCACATATTCATGGGAGACAGCATAAGGGCTCTGGTGAAAGTAATTACCTGCCAGACTAGGGGTTGGTGCTGTGTTCTAATGCCTTCTCTCTTCCTCCCTCTGAAGATTGACAGCCATTCCACCACTGACATCAATTCTGTTATCCGCCCTCATCCGACATCTTCTCTTGTCTGCATCTTTTTTTAACAGAGCCTGCTAGTTCTAATTGGACCAACATAGAGGAGAATGCAAGGACTTTACAAATTCTGCCAGTAAAGGACTCAGGGGTATCACACTACATTATTGGTGGCTTAACACTTCATTGATACTGAAATGTTGATGCATTTGAGAAGGAATTAAGTAGGATAGTTCTGGAAAATTCTGCAAGAGGAATCACCAGTTAGACTGTAAATAGTTTAGAGTCCCACACACAAACTCTTCCTGGTCCTCATTAATTCTTTCTGATAATCCATTAACTTCTTTAGCAGTTACTCGGGCTGTGAAAACCGAGCTAAAAGCGTTGGTCCCGAGTGTCACATGTTATGTCTTGTGTAAGCATTAGAACCGAGAATCACTCTGGCTTTGGAGGCAACCCGAAAATTGGATCGACTTGGTTTGATTAGACAATTCGGCTACTTCTGATTTGGCTTCAGTCTGTCCAGGTCCCACTGTAGTCAGTGCGCAGCCGAAGTCAGCAGCACCAATTCAGCCACAGGGCGAGTGGGTAACAGTAAGACGGGGGTCTAAGAAGCCAAAATTTAGTCCCCCGGCACCCAGATCACTTATTCGGACCCAGAACAGATTCTCAGCACTGCAGCGCATCTGTGGAAACTGAGAATAAGAAAGTGCTCATAATTGGCGATTCCATAGTGCGGAATGTTAGAATTCCAAACTCTGTTAAACCAGAAGTTAATGTTAAGTGCCTCGCAGGGGCCAAGATTTCTGACATAGAGGCCGCATTGGTCCGTGTCGCCGACGATTTACCTTATTGCTGCATGTCAGCACTAATGATATTTATTCACAGCAATCTGAGGTATTAAAGAGGAACTTCATCTCTCTATGCACCAAAGCTAAAAGAAAATGTTGGAATTTAGTTGTATCTGGCCCCTTACCAAGATCATATAGAGGGGATGTGATTTATAGCAGATTACATTCCCTTCACTGCTGGATAGAAACCTGGTGTGCAAATAAAAGCATAGCCTTTGTGAACAATTGGGAGGATATTTGGAATAGGCCTGGATTTTTCAAAAGAGATGGTCTTCATCCTAACTGGAGGGGATCTTATGTATTATCCCAAAATATGCCAGCAAAACTGCCTGGTTGACTGATTAGAGCACCATCCAGGCCGCAGTGATGTGATCTTAAATCACAGGCCGTTGTTTATCTCACCTGTTACTATCCTGAAGCTGTTACCCATAATCCCTGTTGTAAGGCATCCAGTAAATTTAGTCTTGATGCAAACCTTAAATTACTTGATAATCAAAAAATAAGGTGTATAATTAGACCAAGAGATAAAACCAGACCATCCACCAGAAATTTACTTCAAATTAAAACAAAAAATATATCAGCAGTTCAGAAAGAATCATACAGTTTTAAATGCTGCTTATTGAACATTCGCTCTCTTGGCAGTAAAGCTGTTTTGGTAAATGATATTATATTAAGTACTAAATCTGATCTGTGTCTTCTCACTGAAACCTGGCTTAGTAAATGTGACACTGTCCCCCTAGCTGAGGCGTCACCAGATGGATACTCGTTCCTTCATAAGTCTAGAGATTCTAGTCAAGGAGGAGGACTTGGAATAATTCACTGTAACAAAATGCAAATCATGTCTAAAAATTTAGGCAACTGTACATCCTTTGAGGTATTCATTTTAAATTTTAAAACAGATTCTAACACAATTATAGTGCTAGTCTACAGACCACCAGGGCCATATTCATTGTTCATCACTGAATTTAGCAACCTTCTATCTGATTTGGCTATAAATGATCACGTAGTACTGATGGGGGATTTTAATGTCAATGTCAATGTCAATTTATTTATATAGCACATTTAAACAAACATAGTAATGCTGTGGCCAAAGTGCTTTACAAAAATAGAACAAATTAACATAAAACATAAATAGAAATAAAATATATGAACATAAAATAAAATACATAATAAATAGAAGTAATGTTATATACATGAAAAAAAAAGCATAGAAGTAATGTAATGTAATCACAGAGAGGAAGCCATCAGTATTAGTGAAGGTCACTGAATGCAAGTGAATAGAAATGAGTCTTTAATCTTGTTTTAAACAGTTCAATTGCAGATGACATGTAATGTACACATTGATGTGGAAACTGACACTTTTAGCAAATGTTTTACTTATTTGTTAAATTCAGTAGGATTTTGTCAGATTGTCAAAAGTCCAACTCATAATCATAACCACACATTAGATTTAAATATAACTTACAAAGTTGAAATTCAAAATTTAAATATCACTCCATTAAATGAAGTTATTTCCGATCACTACTTAATTACATTTGATTTAGTCCAGCCCTTGCCAACACACTCACAGATTAAAACAAAGACAGTGCAATATCTAGATTATAATTCTGCTTCGAGTCGAGTGTAATTGTGGAAAACCATTTAAATGAGCTAACATCAAATGTAAACGTGGAAAACAATTTAGATCAGCTAACATCACATTATAATGTGACTTTGAGAGATGCTCTGGACACAGTGGCTCCCCTTAAAACAAAAGCAATCAAAGCACATAGAAACTCTCCCTGGTTTAATGAAAACACTCGAGCTCTTAAATTAGAGTGTCGAAAACTGGAGCGCAGATGGAGAACAACAAAGCTACATGTCTTTCAAATTGCATGGACAGAGAGTGTTAAAAAATATAAAAAAAGCTCTCTTTAAAGCTCGTTCAGAATACTATTCTACAATAATAGAGTGCAATAATAAAAATCCTTAGGTACTGTTTAGAACAGTTGCTAAATTAACTAACAGGAATTCAGATCTACAGTGCAAAATACCAATAGATATTTGCAGTACAGTGATCCCCCGCCTATTGTAGAAGTTACATTCCAGACCCACCCGTGATAGATGAAAATCCACAATATAGAAAGTGTAGCTGTGTTTTCCCAAAGTTACCAAAGTTCAGCAGCTCTAACTTAAAAAATGGGATTCAGCAAAAGCCTGATGCACAGAAATGATTACACAGACAAAATATCTTTGTTTTTAAATGTTTAATTAAGTTTGGCGAACCGCCACCTTATCGTGGTGGAGGGGTTTGCGTGTCCCAATGATCCTAGGAGCTCTGTTGTCCGGGGCTTTATGCCCCTGGTAGGGCCACCCAAGGCAAACTAGTCCTAGGTGAGGGATGAGACAAAGTGCGGTTCAACACAACCTCCTATGATGAACAAAAAATTTGGATGGCGTTTTCCCTCGCCCGGAAGTGGGTAACCGGGGCCCCCCTCTGGAGCCAGGCCTGGAGATGGGGCTTGATGGCGAGCGCCTGGTGGCCGGGCTTGCACCCATGGGGCTCAGCCGGGCACAGCCCGAAAAGGCAACATGGGTCCCCCTTCCCATGGGCTCACCACCTATGGGAGGGGCCAAGGAGGTCAGGTGCAGTGTGAGTTGGGTGGTGGCCGAAGGCGGGGACCTTGGCGGTCCGATCCTCGGCTACAGAAGCTGGCTCTTGGGACGTGGAATGTCACCTCTCTGAAGGGGAAGGAGCCTGAGCTAGTGCGCAAGGTCGAGAGGTTCCGGCTAGATATAGTCGGACTCACCTCGACGCACAGCTTGGACTCTGGAACCAATCTCCTTGAGAGGAGCTGGACTCTCTACCACTCTGGAGTTGCCCCTGGTGAGAGGCGCCGAGCGGGTGTGGGTATACTTATTGCCCCCCGACTTGGAGCCTGTACATTGGGGTTTACCTCGGATTCAGGAGGAACAGTGTGGTTTTTGCCCTGGTCGCGGAACAGTGGACCAGCTCTACACCCTTAGCAGAGTCCTGGAGGGTGCATGGGAGTTCGCCCAACCAGTCTACATGTGTTTTGTGGACTTGGAAAAGGTGTTCAACCGTGTCCCTCGGGGAATCCTGTGGGGGGTGCTCCGGGAATATGGGGTACCGGACCCCCTGATAAGGGCTGTTTGGTCCCTGTACAACCGGTGTCAGAGCTTGGTCCGCATTGCCGGCAGTAAGTCGAACCCGTTTCCAGTGAGAGTTGGACTCCGCCAGGGCTGCCCTTTGTCACCGATTCTGTTCATAACTTTTATGGACAGAATTTCTAGGCGCAGCCAGGGTGTTGAGGGGTTCTGGTTTGGTGGACTCAGGATTGGGTCACTGCTTTTTGCAGATGATGTTGTCCTGTTTGCTTCATCAGGCTGTGATCTTCAGCTCTCTGTGGATTGGTTCGCAGCTGAGTGTGAAGCGGCTGGGATGAGAATCAGCACCTCCAAATCCGAGACCATGGTCCTCAGCCGGAAAAGGGTGGAGTGCCCTCTCAGGGTTGGTAGTGAGATCCTGCCCCAAGTGGAGGAGTTCAAGTATCTCGGGGTCTTGTTCACGAGTGAGGGAAGAATGGAGCGTGAGATCGACAGGCGGATCGGTGCGGCATCCGCAGTAATGCGGGTGCTGCATCGGTCTGTCGTGGTGAAAAAGGAGCTGAGCCTCAAGCAAAGCTCTCAATTTACCAGTCGATCTATGTTCCTACCCTCACCTATGGTCATGAGCTATGGGTAGTGAACGAAAGAACGAGATCGCGAATACAAGCGGCTGAAACGAGTTTCCTCCGCAGGGTGTCTGGGCACTCCCTTAAAGATAGGGTGAGAAGCTCAGTCATCCGGGAGGGGCTCAGAGTAGAGCCGCTGCTCCTCCGCATCGAGAGGAGTCAGATGAGGTGGCTCGGGCATCTGATCAGGACGCCTCCTGGACGCCTCCCTGGTGAGGTGTTCCGGGCACGTCTAACCAGGAGGAGGCCCCGGGGAAGACCCAGGACACGCTGGAGGGACTATGCCTCCTGACTGGCCTGGGAATGCCTTGGGATTCTCCCAGAAGAGCTAGAAGAAGTGGCCGGGGAGAGGGAAGTCTGGGCATCTCTTTTCAAGCTGCTGCCCCCGTGACCTGACCTCGGATAAGCGGAAGACAATGGATGGATGGAATAAAACAATCCATATTACTAAACGAGAATGGTAAACCAGATATGGACGTAGGGACCTGCCCGTGGACGCAAAAGACATAGTGCGCAAGCATGAAACAAAGCCCCCCCCCCAGAGTGAAACGGGAGAGACTACGACCCGTCAGAGTAGGAAACAAAGTAAAACGTCATAAAGAGGTTAAAGAACATGGATAAACACATGGAGAGCAGGTTACAGAACAAAGCCCCCCTCCCCAGAGTACAACAAGAGAGACTACGAACCGTCTGACATGCCGCAAGCGGGATAAAGCGAGGTCAGAAATAAAATACAGAATAGGAAACAAAGTAAAGCTTCATAAAGGGATTAAAGAACGGGGACGAACACATGGAGAGCGGGTTACAGATGATGAAAACTGGAATGCAACAGCTTCAAAAAAACCTAGGCACAAAACACATGCACACCGAGATACACAATATAAAGGCAGAAACAACGCCAATTAAACGTCCACACCACACAGCGGAGGCAGACCCGGAGGGTGCAGGCGCCTACATCGGGCGTCGCAACGCGCGGTAAAGTACAAAATGCAAAGGCGCCTACACAGCATGGTAAGAACCGACATAATACAGAAGGCGCAGGCGTCGCTGCCATATTGTGAGTGGCACTAATGCGTGGGTCTAATGCACGTGGACGCCTACAACACGCGTCTCAAACTGCATAAGCAAAGCAGGCACGGGTTCAACACGACACAGCTCAAGTGACCGAGATACAAACACGCGCCTGCCTGGATATAATTAATGAACGCAAGTGCCTACAACGTGCGTCTGACATGCCGCAAACCAGGCAGGCACTGCTCCAAAAAAAGAGCTTCGTATTAACAGTGGATAGACCCACAGTGGCACGGGCGAACGCTCCGTATTAAACATACGTCATCCTCACACGTCCAAACTATACAGCATAGGTGAACCACATTACAGTGATGCATTATTAACAGTACGATAAACATCACAGTATCGCAAACAAATGAAAATTATTACTCGAAAAAGGGAAAATATAATCACCACGAACCAGGCGTCATTAAAACAAAAGCAGAATAAAGCGAGGTCAGAAATTAAAGACAGAGTAGAAAGCAAAGTGAAACGTCATAAACAGGTTAAACGAGTGGGCCAAACACATGGACAGCAGGTTACAGATAATGAAGACCGGAATTCAAAAGCTTCAAAAACAGGAGCTCGACTGACCGAAATACAAACTGCAACGGGAAACACTACGGGGTCCGCAGTACTCTACAATGCACCGCATAATAGTATGGACGGGGCTCCGTGTTAACAGTGGAGGGCCCCAGAGTGACACGGGTGAACGCTCCGTATTAAACGTGCGTCATCCTCACTTGTGGCTGCCCAGCGGGCACAGGTTCAAAACGCCGGGGGTAGGCGAGCGAAGCGAGCAGGGGGCGGAGCCCCCTTGTTCACACAGAAAAGAAAATTAAAATAGTAAAAAATGGAAAAATTTCTAATAAGAAAAGTTCTGTTCTAAGCTTAATCTTGTTACATGTTAAATCGTTACTATTCACTTATCATTTCTGAACGATTTCAAAACGGTCATATAACTGTATGCTTATCCCATTTCTACCTTAAAAATGGATCTTTCAAGTCCCTGTTTACTGGGACCTGTTCTAAACACAACAAGATCTATTATCGCACTGTTTCTCAGTTATAGTAAGAAGATTCTATCTCTTACTAACTTATAGAGGGAAAAGACTATACCATTGTCTATGACTATGGAAAAAATTCTATTCTATTCAAATTAAGCAAAAATTAATGAGAGTTTAACTCAAAATTTAAACTTTCTAAGATTGGCTCTTACAGAAAGACCACATTTTGTTTATAGTTTAAGTCTTAAAATACCACCCACATGCTTTAAACACATGTAAACTTATTAAAACACACTTTGTAAACACATATGATATGTGGATGTCGGACTAAGGATATGAGTAACATCTCTCTATTATAAAACATTTTAACGTCACGCAAGACAAGGCAGTGAGACAGAAGGACAACTGCTGTACAGGCTTTTAAATGATTGACACGCAGAGCGACAAGTAGAACAAGCATCTTGGCAGAAGCAGCACAAAGGCAGCACAAAGTCCACTTCTCCTTAGCGTGCATTCAGCCCCCCCCCCCATTGACACCGCGAAGTGGCAGGAGCGTAGCATGCCTTCGGGGGAAGGGGGTTGAATTTGAGCAAAGCGATCGAGACCAGATCATCTCGGACAGACACTTTGATGACACACCCTACTTACAAACAATTTAAAACAAGTTCATTGAAATCTAACCTAGCAGTTGTTGGAATGCTTTTGGCGAGAAGCAGAACATGCAGCTTGCCAGCAGCAGCTGCAGAAGCCCAGCAGATGATCCAAGCACTTCTCCTTAGCGTGCGTTCAGCCCTCACCCACCCCCTCCTCCTTCTCCTCCTCCTTCAGAACGCGCAGAGCGACAAGCAGAACAGACAGCTTGGCAGAAGCAGCCTGCAGCTGATCTGTCCACTTCTGCTTAGCGTGCGTTCAGCTCCCCCCCTTCACAAAGCCAGCGGCAGAGACAAAAAGTGGCAAAAGGACATCTGCTGTACAGGCTTTTAAGTGATTGATGCAAAGCGCGACAAGCACAATGAACAGCTGGCCAGCAGCAACAGCAAGACACCAGTTGAACCAATCGCATCTCTTTAGCATGCGTTCAGATCCCCCTTCTCAACATGAGCAACGTTATAAGTGCTGTGAGAAAGAGATTTAACCACTCCTGGGGCAGGAAATAAAGGACAAATATTGTTTTTACAAAAGTTTTAAAGTAAAAATGAAAATGATGCATGTGTAACAATTCCCATGAAAATAACAATCTCTTTAAATTGTTTATCCAGTGTGGTGCCTGGCGGGCATCCATGCCCGGCCGGGACGCCCAGGAGGAGTGGAGGAGGGCTTGTGCCTCCTCCAGGACACGAGGGGGCGTCCTCCCTGGTGGTTTTGGGGACCACAGTTACGGAGCTTGGAAGCTCAACACAGTAGGGGTCCATGGTCACCACCAGGGGGCGCCCCAATGCCTTGGGAGTGTTGGGCCTCAGTACTTCCGCCACAACGGGAAGTACTGGGGGGAAGAAACTTGAGGGCATCCGGTGGACTTCCGGCTTCACCATGGGAGCTTCCGCCACACTACGGCTACGGAAGCCCTGAGGATGCACCTGGAGCCCATCCGGGGCATATAAAAGGGGCCGCCTCCCTCCAGTCAGGAGCGAGAGTCGGGAGGAAGAAGACGAAGCGTGTTGGAGAGGAGTGGAGGCGGACTAAAAGACTGAGAAAGGCATTGTGTTGTGGCCAGGACTTGAAGGGGTGATTGGTGCTTCGGCACTGGGTTGTGCTCACTATTGCTGTAAATATTGTAAATAAACGTGTGTTGGGTGAAACTATGATGTCTACCTGTCTGTGTCCGGGCTGTTCCCCACAGTGGCATCCCAGATGGGACTCTCTGCCTGGTTCAAGGCAGGGACCCGAAAAAAATAATTTTGTGGGCAGCTCGGGGCAGCAGGTTAGCCCACACACACGTCGCGGGAGCGACGCAGGCACAACCCCGTGGGAGCGATTCACCTTCACCGGTTCCTTAAATGGCCATGTTCTCCTGGTGCGGGGAGAAGAACAAGGACGTTGCCGGAGTGCAGCGGGCTCCAGCAGGCACACTGTCGCCGAAGATGTCCGGTTCGGCAGCGTGGCGAGGACGGCGACACAAGAAGGCGAGTCCCAGGAGGTGAGTACCCTGCCCAATGGCGATAGGCCCCGTGGGGGCAAGCTTACCTTTTGTGCTGCAGGCAGGGACTACCTGGGACTGCGTCAGTGGCAATGGTATGCTGTGCCTCAGGCTATCGACGGCGCCGAGGCGGCAGTAGGCAGTGCAATGAAAAAGGAGTCGCTGCAGCTCGATAAGCAGCTGCTGCTGGAATCCAGGAAGGCACGTCGCCGCATCAGGAGACGAGGAAACAGAGCCAAAATGGCCGCGGACTGGAAGCCGCTCCCAGAGACTGGCTCGGGATTGGGCGGTGTGTCTGACGTGTCCGCTGATGATTGGATGGAGGCGGGCACAAGGAGTGTCAATCCCGGGCCGAGAAAGGACCCGACGGGGCTGGTTGGAAGGACCCCCAGAGAGCAGCCGGCGGATTTGCCTGAAGAAAAGGTAAGGCAACCGCCGACTGCCAATCTGTCTTTGCTCGCGGCGCTGTGTGAGTTGGAGGAATGCCTTCAGCCCGCGGTGTCGTTATTCCAGGTATTACACATCCTCCGAGGGCGATTGAAGGAGCTGGAGATGAAGGCGACCACGACCCTGACGTCGCTGCGACAGTGGGCGGATCGGCGCAGCGCTGGAGGCTTCAGCCAGAGGGACGCGGCGGGGACGGTAAGTACACCCACACCCAGAAGTGCAGCCGGAACTTGGCGTTCAACCACCTGGAGCACTTCCGTGTGGACTATAAAAGGGAGGAGGACGACGAGGTTACCTGGGAGGAGTGGTGGAGGAAGAAAAGAGTGTTTAAGTGCGTTATTTGTGTCTTTTGGGACTGTGTCGTGCCTGTGTGTTTCTCTTCTCGGTACTCAAATGTGGTACTTGGTGCCACGGCCCACCTGCCAAGTTGTTTTGCCTGCCTAAGGTAAAGTCATCCCTGATGGAGGATCGCAGGAATCGTGGGGTAGAGGGGTCCTTTCATCGGATTGGCTGGCCCAGCGCTGTTTCAGCTGTGGAATGACCAAAAGGGGGAGGCAGCTTGATGGATGAGGTCTCCAGGACTCTAAACAAATCCAAATCTTATTATGGGATATATCATCTACTGTTAAATTCTGGTCTGTACTTGTAAAATGTTTATTTTTATACTGTATTGAGGATTTGTTCTGTTCTGTGTATTGTATTGTATTGACCCCCTTCTTTATGACACCCACTGCACGCCCAACCTACCTGGAAAGGGGTCTCTCTTTGAACTGCCTTTCCCAGGTTTCTTCCATTTTTTCCCTACAAGGTTTTTTTTTTGGGAGTTTTTCTTTGTCTTCTTAGAGAGTCACAGCTGGGGGGCTGTCAAGAGGCAGGGCCTGTTAAAGCCTATTGCGACACTTCTTGTGTGAGTTTGGACTGTACAAAAATAAATTATATTGTATTGTATTACATCTGAGTGCAGGTTTTAATTATGGAATATCTGTACTTTACCAACAATGATGATGAAAATACCCCTCTAGCCCCCAAAATGAAGAAAACGTGGTAGATATACCAGGCGTTTGTAGTAAAATTTTAGAGCGTTTACATTTCAGACTGTGAAGTCAGCATTGATGAAAGTCTCATGGCTTAAAAGGGCAGACTGTCATGGATACAGTACATCACGTCAAAGAGAGCAAGATTTGGTATAAAGTTTTACGAGCTTTGTGAATCTAAAATGGGATACATCTGGAATTAGGTCCTATACACTGGGGAAGGGATAATGTCTGATCTGAAATACGATCAGAATGGCATTGCTACGTCATTTGTACCGACTTTGATTGATGCTCTGCTGGATCAATGTTACTGTGTTACCATGGACAGTTTTATACTTCGCCAGAACTATTTTACATCTTACTGCAAAGAATGACTGCAACATATGGAACAGAGTGTCACCACCGTCATGGCACACGTGAAGACTTTGGCAGAACTAAATGACACTGAGGTGCACTAGTAGCCTGGCAAAAGGGTAAAGTGCTTGTGCTGAAATGGAAGGACATAGATAGATAGATAGATAGATAGATAGATAGATAGATAGATAGATAGATAGATAGATAGATAGATAGATAGATAGATAGATAGATAGATAGATAGATAGATAGATAGATAGATAGATAGATAGATAGATACTTTATTAATCCCAAGGGGAAATTCCCATACTCCAGCAGCAGCATACTGATAAAGAACAATATTAAATTAAAGAGTGATAACAATGCAGGTATAACAGACAATAACTTTGTATAATGTTAACGTTTATCCCCCGGTGGAACTGAAGAGTTGCATAGTGTGGGGGAGGAACGATCTCCTCAGTCTGTCAGTGGAGCAGGACGGTGACAGCAGTCTGTCGCTGAAGCTGCTCCTCTGTCTGGAGATGATACTATTTAGTGGATGCAGTGGATTCTCCATAATTGATAGAAGTCTGCTCAGCGCCCGTCACTCTGCCACGGATGTCAAACTGTCCTGCTCCATGCCTACAATAGAGCCTGCCTTCCTCACCAGCTTGTCCAAGAGTCCCTCTTCTTTATGCTGCCTCCCCAGCACACCACCGCGTAGAAGAGGGCGCTCGCCACAACTGTCTGATAGAACATCTGCAGCATCTTATTGCAGATGTTGAAGGACGCCAGCCTTCTAAGGAAGTATAACCGGCTCTGTCCTTTCTTACAAAGAGCATCAGTATTGGCAGTCCAGTCCAATTTATCATCCAGCTGCACTCCCAGGTATTTATAGGTCTGCACCATCTGCACACAGTCACCTCTGATGATCACGGGGTCCATGAGTGGCCTGGTCCTCCTAAAATCCACCACCAGCTCGTGTTCAGGTGTAGGTGGTTTGAGTCGCACCATTTAACAAAGTCATTGATTAGGTTCCTATACTCCTCCTCCTGCCCATTCCTGATGCAGCCCATGATAGCAGTGTCGTCAGCGAACTTTTGCACGTGGCAGGACTCCGAGTTGTATTGGAAGTCCGATGTATATAGGCTGAACAGGACAGGAGAAAGTACAGTCCCCTGTGGCGCTCCTGTGTTGCTGACCACAATGTCAGATCTGCAGTTCCCGAGATGCACATACTGAGGTCTGTCTGTAAGATAGTCCACGATCCATGCTACCAGGTATGAATCTACTCCCATCTCTGTCAGCTTGTCCCTAAGGAGCAGAGGTTGGATTGTGTTGAAGGCGCTAGAGAAGTCCAGAAACATAATTCTTACAGCACCACTGCCTCTGTCCAAGTGGTAGAGTGATCGGTGTAGCATGTAGATGATGGTATCCTCCGCTCCCACCTTCTCCTAGTATGTGAACTGCAGAGGGCGTGGCAGACCTGTGGCCTCAGGTGGTGAAGCAGCAGCCTCTCCATGGTCTTCATCACATGTGATGTCAGGGTGACAGGCCTGAAGTCATTCAGCTCACTAGGACATGATATCTTTGGGACTGGGGTGTTGCAAGATGTTTTCCAAAGCCTCAGGACTCTCCCCTGTTCCAGGCTCAGGTTGAAGATGCGCTGTAGAGGACCCCCCAGCTCCAATGCACAGGCCTTCAGCAGTCGTGGCGATACTCCATCTGGACCCGCTGCTTTGCTGGCACGAAGTCTCCTCAGCTCTCTGCTCACCTGTGCTGTTGTAATTGTGGGTGGGTGGAAACTCTCTCCTATGCTGGTATCAGCAGAAGGATGGGTGGAGGGTGCAGTACTCCGAGGTGAGAGTGGGTTAGGGTGGTCAAACCTGTTAAAGAAGTTGTTTGTTTTCTTAAAACTGTACATAATGCAGCTACAGTCTCTGAAAAGTAATACAGTGATCCCTCGCTATATCACGCTTCGACTTTCGCGGCTTCACTCTATCGCGATTTTTCCTCATACACGCTTACGTCACTACGTATGCGCTTTCTGAGAACTTTTATCTAAGCCCCACCATGGCTCCTAAACGTGCTGCATTTTCTAAGCCTTCTGACAATGAAACTAAGTGCTGGAGGAAGATGCTTACCATCCAGGAGAAGGTGAAACTCTTGGATATGATCAAAGATGGCAATACCCTACAAAAGCCTCCTCACGCATATGAAAAGACAGCGCCAGCAACTGCCTATCAAGATGTTCTTCAGCCACGCACCCAGACACCCACTGCCTACTCCTAGTACTCCTTCAGCGGAAGAAGACAACGACGCACCTGCTGAAGATACTGCACCACCTTGTCACGGTTGGGTCACAGATTTGCACAGAGACACAGGTGGTTGTAGAAAAAAAAGAACTTTATTCAAAGCACTGCAAACAAACATTTGTCTCTTTTCAAAAGTTTAAACGTGCTCCATGACAAGTCAGAGATGACAGTTCCGCCAGGAGCAGAGAATGTCTGAGAGAGAGAGAAACAAAACAACCAATTCCAAAGCTGAGAGGCACTGCACAATACTTTAAAGTAAGCAGAGTACCGCGTGAGAGGTTTATCACGCATTATAGCGCAAGTAAGAAGGGTAAGGAGCAACGTGAAGGTAGACTGTCAGCTGTTTCAGGGGTTTTCCCAGGGGCGTCTGTGTCCTCTGAGGGTGCGATCAGCGATTCAGCTTACAACCTGAAGAATCTCCTACTGAGCTCGTGCATTCATAGGTTAGTGGTTGTGTGTAAGAACGGTGTGTGTGTGTAATTAAATGTACAGTACAATAATAATAATATGATATTTGTAATGTCTAATATGTCTTATTTTCTCTTATTTTGTCTAATATATTGGGTAATACGAGTGTAAATGGTGACTAAAGGGTGTTACTTCATGTCTAGAGGGCTCTAACAATGTTAAAAAACGTATTTAGAAGGTCGTAAACAGGTTTTCTATACTCTAACTGCGAAAATATTCGATTTATAAATAAAGAATCCTACTTCGCGAAAATTCATTTATCGCGGTAGAGTCTGGAACGGATTAACAGTGATAAACGAGGGTTCACTGTACTAGAAAAAGATATTTTGTCACCTGGTGGAACAGTGCATTAGGAATGCATTCATCTTATACAAATAAAAAGTTGGTGAAACTGAGTGTCATGCCAACATTACATGACAGCATTGCAGCACATCCACCCTCCACACTACCGCAAAAGAGACGCGGTTGACCCAGCACATCGTGGATCAGTCCAGAGTGTCTTATTGGTAGACATTTTATTGATTATATACCTCTAGCAGAAAAAATAAAACAGAATCCAACTCATAGCTGTGCAGTGTGCTGTTCAAAAACTGATCAATTAGAAAGAAACCCGTGATTATCTTCCCAAATGTGACGTTGGATTGAGTGTTTCATTGTGCTTTAAGATTTACTACACAAAGGTCTCATTTTGAGATTATATGCTGTTTTTGTATCATTAGTAGTATTATTATTACTGTTATTATTATTTTTATTATTTTTGTTCATTTCTTCTTATATTTTTATTCATCATCCATCCATCCTTTTTCCAACCCGCTGAATCCAAACACAGGGTCTCAGGGGTCTGCTGGAGACAATCCCAGCCAACACAGGGCACAAGGCAGGAACCAATACCGGGCAGGGCGCCAACCCACCACAGGACACACACAAACACACCCACATACCAAGATCACACTAGCCCCAATTTAGAATTGCCAATCCACCTAACCTGCATGTCTTTGGACTGTGGGAGGAAATCCACGCAGACACGGGGAGAACATGCCAACTCCACGCAGGGAGGACCTGGGAAGCAAACCCAGGTGTGCTAACTGCGAAGCAGCAGCGCTACCACTGCGCCACCGTGCCACCCTTATTCATCATTACTATTTTTATTTGTATCTTTATTATACTTTTGAAAGTTAATAAAAATGTAACTTTTTATACCACAAAGAAATGCAATTCTTTTTCCAAGTGTTTTTGGAATAAAATGGAACACCAAGGAGGTTAAACTCCGGGTGATGACTGGCAGTAAGTTTAACTTGGATACCCACCTTGTTACAAAACCCCTCCTAGAATCAACACATCAACTGCAGACCCCGATCAGAAAGACTGGACATCATAACATTGTGGAATTTAAAGAAATGTCAAATAAAAATTTCCATGAATTCCTTTGTGGAAGGAAGGGAACGGGGGAATAAAATGAGCGCTCTTTTAAAACAATCCACAATGACAAAATGGTAGTATGACCCTTAGAGACTGGCAGATCAGTTATGAAATCCACCATTATATCCTCTTAAGACTGTATGGCAGGGGCAAATAGTAGAAACAAATGTTTAAAATGACAACAAGTGTCACATAACCTCACAGAGACTTTAACATCTTGAGCTAAATTCAGCCACCTGAAATATTGTTGTATAAATTGTAAAACATTAAAAAATACCAGGGTGACCCAAACAGGGTGGTGAATGACTCTTCTCAAAACTGTACAAATAGCTGGATCAGGAACAAATGACTCTTCATCAGGTGACTCATGAGGTGGAGGAGGATTGGACCACCACAACTGAAGGGACGCTCAGAGTTTTTCCGGCAATTCTGTGACTGTTGCTCCTAAACATTTGTAAGGTGGTCTGATACATTTGGGTTCAAACACCACCACATCAGGCTCATTCAATCTGGAAAGTGCATCTGCTTTCAGACTGTGATCAGCACATCAAATTAAAATGTTAAACTGACTTATAAACAAGGACCAGAGAGCTTGTCTAGACTTAAGTCACTTGGCAGATTTCAAGTGACTAAGATTCTTAAGGAGTATAAAAATAAATAAACTCAAGAGCCGATGTCAGCACTCTTGTAAAGCTAATTTAATAGCTGACATTTCACGATCCTCCACATCATAGTTCTGCTGAGAACCACGGAGGTTTTTCAAAAAGTAAGCACATGGATACAATTTGAACCACAAAGTGCTGTGATAACAAATCCTCCATACTGACACTAAACACATCTACCTCCATTGGAATGGTAAATGTTAAAATGGTGACAGACATGAATCAAGTCTTTAGCTTATCGAAGGCCTGCTGGGCTTCAAAATGTGTTGGTACCCCTCTTAGTGAGTGATAGTAAAATGAAGTACAGTAGTAGCAGCCATTATGGAAGATGTACAAAGATGTGAGAAAATCTCCTTTAAATGAACTGCATGAGATATGGAATCAATAGAAAGGATTAAGACATCACTGGCGTACACCAACACTGAATGAACCAAAAAATCACAAGAGCTTTCATTAAAAAGACAGAAATAGTGTCGGTGGATTAGCCAAATCTCACAGCATGACTGTGTACAGTGCTGACGTGTTGAAAGCAGACTTCCACTTATCCCACTTATCTCATACACACTGAATTATAAGCAATACGTAAGTTAAGTTTAGTAAGTGCAGTGAAACCTGTCATTAGCTCAAGAATGGAAGAAATCAGAGGAAGAGCTCATTATTCTTTACTGTAATCTAATTACGTTCCTGAAAATCCATACAAGTTTTTTTGGAGACAATAAAAAAAACAGGACTGCCTGATGGTCTAATAAAACCATTCTCCAAATTTAAACTAATATAAGAATTGATAGCCTTCAGCTCAGAACAGGATGGGAGATAACAGCGACCCTTAGACAAGGAGGTTCTGGAAGTAAATAAATCAATGATATGGTCAATGAGGTGGGAGCTGCATTTTGAAATACATCTGAAAATTCAGAATAAATCTCAAGAAGAGTGTTTAAGTGGCAAATCTGTAAAGATGGGCCAATCAGAAACTAAATACACATCATCAAGTACCATGGACTCCATGCAATATGTGCTCAAATGGAGTTCTCCAATCAGTGAGTAGCGTGTGTTTCTGAAGCCAATGGAAACCAAGATGATCGAGATAACAGGCAGGCAGTGTGGCGTAGTGACTGGGGCTTTGGATTTCTAAGGATGTGAGTTCAAATGCCAGTACAGACATGTTGTGACTATGAGCAAGTGACATGGCCTGTCAATGCACTAATGGAAAAACCAACAGAAATGGAACCAGTTACATCTCAAATGTTTTAAGCTGCTTTGGCAAAAGGAGTCAGTCAAATAAATCAATAGAAATGTAAGATAATGGAGGTACTGACAGTGAGCTAATCTCAAGACAACATTAAGTGGAAGGATTGAAACTGATAAAACTTCCAGGAGTGACTGAATTAACAAAGACCCAAGAATCACGCAGGCTAGCAGGACATGTTGGATACTAAAAGTATCCAGGAGTCAAGATGTGGTCAAAAACAGAAATGAGTCAAATACTGACACCGGGTCAGACTTTGTCTGTTACAACTGATTATGTTAAATAATTTCAATTTGCTTTGTTTTATGGTGTGTTTACCCTAATCAGTATTTGACGAGTGTCAGTCAGTCATTGTCAAGTGTGCATTTTGTGATTTTAATGTTTGTAATTTTATTTTAGCTGTAAATTTGTTATAGCACTCTGAGTCTGTGCTCAATGAAGAGTACAGTACAAAAGTAAATAAAATTTCATGGAACTGAATTCAATTGAAACATCTCCTCCAAGTAGCAGTCAAAACAATTTAATTGCTGATATCTCCACATGCAGTTACTGCACCATCACTCTGCATCTCTTTGACCAGGAACAAGAAAATAAGACCTGCTCATCATCAAAGGGGTCTAACAGTGGCCATCAACACCCCATGATGTTGAGATATGAAGAACAAGAATAAGAAAGGAAGACAATGAAGAGGAGAACTGGAAGAGCCTTGGAGGTTTTCACCTTCTCCATAAACAGATAAACAAACAGAATTAATCAGTATGGTGGACACAGGAAATAATAAAACATCAGAGAGGAGACAGAAGAAATTAAATGTAGATAAAGCTGTGAAAGAGAAAAACAATTAAGAAACAAAGGACAATAACAAAAGAATGAAAAAGATGTCAATAGTAAAAATAAGAGCCTGGCACAAAGATAAGGAAATATCTTCTCAATCACTGCATCGCTAGGATTGTGTCAAAGATGTCCATCACTATTTATAATCTGCTGAAATTTGACTGAACAGTAAACCAACATACCTTACAGTCTCCAAAAGACTGTTGAGTACACATCGCCGAAGATCTTGATAAGCCTCTTTGTGCTGTGGAACGGCGACTTTGTCTGGGTGACACTGACTCAGGAAACTGAAGTAAAGTAAGTCATCTTCATCATGAATGAATGAGAGAGTCACCTTGTTTGGAAATGGTGCAAATAAAGAGATGAGCTGTGGGAGGCTGTTGTCTCTTTTCACTCTGTTGTACTCTTTAAACAAATCACACATCCGCCAAAATGAATAATCATTGAAGCCATCTAGTAAACTAGAAGAAAAAAACTGATGAGAGTATGACATTTACTTGTATGGTACATTTTCATATACAAATGTAAGCAACCAATTAGAACTTTAGAACAGGCCACTCAGCCTAACAAGTCCTATCCAGTTAATTCCTCCAAAATATTCAAGTTTTGAAGGTCCCTAAAGTCCTCCTGTTCACTACACTTCTTGTTAAGGGGTTATGCTGCCACCTAGTGGCAGACACAATATAAATAGTGTGTGCTGTTGGTGGTTGACTGTTTGATATGGACAGTTAGAATAAAGCAGACAGAACTGACTTGTGGAAAATGGGTCCGTGTGGTCTGTACACATAAACATGGTGTCAGAAGTGTGAACCACAACTGCACCAATTTTAGGACAAATCAACTAAATATCCAGCTGAAAAATCCTTTATAACCAAGCAACTACACACACAAATGTCATACCACCTCCAGCCGAGATGAAGATGTCCGGCAACTTGGCTACGAACTGGGAGATCTTTAAAGCAGAATTTCATGACTTTATGTTAGCCACCAGACTGCATGAGAAACCCGCAGATGTACACCCTCAGACGTGTAATGGGTAGTGAGTACCAACATGTCTACTGACACAATCTGCACTTGACAGAGGAACAGCAAAAGGATGCCACCACCATCTTGACTGCCCTCGAGAGGCATTTCAAGCCGACAAAGAATGTCATATTTGAGTGCTTTGCCTTCGGATCCCTTATGCAAGAGGAAGGTGAGACAATAGACATATCTGTAACTAAAATAAGGGAGAAAGCTGTAACGTGTGATTATGAACAGTTGAAAGACGAACTGATTAGAGACAGGCTGGTGTTAGGTATTGCTGATGAAAGCATGAGACACCGCATGCTAAAAGAATGGGAACTTACTTTGGCATCCGCTATCGACATCTGCCAAGCTGCAGAGCAAATAGATTTGCAAATGAAGGTGCTAACACAGGCCATAATTAATGGCACTGATGTCCGAAAGCCAGCACAGCAAGGCACACTCAAGTCCACCAAGTCACGACTTCCAAGCAACCGTGGGAACGCTTACAAGTGCAAGAACTGTGGCAGCGCACACAACTGGGGAAAAGCCACATGTTCAGCTTTTGACAATGTTTGCCGATTCTGCAGAAGTCTCAACCACTTTGCGATGGTGTGCCTTAAAGTGAAACAAGACCAGCATCAGCTGCATATGGTACACACCCAAGCTGAGCTTGAATAGGAGGAGGACGATGATGCTGACGGACACATATACACCGCCAGTATGATGGCATCACCCAGCTGCCGAGGAAAAACGTAGTTTGCCAACCTACAGCTCCACAGCACCTGGCAACGTTGCCAACTTGACTCGGGAGAAACATGCAAAGTGATGAGTCTACAGGATAAACTTAAGCTAATTCCTAGCCAGATGAGACTGAAACTGTGTTCGGGGCAGGTGGTGAAGTCAGTGGGCCTTTTCCGCACTGAATGCCTGATAAAGGGACATAGCCACAAGCTAGAATTTGAAATAGTTGAAGCAAATCAAATTCTGCTCCTATCAGGTTCAACATGTGAGCATTTGGGACTGATGCCCATCACGATACTGGAAGAACTTCATAATTTAGAAGGCCATATCACAGAGATGCTGACCGAACATGAATTTACCATTAGATAGTGGGACGTATTCAGGTATTCCATCGAATCTCTCCCTGGGAAAGTACATTTTGACCTGGATCGGACTGTAATGCTCACTGCACAATGTTCCAGTTGCCTTTAGGACAGCTGTCAAAGCCTAACTGGACAAACACATATGAGAGGGCCATCTAGCCCCAGTGACTGACCCCAAGGAATGGATGATGTACCAAACATTTTTGTGCATACGCACCGTTTATACACGAGGCGCCAGGTCACTTGTGGGGCTGAGTACCTGAGACCTGAGTAGTACGAGAACAGGAGAAAAACAAAGAATCAGGAATGAGCCAGTGAGAGAAACACCTCAGTCAGGAGTGACCAGCGTTGGGTAGTACACAAGAGATGACAAATATCCTGCACAAATTAGACTTTACATTCCCTTAGACACACGAACCTCAGACATCTGGGACAATCACCATTACAAAGAGTCACTGTTTTAGCTTAGGTATTTTGCCAAACTTATTCGACTAGTGGTCTTATAACTCACCAGAGTGAACAAAATAATAATTAAAAAAGCATTGTTTCATCACTGTACTGTATATACTAGTTATAGACATTTTAGAGGGGTTGAACTGAAAAGTCCTTTAGCAAATGGAAACACAAAAACTCACAGGACTCACTAAGACACAATTTACATTTATAAAGAGAGAAACGAGAGTCAGGTGTACACAGGACTCAAAACTACACCATTCATTAAAAACAGGGGATAACCACAACCTTCATCAGAATGTTAAGGACTAAAACAGCAGAGAGCTCCAATCAGGACAGGCAGAAGAAGAAACAAATCACTGGGTAGTTTGGGCCGAGTGCAGACATAACAGGGCTGGTGACTGGTGTCAATAAATTGATCCACACTCCTATTCTGTCATTGGTTAGGTCACATGAGGCTGTAGTAGAACATCTGTCTAAAGTCATAACCAGGGACAAAATGTCTACAGCTGGCCTAACTGAAGAAAACTTCTGGACAGGAACACCAACAAAATAAAAGAAAAAGACACAAAATTGTTTCATGGATTCCCAGTTTGAGCTGTCATTCCTTGCCTATTTGTATTCAAAATAATAAAATTGTAATCAAAAGTCTTTCTTTATCATTCCCCGAAAGAAAATAAAAAAAGCTTTATTAATTAATTTATTTATTTTTCAAAACCAAAACAAAAGGACAGTGGTCTCATCTGTTATAGGAGATGGACGTCTGAAGCAGAGCTCCGCTAGCAGTGGCTTTATTTTCCCACGTATTTCACATTATTTTAGAGGTATCCTGTATTTAACCCGACCAAGGAACTTCCACTAAAATATACAAGCATGAGTAACAAGAAGAAAAGTCAGAAAGAACCAGAAAAGAAACTTAAAACTGCTTCAAAGTCTGGACAGACATCCGGCCCGAGTGCAAGGTATGGCCTCTCGGAAACTGACCTGGAACAGGCAGACGAATGCGCAGATCTCCTGGGACCCCGCTCCATTGTATCGTCTCCAGTCAAGAGTGAAAATGGGAGCGACGGTGCAAGTGATAGAGATCGCGCTGTATCGCCGATTTGTGAGGATCATTCGAGACTAGAAAAGGCCCTGCAGGATGTGCTCTCATCTACTCATCGTGAGCCTGCAGCACCTGCTGTAACAGGAGCTGCATTTCCACTTGTGGATCACGAAATCCGAAGTGAACTATCGGAACTGAAAGAGATGATTGCTACACTGGCTGCCGCCATGGCTACGGCCATAAATGAGCTTAAGAACGAGCTTAAGAAGGATATCATCGAGATTAAAAAGGATAACAAAGACCGGGAAACGCGTCTATTTAAACATTTTAACGTGAACTTTAAAGGCATGTTGGAGAAATTAGTGGAACACATCGAAGAAACTAGATCCAAACTGAAAATGCTTGCCGACCAGATTAATGACGTTACAAATCAGCTGGATGACGTTAAGCAGGCATTCACGGCTCGAGTTGAAACAGCGGAACAATTGGCGTCTAACGCCGATGAAAAAGCCACAGCTGCGAATTCCGAATGCAAAAAACTTAGAGACAGATTTGCGGCCCTTGAAGATGGGTACAGAAGAAATAATATAAGAATTGAGGGTATACCTGAGAAATGAGAAAGCTCAAGCCCAGTGAAATTTGCAGTAGAATTACTGTCTAAAATAATTGGAGATGACTTTAAACTCGACATTGAGATAGCAGCGGCTTATCGCACAAACAGACCAAGTACCTTTAAACCTAGGTCTGTTATTGTCCGCTTCGAGCGACTACGATGTAAGGTTGATGTGATGGCACTTCTCAGACACAAGCAAGAGATTATATTTGAAAGTAATCTTATTCGTATTTTCCCCGACTTTTCACCATTAACAGCTGCAAAACGCGCAGCCTACTTTAACATTAAAAAGTTGCTACGGAAAGCCGATATCAAATTCAGCCTCTTGTATCCCGCCAAACTGAAAGTGGAAGTTCAAGATCAATATTATATTTTTCCAAGCAAGGAAGAAGCTGAAAAGGAACTAAAGAAGCTGTCTCCGACACTCTTTTGAAAGTTAATAAGGAGCCGTACTCTATCAAGGCATGGGAAGGACCTGTCATCTGCTGTCAGATCCACTTTTAAAGAGACTGGTATTATAATTATACATCCTTTTCTTTACTTGGACATTATATGTTTATGTCTTAATTAGAGTTATAGACGTGAGTGTGGAAGTAATTAAAGTAGGGTTTTTTTTTGGTTTTTTTTTTACTACCTTAAAGTAGACTGTTTAACATCATACTCTTGGTTTATTGCTATTTCTACTATTTCTACTATTACATTATACTATTACATTAGGATCTACTATGTTTATCCTAGACTATTTTTTAAAATCATTCCCAGGGTTCATTATTTTATTATCTTAATATCTTAAAATTGCTGAAGATTATTTTAAGCTTAAAGACTGTTAATGATTATATTTTCGGCAGATAGTATTAAGAATTCAGCTGCAATAGATATCTCTATGTTTTAATTCTCAAACGCCACTGCGGGGTGAGGT
This sequence comes from Erpetoichthys calabaricus, assembly GCF_900747795.2. Classification (NCBI taxonomy): domain Eukaryota; kingdom Metazoa; phylum Chordata; class Cladistia; order Polypteriformes; family Polypteridae; genus Erpetoichthys; species Erpetoichthys calabaricus. The sequence goes on along the minus strand of NC_041395.2, from coordinate 3,904,259 downwards.
TTGTTTTGTTTTGGACGTGCTCTGTCTCTTTGTATGTCAGAGGACTGGGACATCGCAAAGTGGGATCAAGCCTCATGTGGGGAGGCAAAATGGGGGGGGTGGGGGGATAAATGGGGGAGAGAAGGAGAGCAGGCTATATCTAATCTATTCTTCTAATCCCTATAACTATAAATATCAATGCAACAATAGGCTAAAATGCAATAACTCGTGGGGAATTTTGAAATTAAGATTAAAACTGCCTCACTACCAGTTAAGACTATAAAATGACATTAAAAACTCAGAATCAATGTCTCCATGATGGGACAGTTAACTTTGTGAGCTGGAATGTTAAAGGCCTGAATCATGAACTAAAGAGAAAGAAAGTATGCTCTCACTTAACAAGCTTAAATGCTAAAATAGTATTTTTACAGAAGACCCACTTACTAAGCAAGGATCGGTTCAGACTACAAAAAGACTGGACTGGCCAAATGTTCCATTCTAGCTTTATAAAGAAAACTAGAGGGGTGGGAATTCTCATACACAGAACAGTTCCATTTGTAGCATCAGATGTAGTATCGGACCCCGAAGGGAGATATGTGATGGTCACGGGCAACTTATATAACAGTAAAATGATTTTGATAAATGTTAATGCACCCAATGTCGATGATAAGGAATTCATGCAAAATTTATTTGCATCCATTCCCAATGTGAACACTCATAAAATTATAATGGCTGGGGACTTTAATTGTGTTTTAAATCCACTCTTAGATAGGACTTCTGTGACAGGGGGGACGACATCTAATACTGCAAAGATAATTACACAGTTTTTAAATGACCTCAACTTATCAGACCCCTGGAGGTTTCTTAACCCAAACTCAAGAACATATTTGTTCTACTCACCAGTGCATTATAGCTACTCAAGAATCGATTATTTTTTTATAGATAATAATTTCCTGCCTACGATTAAATCATGCAAATATGACAAAATTGTTATCTCCGACCATGCCCCTCTAGTCTTGGAGCTAAAATCATTAAGCCCCTCACACTCACCTCGCAGATGGCGCCTTAACCCTCTTCTATTGGCAGACGAGAACTGCACAGAATTTATATCCAAACAAATCAGCTTCTTCTTAGAGACAAACACATCCTCAGAGGTTTCTGCAGGAACACTCTGGGAAACTCTAAAGGCCTTCTTAAGAGGACAGATTATTTCATATCTTTCCCACAGAAATAAATTAGAAGCCAAGAAAGTGTCAGAGCTAAGAAGCGAAATTACTAGAATAGATGAAGAACAAGCCAAGCGTCCAAGTGAAGCTCTTCACAGGAAAAGGCAGGCACTGCATACAGAACTTAACATCTCAACAACTAAAGAAACTGAACAACTTATTTATAAGTCTAGACATCATTACTATGAACACGGAGAAAAAGCTAATAAGCTTTCAGCTCAACAAATTCACAAACAAGAAGTTCGCAGTGCAATACCAGTAATCACCAACAAGAATGGAGAAGAAATTATTGACCATAAAAATAGCAAGACTTGCATAGATGGTCAACCCTTCATCTCACTCTAGCTGGAAGAATTAACGTTGTTAAGATGAATATCCTTCCTAAACTTCTTTTTTTATTTCAAAACATTCCAATATATATCAATAAATCATTTTTTAAACAGTTAGATTCAACAATAACCTCACTCATTTGGAACTCAAAACACCCACGTATCCGAAGAGCGACCCTACAAAGACCTCAGGCAGAAGGTGGCATGGCTCTACCTCATTTTCAGTTCTATTACTGGGCAGCAAACATACACGCCATAAAAACCTGGACACAAATATAAGAACATACACAGGCTTGGTTCGCAATAGAAGTAAAATCCTGTAGTACAGTAATCCCTCGCTATATCGCGCTTCGCCTTTCGCGGCTTCACTCCATCATGGATTTTATATGTAAGCATATTTAAACATATATCGCAGATTTTTTGCTGGTTCGCGGATTTCTGCGGACAATGGGTCTTTTAATTTCTGGTACATGCTTCCTCAGTTGGTTTGCCCAGTTGATTTCATACAAGGGACGCTATTGGCAGATGGCTGAGAAGCTACCCAACTTACTTTTCTCTCTCTCTCTCTTGCGCTGACTTTCTCTGATCCTGACGTAGGGGGATTGAGCAGGGGGGCTGTTCGCACACCTAGACGATACTGACACGCTCGTCTAAAAATGCTGAAAGATTATCTTCACGTTGCTACCTTCTGTGCAGCTGCTTCCTGAAGCGACATGCTGCACGGTGCTTCGCATACTTAAAAGCTCAAAGGGCACGTATTGATTTTCGATTGTTTGTTTTTCTCTGTCTCTCTCTCTCTCTCTCTCTCTCTGCTCCTGACAGAGGGGGTGTGAGCTGCCGCCTTCAACAGCTTTGTGCCGTGGTGCTTCGCATACTTAACAGCCAAACAGCCCTATTGATTTGTTTGCTTTTCTCTATCTCTCTGAAATTATCTGCTCCTGACCCGCACTCCTTTGAAGAGGAAGATATGTTTGCATTCTTTTAATTGTGAGAGGGAACTGTCATCTCTGTCTTGTCATGGAGCACAGTTTAAACTTTTGAAAAAGAGACAAATGTTTGTTTGCAGTGTTTGAATAACGTTCCTGTCTCTCTACAACCTCCTGTGTTTCTGCACAAATCTGTGACGCAAGCATGACAATATAAAAATAACCATATAAACATATGGTTTCTACTTCGCGGATTTTCTTATTTCACGGGTGGCTCTGGAACGCAACCCCCACGATGGAGAAGGGATTACTGTACTTCTTTATATTCCCTGCTCTGCTCTCCAATAAATGCAAGTCATCGCAAATATACTAATAACCCAATTGTGCTTTACTCACTCAGAATATGGAACCAACTTAGAAAGCATTTTAAGATAGAAAATCTTTTCTCAGTGGCACCTCTGCAAGAGAACCACCTCTTTCAACCCTCGCAAACATCCAGTTTTTAATACCTGGAAAAGTTTTGGGATTAAAATGCTCAGAGATCTTTATATAGACAACATATTTACATCTTTTGAACAATTACGTTCAAAATTCAACCTCCCAGCTACACATTTCTTTTACTATCTTCAAATTAGAAATATTGTTAAACAGAAATTGCCTGATTTTCCCCACCTCGCACCCTCCACAATGCTGGAAAAAATACTGCTCAATGCCGAGGAATTAAACACCATTTCTGCATTATATAAAATCTATTAGAGTCCCTACCTTTCAAAGATCCAAGAGGACATTGGGAAGAAGATCTCTTAATCAATATATCAGAAAAGGAGTGGAAGGTAGCAAAGCAGAGAATTCACTTGAGCTCCATATGCGCAAAGCATAGAATTATTCAACTAAAAATTATATATCGAGCTCATCTGTCTCGCTTAAAACTGTCCAAAATGTTTCCAGGACAAGATCCAACCTGTGAACGCTGCAACCAAGCTCCTGCCTCACTGGGTCACATGTTCTGGGCCTGCACCAAACTAACATCATTTTGGACCAAAATTTTTAAGTGCCTTTCAGACAGACTTGGTATCACAATTCCTCCTAACCCATTAACAGCTGTGTTCGGTGTTCTTCCAGACAGACTTGAAGTGGAGAAGGACAAGCAAACGGTGATTGCATTCACTACACTTTTGGCACGCAGACTTATTCTGTTAAATTGGAAGAATCCTAATTCTCCTCTGATAAGTCAGTGGGAAACCGATGTTTTATATTATTTGAAATTGGAAAAAATCAAATTCTCAGTTAGAGGATCTGTACAAAATTTTTTCAAAACCTGGCAGGATCTAATCAATATTATTTTAGAATAAGAGAAATAATTATTACCGCATTTAATTCCCTTCTCCATCCCCTATTTACCTATATATTTGTTTCTCCCTTTCTTTTGTTTATTGTTGCCTTATTAAAAAGCCCTAACCAATTCTCCTTTGGCTAAGCTCTCCTTCTCAGGGGTGGGGTTGGATTTGTCTTCAATTTTGTTTGGTTATAAATTGATCTATTTGTATGGAATGATTACAATAAAATTTAATAAGTAAATAAAAATTCAGAGAGAAAAAAACACAAAATGCGCAGGAAGGGTCAACTTGTCAAGAGGTTTGAATAACATTACACTGGTGACCTGGGGCCTCATGTATAAACGTTGCGTACGCACAGAAATGTTGCGTACGAATGTTTCCACGCTCAAATCGCGATGTATAAAACCTATACTTGGCGTAAAGCCACGCACATTTCCACGGTACCTCATTCCTTGGTGTACGCAATTTCTCCACTTGGTTTTGCAGACTGGTGGCACCCAGCGTCAAATCAGTGCTACTGTTCCTGTGTGGTCTTTCTTAGATCCACATTCCTGACGCGGCTTTATAAATACACTGAAACTAACTGCATATTGTTTATTAGTGTAATACATCTGATTGTAATTAACCTGCAGCAATATAATGGTCCAGGGAATAGCTATAGTATTCCAAATACCATAACTGCTTTAGCGTTGTAACTCTTACTGCATCTTCTTCTTCTTTCAGCTGCTCCCGTTAAGGGTTGCCACAGCAGATCATCTTTTTCCATATTACTCTCACTGCACCACTCGGAGTATTTATATCACTGTATCTGAGTGGGGAATCACAGCAGCAGCTGATTGGAAAAAAAATTATCGGTATACAGCATGAAGCAGACGCTGCCTGAGCCATGGCAAAACGCTTTAGAGACTTCCCTGTACGGACTTCGCGGTTTAGAAAAAGTTTCATCCCAAGAACTCTAAACGCACTCAATCAGTCCATCAAGTGCTCCTTGTAGAACTGTTTGGACTTATAAGTACAATTACCCCACTGTAAACTTGCACTACAGTTATAATATTGCACAACCTGCGCCACTTTATAAAGCGCGTATTTACATATGATGATGATATAATTTTTAAGATGAAATGCAGCAAAATATGTTGATTATATTATACAGATAAAACTATAACTTCATTTAAATAATCTGTATTGTTAATAATTAAACATGTGAGGACACGGTGCCGCAGCGTATAGCTAGTTCACGGATAGCTCCTGCCTTGCGCTGTATTATTGCTGGTGCTGACGCGACACTGGAAGGATAGACGGATAGAATAATTAAACATGTACTACGAAGATATTTCAATGTTCCTTAAAAGTTTTGAAGAATCGGTGTTCTGAGCTTACAAATGGCTTCACGTCTATTACATAACTGATTGTGTGGCGATTGGGTATTTGGAAAAAGAAAAGTAAGGACAGGAATTGGAGGTTAGTACGTTTGAAAGAGACAGTACTTCTGTAATAAATTATTTCATTGAAGGTCGCTCTTGGCGCAGCAAGGCTCTTGCGTGAGATATGAACAATCACTGCGCCACCGTGTTCCCATGTTTAATAACATGCTTTCATTCCTAACATCATGAAAAAGATATCACGTATACTTCTCAGTATTTTAATTATTCAGAGAGCTGTAATATCACGAATGTAATGAATTATGTGTCTTGTCGGAGAAAGAGAAAGCCCATTTAAGTAGAAGGTAGTGATTCATACACAGAGCACAAAGAAGATCATATACAGAACAAAACATTTAATTTGCTACTTTAGTTACAATGGGATTTGAGAAACTAGTAAATTAAACGATTTTAAGATGAAGTTTATGATGTTCTACTTTAATGGCAAAATAAACTACGTGATTAAAGTGGAAATTTCAAGATTCAAGTTGACATTTCGTGCTTTTTTCCCACTGTGTGCCTATTTTTTTTGTCTGTACCCAAATAAGCTTGCGTATGACACTCAGACGGAGAGCTACAACTTGCCTTTTCACGGCGACTTTGATATGTGATTTCTTTTTTATTTCGGGCACTGTGCGACTTTGTGAACTTGAGCTTTCGAGTTTCTCCGATACTCTGTCACTCGATCAACTTCCTTTTGTTGATTATACCACTGTTTAAACCAACAAATAGTACGTTTTTCCTTTGCCTCCACTTGGTATTCGCTGAAATTCTTATATTTTCCCCCGTGCTTTTCCCACTGTCTTTTCACAGAAGGCTATTTATATCGATTTGCATATTCAAAAAGCTGTGGTGGGTTGGCACCCTGCCCAGGATTGTTTCCTGCCTTGTGCCCTGTGTTGGCTGGGATTGGCTCCAGCAGATCCCCGTGACCCTGTGTTCGGATTCAGCAGGTTGGAAAATAGATGGATGGATGGATATTCAAAGAGGCGTAATTCTGGGAGGAGTTGGGGCAGGACAGAAGGCGCGTGCACGTGCGTTACTTTTCACGCTGATCGGGATTTATGTAGTGGAAGAACGTGAAAGTTTGCGTACGTACAGATTCCTGCATCTGGATTTTTCTGTGCGTACGCACATTCCCGCTTTTGTGCTTACGCCATGTTATAGTGTGAGTTCTACGCACGGCGTTATACATGAGGCCCCTGATGTCCTGCACAGCCTGGACTTGCACTGATTATGTAACTGACCTGCCATGTTGTACATGCTAAGATTTATGAAAAACATGGCGATATCTTCGAAATTCATTATTTTACTGGGTTGTTCCTCCAGTGACTATTAGACTGGCTTGAGCAGAACTTCAAGGGCATTTAACCCGGTGAGAAGATCACCTTTGGTGTGACTAAGGGATGAATCCTGGACCTGGGCAACCTGATCTAAATGAAAGGAGCTGTTAATTCTGCTCTGTATCAGAGAATGATTCAGGTGAATATCAGAGTTTGATGAACAAAATGACACTACAAATTAAAAAGAAGAAGAGAGAAAAGAGTGTTGAATGAACAATAAATATATTGTACATCAGGTTATTTACCGTATAGAAGATATCCCATCCAGATAGTCTGACAAGCACTGAACAAATCTTTTACTTTCACTTCCACTTATGTCCCCGTCATCATCATCATCAATTATGATGTCAACTTTACTTGAGGAACATTTTATAAAGTTGCTGATTGTCTTCAGTGTCTCCTCTGTCCAGTTTGGGTTCACATGGACTTCATTGTTTGTGAGCCTCAAAGATTCATGAAAGTCATTTTGATCTCCAAAGTCTGCCAAACATTTATAATACAAAGTGTAACGTATCCATTTCGCTCTGTAAGATATAAAGACATTGCACACATTCTGTCATTTTTTTATTAAATAACATCTCTGTGAAAACATCAGAATTGATCACACTAAGCCATTGAATTTTACTTTAATAAAAGCACAACACCTGTGAGGTTAACTGTTTTATTTTACAAATGGCCACATGCACAACACTAAGTAAAAAATGAACAGCATATTGATTTAAAACTGCAAACTGAAATGTTACAAAATAAAATTAAATGGTAATATTATTCTGATATTTTTGTAATTGAAAGTGTATATGAAGGAGACATAAAGAGGACATGTGACATTTAGGAAATACACTGACAAAGCGCCAGAAGAACACAGAATGGCGTTTCTCCACTTTTAACAGACATGGAAAGAATATGAAAAAAAATGAATGCTGAGATGCTGTTCACAATCTTCCATATTTCTGGAAATTCTTAAGCAATTCTTTAAGTGTTTCTAAGTTTTCTACCTGAGTTCTGAGTTCCACACGTATCTTGTGTATTGGACTTTGGTCTTCTGGTGATTTTTGTCTCTTCTGGTGTTGACCCACCTGAAATGTTTGACAACAGTTTTCTCCTTCCTTTTGTCTATTTCTAAATACTCTTCTACTATGCCTTTTAGACCATAAACTTGAACATGACTCACGATTGCTGATGCTGAGATGAATAAAGTTATCACTGAGAAGTGCAAAAAGACGTGAAGGCACTGAAAGAGCAAGTCCATGAATTATGGCACCTTCTAACAATTGGTTTCAATTGACCACGGGCCTCATATTTAATGCCGTGTGTAGAATTCACACTAAAACATGGAGTACAGACAAAAACAGAAATGTGCGTACGCACAAAAATTCCAGATGCATAAAACTGTGCATACACGAAGTTCCACTCACTTCCATTTTACAAATCCCAATGAGCGTGAAATTTAATGTATGTGCACACGCTTACAGCCCCACCCCGACTCCTTCCATAATGTTGCATATTTGAATATAAAAATTAATTTAAATCACCCTTTCAGTTGAGTGTTTTGTTAAAAGACAATGCCAAAAACACTTATAAAAATGAAGAACTTCACTGAATGCAAAATGGAGGTCCTACTCAGTGAAGTGGAGGTAAGGAAAAATTGACTTTTTGGTGGCTGAGGCAGTGGTATGAGCAACAAAAGGAACTTGTTGAAATGACAGCCAAAAGTTCAAGTTCAGAAAGTCACACAGTGCCCAAAATAAAAAAGAGGAGGTCAGATGAAATAATTTACTGCAGCAGTACTGTGTCTGTCAAACGTACCAACCACCACTTCCTGTCCATTTATTTTCTTTCTCCACATAACCAAACGCCACAATATGAGCTCTGTAATAAATCAAAAAACAGCTGTAAGCTTAGAACGCTGATTCATCAAAGCTTTTAAGGAACATTTAAAAATCCTTGTAATACAGTGGAACCTCGGTTCATGACCATAATTCGTTCCAAAACTCTTGTTGTTTAATTATTCCATCCATACATCCTATCCAGGATCATGACAGTCCCAGCAAGCATACAGTGCGAGGGAGGAACAATCCCTGGATGGGGTGCCAGGTCATCGCTAGTGCTATCCACCGTGTCCACACATTTAATATGAGTATACATTATTTAAATGAAGTTAAAAATATGTCTGTATAATGTAATATACATACTTTAATGAATTTGATCATAAAAATGACATCAATTAAACATCCTATTATTCTAACAGCACACAGCACCAAGGGGATAGCTCTTGGAAATCTGAATCTACTTAGAAGTCACCCATCATCATCCGTAAATATGCGCTCTCTTCTATTGAATTGAATTCCTTAATTGTTATTGTATGGTACAATGAGATTCAATATGGAAATCCTCTATAAACTTATTTTCCTATAAAATAGTAAAATAATAATAATATGATAAAAAACAATGAAAAATATACAATATTAAAGCATAAGTACAATATACATGTACATATAATGCAGATATTGCAAATGGTTCAAAAAGTGGCTCAGGTTGTGTAATATTAAAATTGTGATGCAAGTTTCCAGTGAGGTCACATGCATTTAGAGCTCTTGATATGAAACTGTTTCTGAACCATGAGGTTGCTGCAGGAAAGGCTGTGAAGCGTTTGCAGTATGGAAGTAGTTAAAATAAACTGTGCACATGGCTGAGTGGAATACATGCAGGTGCTGCTGGCGTTCCTGAGGCAGCGTGTGCTGTAACAATTAACTGCTGTACATCTGTGATACCACAGATACAATGAATTAAAATACTCTGAGAGGTGCAATGAGAGTAACAACATTAAAGCAGCTAACAGTCATTAGGTCATTACAGGTGCTGGTCATAAAATTAGAATATCATGACAAAGTTGATTTATTTCAGTAATTCCATTCAAAAAGTGAAACTTGTATATTAGATTCATTCATTACACACAGACTGATGTATTTCAAATGTTTATTTCTTTTAATGTTGATGATTATAACTGACAACTAATGAAAGTCCCAAATTCAGTATCTCGGAAAATTAGAATATCAGTTAAGACCAATGCAAAAAAAGGATTTTTAGAAATGTTGGCCAACTGAAAGGTATGAACATGAAAAGTATGAGCATGTACAGCACTCAATATTTAGTTGGGGCTCCTTTGGCCTGGATTACTGCAGCAATGCCGCGTGGCATGGAGTCGATCAGTCTGTGGCACAGCTCAGGTGTTATGAGAGCCCATGTTGCTCTGATAGTGGCCTTCAGCTCTTCTGAATTGTTGGCTCTGGCGTATTGCATCTTCCTCTTCACAATACCCCATAGATTTTCTATGGGGTTAAGGTCAGGCGAGTTTGCTGGCCAATCAAGAACACTGTGTGCAGGTGACAGGTCCTGTTGGAAAATGAAATCTGCATCTCCATAAAGTTCGTCAGCATCAGGAAGCATGAAGTGCTCTAAAACGTCCTGGTAGACAGCTGCGTTGACCTTGGACCTCAGAAAACACAATGGACCAACACCAGCAGATGACATGGCACCCCAAACCATCACTGACTGTGGAAACTTTACACTGGACATCAAGCAACGTGGATTCTGTGCCTCTCCTCTCTTCCTCCAGACTCTGAGACCTTGATTTCCAAAGGAAATGCAAAATTTGCTTTCATAAGAGAACATAACTTTGGACCACTCAGCAGCAGTCCAGTCCTTTTTGTCTTTAGCCCAGGTGAGACGCTTCTGACGCTGTCTCTTGTTCAAGAGTGGCTTGACACAAGGAATGCGACAGCTGAAACCCATGTCTTGCATACGTCTGTGCGTGGTGGTTCTTGAAGCACTGACTCCAGCTGCAGTCCACTCTTTGTGAATCTCCCCCACATTTTTGAATGGGTTTTGTTTCACAATCCTCTCCAGGGTGCGCTTATCCCTATTGCTTGTCCACTTTTTTCTACCCCATCTTGTCCTTCCCTTTGCCTCTCTATTAATGTGCTTGGACACAGAGCTCTTTGAACAGCCAGCCTCTTTAGCAATGACCTTTTGTGTCTTGCCCTCCTTGTGCAAGGTGTCAATGGTCGTCTTTTGGACAACTGTCAAGTCAGCAGTCTCCCCATGATTGTGTAGCCTACAGAACTAGACTGAGAGACCATTTAAAGGCTTTTGCAGGTGTTTGGAGTTAATTAGCTGATTAGAGTGTGGCACCAGGTGTCTTCAATATTGAACCTTTTCACAATATTCTAATTTTCCGAGATACTGAATTTGGGACTTTCATTAGTTGTCAGTTATAATCATCAACATTAAAAGAAATAAACATTTGAAATACATCAGTCTGTGTGTAATGAATGAATCTAATATACAAGTTTCACTTTTTCAATGGAATTACTGAAATAAATCAACTTTGTCATGATATTCTAATTTTATGACCAGCACCTGTATGTATACGCCATTATATTGTTACAGAATGAGTACAATCAAGTGCCTTATATATGTAAATGGTGAGCAATTAATTTCAATATATTTGATAAATCCCACATCATTGATGCATATCTGAATAAAGGAAGACCACACAGAAACAGTAGCACTGCTTTGATGCTGTGTGCCACCAGTTTGTAAAACCGAGACAATGTGGGGTCTACCATGAAAACGTGAATGGCTTTATGTCAAGTTTAGTTCTTATACATCAAAAAGTGAGGGTGGAAACAGGCGTACGCAACATTTTTGTGCATCAGCACCGTTTATACATGAGGCCCCAGATGTGTTGTTATCCATCCTGAAGTTCTTATGGAGGGTGAAAGAAAACAATTGAGTGTAGAAGTAGGATAACTGAAAAATGATGTTGTCATTGTTTTGGCTCAGGGCACATGGTAACCTTATGACATAAGCTCCAGGAAAGCAAGAAAGCCCACCCTACATAAAGGTTGGTGTGGTGGGTAAGTGTAATCAGGCTGATTCATTTTTCATTCAAGAATTGCTTCAGCAGATTGTGTGTCGCTCACTGATTCGGACATGTATGGCAGATACTTTAACCCTTTCAGCTGACATATGTTAGATATGAGGAGACCTAAATTCTGAAAGTTTGTCAAGCTGAACTGGAAAGCAGTGTATTCTGGGAAAGCTGAAAAGCAAAGCAGGATTTAGAGCATTGTGCAGAGTTAGAAAGTGCAGCTTTGAATTGCCACAGGAAAACAAACTTGACTTTGTGATAACGATTTAGTAAGACTCTTTATGTTTGTTTTGAAGATGTGTAAGCTCTGCTAATGAGATGGAAAGAAGACAGCCAGGTGCTCATTTTATTGGGTAGGATATTTTCTTTTATCAAATCTTTATTTCTTAAGGAATGAATGTCTACCTTTATTTTTGCATATAATGTTGCATACACTTTCATTAATTTTATTGTTTTGTTTTGAATTTAGCACAAAGCCATTTGTTTTCTAATGTGAGCGGCCATTTTGTGATACCATCTGCATGAAGCAACGATCCATCACTAGACAGCATTGTAACTTGAAGTAGCATGTCATAACACAATTTACACAATGACTTAAAGATTGGAGCTGCGACCAAAACTTAGTCCAACACTGCAAATATATTTGTGGAGATTTTGAACAAATTGCTGCTAACTGTAAGCACAATGCAGAACATTCTGTAAAATCACCAAAACTTAGCATTGGTAAGGTGGAAGTTTGTAGTCAAACACTGTTGAAGAATTCACTGAGCATTCTGGTGCAAAGTTTAATAAAAATATACAAGAATTAATGGACTCTGGGGCTGCTGAAAATTTTATAAGCTCATCACTAGTGATGCATACTCTCTCAAGCACATATTCATGGGAGACAGCATAAGGGCTCTGGTGAATGTAATTACCTGCCAGACTAGGGGTTGGTGCTGTGTTCTAATGCCTTCTCTCTTCCTCCCTCTGAAGACTGACAGCCATTCCACCACCGACATCAATTCTGTTATCCGCCCTCATCTGACATCTTCCCTTTTCTGCATCTTTTTTTAACAGAGCCTGCTAGTTCTAATTGGACCAACATAGAGGAGAATGCAAGGACTTTACAAATTCTGCCAGTAAAGGACTCAGGGGTATCACACTACATTATTGGTGGCTTAACACTTTATTGATACTGAAATGTTGATATATTTGAGGAGGAATTAAATAGGATAGTTCTGGAAAATTCTGCGAGAGGGATCTCCAGTTAGACTGTAAATAGTTTGGAGTCCCACACACAAACTCTTCCTGGTCCTCATTAATTCTTTCTGATAATCCATTAACTTCCTTAGCAGTTAATCGGGCTGTGAAAACCGAGCTAAAAGCGTTGGTCCCGAGTGTCACATGTTATGTCTTGTGTAAGCATTAGAACCGAGAATCACTCTGGCTTTGGAGGCAACCCAAAAATTGGATCGACTTGGTTTGATTAGACAATTTGGCTACTTCTGATTCGGCTTCAGTCTCTCCTGGTCCCACTGTAGTCAGTGCGCGGCCGAAGTCAGCAGCACCAATTCAGCCACAGGGCAAGTGGGTAACAGTAAGACGGGGGTCTAAGAAGCCAAAATTTAGTCCCTCGGCACCCAGGCCACCAATTCGGACCCAGAACAGATTCTCAGCACTGCAGCGCGTCTGTGGAAACTGAGAATAAGAAAGTGCTCATAATTGGCGATTCCATAGTGCGGAATGTTAGAATTCCAAACTCTGTTAAACCAGAAGTTAATGTTAAGTGCCTCGCAGGAGCCAAGATTTCTGACATAGAGGCCGCATTGGTCCATGTCGCCAACGATGAAGTATCTACCTTATTGCTGCATGTCAGCACTAATGACATTTATTCACAGCAATCTGAGGTATTAAAGAGGAACTTCATCTCTCTTTGCATCAAAGCTAAAAGAAAATGTCGGAATTTAGTTGTATCTGGCCCCTTACCAAGATTATGTAGAGGGAATGTGATTTATAGCAGATTACATTCCCTTCACTGCTGGCTAGAAATCTGGTGTGCAAATAAAAGCATAGCGTTTGTGAACAATTGGGATGATTAGAGCACCATCCAGGCCGCAGTCATGTGATATTAAAACACAGGCTGTTGTTTATCCCACCTGTTACTTTCCTGAAGCTGTTACCCATAATCCCTGTTGTGAGGCATCCAGTAAATTTAGTCTTGATACAAACCTTAAATTACTTGATAATCAAAAAATAAGGTTTATAATTAGACCAAGGGATAAAACCAGACCCTCTACCAGGGGCATCTGTAATAGAAATTTACTTTACCATATTCATTGTTCATGACTGAATTTAGCAACCTTTTATCTGATTTGGCTATAAATTATGATCACGTAGTACTGATGGGAGATTTTAATGTACACATTGATGTGGAAACTGACACTTTTAGCAAATGTTTTACTTATTTGTTAAATTCAGTAGGATTTTGTCAGAATGTCAAAGGTCCAACTCATAATCATAACCACACATTAGATTTAATTATAACTTACAAAGTTGAAATTCAAAATGTAATTATTACTCAATTAAATGAAGTTATTTCGAATCACTACTTAATTACATTTCAATTAGTCCTGCCCTTGTCAACACACTCACAGATTAAAACAAAGACAGTGTGACATCTAAATTGTAATTCTGCTTGAAAATTTATAGATACTTTCAGTAAGTCGAGTGTAATTGTAGGAAAACCATTTAGATCAGTTAACATCAAATGTAAACGTGGAAAACAATTTAGATCAGCTAACATCACATTATAATGTGACCTTGACAGATGCTCTGGACACAGTGGCTCCCCTTAATGCCAAAGTGATCAAAGCACATAGAAACTCTCCCTGGTTTAATGAAAACACTCGAGCTCTTAAATTAGAGTGTTGAAAACTGGAGCGCAGATGGAGAACAACAAAGCTACATGTCTTCAAATTGCATGGATAGAGAGTGTTAATAAATATAAAAAAGCCCTCTTTAAAGCTCGGTCAGAATACTATTCTACATTAATAGATAGCAATAATAAAAATCCTTAGGTACTGTTTAGAACAGTGGCTAAATTAACAAATGGAAATTCAGATCAACAGTGCAAAATACCAACAGATATTAGCAGTACAGACTTTATAAACCTCTTCAATGAGAAAATTAAAAATATAAGATCCCAGATCTCTGCATCACAGTACAAACCACATACTAGTTTAGGAGACCCTGTCTCACATTGTATTCAGCACTTTAGTAATTTTAATCCTATAACTGAGCAGGAAGTCTTAACTTTAATTTCTAAAATGAAACCCACTACTTGTTCCCTGATCCAGTGCCAACAAAACTAGTAAAAAGTGCAATGGATGTTCTTGCAGCGCCTGTCCTAAACATTATCAATAGTTCATTATTGCATGGCACAGAACCTGATGCACTAAAAGTGTCAGACATCAATCACACTTACTGATAGACCTATTTCAAATTCATCCTTTCTCTCTAAAATACTAGAAAAAGTAGTCGCCAGTCAGCTTCAGTCACACCTTACGCATCACAATTTATTTGAGAAATTCCAGTCTGGTTTTCGCACTGGTCATAGTACAGAAACAGCACTAACGTGGGTTGTAAACGACATTCTGATATCCTCTGATGAAGGAAACTCCACTGTAATAATGTTGTTGGACTTAAGTGCAACGTTTGACACCACTGATCATTCTATTTTACTGCACAGGCTAGAAAATGATGTTGGGCTTACAGGCACCGTGCTCGCTTGGTTTAGTTCTTACTTATCAAATCGATTCCAATACGTACAGAAAGGTGCTGACAGTACTCCATCATTATACACAGAAGTGAGATATGGTGTCCCGCAGGGTTCAGTACTGGGACCTTTACTGTTTTCACTTTATATGCTTCCACTGGATCTTCATTAGGAAACATAATGTTAATTTTCACTCGAGTGCAGATGACACCCAGTTATACCTTTCTTTTAGATCAAATGAAGTTTCTCCAATGTTGCCTTTAATTAATTGTGTTAGTGAATTAAAGGAGTGGATGAATTAGAACTACTTGTCTTTAAATACAGATAAGACAGAGATGTTAATTATTGGAGGGAATGACGCTGATAACAACAATATTTTGTCATCATTTAACTCAATTGGAATCACCATTAATTTTACTGAATCAGCCCGCAATCTAAGAGTTATCTTTGACTCTAACATGTCATTTAAATCGCACATTACAAAGTTGTCTAAATCATGTTTCTTCTATCTTAAAAATGTTGGGAAATTAAGGCGCTTTCTAAATAAACAGGATTCTGAGAAATTCATTCATGCATTTATTTCTAGTAGGATTGACTACTGCAATATGATGTTCACTAGATGTTCAAACTGTTCTCTATACAGCCTCCAGTTAATCCAAAATGCTGCTGCAAGAATTATTACAAGAACAAAAAAATACAAACACATAACTCCAGTTCTTAAATCCTTACACTGGCTCCCGGTTAACTTTAGGGAAGATTTCAAAATCCTCCTTTTAATATATAAAGCCTTAAATGGCCGAGGTCCGGCTTGTCTGAACTTATCATGACTTACAAACCTGAGCACACATTAAGATCTGAATTATAAAAATCCTCGGGGACTGTTTAGAACAGTTGCTAAATTAACAAATGGGAATTCAGATCAACAGTGCAAAATACCAACAGACATTAGCAGTATAGACTTTATGAACTTCTTCAGTGTGAAAATTAAAAATATAAGATCCCAGGTCTCAGCATCACAGTACAAACTACATACTAGCTTAGCAGACCCTGTCTCACATTGCATTCCCAAGCACTTTAGTAATTTTAATCCTGTAACTGAGCAGGAAGTCTTAACTTTAATTTCTAAAATGAAACCCACTACTTGTTTCCTATATCCAGTGCCAACAAAACTAGTAAAAAGTGGAAAGGATGTTCTTGCAGCGCCTATTCCAAAAAGTATCAGTAGTTCATTATTGTATGGCACAGTACCTGAAGCACTAAAAGTGTCAGTCATTAAACCATTACTTAAAAAGTCAGACCTAGACCCACACATACTTAATAATTATACACTGTGGCATGTGGCCGGGGACCACGGCCTGCCGGGATGCCCCTTCACTCTATATTCATGGGGAGCAGCCCTGGACAGTTCAATACCTCCCCCTGGATGCTAGTTGGCTGCCCCCTGGGTTGGAGAGGTGCCTCTGTGTCCCGCAGGGCTCCATGGGAATTGGAGTTGGGTGAAGTTCTGTTAGGTCCCACAGGCACCGCCAGGGGGTGCTGCAGCTGGGACTCCTCAGCCCGTATGGACAGCGTATATGCCACACCTAGAAGTGCAGCCGGAGCTTGGCATTCAACCACCTGGAGCACTTCCGTGTGGACTATAAAAGGGCCCAGCAACCAGCACTCAAGGAGCCAGAGTCAGGAGGAGGATGACGAGGTTGCCTGGGAGGAGTGGTGGAGGAAGAAAAAAATGTTTAAGTGCGTTATTTGTGTCTTTTGTGACTGTGTCGTGCCTGTGTGTTTCTCTTCTTGGTACTCAAATGTGGTACTTGGTGCCACGGCCCACCTGCCAAGTTGTTTTGCCTGCCTAAGGTAAAGTCATCCCTGATGGAGGATCTCAGGAATCGTGGGGTAGAGGGGGCCTTTCATCGGATTGGCTAGCCCAGCGCTGTCTCAGCTGTGGAATGGCCAATAGGGGGAGGCAGCCTAATGGCTGAGATCTCCAGGACTCTAAACAAATCCAAATCTTATTATGTGATATCATCTACTGTTAAATTCTGGTCTGTACTTGTAAAATGTTTATTTTTATACTGTATTGAGGATTTGTTCTGTTCTGTGTATTGTATTGTATTGACCCCCTTCTTTATGACACCCACTGCACGCCCAACCTACCTGGACAGGGGTCTCTCTTTGAACTGCCTTTCCCAGGTTTCTTCCATTTTTTCCCTACAAGGTTTTTTTTTTGGGAGTTTTTCTTTGTCTTCTTAGAGAGTCACAGCTGGGGGGCTGTCAAGAGGCAGGGCCTGTTAAAGCCCATTGCGGCACTTCTTGTGTGAGTTTGGACTGTACAAAAATAAATTATATTGTATTGTATTACATCTGAGTGCAGGTTTCCACTAATTATGGAATATTTGTACATTACCATGTGGAACAGGCCCCAGACACAGACAGGTAGACATGGTTAAAAGGACCACCATACGTTTATTTACAGTCTTAATATTTACAGTAATAAGTGCACACAAATCCCAAGGTCCCCAAAAGTCCAGGCCAGCACCACACTATGCCTCTTTCTCTTCAGGCCGCCTCCTTGCCTCCTCCAAGACCTCGTCTCTCAACCTCCCGACTCCAGCCCCCAAATGGAAGGAGGCGGCCCCTTTTATAACCACCCGGATGTGCTCCAGGTGCCTCCCGACAATCTTCCGCCAGCACTCCCCAGTGTGGCGGAAGTGCCAGCTGCATACCCAGAAGCACTCCGGGTGTCCCCGATCCTCTTCCTCCCAGCACTTACGGGTGTGGCGGAAGTGCTGAGGTCTAGGGCTCCGTAGGCATCGGGGCGCCCCCTGGCGGTGACCACGGGCCCCTACTGGGCTGAGCTTCAAAGCTCTCTTCCTGTGGTCCCCAAGGCCACCAGGGCGGTCGCCCCTCGTGGTCTGTAGGAGGCATAAGCCCTCCTCCAGTCCTCTTGGGCGTCCCGGCTGGGTGCCAACCCCAGCCGCCTGCCACAACTAACAATGACGACTTTGATGAAAATACCCATCCAGCCCCCAAAATGAAGAAAATGTGGGAGATATACCCGGCGTTTGTAGTAACATTCCAGAGCAATTACATTTTGGACTGTGAAGTCAGCATTGATGAAAGTCTCATGGCTTATAAGGACAGACTCTCATGGATACAGTACATCACGTCAAAGAGAGCAAGATTTGGTATAAAGTTTTACGAGCTTTGTGAATCTAAAATGGGATACATCTGGAATAATGTCATATACACAGGGAAAGGGACAATGTCTGATCTGAAATACAATCAGTACGGCGTTGCTACGTCATTTGTGCCGACTTTGACTGATGCTCTGCTGGATCAATGTTACTGTATTACCATGGACAGTTTTATACTTCTCCAGAGCTATTTGACATCTTGCTGCAATGAAAGACTGGTACATATGGAACAGAGTGTCCCCACCTTCACGGCACACCTGAAGACTTTGGCAGAGCTAAATGACAGTAAGGTGCACTAGTAGCCTGTCAAAAGGGTAAAGTGCTTGTGCTGAAATGGAAAGACATGAAAGACGTTTGTCTTCTTAGCACTGTACGTAATGCAGCTACAGTCTCTTAAAAGAAATACTAGAAGAAGATATTTTGTCACCTGGTGGAACAGTGCATTAGGAATGCATTTGTCTTATACAAATAAAAAGCTGGTGAAACTGACTATCGTGCAAACTTTACACGCCACCATTGCAGCACATCCACCATCCACACTACCGCTAAAGACATGCGGTTGACCCAGCACATTGTGGATTAGTCCAGAGTGACTTATTGGTAGACATTTTATTGATTATACACCTTTAGCAGAAAAAATAAAACAGAATCAAACTCATTGCTGTGCAGTGTGCTGTTCAAAAACGGATATATCAGGAAAGAAACGTGTGATTATCTGCCAAACTGTGACGTTGCACTGAGTGTTTCACCGTGCTTTAAGACTTACTACACAAAGGACTCATTTTGAGATTATATGCTGTTTTTGTATCATTAGTAATATTATTATTAGTGCTATTATTATTTTTGTTATTATTGTTCACTTCTTCTTATATTTTTATTCATCATTACTGTTCTTATTTGTATCTTTATTATACTTTTGAAAGGTAATAAAAATGTAACTTTTTATACCACAAAGAAATGCAATTCTTTTTAGAAGTGTTTTTGGAATAAAATGGAACACCAAGGAGGTTAAACTCCGGGTGATGACTGGCAGTAAGTTTAACTTGGATACCCACCTTGTTACAAAACCCCTCCTAGAATCAACACATCAACTGCAGACCCCGATCAGAAAGACTGGACATCATAACATTGTGGAATTTAAAGAAATGTCAAATAAAAATTTCCATGAATTCCTTTGTGGAAGGAAGGGAACGGGGGAATAAAATGAGCGCTCTTTTAAAACAATCCACAATGACAAAATGGTAGTATGACCCTTAGAGACTGGCAGATCAGTTATGAAATCCACCATTATATCCTCTTAAGACTGTATGGCAGGGGCAAATAATAGAAACAAATGTTTAAAATGACAACAAGTGTCACATAACCTCACAGAGACTTTAACATCTTGAGCTAAATTCAGCCACCTGAAATATTGTTGTATAAATTGTAAAACATTAAAAATACCAGGGTGACCCAAAAAGGGTGGTGAATGACTCTTCTCAAAACTGTACAAATAGCTGGATCAGGAACAAATGACTCTTCATCAGGTGACTCATGAGGTGGAGGAGGATTGGACCACCACAACTGAAGGGACGCTCAGAGTTTTTCCGGCAATTCTGTGACTGTTGCTCCTAAACGTTTGTAAGGTGGTCTGATACATTTGGGTTCAAACACCACCACATCAGGCTCATTCAATCTGGAAAGTGCATCTGCTTTCAGACTGTGATCAGCACATCAAATTAAAATGTTAAACTGACTTATAAACAAGGACCAGAGAGCTTGTCTAGACTTAAGTCACTTGGCAGATTTCAAGTGACTAAGATTCTTAAGGAGTATAAAAATAAACAAACTCAAGAGCCGATGTCAGCACTCTTGTAAAGCTAATTTAATAGCTGACATTTCACGATCCTCCACATCATAGTTCTGCTGAGAACCACGGAGGTTTTTCAAAAAGTAAGCACATGGATACAATTTGAACCACAAAGTGCTGTGATAACAAATCCTCCATACTGACACTAAACACATCTACCTCCATTGGAATGGTAAATGTTAAAATGGTGACAGACATCAATCAAGTCTTTAGCTTATCGAAGGCCTGCTGGGCTTCAAAATGTGTTGGTACCCCTCTTAGTGAGTGATAGTAAAATGAAGTACAGTAGTAGCAGCCATTATGGAAGATGTACAAAGATGTGAGAAAATCTCCTTTAAATGAACTGCATGAGATATGGAATCAATAGAAAGGATTAAGACATCACTGGCGTACACCAACACTGAATGAACCAAAAAATCACAAAAGCTTTCATTAAAAAGACAGAAATAGTGTTGGTGGATTAGCCAAATCTCACAGCATGACTGTGTACAGCACTGACGTGTTGAAAGCAGACTTCCACTTATCCCACTTATCTCATACACACTGAATTATAAGCAATACGTAAGTTAAGTTTAGTAAGTGCAGTGAAACCTGTCATTAGTTCAAGAATGGAAGAAATCAGAGGAAGAGCTCATTATTCTTTACTGTAATCTAATTACGTTCCTGAAAATCCATACAAGTTTTTTTGGAGACAATAAAAAAAAACAGGACTGCCTGATGGTCTAAAAAAACCATTCTCCAAATTTAAACAAATAAAAGCATTGATAGCCTTCAGCTCAGAACAGGATGGGAGATAACAGCGACCCTTAGACAAGGAGGTTCTGGAAGTAAATAAATCAATGATGTGGTCAATGAGGTGGGAGCTGCATTTTGAAATACATCTGAAAATTCAGAATAAATCTCAAGAAGAGTGTTTAAGTGGCAAATCTGTAAAGATGGGCCAATCTGAAACTAAATACACATCATCAAGCACCATGGGCTCCATGCAACATGTGCTCAAATAGAGTTCTCCAATCAGTGAGTGGCGTGTGTTTCTGAAGCCAATGGAAACCAAGATGATCGAGATAACAGGCAGGCAGTGTGGCGTAGTGACTGGGGCTTTGGATTTCTAAGGATGTGAGTTCAAATGCCAGTACAGACATGTTGTGACTATGAGCAAGTGACTTGGCCTGTCAATGCACTAATGGAAAAACCAAAAGAAATGGAACCAGTTACATCTCAAATGTTTTAAGCTGCTTTGGCAAAAGGAGTCAGTCAAATAAATCAATAGAAATGTAAGATAATGGAGGTACTGACAGTGAGCTAATCTCAAGACAACATTAAGTGGAAGGATTGAAACTGATAAAACTTCCAGGAGTGACTGAATTAACAAAGACCCAAGAATCACGCAGGCTAGCAGGACATGTTGGATTCTAAAAGTATCCAGGAGTCAAGATGTGGTCAAAAACAGAAATGAGTCAAATACTGACACCGGGTCAGACTTTGTCTGTTACAACTGATTATGTTAAATAATTTCAATTTGCTTTGTTTTATGGTGTGTTTACCCTAATCAGTATTTGACGAGTGTCAGTCAGTCATTGTCAAGTGTGCATTTTGTGATTTTAATGTTTGTAATTTTATTTTAGCTGTAAATTTGTTACAGCATTCTGAGTCTGTGCTCAATGAAGAGTACAGTACAAAAGTACATAGAATTTCATGGAACTGAATTCAATTGAAACATCTCCTCCAAGTAGCAGTCAAAACATTTTAATTGCTGATATCTCCATGTGCAGTTACTGCACCATCACTCTGCATCTCTTTGACCAGGAACAAGAAAATAAGACCTGCTCATCATCAAAGGGGTCTAACAGTGGCCATCAACACCCCATGATGTTGAGATATGAAGAACAAGAATAAGAAAGGAAGACAATGAAGAGGAGAACTGGAAGAGCCTTGGAGGTTTTCACCTTCTCCATAAACAGATAAACAAACAGAATTAATCAGTATGGTGGACACAAGGAAATAATAAAACATCAGAGAGGAGACAGAAGAAATTAAATAAAGATAAAGCTGTGAAAGAGAAAAACAATTAAGAAACAAAGAACAATAACAAAAGAATGAGAAAGATGTCAATAGCAAAAATAAGAGCCTGGCACAAAGATAAGGAAATATCTTCTCAATCACTGCATCGCTATGATTGTGTCAAAGATGTCCATCACTATTTATAATCAGCTGAAATTTGACTGATCAGTAAACCAACATACCTTACAGTCTCCAAAAGACTGTTGAGTACACATCGCCGAAGATCTTGATAAGCCTCTTTGTGCTGTGGAACGGCGACTTTGTCTGGGTGACATTGACTCAGGAAACTGAAGTAAGGTAAGTCATCTTCATCATGAATGAATGAGAGAGGCACCTTGTTTGGAAATGGTGCAAATAAAGAGATGAGGTGTGGAAGGCTGTTGTCTCCTTTCACTATTTTGTACTCTTCAAACAAACCACACATCCGCCAAAATGAATTTTCACCAAAAGCATTTGGTAAACTAGAAGAAAAAAAAACTGATGAGAGTATGATATTTACTTCTATGGTACGTTTTCATATACAAATGTGAGCTGAAAGTGCTTTACAAAAAGTAAGCCAAAGAATTACAATAACAAAGAGAAAATAAATAAGGAAATAAGTAAAATGGAAAAATGGAAGAGTCCTTAACAAAATTACACATTAAAATACAACAGATTATAACTTTTTTATGTATGGTGCTCTATGATTGATGTCATTTCAATTTTGTAGGTTCTGAGGTGTTGGTGTGTTAAGAGATGACTTTTGTGTCTCCAGAATGAATGTCTTCTATGACTTTAGTGCTTTAGTGCTTTTCTTCTAGTGGCCATCATTGTACTGAAGAGCAGCTTTTATCAGTCTTGTGCTCACACATATCCAGGATTAAACAAAGATAACCATATAAATACAATGATATTAATAGTGTCTTATGATATGTCTGGAAGCTTATTTCAAAACGTTTTCTTCTTTTTGTGACAACCAATTAGAACTTTAGAACAGGCCACTCAGCCTAACAAGTCCTATCCAGTTAATTCCTCCAAAATATTCAAGTTTTGAAGGTCCCTAAAGTCCTCCTGTTCACCACACTTCTTAAGGGGTTATGCTGCCACCTAGTGGCAGACACTATATAAATAGATAGTGAGTCCTGTTGGCGGTTGACTGTTTGACATGGACAGTTAGAATAAAGCAGACAGAGCTGACTTGGTGAGACAATAGACATATTTGTAACTAAAATAAGGGAGAAAGCTGTAACGTGTGATTATGAACAGTTGAAAGACGAACTGATTATAGACAGGCTGGTGTTAGGTATTGCTGATGAGAGCATGCAACGCCACTTGCTAAAAGAACGGGAACTTACTTTGGCATCCGCTATCGACTGTGGAGCAAACACATTTGCAAATGAAAGAGCTAACGCAGGCTAAAGCGGATGACATAATTAGCGCTGTGGACATCCGAAAGCCAGCACAACAAGGCACCCTCAAGTCCACTACGTTATGACTTCCGAGCAAACCTGGGAGAGCTGAAAAGTGCATGTACTGTGGTAGCACACACAACCGGGGAAGAGCCACATGTCCAGCTTTTGGCAAGGTTTGCCGACTCTGTGGAACTCTCAACCACTTTGCGATGGTGTGCCTTAAAAGCGAAACGAGACCAGCATCAGCTGCATATGGTACACACCCAAGCCGAGCTTGAATAGGAGGAGGATGATGAAGGACACATATACACCACCAGTATGACAGGGTCATCCAGCTTCTGAGGAAAAAAGTGGCTTGCCACCCTACAGCTCCACAGCACCAGGCAACGTTGTCAGCTGGACTCGGGAGCAACATGCAAAGTCATGAGTCTACGGGATAAACTTAAGCTAATTCCTAGCCAGATGATACTGAAACTGTGTTTGGGGCAGGTGGTGAAGTCAGTGGGCCTTTTCCGCACTGAATGCCTGATAAAGGGACATAGTCACAAGCTAGAATTTGAAATAGTTGAAGCAAATCAAATCCTATCAGGTTCAACATGTGAGCATTTGGGACTGATGCACATCACGATACTGGAAGAACTTCATAATTTAGAAGGCCTTATCACAGAGACGCTGACCGAACATGAACTTACCACCAGATACCGGGACATATTCAGGAATTCCATCGAATCTTTCCCTGGGGAAGTACACTTTGACCTGGATCAGACTGTCACACCAGGGTAATGCTCACTGCACAATGTTCCACTTGCCTTTAGGACAGCTGTCAAAGCCCAATTGGACAAACACATACGAGGTGGCCATCTAGCCCCAGTGACTGACCCCACAGAATGGAGGTGTACCAAACATTTTTGTGCATACGCACCGTTTATACA
The DNA here is from genome assembly GCF_900747795.2 of Erpetoichthys calabaricus. Taxonomy (NCBI): domain Eukaryota; kingdom Metazoa; phylum Chordata; class Cladistia; order Polypteriformes; family Polypteridae; genus Erpetoichthys; species Erpetoichthys calabaricus. The sequence continues at coordinate 3,879,584 of NC_041395.2, read as the reverse complement.
CAAGGCGCCAGGTCACTTGTGGCGCAGAGTACCTGAGACCTGAGTTGTACGAGAACAGGAGATAAACAAAGAATCACAGATGAGCCAGTGAGAGAAACACCTCAGTCAGGAGTGACCAGCATTGGGAAGATTGGTGTCATCAGTGACTTCAGTCAAGAGAATGCAGGACTGAAGACAAAATACACGAGAGATGACAAATATCCTGCACAAATTAGACTTTACACTCCCTTAGACACACAAACCTCAGACATCTGGGACAATCGCAATTACAAAGAGTCGCTGCTTTAGCTTAGGTACTTTGCCAAACTAGTGTTCTTATAACTCACCAGAGTGAACAAAATAATAATTAAAAAAGCATTATCTTATCACTGTACTGTATATACTATTTATAGACGTTTCAGAGGGGTTGAGCTGAAAAGTCCATTAGCAAATGTAAAAAAAAAAAAATAAACATGATGTGAAAACAAGAAAAGAGGTTTTAACACAAAAAATCACAGGCCTAAAACACAATTTACATTTATAAAGAGAGAAATGAGAGTCAGGTGTACACAGGGCTCAAAACTACACCATTCATTAAAAACAGGGGATAACCACAACCTTCATCAGAATGTTAAGGACTAAAACAGCAGAGAGCTCCAATCAGGACAAGCAGAAGAAGAAACAAATCACTGGGTAGTTTGGGCCGAGTGCAGACATAACAGGGCCGGTGACTGGTACCAATAAATTGATCCACACTCTTATTCTGTCATTGGTTAGGTCACATAAGGCTATAGTAGAACATCTGTCTAAAGTCATAACCAGGGACAAAATGTCTACAGCTGGTCTAAGTGAAGAAAACTTCACGGCTGAGAGCAGATGCTGATGCACAAAATGACACTACAAATTAAAAAGAAGAAGAAAGAAAAGAGTGTTGAATGAACAATAAATATACTGAACATCAGATTATTTACCGTATAGAAGATATCCCATCTAGACAGTCTGACAAGAACTGAACAAATTTCTCACTTTCAATTATGTACCAGTCATCATCATCACAATCCAATAGGATATCGGCTTTACTTGAGGAACATTTTATAAAGTTGCTGATTGTCTTCAGTGTCTCTTCTGTCCAGTTTGTGTTCACATGGACTTCATTGTTTGTGAGCCTCAAAGATTCATTAAAGTTCTTTTGGTCTCCAAAGTCTGCCATACATGCATAATAAATAGTGTAACTTATACGTTTCTTTCTGTAAGATATAAAGACATTGGACACATTCTGTCATTTTTTACTAATTAACATCTCTGTAAAAACATCAGAACTGATGACACTGAGCCATTGATTTTTCCTTTAATAAAAGCAAACACCAGTGAAGTTTAACTGTTTAATTTTACAAATGGCCACATGCATAACACTAAGTAAAAAATGAAAAGTTTATTGATTTAAAACTGCAAACTGTGACATGTTACAAAATAAAATTATGCAAATGGTAATATTATTCTGATATGTTTGTAGTTGAAAGTGTATATGAAGGAGACATAAAGAGGAAATGTGACATTTAGGAAATACACTGACAAAGCGCTAGTAGAACACAGAATGGCGTTTCTCCACTTTTAACAGACATGGAAAGAATATGAAAAAGAAAGAATGCTGAGATGCTGTTCACAATCTTCCAAATTTCTGGTTTTCCTACCTAAGTTTTGAGTTCCACACGTATCTTATGTAGTGGACTTTGGTCTTCTGGTGATTTTTGACTCTTCTGGTGTTGACCTACCTGGAATGTTTGACTACAGTTTTCTCCTTCCTTTTATCTATTTCTAAATACTCTTCTACTATGCCTTTTAAACCATAAACTTGAACATGACTCACAATGGCTGATGAGGAGATGAATAAAGTTATCACTGAGAAGTGCAAAAAGACATGAAGGCACTGAAAGAGCAAGTCCATGAATTATCACACCTTCTAACAATTGGTCTAGAATTCAGCCACATGCAACAGTGACCAAGGGCCTCATATATAATGCCGTGTGTAGAATTCACACTAAATCATGGAGTACAGACAAAAACAGAAGTGTGCGTACACAAAAAAATTCTGGATGGATAAAACGCATACACGAAGTTCCACTCACTTCCATTTTACAAATCCCAATGAGTGTGAAATTTAATGTATGTGCACACACTTACAGCCCCACCCTGACTCCTCCCATAATGTTGCATATTTGAATATGAAAATTAATTTAAATAGCCCTTTCAGTTGAGTGTTTTGTTAAAAGACAATGCCAAAAGCACATATAAAAAAGAAGAACTTAACTGAATGCAAAATGAAGGTCCTACTCAGTGAAGTGGAGGCAAGAAAAAATGTACTTTTTGGTGGCTGAGGCAGTGGTATGAGCAACAAAAGGAACTTGTTGGAATGACACTCAAAAGTTCAAGTTCAGAAAGTCACACAGTGCCCAAAATAAAAAAGAGGAGGTCAGAGGAAATAATTTACTGCAGCAGTACTGTGTCTGTCAAACGTACCAACCACCACTTCCTGTCCATCCATTTTCTTTCTCCACATATTACAAAGCCCATATTGTGGCGATTGGTTAAGTCAAAAACCAGCAGTAAGCTTGGAACAGTGATTCATCAAAGCTTTTAAGGAACATGGAAATATCCTTGTAATACAGTGGAAACTCGGTTCATGACCATAATTCGTTCCAAAACTTTTGTCGTAAACCGATTTGGTCGTGAACCGAAACAATTTCTCCCATAGGATTGTATGTAAATACAATTAATCCTTTCCAGACCATACGAACTGTATGTAAATATATATTTTTTTAAGTTTTTAAGGACAAATATAGTTAATTAAACCATAGAATGCACAGCGTAATAGTAAACTAAATGTAAAAACATTGAATAACACTGAGAAAACCTTGAACAACAGAGAAAACTAACATTGCAATAGTTTGCGCTATAGCGCTACCAACCGCTGGCTAAAAACACTTTTTTTTAATGAGTTTTAAGCACAGGGAAAAAAATGAACATTTGAAAAAATCCATAATTTAATAAACCACCAAGAAAAGTAACCATGCAACAATGCACACTATGAACCGATCGCTGTAAACAGAAGTGAAAACAAAATCAAGCCCAGTGCATTCTTTAACTGCCTTCCTACCTTATACGTCCAGCACTCTCTCTCTCATGCCTGAGTGTGTGTGTGTCTCGCTCTCTCGCTCTCTCTTGCTCGCTGCACTGGAAATGCACAGGGAGAGACTGAACATGTAGAAACCGAAAGGGAAACTGGCTTGTTCATATACCTAGTGTGTGGTCGTGAACTGAGGCAAAAGTTTGGCGAACTTTTTGGTTGTAAACCAATTTGTACGTGTACCGAGACGTTCGTAAACCGAGGTTCCACTGTACATGTTTAATTATTCCATCCATACATCCTATCCAGGATCATTTCAGTCCCAGCAAGAATACCGTGTGAGGGAGGAACAATCCCTGGATTGAGTGCCAGGTCATCGCTACCACTGCTCCACCATGCCGACATGTTTAATTATTAACAGTATACATTATTTAAATGAACTAAAAAATATGTCTGCATAATGTAATATACATACTTTAATGCATTTCATCATAAAAATGACATCAAGTACACATCCTATTACTCTAACAGCACACAGCGCCAAGAGGATAGCTGTTGGAAATCTGAATCAACTTAGAAGGCAGTCGTCATCATCCGTAAATACGCACTCTCTTCTATTGAGTTGAATTGAATTCCTTAATTGTTATTGTATGGTACAATGAGATTCAATATGCAATTCCTCCATAAACTTATTTTCCTATAAAATGGTAAAATAATAATATGACAAAAAACAATGAAAAATATACAATATTAAAGCATAAGTACAATATACATGTACATATAATGCAGATATTGCAAATGGTTCATAAAGTGGCTCAGGTTGTGTAATATTAAAATTGTGATGCAAATTTCCAGTGAGGTCACATGCGTTTAGAGCTCTTGATATGAAACTGTTTCTGAACCACGAGGTCGCTGCAGGAAAGGCTCTGAAGCGTTTGCAGTATGGAAGGAGTTCAAATAAGCTGTGCACATGGCTGAGTGGAAACCAATGCAGGTGCTGCTGGTAAGCACCGTTTATACATGAGGCCCCAGATGTGTTGTTATCCATCATGAAGTTCTTATGGATGGGTAAAGAAAACAATTGAGTGTAGAAGTAGGATAACTGAAAATAATGTTTTCATTGTATTGGCTCAGGCACATGATAACCTTATGACATAAGCTCCAGGAAAGCAAGAAAGCCCACCCTACATAAAGGTTGGTGTGGTGGGTAAGTGTAATCAGGCTGATTCATTTTTCATGGAAGAAATGTTACAGCAGATTGTGTGTCGCTCACTGATTCAGACACATATAGCAGATACTTTAACCCTTTCAGCTGACATATCTCAGATATGAGGAGGCCTAAAGCCTTAAAGTTTGTCAAGCTGAACTGGAAAGCAATGTATTCTGGGAAAGCTGAAAAGCAAAGCAGGATTTAGAGCATTGTGCAGAGTTAGAAAGTGCAGCTTTGAATTGCCACAGGAAAACAAACTTGACTTTGTGATAATGATTTAGTAAGACTCTTTATGTTTGTTTTAAAGATGTGTAAGCTCTGCTAATGAGATGGAAAGAAGACAGCCAGGTGCTCATTTTATTCGGTAGGAAATTTTTTTTTATCAAATCTTTATTTCTTAAAAGGCATGAATGCCCACCTTTGTTTTTGCATATAATGTTGTATATACTTTCATTAATTTTATTGTTTTGTTTTGAATTTACCACAACGCCATTTTGTTTTCTAATGTGAGCGGATATTTTGTGATACCATTTGCCTGATGCAATGATCCATCACCAGGTGGCATTGTCACTTGAAGTGGCATGTCATAACACAATTTGCACAATGACTTAAAGATTGGAGCTGCGACCAAAACTTAGTCCAACACTGCAAATACATTTGTGGAGATTTTGAACAAATTGCTGCTGGACTATAAGCACAATGCAGAACATTCTGTAAAATCACCAAAACTTAGCATTGGTAAGTTGGAAGTTTGTAGTCAAACACTGTTGAATAATTCATTGACCGTTCTGGTGCAAAGTTTAATAAAAATATTTAAAGAATTAATGGACTCTGGGGCTGCTGAAAATTTTATAAGCTCATCACTAGTGATGCATACTCTCTCAAGCACATATTCATGGGAGTCAGCTTAAGGGCTCTGGTGAAAGTAATTACCTGCCAAATGAGGGGTTGGTGCTGTGTTCTAATGCCTTCTCTCTTCCTCCCTCTGCAGAATGGAAAACTGACAGCCATTCCACCACTGACATCAATTCTGTTATCCGCCCTCATCTGACGTCTTCTCTTATCTGCATCTTTTTTTAACAGAGCCTTCTAGTTCTAATTGGACCAACATAGAGGAGAATGCAAGGACTTTACAAATTCTGCCAGTAAAGGACTCAGGGGTATCACACTACATTATTGGTGGCTTAACACTTCATTGATACTGAAATGTTGATATATTTGAGGAGGAATTAAATAGGATAGTTCTGGAAAATTCTGCAAGAAGAATCACCAGTTAGACTGTGCCTAACACAAACTCCTGCGGTGGGTTGGCACCCTGCCCGGGATTGGTTCCTGCCTTGTGCCCTGTGTTGGCTGGGATTGGCTCCAGCAGACCCCCGTGACCCTGTGTTCGGATTCAGCGGGTTGGAAAATGGATGGATGGATGCACAAACTCTTCCTGGTCCTCATTAATTCTTTCTGATAATCCATTAACTTCTTTAGCAGTTACTCGGGCTGTGAAAACCGAGCTAAAAGCGTTGGTCCTGAGTGTCACTTGGGCAACTGTACAGATACATCTTGCATAAGCATTAGAACCGAGAATCACTCTGGCTTTGGAGGCAAACCGAATATTGGATCGACTCGGTTTGTTTAGACAATTTGGCTACTTCTGATTCAGTCTCTCCAGGTCCCACTGTAGTCAGTGCGTGGCCGAAGTCAGCAGCACCAATTCAGCCACAGGGTGAGTGGGTAACAGTAAGATAACGGTCTAAGAAGAGAAAATGTAGTCCCTCTGCACCTCAATAATTGGCCATAATTGGCGATTCCATAGTGCAGAATGTTAGAATTCCAAACTATGTTAAACCAGCAGTTAATGTCAAATGCCTGACAGGGGCCAAGATTTCTGACAAAGAGGCCGCATTGGACCGTGTCGCAGACGATAAAGTCTCTGCCTTATTGCTGCATGTCGGCACTAATGATATTTTTTACAGAAATCTGAGGTATTAAACAGGAACTTCATCTATCTATGCACCAAAGCTAAAAGAAAATGTCGGAATTTAGTTGTATCTGGCCCCTTACCAAGATTATATAGAGGGGATGTGATTTATAAAAGATTGTGTTCCCTTCATTGCTGGCTAGGAACCTGGTGTACAAATAAAAGCATAGCCTTTGTGAATAATTTTGATGATTTTTGGGAAAGGCCTGGATTTTTCAGAAGAGATGGTCTTCATCCTAACTGGAGGGGATCTTTTGTATTATCCCAAAATATGGCAGCAAAACTGCCTGGTTGACTGATTAGAGCACCATCCAGGCCACAGTCATGTGATCTTAAATCACAGGTTGTTGTTTATCTCATCTGTTACCATCCTGAAGGTGTTACCCATAATCCCTGTTGTGGGGCATCCAGTAAATTGTCTTGATGCAAACCTTAAATTACTTGATAACCAAAAAATAAGGTGTATAATTAGACCAAGATAAAACCAGACCATCCACCAGGGGCACCTGTAATAGAAATTTACTTCAAATTAAAACAATAAATATATCAGCAGTTCAGAAAGAAGCCTGCAGTTTTAAATGCTGCTTATTGAACATTCACTCTCTTGGCAGTAAAGCTGTTTTGGTAAATGATATTATATTAAGTACTAAATCTGATCTGTGTCTTCTCACTGAAACCTGGCTTAGTAAATGTGACACTGTCCCCCTAGCTGAGGCGTCACCAGATGGATACTCGTTCCTTCATAAGTCTAGAGATTCTGGTCAAGGAGTAGGACTTGGAATAATTCACTGTAACAAAATGCAAATCATGTCTAAAAATTTAGGCAACTGTTCATCCTTTGAGGTATTAATTTTAAATTTTAAAACAGATTCTAACACAATTATAGTGCTAGTCTACAGACCACCTGGGCCATATTCATTGTTCATGACTGAATTTAGCAACCTTCTATCTGATTTGGCTATAAATTATGATCACGTAGTACTGATGGGGGATTTTAATGTACATGTTACCGGCAATGTGTAAAAACCGGCATTCTACAGAATACCTAGGCAATGTATACAATGCCAGAAATAGGACGTCAAAGTATGAAATACATCGCATTTCATACATTTCCTAGGCATTCTATATACAATACCTAAACGGCAAACCAGCAGAGTGTAGAATAAGCTTATTCTTGCCAGAACATTTCATCAGTGGCGCCTGGATCTTTGTTCGTCCGTGCGGAAGCACGTGTGCTTGCTGTGCCGCAGCAGAGACTGTTCCATATATTGTGGTGGGTGAAGTACCGCTACAGAAGCTGACCCATATTGTGCTGTGTGAAGATGGGAGAAGAGAATGTAGTGTACGGGCAAGAATCACGACATGCTGACATGCGACAACGGTTCTACAAAGAACTATCCCAAATGTGAGCCAACGCTGCTAAAAATTGTGTTTTTCTAACGGAAGCCACTTACGAGAAGTTAGTGAATGATGTAACAAAGGCTAAAACGACTACTAAGAAGGAACCACAGGACTATTGGCTGCTGAAACGCTACGATGTGATGATGGTAGAGAACAAAAGCAAGTTGATTTATCCTGTTAAAGAAGGCATCAGTGCTATCCAGTTTTACGTCAGAGATTCTGAATTATTTGACGTACTTCACGATGCTCATTTGGCCATTGGCCATGGAGGACGAGACAGAATGTTGAAAGTGCTTGCACCCAAATACAAGAACATTACCCATCATGACATTGAACTGAATATTCACCTTTGTGAGCCATGCCAGAAGAAACAAAAAGGTGTAAAAAAAAGGATTTGTGAGGTGTATGTGCAAGACTAAGTGCCAAAACAACAAATTCCTTTGCATTAAAAAGAAAATTAAGTGCAATTCAAAATGCCATTCTAGCCTTCCTTGCTGCAACAAATAGTAGGCTAAGTAATGACACTTCAGATTCTTTTGTTCTCCCAGTAAGCATATCCTGTAGTTCATAAGTCTAGAGATTCAGGTCGAGGAGGGGGCCTTGGAATAATTCATTGTAACAAAATGCAAATCACTTCTAAAAATTTAGGCAACTTTACATCCTTTGAAGCATTCATTTTAAATATTAAAACAGATTCCAACACAATTATAGTGCTAGTCTATAGACCACCAGGGCCGTATTCATTGTTCATGTCTGAATTTAGCAACCTTTTATCTGACTTGGCTATAAATTATCATCACTTAGTACTGATGGGGGATTTTAATGTACACATTGATGTGGAAACTGACACTTTTAGCAAATGTTTTACTTATTTGTTAAATTCAGTAGGATTTTGTCAGAATGTCAAAGGTCCAACTCATAATCATAACCACACATTAGATTTAATTATAACTTACAAAGTTGAAATTCAAAATTTAATTATTACTCCATTAAATGAAGTTATTTCCGATCACTACTTAATTACATTTGATTTGGTCCTGCCCTTGCGAACACACTCCCAGATTAAAACAAAGACAGTGCGGCATCTAGATTGTAATTCTGCTTCAAAATTTATAGATACTTTGAGTAAGTCGAGTGTAATTGTGGAAAACCATTTAGATCAGTTAACATCAAATGTAAACACAGAAAACAATTTAGATGAGCTAACATCACATTATAATGTGACCTTGAGAGATGCTCTGGACACAGTGGCTCCCCTTAAAACAAAAGTGATCAAAGCACATAGAAACTCTCCCTGGTTTAATGAAAACACTCGAGCTCTTAAATTAGAGTGTCGAAAACTGGAACGCAGATGGAGAACAACAAAGCTACAGGTCTTTCAAATTGCATGGACAGAGAGTGTTAATAAATATAAAAAAGCCCTCTTTAAAGCTCGGTCAGAATATTATTCTACATTAATAGATAGCAATAATAAAAATCCTCGGGCACTGTTTAGAACAGTGGCTAAATTAACAAATGGAAATTCAGATCAACAGTGCAAAATACCAACAGACATTAGCAGTACAGACTTTATTAACTTCTTCAATGAGAAAATTAAAAATATAAGATCCCAGATCTCTGCATCACACTACAAACCAAATACTAGCTTAGCAGACCCTGTCTCACATTGCAGTCAGCACTTTAGTAATTTTAATCCTGTAACTGAGCAGGAAGTCTTAAGTTTAATTTCTTAAATGAAGCCCACTACTTGTTCCCTAGATCCAGTGCCAACAAAACTAGTAAAAAGTGCAATGGATGTTCTTGCAGCGCCTATCCTAAACATTATCAATAGTTCATTATTGCATGGCACAGTACCTGATACACTAAAAGTGTCAGTCATTAAACCATTACTTAAAAAGTCAGACCTTGACCCACATATACTAAATAATTATAGGCCTATTTCAAATTTACTGTTTCTCTCTAAAATACTAGAAAAAGTAGTCGCCAGTCAGCTTCAGACACACCTTATGCATTACAATTTATTTGAGAAATTCCAGTCTGGTTTTCGCACTGGTCATAGTACAGAAACGGCACTAACACGGGTTGTAAATGACATTCTGATATCCTCTGATGAAGGAAACTCATCTGTAATTATGTTGTTGGACTTAAGTGCAGCATTTGACACCATCGACCATTCTATTTTACTGCACAGGCTAGAAAATGATGTTGGGCTTACAGGCACCGTGCTCACTTGGTTTAGTTCTTACTTATCAAATCGATTCCAATATGTACAGAAATGTGCTGACAGTACTACATCATTATACACAGAAGTTCAATATGGTGTCCCGCAGGGCTCAGTACTGGGACCTTTACTGTTTTCACTTTACATGCTTCCACTGGGATCTATCATTAGGAAACATAATGTTAATTTTCACTCGTATGCAGATGACACCCAGTTATACCTTTCATTTAAATCAAATGAAGTTTCTCCAATGTGGTCTTTAATTAGTTGTGTTAGTGAATTAAAGGAGTGGATGAATAAGAACTACTTGTCTTTAAATACAGATAAAACAGAGATGTTAATTGTTGGAGGGAATGATGCTGATCACAATAATATTTTGTCATCATTTAACTCAATGGGAATCCCAGTCAATTTTACTGAATCAGCCCGCAATCTAGGAGTTATCTTTGACTCTAGCATGTCATTTAAAGCGCATATTACAAAGTTGTCCAAAACATGTTTCTTCCATCTTAAAAATGTTAGGAAATTAAGGCGCTTTTTAAATAAACAGGATTCTGAGAAACTAATTCATGCATTTATCTCTAGTAGGATTGACTACTGCAATGCGGTGTTCACTGGATGTTCAAACTGTTCTTTATACAGCCTCCAGTTAATCCAAAATGCGGCTGCGAGAATTATTACAAGAACAAGAAAATACGAACACATAACTCCAGTTCTTAAATCCTTACACTGGCTCCCGGTTAAGTTCAGGGCAGATTTCAAAATCCTTCTTTTAACATATAAATCATTAAATGGTCGAGGTCCGGCTTACTTGTCTGAACTTATCATGACTTACAAACCAGAGCGCACATTAAGATCTCAAGATGCCGGTCTGCTTATGATTCCAAGGATTAATAAAATAACAGTGGGGGGTCGAGCTTTTAGTTACAGGGCCCCTAAACTGTGGAATGGTCTGCCTGCTACTATAAGAGATGCCCCTTCGGTCTCAGCTTTTAAATCCCGGCTGAAGACTCACTACTTCAGTTTAGCATATCCTGACTAGAGCTGCTGATTAACTGTACAGACTGCATCTCTGTTGTTAGTCATTAGCACTTAAACATAAGTAACATGACAGTTATAATTGGATACTAACCCTCACTTATTCTGTTTTTCTTCTCGGTACTCAAATGTGGCACTTGGTGCCACGGCCCACCTGCCAAGTTGTTTTGCCTGCCTAAGGAAAAGTCATCCCAGATGGAGGATCGCAGGAATCGTGGGAGAGAGGGGTCCTTTCATCGGATTGGCTGGCCCAGCACTGTTTCAGCTGTGGAATGGCCAAATGGGGGAGGCAGCTTGAAGGATGAGGTCTCCAGGACTCTATACAAATACAAATCTTATTATGGGATATATCATCTACTGTTAAATTCTGCTCTGTACTTCAAAAATTTATATATATATATTTTTTTTTATTTCTTACTATATTGAGAAATTGTTCTGTGTACTGTACTGTATTGTATTGACCCCCTTCTTTTGACACCCACTGCACGCCCAATCTACCTGGAAAGGGGTCTCTCTCTGAACTGCCTTTCCCAAGGTTTCTTCCATTTTTCCCTACTAGGTTTTTTTTGGGAGTTTTTCCTTGTCTTCTTAGAGAGTCAAGGCTGGGGGGCTGTCAAGAGGCAGGGCCTGTTAAAGCCCATTGCGGCACTTCCTGTGTGATTTTGGGCTATACAAAAATAAACTGTATTGTATTGTATTGTATTTTGTATTTCTTCTTTCATTTTTAGACATTTTGTTATTAAAGACCTTTCCAATCTGGACATTTCACACTTGGCGTAAAATAGTACTTGTCATTCTTTATAATGCCTAGGCATTTTATGCAATGCCTAGGAAAAGTATGTAACAACGCAGATATTTCATACCTTCCCTAAAAACGGCAGGCATTATATACATTGCCTAGGTATTCTATACAATACCTGCTTTTCATACATTGCCAGTAACACATTGATGTGGAAACTGACACTTTTAGCAAATGTTTTACTTATTTGTTAAATTCAGTAGGATTTTGTCAGATTGTCAAAGGTCCAACTCCTAATCATAACCATACATTAGATTTAATTATAACTTACAAAGTTGAAATTCAAAATTTAAATACTACTCCATTAAATGAAGTTATTTCCGATCACTACTTAAATACATTTGATTTAGTCCTGCCCTTGCCAACACACTCACAGATTAAAACACTGCTTCAAAATTTATAGATACTTTGAGTAAGTCGAGTGTAATTGTGGAAAACAATTTAGATGAGTTAATATCAAATGTAAATGTGGAAAACAATTTAGATCAGATAACATCACATTATAATGTGACCTTGAGAGATGCTCTGGACACAGTGGCTCCCCTTAAAACAAAAGTGATCAAAGCACATAGAAACTCTCCCTGGTTTAATGAAAACACTCGAGCTCTTAAATTAGAGTGTCGAAAACTGGAGCGCAGATGGAGAACAACAAAGCTACATGTCTTCAAGTTGCATGGATAGAGAGTGTTAATAAATATAAAAAACCTCTCTTTAAAGCTCGCTCAGAATACTATTCTACAATAATAGACAGCAAAAATAAAAATCCTTAGGTACTGTTTAGAACTGTGGCTAAATTAACAAATGGAAATTCAGATGTACAGTGCAAAATACTAACAGATATTAGCAGTACAGACTTTTTAAACCTCTTCAATGAGAATTTTAAAAATATAATATCCCAGATCTCTGCATCACACTACAAACCACATACTAGCTTAGGAGACCCTGTCTCACATTGTATTCAGCACTTTAGTAATTTTAATCCTATAACTGAGCAGGAAGTCTTAACTTTAATTTCTAAAATTATCATAAGGTTATCATGTGCCTGAGCCAATACAATGAAAACATTATTTTTCATTTATCCTACTTCTACACTCAATTGTTTTCTTTACCCCTCCATAAGAACTTCATGATGGATAACAACACATCTAGGGCCTCATGTATAAACGGTGCTTACCAGCAGCACCTGCATTGGTTTCCACTCAACCATGTGCACAGCTTATTTGAACTCCTTCCATACTGCAAATGCTTCAGAGCCTTTCCTGCAGGGACCTCGTGGTTCAGAAACAGTTTCATATCAAGAGCTCTAAACGCACGTGACCTCACTGGAAAATTGCATCACAATTTTAATATTACACAACCTGAGCCACTTTATGAACCATTTGCAATATCTGCATTATATGTACATGTATATTGTACTTATGCTTTAATATTGTATATTTTTCATTGTTTTTTGTCATATTATTATTATTTTACCATTTTGTAGGAAAATAAGTTTATGGAGGATTTGCATATTGAGTCTCATTGTACCATACATTAACAATTAAGGAATTCAATTCAATTCAATTGAAGAGAGTGCGTATTTACGGATGATGACGCCTGGCTTCTAAGTCAATTTAGATTTCCAACAGCTATCCTCTTGGCGCTGTGTGCTGTTAGATTAATAGGATGTGTACTTGATATCATTTTTATGATGAAATGCATTAAAGTATGTGTATTACATTATACAGACATATTTTTAAGTTCATTTAAATAATGTCTACTGTTAATAATTAAACATGTCGGCATGGTGGAGCAGTGGTAGTGATGACCTGGCACCCAATCCAGGGATTGTTCCTCCCTCGCACGGTATACTTGCTGGGACTGAAATGATCCTGGATAGGATGTATGGATGGAATAGTTAAACATGTACAGTGGAACCTGGGAGAGTCCCGAGGCTTTGGAAAACATCTTGTATCACCCCAGTCCCAAAGGTATCACGTCCTAGTGAGCTGAATGACTTTCGGCCTGTTGCTCCGACATCACATGTGATGAAGACCATGGAGAGGCTGCTGCTTCACCACCTTAGGCCATAGGTTCAACACGCCCTTGACCCTCTGCAGTTTGCATATCAGGAGAAGGTGGGAGCGGAAGATGCCATCATCTATATGCTACACCGATCCCTCTCTCACTTGGACAGAGGCAGTGGTGCTGTAAGAATTATGTTTCTAGACTTCTCTAGCGCCTTCAACACAATCCAACCTCTGCTCCTTAGGGACAAGCTGACAGAGATGGGATTAGATTCATACCTAGTGGCATGGATCGTGGACTATCTTAAAGACAGACCTCAGTATGTGCGTCTTGGGAACTGCAGGTCTGACATTGTGGTCAGCAACACAGGAGTGCCACAAGGGACTGTACTTTCTCCGGTCCTGTTCAGCCTATATACATCGGACTTCCAATACAACTCGGAGTCCTGCCATGTGCAAAAGTTCGCTGATGACACTGCTATCGTGGGCTGTATCAGGAATGGGCTGGAGGAGGAGTATAGGGACCTAATCAATGACTTTGTTAAATGGTCCGACTCAAACCACCTACACCTGAACACCAGCAAAACCAAGGAGCTGGTGGTGGATTTTAGGAGGCCCAGACCCCTCATAGACCCAGTGATCATCAAAGGTGACTGTGTGCAGATGGTGCAGACCTATAAATATCTGGGAGTGCAGCTGGATGATAAATTAGACTGGACTGCCAATACTGATGCGCTGTACAAGAAAGGACAAAGCCGGTTATACTTCCTTAGAAGGCTGGCTTCCTTCAACATCTGCAATAAGATGCTGCAGATGTTCTATCAAACAGTTGTGGCGAGCGCCCTCTTCTACGCAGTGGTGTACTTGGGAGGCAGCATTAAGAGGAAAGACGCCTCACGCCTGGACAAACTGGTGAGGAAGGCAGGCTCTATTGTTGGCATGGAGCTGGACAGTTTAACATCTGTGGCAGAGCGAAGGGTGCTCAGCAGGCTCCTATCAATTATGGAGAATCCACTGCATCCACTAAATAATGTCATCTCCAGACAGAAGAGCAGCTTCAGTGACAGACTGCTGTCACTGTCCTGCTCCACAGACAGATTGAGGAGATCGTTCCTCCCCCAAACTATGCGACTCTTTAATTCCACCAGGGGGGGTAAACGTTAATATTTAACATTATACATAGTTATTGTCTGTTTTTTTCACCTGTATTATTATCATTCTTTAATTTAATATTATTTATTGTATCAGTATGCTGCTGCTGAAGAATGTGAATTTCCCATTGGGATTAATAAAGTATCTATCTATCTATCTATCTATCTATCTATCTATCTATCTATCTATCTATCTATCTATCTATCTATCTATCTATCTACCTCGGTTCACAAACATCTCAGTACACGTACAAATCGGTTTATGACCAAAAAGTTCGCCAAACTTTTGCCTCGGTTCACGACCACACACTCGGTATATGAACAAGCCAGTTTCCCTTTCGGTTTGTACATGTTCAGTCTCTCCCTGTGCATTTCCAGTGCAGTGAGCAAGAGAGAGAGAGAGAGAGACACACACACGAGAGAGAGACTCACACACACTCAGGCACGCGAGAGAGAGTGCTGGACGTATAAGGTAGGAAGGCAGTTAAAGAATGCACTGGGCTTGATTTTGTTTTCAGTTCTATTTACAGCGATCGGTTCGTAGCGTGCATTGTTGCAATGTTACTTATCTTGGTGGTTTATTAAATTATGGATTTTTTCAAATGTTCGTTTTTTTCCCTGTGCTTAAAACTCATTTAAAAAAAAGTGTTTTTAGCCAGCGGTTGGTAGCGCTATAGCGCAAACTATTGCAATGTTAGTTTTCTCTGTTGTTCAAGGTTTTCTCAGTGTTATTTAATGTTTTTACATTTAGTTTACTATTACGCTGTGCATTCTATGGTTTAATTAACTATATTTGTGCTTAAAAACTTAAAAAAATATATATTTACATACAGTTCGTATGGTCTGGAACGGATTAATTGTATTTACATACAATCCTATAGGGGAAATTGCTTCAGTTCACGACCAGAGTTTTGGAACGAATTATGGTCATGAACCGAGGTTCCACTGTATTACAAGGATTTTTCAATGTTCCTTAAAAGCTTTGATGAATCACTGTTCCAAGCTTACTGCTGGTTTTTGATTTATTACAGAGTCCATATTGTGGTGATTGGTTATGTGGAGAAAGAAAATGGATGGACAGGAAGTGGTGGTTGGTACGTTTGACAGACACAGTACTGCTGCAGTAAATTATTTCCTCTGACCTCCTCTTTTTTATTTTGGGCACTGTGCGACTTTCTGAACTTGAACTTTGAGTGTCATTCCAACAAGTTCCTTTTGTTGCTCATACCACTGCCTCAGCCACCAAAAAATGGCTATTCATTCATGATGAAGACTATTAATTTTACTTCATTTAAAATTCCTTGTGGTAATATACAGAACCAAAATTAGAAAAAAGCTGTCTCTGTCCAAATATTTATGGACCTAACTGTATAAGCATTGATAACCTTCAGCTCAGAACAGGACAGGAGATAACAGCGATCCTTAGACAAGGAGGTTCTGGAAGTAAATAAATCAATGATGTGGTCAATGAGGTGGGAGCTGCATTTTGAAATACATCTGAAAATTCAGAATAAATCTCATTAAGAGTGTTTAAGTGGAAAATCAGTAAAGATGGATGGGTGGCACGGTGGCGCAGTGGGTAGCACTGCTGCCTCGTAGTTAGGAGACCTGGGTTTGTTTCCCGGGTCTTCCCTGCATGAAGTTTGCATGTTCTTCCCGTGTTTGCGTGGGTTTCCTCCGGGTACTCCGGTTTCCTCCCACAGTCCAAAGACATGCAGGATAGGTACATTGGTGATCCTAAATTGTTCCTAGTATGTGCTTGGTGTGTGTGTCTGTGCCCTGCGGTAAGCTGGCACCCTGCTCAGGGTTTGTTTCCTGCCTTGCGCCCTGTGCTGGCTGGGATTGGCTCCAGCAGACTCCCACGACCCTGTAGTTAGGATATAGTGGTTTGGATAATGAATGGATGGATGGATGTGTAAAGATGGGCCCATCATAAACCAAATACATGTCGTCAAGCACCATGGGCTCCATGCAATATGTGCTCAAATGGAGTTCTCCAATCAGTGAGTAGCATGTGTTTCTGAAGCCAATGGAAATCAAGATGATCGAGATAACAGGCAGGCAGTGTGGCGTAGTGAGTGGGGCTTTGGATTTCTGAGGATGTGAGTTCAAATGCCAGTACAGACATGTTGTGACTATAAGCAAGTGACATGGCCTGTCAATGCACTAATGGGAAAACCAAAAGAAATGGAAGCAGTTATATCTCAAATGTTTTAATCTGCTTTGGCAAAAGGAGTCAGTCAAATAAATCAATAGAAATGTAAGATAATGGAGGTACTGACAGTGAGCTAATCTCAAGACAACATTAAGTGGAAGGATTGAAACTGATAAAACTTCCAGGAGTGACTGAATTAACAAAGACCCAAGAATCACGCAGGCTAGCAGGACATGTTGGATTCTAAAAGTCTCCAGGAGTCAAGATGTGGTCAAAAACAGAAATGAGTCAAATACTGAGACTGGGTCAGACTTTGTCTGTTACAACTGATTATGTTAAATAATTTCAATTTGCTTTGTTTTATGGTGTGTTTACCCTAATCAGTATTTGACGAGTGTCAGTCCGTCATTGTCAAGTGTGCATTTTGTGATTTTAATGTTTGTAATTTTATTTTAGCTGTAAATTTGTTACAGCAGTCTGAGTCTGTGCTCAATGAAGAGTACAGTACAAAAGTACATAGAATTTCATGGAACTGAATTCAATTGAAACATCTCCTCCAAGTAGCAGTCAAAACATTTTAATTGCTGATATCTCCATGTGCAGTTACTGCACCATCACTTGGCATCTCTTTGACCAGGAACAAGAAAATAAGACCTGCTCATCATCAAAGGGGTCTAACAGTGGCCATCAACACCCCATGATGTTGAGATATGAAGAACAAGAATAAGAAAGGAAGACAATGAAGAGGAGAACTGGAAGAACCTTGGAGGTTTTCACCTTCTCCATAAACAGATAAACAAACAGAATTAATCAGTATGAAGGACACAGAAAATAATAAAACAGAGAGGAGACAGAAGAAATTAAATAAAGATAAAGCTGTGAAAGAGAAAAACAATTAAGAAACAAAGAACAATAACAAAAGAATGAAAACAATGTCAATAGTAAAAATAAGAGCCTGGCACAAAGATAAGGAAATATCTTCTCAATCACTGCATTGCTAGGATTGTGTCAAAGATGTCCATCACTATTTATAATCGGCTGAAATTTGACTGATCAGTAAACCAACATACCTTACAGTCTCCCAAAGACTGTTGAGTACACATCGCCAAAGATCTTGATAAGCCTCTTTGTGCTGTGGAACGGCGACTTTCTCTGGGTGACACTGACTCAGGAAACTGAAGTAAAAGATAGATAGAGATAGATAGATAGATACTTTATTAATCCCAATGGGAAATTCACATTCTTCAGCAGCAGCATACTGATACAATAAATAATATTAAATTAAAGAATGATAACAATGCAGGTGAAAAACAGAAAAACAGACAATAACTATGTATAATGTTAAATGTTAACGTTTACCCCTCTGGGTGGAATTAAAGAGTCGCATAGTTTGGGGGAGAAACGATCTCCTCAATCTGTCAGTGGAGCAGGACAGTGACAGCAGTCTGTCGCTGAAGCTGCTCTTCTGTCTGGAGATGATACTATTAAGTGGATGCAGTGGATTCTCCATAATTGATAGGAGCCTGCTGAGCGCCCTTCGCTCTGCCACAGATGTCAAACTGTCCAGCTCCATGCCAACAATAGAGCTTGCCTTCCTCACCAGTTTGTCCAGACATGAGGCGTCTTTCCTCTTAATGCTGCCTCCCCAGCACACCACTGCGTAGAAGAGGGCGCTCACCACAACTGTCTGATAGAACATCTGCAGCATCTTATTGCAGATGTTGAAGGACGCCAGCCTTCTAAGGTAGTATAACCGGCTCTGTCCTTTCTTGCACAGCGCATCAGTATTGGCAGTCCAGTCTAATTTATCATCCAGCTGCACTCCCAGATATTTATAGGTCTGCACCATCTGCACACAGTCATCTCTGATGATCACTGGGTCTATGAGGGGTCTGGGCCTCCTAAAATCCACCACCAGCTCTTTGGTTTTGCTGGTGTTCAGGTGTAGGTGGTTTGAGTCGCACCATTTAACAAAGTCATTGATTAGGTCCCTATACTCCTCCTCCAGCCCATTCCTGATGCAGCCGACGATAGCAGTGTCATCAGCGAACTTTTGCACATGGCAGGACTCCGAGTTGTATTGGAAGTCCGATGTATATAGGCTGAACAGGACCGGAGAAAGTACAGTCCCCTGTGGCGCTCCTGTGTTGCTGACCACAATGTCAGACCTGCAGTTCCCAAGACGCACATACTGAGGTCTGTCTTTAAGATAGTCCACGATCCATGCCACTAGGTATGAATCTAATCCCATCTCTGTCAGCTTGTCCCTAAGGAGCAGAGGTTGGATTGTGTTGAAGGCGCTAGAGAAGTCTAGAAACATAATTCTTACAGCACCACTACCTCTGTCCAAGTGAGAGAGGGATCGGTGTAGCATATAGATGATGGCATCCTCTGCTCCCACCTTCTCCTGATATGCAAACTGCAGAGGGTCGAGGGCGTGTTGAACCTGTGGCCTAAGGTGGTGAAGCAGCAGCCTCTCCATGGTCTTCATCACATGTGATGTCAGAGCAACAGGCCGAAAGTCATTCAGCTCACTAGGACGTGATACCTTTGGGATTGGGGTGATACAAGATGTTTTCCAAAGCCTCGGGACTTTCCCCTGTTCCAGGCTCAGGTTGAAGATGCGCTGTAGAGGGCCCCCCAGCTCCGATGCACAGACCTTCAGCAGTCGTGGCGATACTCCATCTGGACCCGCTGCTTTGCTGGCACGAAGTCTCCTCAGCTCTCTGCTCACTTGCGCTGTTGTAATTATGGGTGGGGATGTCTTTCCTATGCTGGTGTCAGCAGAAGGATGTGTGGAGGGTGCAATACTCCGAGGTGAGAGTGAGAGTGGGTTAGGGTGGTCAAACCTGTTAAAGAAGTTGTTCATTTGGTTTGCTCTCTTCACGTCTCTCTCAATGGTGGTACCCCGCTTCGAGCTGCAGCCAGTGATGATCTTCATCCCATCCCACACTTCCTTCATGCTGTTATTCTGCAACTTCTGCTCCAGCTTTCTCCTGTACTGCTCCTTCGCCGCCCTGAGCTGGACTCGGAGTTCCTTCTGCACGCGCTTGAGCTCATGCTGATCACCGTTTTTAAAAGCCCTTTTCTTCTGGTTCAAAAGGCCCTTGATGTCACTTGTAATCCATGGCTTGTTGTTAGCATAGCAGCGTACAGTTCTTACTGGAACTACAATGTCCATACAGAAGTTGATGTAGTCAGTAGTGCAGTCAACAACTTCCTCAATGTTCTCATTATGAGATCCCTGCAGGATATCCCAGTCTGTAGTTCCAAAAAGTTCTCTCAGAGTATTCTCAGCCTCCGGGGTCCACTTCCTGAATGATCGTGTGGTTACAGGTAGGACTCTCACTTTTGGTTTATAGTGAGGCTGAAGCAGAACCATGTTATGATCTGCTTTCCCAAGCGCAGGCAGCGGGGTGGCGCTGTATGCGTCTTTAACGTTTGCATACAGTAAATCAATAGTCTTATTTCCCCGGGTGTTACAGTCCACATACTGGGAGAATGCAGGTAATGTTTTGTCCAGCGTCACATGGTTAAAGTCTCCAGCGATTAGCACAAGCGCCTCAGGGTGCTGCGTTTGTAACTTAGCAACAGCAGAATGGATGATGTCACTCGCTGACTCCTCGTCCGCCCGAGGAGGGATGTACACGATGACAACAATGACATGTCCAAACTCTCTGGGCAAGTAGTAGGGACGTAAACTTACGGCCAACAGTTCGATATCCCTGCAGCAAGTGGAGATTTTGACGTTAATGTGTCCAGAGTTACACCACCGTGTATTAACATAGAGAGCGAGTCCTCCTCCTTTGTGCTTCCCACAGGTACTTGCATCTCTGTCCGCTCTAACTGTGCTAAACCCGGATAGCTCCACGTTGGCATCTGGGATGGTGTTATTTAGCCACGTTTCGCAGAAACACAACAAACTGCATTCTCTGTAGGTCCTTACATTTTTCACCAGCGCAGCCAGTTCGTCGATCTTATTTGAGATTGAGTTTACATTCCCCAGAATCACAGAAGGCACCGAAGGCTTGAAACGCCACTTTCTCGCAAGCCGCTTCATTTTTTGCTTAGTGCTGGCTCTGCTGCCACGATACCGCCTTCTTACCTCGTCAGGTAAATATGGAACCACACCGGCACTGGCATTTGTTCTCAGCGCTCGAAGTTGAGTACTTGAATATGCGAGTCTCGGCGTGTAAAAATCCATGCCCACGTTGTAAAAGTAAGTGTGTCCAGGGAACGAATCCACATAAAATAAAGTAATAGGAGTGATCAATAAATAAAAATAGAAAAATAAAAGTAGAAAAGTACACATACATATACAGTCATACACGGAGCTGCTGAAAAGGCTGCCACTCACGGCGGCGCCTATTAGGTTTAAGTGAGTAGTCTTTATCAGGAATGAATGAGAGAGGCACCTTGTTTGGAAATGGTGCAAATAAAGAGATGAGGTGTGGAAGGCTGTTGTTGTCATTCATGTCTTTGTACTCTTCAAACAAATCACGCATCCGCCAAAATGAATTTTCACCAAAAGCATTTCGTAAACTAGAAGAAAAAAAAATTAGCAAAGTATGACCTTTACTTCAATGGTACATTCATCTATCCATCCATTTTCCAACCCGCTGAATCCAAACACAGGGTCACGGGGGTCTGCTGGAGCCAATCCCAGCCAACACAGGGCAGAAGGCAGGAACCAATCCCGGGCAGGGTGCCAACCCACCGCAGGACACACACAAACACACCAAGCACACACTAGGAACAATTTAGGATCGCCAATGCTCCTAACCTGCATGTCTTTGGACTGTGGGAGGAAACCCACAAAGACACGGAGAGAACATGCAAACTCCACGAGAGGACCCGGGAAGCGAACCTCAGGTCTCCAAACTGCGAGGCAGCAGCGCTACCACTGCGCCACCGTGCCGCCCTTCTATGGTACATTTTCATATACAAATGTGAGCTGAAAGTGCTTTATAAAAAGTAAGACAAAGAAGTACAATAACAAAGAAAAAATAAATAAGGAAATAAGTAAAATGGAAAAATGGAAGAGTCCTTAACAAAATCACACATTAAAATTCAACAGATTATAACTTTTTTATGTATGGTGCTCTATGATTTCCATTTTGTAGGTTCTGAGGTGTTGGTGTGTTAAGAGATGACTTTTGTGTCTCCAGAATGAATGTCTTCTATGACTTTAGTGCTTTAGTGCTTTTCTTCTAGTGGCCATCATTGTACTGAAGAGCAGCTTTTATCAGTCTTGTGCTCACACATATCCAGGATTAAACAAAGATAACCATATAAATACAATGATATTAATAGTGTCTTATGATATGTCTGGAAGCTTTTTTCAAAATGTTTTCTTCTTTTTGTGACAACCAATTAGAACTTTAGAACAGGCCACTCAGCCTAACAAGTCCTATCCAGTTAATTCCCCCAAAATATTCAAGTTTTGAAGGTCCCTAAAGTCCTCCTGTTCACCACACTTCTTAATGGGTTATGGTGCCACCTAGTGGCAGACACTATATAAATAGATAGTGAGTCCTGTTGGCGGTTGACTGTTTGATATGGACAGTTAGAATAAAGCAGACAAAGCTGACTTGTGGAAAATAGGACCGTGTGGTCTGTACACATAAACATGGTGTCAGAAGTGTGAACTGCAACCGCGCCCATTTTAGGACAAATCAACCAGATATCCAGCAGAAAAATACTTTATAACCAAGCAACTACACACACAAATGTCATACCACCTCCAGCCGAGATGAAGATGTCCGGTGACTTGGCTACGAACTGGGAGATCTTTAAAACAGAATTTCAGGACTTTATGTTAGCCACCAGACTGCATGAGAAACCCGCAGATGTACAAGCAGCCACCCTCAGACATGTAATGGGTAGTGAGTGCCAACATGTCTACTGACACAATCTGCACGGAGGAACAGCAAAAGGATGCTACCACCATCTTGACTGCCCTCAAGAGGCATTTCAAGCCCACAAAGAATGTCATATTCGAGCGCTTTGCCTTCGGATCCCTTATGCAAGAGGAAGGTGAGACAATAGACATATTTGTAACTAAAATAAGAGAGAAAGCTGTAATGTGTGATTATGAACAGTTGAAAGACGAACTGATTAGAGACAGGCTGGTGTTAGGTATTGCTGATGAGAGCATGAGACACCACTTGCTAAAAGAACGGGAACTTACTTTGGCATACGCTATCGACATCTGCCGAGCTGTGGAGCAAACACATTTGCAAATAAAAGAGCTAACGCAGGCTAAAGCGGATGACATAATTAGCGCCATGGATGTCCGAAAGCCAGCACAACAAGGCACCCTCAAGTCCACTACGTTATGACTTCCGAGCAAGCCTGGGAGCACTGAAAGTGCATGTACTGTGGTAGCACACACAACAGGGGAAGAGCCACATCTCCAGTTTTTGGCAAGGTTTGCCGACTCTGTGGAACTCTCAACCACTTTGCGATGGTGTGCCTTAAAGCGAAATGAGACCAGCATCAGCTGCATATGGTACACACCCAAGCCGAGCTTGAATAGGAGGAGGATGACAATGCTGATGGACACATAAACATTGCCAGTATGACGGGGTCATCCAGCTCCCAAGGAAAAATGTAGCTTGCCACCCTACAGCTCCACAACACCTGGCAACATTGCCAACTGGACTCGGGAGAAACATGCAAAGTCATGAATCTACAGGATAAACTTAAGCTAATTCCTAGCCAGATGAGACTGAAACTGTGTTCGGGGCAGGCGGTGAAGTCAGTGGGCCTTTTCCGCACCGAATGCCTGATAAAGGGACATAGCCACAAGCTAGAATTTGAAATAGTTGAAGCAAATCAAATTCTGCTCCTATCAGGTTCAACATGTGAGCGTTTGGGACTGATACACATCACAATACTGGAAGAACTTCATAATTTAGAAGGCCATATCACAGAGACGCTGACCGAACATGAACTTACCACCAGATACCGGGACATATTCAGGAATTCCATCGAATCTTTCCCTGGGGAAGTACACTTTGACCTGGATCAGACTGTCACACCAGGGTAATGCTCACTGCACAATGTTCCACTTGCCTTTAGGACAGCTGTCAAAGCCCAACTGGACAAACACATACGAGATGGCCATCTAGCCCCAGTGACTGACCCCACAGAATGGAGGTGTACCAAACATTTTTGTGCATACGCACCGTTTATACACAAGGCGCCAGGTCACTTGTGGCGCAGAGTACCTGAGACCTGAGTTGTACGAGAACAGGAGATAAACAAAGAATCACAGATGAGCCAGTGAGAGAAACACCTCAGTCAGGAGTGACCAGCATTGGGAAGATTGGTGTCATCAGTGACTTCAGTCAAGAGAATGCAGGACTGAAGACAAAATACACGAGAGATGACAAATATCCTGCACAAATTAGACTTTACACTCCCTTAGACACACAAACCTCAGACATCTGGGACAATCGCAATTACAAAGAGTCGCTGCTTTAGCTTAGGTACTTTGCCAAACTTGTTCGACTAGTGTTCTTATAACTCACCAGAGTGAACAAAATAATAATTAAAATAGCATTGTCTTATCACTGTACTGTATATACTATTTATAGACGTTTCAGAGGAGTTGAGCTGAAAAGTCCATTAGCAAATGTAAAAAAAAAAAAATAAACATGATGTGAAAACAAGAAAAGAGGTTTTAACACAAAAAATCACAGGCCTAAAACACAATTTACATTTATAAAGAGAGAAATGAGAGTCAGGTGTACACAGGGCTCAAAACTACACCATTCATTAAAAACAGGGGATAACCACAACCGTCATCAGAATGTTAAGGACTAAAACAGCAGAGAGCTCCAATCAGGACAAGCAGAAGAAGAAACAAATCACTGGGTAGTTTGGGCCGAGTGCAGACATAACAGGGCCGGTGACTGGTGCCAATAAATTGATCCACACTCTTATTCTGTCATTGGTTAGGTCACATGAGGCTGTAGTAGAACATCTGTCTAAAGTCATAACCAGGGACAAAATGTCTACAGCTGGCCTAAGTGAAGAAAACTTCTGGACAGGAACACCAATAAAATAAAATAAAAAGACACACAATTGTTTCATGGGTCCCCAGTTTGAGCTGTCATTCCTTGCATATTTGTATCCAAAATTATAAAATTGTAAGGAAAAGTCTTTCTTTCTTTATCATTTCCCAGAAGAAATGGAAAAAACTTTATTTATTTATTTATTTTCAAAACCAAAACAAATTCAGAGAAAAAAAAATCACAAAACACGCAAGAAAGGGCAGCTTGTCAAGAAGTTTGTATAACATTATACTGGTGACCTGATGTCCTGCACAGCCGGGACTTGCACTGATTATGTAACTGACCTGTCATGCTGTACATGCTAAGATTTACGAAAAACATGGTGACATCTTCGAAATGCATTATTTTACTGTGTTGTTCCTCCAGTGACTATTAGACTGGCTTGAGCAGAACTTCAAGGGCATATAACCAGTTGAGAAGATCACCTTTGGTGTGACTAACGGATGAAACCTGGAACTGGGCAACGTGATCTAAATGAAAGGAGCTGTTAATTCTGTTCTGTATCCGAAAATGATTCAGGTGAATATCAGGCTGAAAGCAGATGCTGATGCACAAAATGACACTATAAATTAAAAAGAAGAAGAGAGAAAAGAGTGTTGAATGAACAATAAATATACTGAACGTCAGATTATTTACCATATAGAAGATATCCCATCTAGACAGTCTGACAAGAACTGAACAAATTTTTTACTTTCACTTATGTACCAGTCATCATCATCATAATCCACTATGATGTCAGCTTTAATTGAGGAATATTTTATAAAGTTGCTGATTGTCTTCAGTGTCTCCTTGGTCAAGTATGGGTTGACATGGACTTCATTGTTTGTAAGCCTCAAAGATTCATTAAAGTCCTTTTGGTCTCCAAAGTACTCCATACATTCATAATACAAAGTGTAACTTATCCGTTTCTCTCTGTAAGATATAAAGACATTGCACACATTCTGTCATTTTTTTACTAAATAACATCTCTGTGAAAACATCAGAATTGATCACACTGAGCCATTGAATTTTACTTTAATAAAAGCACAACACCTGTGAGGTTAACTGTTTTATTTTACAAATGGCCACATGCATAACACTAAGTAAAAAATGAACAGTATATTGATTTAAAACTGCAAACTGTGACATTTTACAAAATAAAATTATGCAAATGGTAATATTATTCTGATATTTTTGTAGTTGAAAGTGTATATAAAGGAGACATAAAGAGGACATGTGACATTTAGGAAATACACTGACAAAGTACCAGAAGAACACAGAATGGCGTTTCTCCACTTTTAACAGACATGGAAAGAATATGAAAAAGTAAGAATGCTGAGATGCTGTTCACAATCTTCCAAATTTCTGGAAATTCTTCAGCAATTCTTTAAGTGTTTCTAAGTTTCCTACCTGAGTTTTGAGTTCCACATGTATCTTGTGTATTGGACTTTGGTCTTCTGCTGATTTTTATCTCTTCTGGTGTTGACCTACCTGGAATGTTTGACTACAGTTTTCTCCTTCCTTTTGTCTATTTCTAAATTTTCTTCTACTATGCCTTTTACACCACAAACTTGAACATGACTCACAATGGCTGATGCTGAGATGAATATAGTTATCACTGAGACGTGCAAAAAGACGTGAAGGCACTAAAAGAGCAAGTCCATGAATTATGGCACCTTCTAACAATTGGCCTAGAATTCAGCCACATGTAGCAGAGACCAGAGGCCTCATATATAATGTCGTGTGTAGAATTCACACTAAAACATGGAGTACAGACAAAAACAGAAGTGTGCGTATGCACAAAAATTCCAGATGCATAATACTGCGCGTACATGAAGTTCCAGTCACTTCCATTTTACAAATCCCATTGAGCATAAAATTTAATGTATGTGCACATGCCTACAGCCCCATTTGACTCCTTCCATAATGTTGCATTTTTGAATTTGAAAATGAAGTTAAATCACCCTTTCAGTTGAGTGTTTTGTTAAAAGACAATGCCAAAAGTACATATAAAAAAGAAGAACTTCACTGAATGCAAAATGAAGGTCCTATTCAGTTAAGTGGAGGCAAGAAAAAATGTACTTTTTGCTGGCTGAGGCAGTGGTATAAGCAACAAAAGGAACTTGTTGGAATGACACTCAAAAGTCGCACAGTGCCCAAAATAAAAAAGAAGAGGTCAGATGAAATAATTTACTGCAGCAGTACTGTGTCTGTCAAACGTACCAACCCCCACTTCCTGTCCATCCATTTTCTTTCTCCACATAACCAATCACCACAATATGGACTCTGTAATAAATCAAAAACCAGCTGTAAGCTTAGAACGCTGATTCATCAAAGCTTTTAAGGAACATTGAAAAATCATTGTAACACATGTTTAATTATTCCATCCATACATCCTATCCAGGATCATTCCAGTTCCAGCAAGCATACCGTGGGAGGGAGGAGCAATCCCTGGATGGGGTGCCAGATCATTGCTACCACTGCTCCACCATGCCCAAACGTTTAATTATTAACAGTGTACATTACTTAAATGAACTTAAAAATATGTCTGTATAATGTTGTAGCAGTGCTACTTTATAAGAACTGCATCTCCCAGCAGTCCTTGCTGGGGCTGCTGGGGTCAAAGGTGGCCACAGGTAGTTAAAAGGAGGGCAGAGGGCAAAGAGAGAGGAGAAAGTTTTTTTTTTGTTTTGGTGCAGTGTGTGTTGCGGTTATCTGTCGTTTCTGCCTGCTGTTATTGGAACTCTAATCTTTTTGTCCTTGACTGTATTCGTTTGTTGGGGTCTGGATTGTCTGTCTACCTGTGCACTGAGAACTGTGTTGGATTATTTGGTTTTCCGGAAGAGTGGAGCGCTCCTGAATCAACCATCTGATTTCATCCACATCATCAGTAACTACTGGTAGGACTGTATTTTTCCTTCTCTTTTTCAACATACAGATCGTTGGACTTAACTTGGTCACTTTTCATCTTCATCTGGGTTGGTTTATATGGACTTTGCTGTGAGGTGTTTGTGTTTATATGTAATATCGCCGAAGGGGTCAGGGGTGGTATTACTGTTTTCATTAATTATTTTGGGTCATTATATTTGTAATTGCACCCTGCCCAGGATTGGTTCCTGCCTTGTGCCCTGTGTTGGCTGGGATTGGCTCCAGCAGACCCCCGTGACCCTGTGTTCAGATTCAGCGGGTTGGAAAATGGATGGATGGATGGGTATTTGTAATTGTTTGTCTTTCCCAGTGTGCTTTATTGTCTCTGTTGTGAGTGTGTGTGGGTCGATCCAAGGCTGGGGACGTTCCTGGGATCTCTTCTATTAAAATAAATAAATCACCGTCATCTTTGACGGTGTGAATCTTAGCGGCCCCTGACCACTACAATATAGTATACATACTTGAATGCATTTCATCATAAAAATGACATCAAGTACACATCCTATTAATCTAACAGCACACAGCGCCAAGAGGATAACTCTTGGAAATCTCAATTGACTTAGAAGGCAGTCGTCATCATCCGTAAATACGCACTCTCTTCTATTGAATTGAATTGAATTCCTTAATTGTTATTGTATGGTACAATGAGATTCAATATGCAAATCCTCCATAAACTTATTTTCCTATAAAATGGTAAAATAATAATAATATGACAAAAAACAATGAAAAATATACAATATTAAAGCATAAGTACAATATATGTGTACTTATAATGCAGATATTGCAAATGGTTCATAAAGTGGCTCAGGTTGTGTAATATTAAAATTGTGACGCAAGTTTCCAGTGAGGTCACGTGTGTTTAGAGCTCTTGATATGAAACTGTTTCTGAACCACGAGGTCCCTGCAGGAAAGGCTCTGAAGCGTTTGCAGTATGGAAGATGTTCAAATAAACTGTGCACATGGCTGAGTGGAAACCAATGCAGGTGCTGCTGGTAAGCACCGTTTATACATGAGGCCCCAGATGTGTTGTTATCCATCATGAAGTTCTTATGGAGGGGTAAAGAAAACAATTGAGTGTAGAAGTAGGGTAACTGAATAATAATGTTTTCATTGTTTTGGCTCAGGGCACATGGTAACCTTATGACATAAGCTCAAGGAAAGCAAGAAAGCCCACCCTACATAAAGGTTGGTGTGGTGGGTAAGTGTAATCAGGCTGATTCATTTTTCATGGAAGAAATGTTACAGCAGATTGTGTGTCGCTCACTGATTCAGACACATATAGCAGATACTTTAATCCTTTCAGCTGACATATCTCAGATATGAGGAGGCCTAAAGCCTTAAAGTTTGTCAAGCTGAACTGGAAAGCAGTGTATTCTGGGAAAGCTGAAAAGCAAAGCAGTATTTAGAGTATTGTGCAGAGTTAGAAAGTGCAGCTTTGAATTGCCACGGGAAAACAAACTTGACTTTGTGATAATGATTTAGTAAGACTCTTTATGTTTGTTTTAAAGATGTGTAAGCTCTGCTAGTGAGATGGAAAAAAGACAGCCAGGTGCTCATTTTATTGGGTAGAAAATTTTTTTTTATCAAAGCTTTATTTCTTAAGGCATGAATGCCTACCTTTGTTTTTGCATATAATGTTGCATACACTTTCATTAATTTTATTTTTTGTTTTCTAATGTGAGTGGCCATTTTGTGATACCATTTGCATGATGCAATGATCCATTACCAGGTGGCATTGTCACTTGAAGTAGCATGTCATGACACAATTTGCACAATGACTTAAAGATTGGAGCTGCGACCAAAACTTTGTCCAACACTGCAAATACATTTGTGGAGATTTTGAACAAATTGCTGCTGGACTGTA
This sequence comes from Erpetoichthys calabaricus, assembly GCF_900747795.2. Taxonomy (NCBI): domain Eukaryota; kingdom Metazoa; phylum Chordata; class Cladistia; order Polypteriformes; family Polypteridae; genus Erpetoichthys; species Erpetoichthys calabaricus. The sequence goes on along the minus strand of NC_041395.2, from coordinate 3,849,673 downwards.
AGCACAATGCAGAACATTCTTAAAACTCATCAAAACTCTAAATTATTGGTGGCTTAACTCTTCATTGATACTAAAATGTTGATGCATTCGAGGAGGAAATAAATAGGATACTTCTGGAAAATTCTGCAAGAGGAATCACCAGTTAGACTGTAAATATTTTAGAGTGCCACGCACAAACTCTTCCTGTTCCTCATTAATTCTTTCTGATAATCCATTAACACTAGAATTACCAGAGCCTACGAAAAAACTTGTAGATCTGGCCCACCTTAAATCCGTTCACACCTTTCCGCCAACGTCTTTTGTCCTCTAAATGTGCTGATAAAGACAAGCTGCCAGCAGCCAGCTATTCCATCCCCCCACCGACTTAGAACGTGCACGAACTTCTCCCAACTCATGCCTTGATTGATTATCTGGGAGTGAAGTGGAGTTTTAGAGTGGAAATTATAGATCGTTATTTGGAACACACGCATTTCATGTGTGTTCTGTTTCTACAGTAATCTGTGCAAACACATTGTTAAAACAGAAACTTTTTCATATTTTAGTAATAAATGTTACAAAATGTAGGCATAAACTATAGAATGTGTAAAGCCGGAGTTCCAAAGATCAAATAAACACTTTCACAAAAGGTTCAAGGATGGCACAGCAGATTGGTCTCTCAGAGCGCAGCATTCTTGCCGTGCCTCACAGACCTGAGTTTGATTCCCCGCTGAGGATAAAGTGTTACTTTTTTTTTTTTTTTTAACCTCAAACGAACATAAAATTTATAAATTGGTATGCACTGTCAGTTAATGAGATCGTTATATTTTCATGTGGGATGCTCCTTTTAAAATATTTTTTTAACAATTGAGACTGCAATTAACATGAACAACTGTCCTTATAACTGTTATTTTTAAGATCCATAACACACAGACAGACAGAGCACTTCATAATAGAGAGACAGATAGGCAGAGAAGTCACTAGATATATAAATAAACAGGGAAGGCACATGTACTGAAAGAAAAAAAAGATCAACATGTGCGTTGTTCCTGCTGCACTGAATGAGCTCACGCATTCTAACATCACCCCTCCCCTCCATCTGACTCTCTAAGTAGCGCCTTCAACACAATCCAACCTCTGCTCCTTAGGGACAAGCTGACAGAGATGGGAGTAGACTCATACCTGGTGGCATGGATCGTGGACTATCTTACAGACAGACCTCAGTATGTGCGTCTTAGGAACTGCAGGTCTGACATTGTGGTCAGCAACACAGGAGCGCCACAGGGGACTGTACTTTCTCCGGTCCTGTTCAGCCTATATACATCGGACTTCCAATACAACTCGGAGTCCTGCCACGTGCAAAAGTTCACTGACGACACTGCTATTGTGGGCTGCATCAGGAGTGGGCAGGAGGAGGAGTATAGGAACCTAATCAAGGACTTTGTTAAATGATGCGACTCAAATCACCTACACCTGAACACCAGCAAAACCAAGGAGCTGGTGGTGGATTTTAGGAGGCCCAGACCCTTCATGGACCCCGTGATCGTCAGAGGTGACTGTGTGCAGAGGGTGCAGACCTATAAATACCTGGGAGTTCAGCTGGATGATAAACTGGACTGAACTGCCAATACTGATGCTCTGTGTAAGAGAGGACAGAGACGACTATACTTCCTTAGAAGGCTGGCGTCCTTCAACATCTGCAATAAGATGCTACAGATGTTCTATCAGACGGTTGTGGCGAGCGCCCTCTTCTACGCGGTGGTGTGCTGGGGAGGCAGCATATAAAAGAAGGATGCCTCACGCCAGGACAAACTGGTGAGGAAGACAGGCTCTATTGTAGGCACGGAGCTGGACAGTTTGACATCCGTGGCAGAGCGACAGGCACTGAGCAGACTCCTGTCAATCCACTGAACAGGATCATCTCCAGACAGAGGAGCAGCTTCAACGACAGACTGCTGTCACCGTCCTGCTCCACTGACAAACTAAGGAGATCGTTCCTCTCCCACATTATGTGACTCTTCAATTCCAACTGGGGGGTAAACGTTAACATTATACAAAGTTACTGTCTGTTATACCTGCATTGTTATTACTCTTTAATTTAATATTGTTTTTTATCAGTATGCTGCTATCTATCTATCTATCTATCTATCTATCTATCTATCTATCTATCTATCTAGTCGACTGAAAACAAAAGCGTGAACTAATTTCTCAGCATCTTGCAATGATATAAGAGGTGTAACTTTTGTTATATTTCTTAAGTGAAAAAATGCTGTCCTAGTAATCTGACTAATGTGCGATTCAAAATTCAGGTCACAGTCAACAGTTACCCCTAAATTCTTTACCTCTGTCTTGACTTTTAATCCTAATGCATCAAGTTTATTTTTAATAACCTCATTATATCCATTATTGCCAATCACTAAAATTTCTGTTTTCTCTTTATTTAGCTTGAGAAAATTACTACTCATCCATTCAGAAACACAAGTAAGACATTGTTTGTGTGAAACAATAGAGTCGGGTTCATCAGGTTGTATTGATAAATACAGCTGCGTGTCATCAGCATAGCTGTGGTAGCTCACATTATGCCCTGAGATAATCTGACCTAACGGAAGCATGTAGATTGAAAAGAGCAGCAGACCCAGGATAGAGCCTTGTGGAACAGCAGTACAGACTTTATGAACTTCTTCATTGAGAAAATTAAAAATATAAGATCCCAGATCTCAGTATCACAGTACAAACCGCATACTAGTTTAGCAGACCCTGCCTCACATTGCATTCAGCACTTTAGTAATTTTAATCCTGTAACTAAACAGGAAGTCTTAACTTTAATTTCTAAAATGAAGCCCATTACTTGTTCCCTGATCCAGTGCCAACAAAACTAGTAAAAAGTTCAAAGAATGTTCTTCCAGTGCCTATTCTAAACATTATCAGTAGTTCATTATTGCAAGGCACAGTACCTGATGCAACAAAGTGGTCAGTTGTTAAACCATTACTTAAAAAGTCAGACCTAGACCCACACATACTTAATAATTAGACTGTGGCAGGCAGCTGGGGTCCATGCCCTACCGGGACACCCCTTCACTCTAAATTCAGGGGGGGCAACACTGGACGGTGCAATACCTCCCCCTGGACGCTAGATGGCTGCCCCCCTGGGTTGGAGCGGTGCCTCGGTTTCCCGCAGGGCTCCATGGGAATTGAAGTTGGGTGCAGCCCTGCTGTGTCCCGCAGGCACTGCCAGGGGGTGCTGCAGCTGGGACTCCTGAGCCCGTATGGACAGCGAATTCGCCACATCCGGAAGTGCTGCTGGAACTCAGAGTTCAGCCACCTGGAGCACTTCTGGGTGGACTATAAAAGGGCCCAGCAACCACCACTCAAGGAGCCAGAATCAGGAGGATGAGAATGAGGTTGCCTGGAGTGGTGGAGGAAGAAAAGAGTGTTTAAGTGCATTATTTGTGTCTTTTGGGACTGTGTTGTGCCTGTGGGGTCACAGGCAAGACGTGCCCCACAGGTGAAGAAAAATAAAAGTTTGTTGATTTTTATGCGTGCCTCCAGTGTGAGTCTGTGTCAGATCAGGCACCTATATAGCGCCTTTGTTACACTGGTGTAGTCAGCACGATTCCTGACCGTCTGCAAGCCAGGAAACTGCATTAATTGTGTAATGATCTGGCACAGCAGCGTGAGGCATGCGCAAAGCGCGCACCCAGAGACAGCGCACTTAAGCACACACCCACGGCAGGAAGGCCGCGACACTCCAGGGGCTCCATAACCCCACCAGAGCCGGTATGGGGAGAAAGAAAGCCTGGCAGAGTCCAAAGTCTTTGGCCGGATACCCACCCGCCGTCAAAGAAGAAGCCAGGGTCAGCGTGCCCCTAAGAAAAAAAGAGTGTTTAAGTGTATTATTTGTGTCTTTTAGGACTGTGTTGTGCCTGTGGGGTCACAGGAAAGACATGCCCCACAGGTGAAGAAAAATAAAAGTTTGTTTATTTTTATACGTGCATCTAGTGTGAGTCTGTATCAGGTCAGGCGCCTACATAGCGCGTTTGTTGCAAGACCTATTTCAAATTTACCCTTTCTCTCTAAAATACTAGAAAAAGTAGTCGCTAATCAGTTTCAGTCACACCTTATGCATCGCAATTTATTTGAGAAATTCCTGTCAGGTGTCCACACTGGTCATAGTACAGAAACGGCACTAAACGCGGGTTGTAAACGACATTCTGATATCCTCTGATGAAGGAAACTCCAATGTAATGATGTTGTTAGACTTAAGTGCAGCATTTGACACCACTGACCATTCGATTTTACTGCACAGGCTAGAAAATGATGTGGGGCTTACAGGCACCGTTCTCGCTTGGTTTAGTTCTTACTTATCAAATCGATTCCAATATGTACAAAAATGTGCTGACAGGACTCCATCATTATACACAGAAGTGAGATAGATAGATAGATAGATAGATAGATAGATAGATAGATAGATAGATAGATAGATAGATAGATAGATAGATAGATAGATAGATAGATAGATAGATAGATTATTTAACAATATTAATTAAATAGTAATAAAAATGCAGTGCAAGTTAAAAAATGCAAGGTGGAAAGTGCAAGGCAGGTATAACAGTCACTAATCTTGTATAATGTTAACGTTTACCCCCTAGTGGAATTGAAGAGTCGGATAGTGTGGGGGAGGAACGATCTCCTCAGTCTGTCAGTGGAGCAGGACGGTGACAGCAGTGTGTCGCTGAAGCTGCTCCTCTGTCTGGAGATGATCCTGTTCAGTGGATGCAGTGGATTCTCCATGATTGACAGGAGTCCGCTCAGTGCCCGTCGCTCCGCCACAGATGTCAAACTGTCCATCTCCGTGCCTACAATAGAGCCTGACCTTCCTCACCAGTTTGTCCAGGCGTGAGGCGTCCCTCTTCTTTATGCTGCCTCCCCAGCACACCACCGCGTAGAAGAGGGCGTTCGCCACAACTGTCTGATAGAACACCTGCAGCATCTTATTGCAGATGTTGAAGGACGCCAGCCTTCTAAGGAAGATATGGTGCCCCGCAGGGCTCAGTACTGGGACCTTTACTGTTTTCACTTTACATGCTTCTACTTGGATCTCTCATTAGGAAACATCATGTTAATTTTCACTCGTATGCAGATGACACCCAGTTATACCTTTCATTTAAATCAAATGAAGTTTCTCCAATATTGTCTTTAATTAGTTGTGTTAGTGAATTAAAGAAGTGGATGAATGAGAACTACTTGTCTTTAAACACTGATAAAACAGAGATGTTAATTGTTGGAGGGAATGATGCTGATCACAACAATATTTTGTCATCATTTAACTCAATTGGAATCACCATTAATTTTACTGAATCAGCTCGCAATCTCAGAGTTATCTTTGACTCTAGCATGTCTTTTAAAGCGCATATTACAAAGTTGTCCAAAACATGTTTCTTCCATCTTAAAAATGTTAGGAAATTAAGGCACTTTCTTAGTAAACAAGATTCTGAGAAATTAATTCATGCATTTATTTCTACTAGGATTGACTACTGCAATGCGGTGTTCACTGGATGTTCAAACTGTTCTTTATACAGCCTCCAGTTAATCCAAAATGTGGCTGCAAGAATTATTACAAGAACTAGAAAATACGAACACATAACTCCAGTTCTTAAATCCTTACACTGTCTCCCGGTTAAGTTTAGGGAAGATTTCAAAATCCTCCTTTTAACTTATAAAGCATTAAATGGCCGAGGTCCGGCTTACTTGTCTGAACTTATCATGATTTACAAACCTGAGCACACATTAAGATCTCAAGATGCTGGTCTGCTTATGATTCCAAGGATTAATAAAACAACAGTGGGAGGTTGAGCTTTTAGTTATAGTACTCCTAAACTGTGGAGTGGTCTGTCTGTTACTATAAGAGATGCCCCTTCAGTCTCAGCTTTTAAATCCTGGCTGAAGACTCACTACTTCAGTTTAGCACACCCTGACTAGAGCTGCTGATTAACTGTGCAGACTGCATCTCTGTTGTCAGTCATTAGCACTAAAACATAAGTAACATGATAGTTAGAATTGGATACTAACCCTCACCTATTCTGTTTCTCTTCTCTGTACTCAAATGTGGCACTTGGTGCCACGGCCCACCTGTCGAGTTGTTTTGCCTGCCTAAGGTAAAGTCATCACTGATGGAGGATCGCAGGAATCATGGGAAAGAGGGGTCCTTTCATCGGATTGGCTGGCCCAGCGCTGTTTCAGCTGTGGAATGGCCAAATGGGGAGGCAGCTTGATGGCTGAGGTCTCCAGGAGTCTAAACAAATCCAAATCATATTATGTGATATCATCTACTGTTAAATTCTGCTCCATACTTGTAAAATTTTATTTTTATACTGTACTGAGGATTACTTGTGTTCTGTTCTGTGTATTGTATTGTATTGTTTTGACCCCAATTCTCTTTGACAGCCACTTCACACCCAACCTACCTGGTAAGGGGTCTCTTTTTGAACTGCCTTTCCCAGGTTTCTTCCATTTTTTTCCCTACAAGGGTTTATTTGGGAGTTTTTCTTTGTCTTCTTAGAGAGTCAAGGCTGGGGGGCTGTCAAGAGGCAGGGCCTGTTAAAGCCCATTGTGGCACTTCTTGTGTGATTTTGGGCTATACAAAAATAAACTGTATTGTATTGTATTACATCTGAGTGCAGGTTTCCACTAATTATTGAATATCTGTACTATACCAACAATGACGACTTTGATGAAAATACCCATCCAGCCCCCAAAATGAAGAAAATGTGGGAGATATACCCGGCGTTTGTAGCAAAATTTCAGAGCGTTTACATTTTGGACTGTGAAGTTAGCATTGATGAAAGTCTCATTGCTTATAAGGGCAGACTCTCATGGATACAGTATATCGCGTCAAAGAGAGCAAGATTTGGCATAAAGTTTTACGAGCTTTGTGAATCTAAAATGGGATACATCTGGAATAATGTCATATACACTGGGAAAGGGACAATGTCTGATCTGAAATACAATCAGTACGGCGTTGCTACGTCATTTGTGCCAACTTTGACTGATGCTCTGCTGGATCAATGTTACTGTATTACCATGGACAGTTTTATACTTCTCCAGAGCTATTTGACATCTTGCTGCAATGAAAGACTGGTGCATATGGAACAGAGTGTCACCACCGTCACGGCACACCTGAAGACTTTGACAGAGCTAAATGATAGTAAGGTGCACTAGTAGCCTGTCAAAAGGGTAAAGTGCTTGTGCTGAAATGGAAAGACATGAAAGACGTTTGTCTTCTTAGCACTGTACGTAATGCAGCTACAGTCTCTTAAAAGAAATACTAGAAGAAGATATTTTGTCACCTGGTGGAACAGTGCATTAGGAATGCATTCGTCTTATACAAATAAAAAGCTGGTGAAACTGACTATCGTGCAAACTTTACACGCCACCATTGCAGCACATCCACCATCCACACTACCGCTAAAGACATGCGGTTGACCCAGCACATCGTGGATCAGTCCAGAGTGTCTTATTGGTAGACATTTAATTGATTATACACCTTTAGCAGAAAAAATTAAAAACTGAATCAAACTCATTGCTGTGCAGTGTGCTGTTCAAAAACGGATATATCTGGAAAGAAACGTGTGATTATCTGCCAAACTATGACGTTGGATTGAGTGTTTCACCGTGCTTTAAGACTTACTACACAAAGGACTCATTTTGAGATTATATGCTGTTTTTGTATCATTAGTAATATTATTATTAGTGCTATTATTATTTTTGTTATTATTGTTCACTTCTTCTTATATTTTTATTCATCATTACTGTTCTTATTTGTATCTTTATTATACTTTTGAAAGGTAATAAAAATGTAACTTTTTATACCACAAAGAAATGCAATTCTTTTTAGAAGTGTTTTTGGAATAAAATGGAACACCAAGGAGGTTAAACTTCGGGTGATGACTGGCAGTAAGTTTAACTTGGATACCCACCTTGTTACAAAACCCCTCCTAGAATCAACACATCAACTGCAGACCCCGATCAGAAAGACTGGACATCATAACATTGTGGAATTTAAAGAAATGTCAAATAAAAATTTCCATGAATTCCTTTGTGGAAGGAAGGGAACGGGGGAATAAAATGAGCGCTCTTTTAAAACAATCCACAATGACAAAATGGTAGTATGACCCTTAGAGACTGGCAGATCAGTTATGAAATCCACCATTATATCCTCTTAAGACTGTATGGCAGGGGCAAATAGTAGAAACAAATGTTTAAAATGACAACAAGTGTCACATAACCTCACAGAGACTTTAACATCTTGAGCTAAATTCAGCCACCTGAAATATTGTTGTATAAATTGTAAAACATTAAAAATACCAGGGTGACCCAAAAAGGGTGGTGAATGACTCTTCTCAAAACTGTACAAATAGCTGGATCAGGAACAAATGACTCTTCATCAGGTGACTCATGAGGTGGAGGAGGATTGGACCACCACAACTGAAGGGACGCTCAGAGTTTTTCCGGCAATTCTGTGACTGTTGCTCCTAAATATTTGTAAGGTGGTCTGATACATTTGGGTTCAAACACCACCACATCAGGCTCCTTCAATCTGGAAAGTGCATCTGCTTTCAGACTGTGATCAGCACATGAAAATTCAGAATAAATCTCAAGAAGAGTGTTTAAGTGGCAAATCTGTAAAGATGGGCCAATCAGAAACTAAATACACGTCATCAAGCACCATGGACTCCATGCAATATGTGCTCAAATGGAGTTCTCCAATCAGTGAGTAGCGTGTGTTTCTGAAGCCAATGGAAATCAAGATGATCGAGATAACAGGCAGGCAGTGTGGCGTAGTGACTGGGGCTTTGGATTTCTGAGGATGTGAGTTCAAATGCCAGTACAGACATGTTGTGACTATAAGCAAGTGACATGGCCTGTCAATGCACTAATGGGAAAACCAAAAGAAATGGAACTAGTTACATCTCAAATGTTTTAAGCTGCTTTGGCAAAAGGAGTCAGTCAAATAAATCAATAGAAATGTAAGATAATGGAGGTACTGACAGTGAGCTAATCTCAAGACAACATTAAGTGGAAGGATTGAAACTGATAAAACTTCCAGGAGTGCCTGAATTAACAAAGACCCAAGAATCACGCAGGCTACCAGGACATGTTGGATTCTAAAAGTATCCAGGAGTCAAGATGTGGTCAAAAACAGAAATGAGTCAAATACTGACACCGGGTCAGACTTTGTCTGTTACAACTGATTATGTTAAATAATTTCAATTTGCTTTGTTTTATGGTGTGTTTACCCTAATCAGTATTTGACGAGTGTCAGTCCATCATTGTCAAGTGTGCATTTTGTAATTTTAATGTTTGTAATTTTATTTTAGCTGTAAATTTGTTACAGCAGTCTGAGTCTGTGCTCAATGAAGAGTACAGTACAAAAGTACATAGAATTTCATGGAACTGAATTCAATTTAAACATCTCCTCCAAGTAGCAGTCAAAACATTTTAATTGCTGATATCAACAAGTGCAGTTACTGCACCATCACTCTTCATCTCTTTGACCAGGAACAAGAAAGACTTGCTCATCATCGATGGGGTCTAACAGTGGCCATCAAAACCCCATGATGTTGAGATATGAAGAACAAGAATAAGAAAGGAAGACAATGAAGAGGAGAACTGGAAGAGCCTTGGAGGTTTTCACCTTCTCCATAAACAGATAAACAAACAGAATTAATCAGTATGGTGGACACAAGGAAATAATAAAACATCAGAGAGGAGACAGAAGAAATTAAATGTAGATAAAGCTGTGAAAGAGAAAAACAATTAAGAAACAAAGGACAATAACAAAAGAATGAAAACGATGTAAATAGTAAAAAATAAGAGCCTGGCACAAAGATAAGGAAATATCTTCTCAATCACTGCATCGCTAGGATTGTGTCAAAGATGTCCATCACTATTTATAATCTGCTGAAATTTGACTGATCAGTAAACCAACATACCTTACAGTCTCCCAAAGACTGTTGAGTACACATCGCCGAAGATCTTGAAAAGCCTCTTTGTGCTGTGGAACGGCGACTTTGTCTGGGTGACATTGACTCAGGAAACTGAAGTAAAGTAAGTCATCTTCATCATGAATGAATGAGAGAGGCACCTTGTTTGGAAATGGTGCAAATAAAGAGATGAGCTGTGGAAGGCTGTTGTTTCCTTTCACTCTTTTGTACTCTTCAAACAAATCACGCATCAACCAAAATAAATTTTCATTGAAGCCATCTAGTAAACTAGAAGAAAAAAAAAATTAGGAGAGTATGACATTTACTTCTATGGTACATTTTCATATACAAATGTGAGCTGAAAGTGCTTTACAAAAAGTAAGACAAAGTAGTACAATAACAAAGAAAAAATAAATAAGGAAATAAGTAAAAAGGAAAAATGGAAGAGTCCTTAACAAAATCACACATTAAAATACAACAGATTATAACTTTATGTATGGTGCTCTATGATTTCTATTTTGTAGGATCTGAGGTGTTGGTGTGTTCAGAGATGACTGTTGTTTCTCCAGAATGAATGTCTTCTATGACTTTAGTGCTTTAGTGCTTTTCTTCTAGTGGCCATCATTGTACTGAAGAGCAGCTTTTATCAGTCTTGTGGTCACACATATCCAGGATTAAACAAAGATAACCATATAAATACAATGATATTAATAGTGTCTTATGATATGTCTGGAAGCTTATTTCAAAAAGCTTTCTTCTTTTTCTGACAACCAATTAGAACTTTAGAACAGGCCACTCAGCCTAACAAGTCCTATCCAGTTAATTCCTCCAAAATATTCAAGTTTTGAAGGTCCCTAAAGTCCTCCTGTTCACCACACGTCTTGTTAAGGGGTTATGCTGCCACCTAGTGGCAGACACTGTATAAATAGATAGTGTGTGCTGTTGGTGGTTGTCTGTTTGACATGGACAGTTTGAATAAAGCAGATAGAGCTGACCTATGGAAATGGCTCCATGTGGTCTATACACATAAAGATGGTGTCAGAAGTGTGAACCGCAACCGTGTCCATTTCAGGACAAATCAACTAGATATTCAGCTGAAAAATATTTTATTACCAAGAAACTACATACACAAATGTCATACCACCTCCAGCCGAGATGAAGATGTCCAGCAACTTTCAGGACTTCATGTTAGCCACAGGACTGCATGAGAAACCTGTAGATGTACAAGCAGCCACCCTCAGACGTGTAATGGGTAGTGAGTACCAACATGTCTACTGACACAATCTGCACTTGATGGAGGAACAGCAAAAGGATGCTGCCACCATCTTGACTGCCCTCGAGGTGCATTTCAAGCCGACAAAGAATGTCATATTCGAATGCTTTGTCTTCGGATCCCTTATGCAAGAGGAAGTTGAGACAAAAGACGTATTTGTAACTAAACTAATGGAGAAAGCTGTAACGTGTGATTATGAGCAGTTGAAAGACGAACTGATTAGAGACAGGCTGGTGTTAGGTATTGCTGATGAAAGCATGAGACGCTGCTTGCTAAAAGAAAGGGAACTTACTTTGGCATATGTTATCGACATCTACCGAGCTGTGGAGCAAACAGATTTGCAAATGAAGGCACTAACACAGGCCAAAGCGGAAGAAATAACTAACGGCACTGACTTCCAAAAGCCAGCACAACAAGGCACACTCAAGTCCACCACAATACGACTTCTGAGCAACCCCGCGAGCGCTGAAAAGTGCAAGTACTATGGCAGCACACACAACCGGGGAAGAGCCACATGTCCAGCTTTTGACAAGGTTTGCCAACCTACAGCTCCACAGCACCCAGCAACATTGCCAGCTGGATTCGTAAGCAACATGCAAAGTCATGAGTCTACAGGAAAAAGCTAATTCCTAGCCAGACGAGACTGAAACTGCGTTTGCGGTAGGTGATGAAGTCAGTGGGCCTTTTCCGCACCGAATGCCTGATAAAGGGACATAGTCACAAGCTAGAATTTCAAATAGTTCAATCAATAGTAGAATCAAAATCTACTCCTATCAGGTTCAACATGTGAGCATTTGGGACTGATGCACATCACGATACTGGAAGAACTTCATAATTTAAAAGGCCATATCACAGAAACGCTGACCGAACAGGAACTTACCACCAGATACCGGGACATATTCAGGAATTTCATCAAATCTCTCCCTGGGGAAGAGTGAAATTAATACCTGGATGGAGCAGAACTCTTTAAAATTAAATTGCAACAAAACTGAACTCCTGCAAATTGGGACTAAATTGCAACTTAATAAAATGAGCTCCTTCCCAGTTCATCTTGGCGGTGATCTCATCAGACCTGCCTCTACTGTAAAGAATCTTGGTGTCATTTTTGATTCCTCCCTTTCTTATTCGGCCCACATAAATCACATTAAGAAACTTTCTTACTTTCACCTCCGTAACATATCCTGTGTTCGCTCCTTCCTCTCCTTTTCTAATGCTGAGAAACTTGTCCCTGCTTTTATCACATCCCACATCGATTATTGTAACTCGCTGCTGGCAGGTGCCCCTTCTAATCTGATATCACAGCTCCAGCTTATTCAAAACTCAGCTGCAAGAGTCCTTACTCAAACCAGCAGCAGCGAGCACATCACACCATCCTGCTCCACCTTCACTGGCTCCCTGTGTCTTACAGAACTGAATATAAAATCCTACTAATAACCTACAAAGCCTTAAATGACCTTGCGCCAAACTACATCAGTGACCTTCTCCATCACTATGTGCCTGCGCGCCCACTAAGGTCCTCTGATTCTGGCCATCTTGTTGTACCTCACACTAATCTACACACCATGGGTGACAGCAGGGCCTTCAGCTGTATAGCGCCCAGACTCTGGAATGACCTACCGACATTAATCAGGTCAGCTGACTCCATGAATTCTTTTAAAACTCCTCTGATCAGTTTGTCTTTTAGCTCTACTTGACTTTATTACCCTTCTCTCAGTTTACCTCCATGTTAAGATGCTCATGTAACCTGTATGTGTGTGTGTGTACTATGCCATCAATGATGTTGTCTGTTAGGCTTTTTCTCTAAATTTGTCCTCACAGGTGGCGCAGTGGTAGTGCTGCTGCTTTGCAGTAATGAGACTGTGGAAGATTGTGGGTCTGGTTCCTCCCTGTGTGGATAGCGCTTTGAGTACTGAGAAAAGCGCTATATAAATGTAATGAATTATTATTATCTTAATCTTCTTTATTTATTTATCTGTAGTACAATGCTATATACTGTAAACACTGATGTTCCTTCTTAAACTCTGTGAAGTACCTTGAGCATGGGAAAGGTGCTATATAAATAAAATGTATTATTGTTATTATTATCATTACTTTGACCTGGATCGGACTGTCACACCAGTGCAATGCTCACCACACAATGTTCCAGTTGCCCTCAGGACAGCTGTCAAAGACTAACTGGACAAACACATACGAGATGGCCATCTAGCCCCAGTGACTGACCCCACAGAATGGATAGGCAACATGGTCATAGTAAAAAAAGGTGGCAAAATCTGAATCTGCACTGATCCAAAGGCATTGAAGAAAGCTCTGAAAAGATCCCACTATATAATGCTGACCCTCGAAGACATCCTTTATAAGCTGCCGACAGCCCATCTTTTTTCATTGGTGGATGCCTGGGACGCCTTCCTACATATTAAACTGGACAACCATAGCAGCCTCCTTACAATTTTCTGGACACCCTGAGGGTGAATACACTGGCTCAAGCTACCCTTTGGCATGTCAGTAGCTCCTGAGGTGTACCAAAGAAAACAACATAAATAATTAGCTGGCCTGCATGGTGTCGAGCTGATTGCAGATGATATACTTATAGTGGGTTGCGGAGACTCTCTGGAGGAAGCCGCTCATGACCACGACATCAATATAATTGCCCTAAAGGACTGCTGCAGAGAAATAACGCTGAGACTGAGCATCAACAAGCTGCAGTTTAACACTAGAATTACCAGAGTCTACGAAAAAAATCATAGATCCGGCCCACCTTAAAACCGTTCTCACCTCTCATTTGTCTTCTAAATGTGTCAATTAAGACGAGCCAGCTAGCAGCTGGCTATTCCATCCCCCACCGTTGCAGAACGTTCACTAAGTTTTCCCAGCTCATGCCTTGTTTGATTATCTGGCAGTGACTGAACTGCTAGAGTTTTAGAGTAGAAATAATAGATCGTTATTTGGAACACACGCATTTCATGTGTGTTCTGTTTCTACAGTAATCTGTGTAAACACATTTTTAAAACAAACATTTTTCATATTTTAGTAGTAAATGACAAAATGTAGGCATAAACTATATAATATATGAAGCCTGAAGTCCAAAGATCAAGTAAACACTTTCACAAAAGGTTAAAGAAAAAACAACAGTTTCTGTAGAGTAGTGGTAAGATTTGCTGACTTGTAATCAAGCGTCCCCGGCTCGATCCCGACTTCCTGCTATATTTGCTGTTTTCAGTAATGAGCTGCTCTTATTGTTAATATTATATAGTACACACATACATTTGGTTTGCGACTGTAACACACGGTGTACATTTATAGGACTTGTAAAAGTTTCCGCTTTTTTTTTCACTTTTATTCTCTCTAAATCACGATCACAATACATACTAAGTCACGGACAGTTGACACAGACTGCTCAGCCAATCAGTACGCAGCAGGCCTGTTGCGCCTCAGAGACCCGAGTTCGATTCACCGCTGGAAAGAAAGTGTTATTTTTTTTTTTTTTTCTTTTTAACCATATAAAGTGGTATGCACTGTCAGTCAGTCAGATCGTTGTATTTTCATGTGGGATGCTCCTTTTAAAATATTATTTTTAACAATTGAGACTGCAATTAACATTAACAAGTGTCTTTGTAACTGTTATTATATAATATATATTAAAACAGCTAAGGGGATAGATAAATAGCTATAGCGCGTCTTTATGTAATCCAAATAAATAACATGTGAGCTGATTTATTTACTTATCTTCCTACAGCATAAAGTCACAAGTGAACTGTTGAGCTTCCTCTGCTTGATCATCAAGGGCATGCTCACAAATTACACATGTAATGCTACGAAAAATACCTGCTGACACTTTAGTACGCGAGCAATGGTACGAGAATGCAGTCAGACTTTTTTTGGGCACATACACCACGCTAGTGTGTAGATCTGGACGGTGTAGCGTTGGCGAGCTCTGTAAGCCGTGCTGTTTCTTTGAAGGACAGGTGATTGGCAGGATGACGCCGGACTTTTGCCTTTACGCCTGGTGCAGCTGCGTTGTTCTTTTATGTGAGTCGACGTTTTTTTTGCGGGGAGGGCATCTGTTTTCTCCAATCTGAATTCACCTCTGCTATAGCGCGTCTTTATTTGAAAACAGCAGTGTCAGATCGGGGCGAGCATGAACGCTAACTTTGACAAGCACTATAAATTTACAGCGGTTGTTACAGACGTAATTCAAATGTATGTTTTTATTGTATAATATTAACAATAACAGCAGCTCTCTACTCAAAGCGGCAGCTTCTCAAGTTTGCCGTTTTGAGTAGAGAGCTGCTATTATTGTTAATATCTATATATATAATTAACTAAGCCGCTGCCAGAGCGGGCAAGACACCCATGAAAGCACGCAGAGCAAAGCAAGACACCCATTAAAGCACGCAGGAAGGGGCGTGGATTCACTAAGCCGCCGACAAGTAAGACGCCCATGGCGCACGCAGGAAGGAGCCACGCCCACCAGCTCTAAGACCATTGGATACGATGACAACTCGCAGAGCCACGCCCACCAACTCGGACGCGACGACACAGAAAAAATGGCGTCATTTATGTTCATCTGTTGTAGAGTCCACATGCACCTCTGAGTCATGTTGACTGTTCATAGAGGCATGTTTCTCGCGGATGTGAATCGCTTTATGCAGCATGTAAAACAGTTTGCTAGGGGTATCCCATGGGATCCTTAAAACAATCCTTTAAAACTGAGGTTAAAACACAATGAAGGAAGCAGTCTTTAAAACCGAATAAGCCCTGTGCCTCTTTTTCATTAGCATCTCACCTGCTTCACCGATGCAGGTCCTGCAACAGTCAAGACGCTGTCTCAGCAGCTGACCTTCTCTGTGCCTGACTCCACTACTGTCAGTCGCCTGATTAAAAATGGCCTTTTGAAGAGGAGCTATGGACCCGCTATACCACAGGAACACATTGCCTTCGAGCCTGCTCTCGCTCACTCTAACGTACCGGCTTTCTCTCTCTCCTCTCTCGCTCACACACTGCACAGGGGAGAAATGCCCGCAGCACGACTCCACCTGGAAACCGTTTCAGCCACACTTCCACGCCCCTCGCTACGCTGTGAGGGCGATGATTATTTATTTAAAAATGGCCTTTTGAAGAGGAGCTGTGGACCCGCTATACCACAGGATCACCTGTGACATTGCCTTCACATTGTTTTCCTTTTATTTCTGATCCCATCGAGCAGATCAGACACCCAGGCAAACAACACTGAATAATCAATAGCTGCAACTACTTTGCCTGCCCCCACTCCTCACCTGAGTCGGTTTCGTCTGTGTTCAGCAGTGTTTCCCAAACTCGGTCCTGGTGAACCCCAGTGGATGCAGGGTTTTGTTCCAACCAGATTCCTAATCATTAATGCCGGTGAAACTCATCCGGGATAAGTCGGTTTTTCAAACATAGCCGTGTAGCAGATTACTCTAGCTAGCTGGATGTAATAATCCGAGATGAATGCGCGCCCCCGCACTGAGTGAAAAGCCAATATATATTGAGTCTAGAAAACATGATCAGCAAGTCTTTGATAGGCTGCAACAAAATGATGAAAGTACAGACGCATTTTTTCACACAAGCTGTGTGTGTGTGTGGGTGGGTGGGTGTTAGTTAGTTAGTTAATTTGTTACTCGAAGGATTTCAAGATTTAAAATGCACAAACGGTAACAGTGCAAAAGCTGCCCAAACCAGAAAAGACCGCTGGCAAAAAGTGGCCGACAAATTAAACGCATGTGCATTGTACTTACTGAAAGCAGCGTTACGGATTTTGCAAATGTTAATTTTTTTCCCTCTGCTTAAAAAACATTTAAAAAGCGGCGTGATTATACTGGTGTTTTCAGTATTCAAAGCGCTATCCACACAGGGAGGAACCGGGAAGCGAACCCAAAATCTTTCACAGTCTCCTTACTGCAAAGCAGCAACACTACCACTGCGCTACAAGGCAATTAAAGAATGCACTGGGCTCGATTTTGTTTTCACTTCTGTTTGGACAACTGTGTCATTCAGGAAGTGTTCACCCATCAAAACATAATTATGCGGCGTATGCTACGCCACGGGTTGGCTAGTTATACCATAAAAACATACATTTGATTTACGTCTGTAACAACTGCTGTAAATTTATAGTGCTTGTCAAAGTTAGCGTTCATGCTCACCCCGATCTAACACTGCTGTTTTCAAATAAAGACGCGCTATAACAGAAGTGAACTCAGATCGGAGAAAACAGAAGCCATCCCCGCAAGAAATGTCCTCTCAGATATAAGAACAACGCAGCTGCACCAGGCGTAAAGGCGACAGTCCTGCGTCATCCTGCTAATCACCTGTCCTTCAAAGAAACAGCACAGCTTACAGAGCTCACCAACGCTACACCGTCCAAATCTAAACACTAGCGTAGTGTATGTGGTGTATGTGCCCAAAAAACGTCTAGCTCCATTCTCATACCATTGCTCGTGTACTAAAGCGTGGCATTACACGTGTAATTTGTGAGCATGCCCTTGACGATCAAACAGAGGAAGCTCTGCAGTATACTTGTGATTTAAGGTTGGACGGATCTATGAGTTTTTTCGTAGGCTCTGGTAATTCTAGTGTAAAACTGAATGAAGTTTGTTTTCATGGACACATACTCTCAGCTGAGGGTCTCAAGCCAGAACCAGAGAAGATAAGGGCTATAAAAGACATGCCTGCTCCCACTAATACAAAGGGTGTATAAAGGCTCATCAGATTTGTTACATATCTGTCGAAAATTCATGCCCCGCCTCTCAGAGGTGTGCGAGTCGTTGTACAGGCTCCTGGATAAAGACACGCAGTGGCACTGCATCCTGCCGAAGCACCAGAAAGCTGTGGACGAGGTCAAGCGCATAATTGATATTACAATGTTAAGAAGCTCATCACAGTACAGAGTGACTCTAGTCAGAATGGCCTCGGCTGCTGCCTACTACAGGAAGGACAGCTTGTAGCATTTGCTTCCAGAGCTCTCAACACAACCAAGCAGAATTACGCTCAGATTGAGAAAGAATGTTTAAGCATTGTGTTTGCCTGCCACCATTTTCATAGCTATCTGTATGGTCGGGGGGAGATCACTGTTGAAACTGACCACAAACCGCTAGTTGCAATCTTCAAGAAACCTCTGCTTAGCACCCCAATACAACTTCAAATTATGCTACTCTCACTCCAAAACTACACTCTGGAAGTAACTTATAAACTGGGCCTGATTATGTATGTGAGAGACACACTGAGCAGAGCCACGATACACTCTCACAGAACACACACCACATGTCCAGCATTCAGTGTGTAGCATGTACAATGAACAGAACGATATAGAGGACATACTGTACATATACACATCCACATATATATACATATATATATATACACATATCAACATATATATACACATACATATACACACATACATAAACACACACATATACATATATACATACATACATAGTGCGTTGTAACACGGGCTGTGATTGTTACATGGGAGGGAGACGACAAATCACAGTTTCCCGCTTTCTAATCGGGCCTGTGATTGGTGCTTTGACGGATGCCCAGATCCCACAGTATGTCCCCTTAGGAGAGGCGTTAGGCGAGTGTAATTGAATAGCGGTGCTGCAAGTTTAGCTTTACACCTGTTTTTAAGGCTTATTGACTGAAAGGGGCTTTCATGAAAAAACTTAGGGCTTTGCTACAGGATTCACCCTCCACAAGTTAAGGAAGTAAAAATAAAGGTATATATTTCTGTTTTATTTAAACCTTTTAAGTTTGTATGCGGGCGGCATGGTGGCGCAGTGAAAGGTGCCAGTTAGGAGACCCGGGTTCGCTTCCCTGCGTGGAGTTTGAATGTTCTCCCCGTGTCTGTCTGGGTTTCCTCCGGGTACTCCGGTTTCCTCCCACAGTCCAAAGACATGCAGGTTAGGTGCAGTGGCGATTCTAAATTGTCCCTGGTGTGTGGGTGTGTGCGCCCTGCGGTGGGCTAGCACCTTGCCCGGGGTTTGTTTCCTGCCTTGTGCCCTGTGTTGGCAGGGATTGGCTCCTGTATTTAGGATATAGCGGGTTGGATAATGGATGGATGGACATTTGTATGCATAGCCCCATTTGCCTGTTTTCGTTTTTTTTCATTCTTCAGTAATATTTCAGCAAACCCGGAGCTTGTCAGTTCAAATCCTGGTACTCACACCACTGTGTGACCCTGAGGAAGTCACTTCACCTGCCTGTGCATGAAAACCGTTTGCATGTACCTTTTTAATAAAAAGCGAGCTTTTAAGCCTGAGAAATCACTCCGTAAATGCACACGTTTAATTCTTTATCACTTCAAACAACTGAACTATCCAGAACATTTCAGGCATACATCCAGCATTCAAACTATGTATAAAAAGCACAACTGTTAAAGGAATTCAGCATTTCTTAATTGAAAATGTTCCTTTAATCCTCAACATGTCTCAATGAGTCGTTCTGGTGGTTTTACTTGACGTTTTGATCTTCTGGTTAATTGTGTTTGCAGTTGAGATGTTCTTTCCTGATTTATACTTGTTTTCTTGTTAATATTTGTTTCGCTGGTGTTAGTGTTCTGATTAGAGGTTATTGGTCCTTTGATGTCTCGACGGTTTCTTCTTAGAACAGCTCCTAATACGTAATTCCGTCACATACTGGTCTATTGTTTCTCCACTTTTCTGGAAACATGTAAAAAAACTTGTGCTGCTCAAACGTCACATTGTGCTTTGGGTTGCAATACGTTTCGAATTTTTCAACTATTTTGTTCAATTTCATATTGTCTCCATCTTCTTCAAACTGAAAATTGTTATACACCTCTAGCGCCTCTTCGCCAATTACATGTAGAAGCATTTTTTCACTTTTCCTATCTGCTTCAATCGCAGCAAGATACAACTTGAATCTCTGTTTAAATCTTTTCCAATTTTCAGCTACATTTCCCTTTAACTGGAGATTTGGTGGGGGCTGTAATCCTTCCATATTTTTTTTTCTCTTTTGCTAGAACGTCTTAGCGCTTTCTGACCACGTTTTCGGGTTACTCACAGACACGAGACTCGTTCAAAAGCTGAACCTCTTCTTCACATTCCTCTTTCAATCCGCCACTTCTACACTATGTAGTGATCTTGTTAGGTTCGTAGTTTAATCAATACACAGGATTGAAAGATATAATAACTTTTTAATAGACAGACTTTAGAGACATTCACTGTACAAGTTACTACTCGTTCTTTAGTTCACGCCCATTCTCCTACTTGCATCGGCATTCACAGGCATTACTAATCATTCTGTAAGTATCCCTTAATAGACCTTACTAATCAACTATCATTACAAAATCTAACGTGGTTTGTGCCCTTCAGAATGAAAACACTTAGCATTTACCTGTTTAATAAAAGGCGAGCTTTTAAGCCTGAGAAATCACTCCGTAAATGCACACGTTTAATTGCACGTGTTAATATGTATGCTTACACAGTATTAAAAGACACTCAAAAATTAACGTCATTTACCTTCGTTCCCGCGTTTGACTCGTGCTGTAAATCTCTTCCTTGTTTTTAGTTCACGTGATTACGTAGGAGGCGTGATGACACAATACGTGACTCCGCTTCCTCCATTAGAGTATATGGACAAAAAACAGGTTCCAGTTATGACCATTACGCATTGAATTTCGAAATGAAACCTGCCTAACTTTTGTAAGCTATAAGGAATGAGCCTGCCAAATTTCAGCCTTCCACCTACACGGGAAGTTGGAGAATTAGTGATGAGTGAGTGAGTGAGTCAGTGAGGGCTTTGCCTTTTATATATACATATATATATATATCTCTCTCTCTCTCTCTCTCTCTCTCTCTATATATATATATATATATATATATATATATATATAAATGTAACTAAAATCAAAAAAAAAAAAAAAAAGTGTATGTGTACATAGAAATGAGGTCATGCTAAGCCAGCATTGTGTGAAATAAACAGGCAAATAAAATATACATATATATGTATATATATATATATATATATATATATATATATATATATATATATATATATATATATATATATATGCGTATTTTTATGGATATATATAGAGAGAGATAAATATAAATAGGATAAGATACATATATGTGTGTTATGATTTAAGGGTGATATTCAAAGTCTGATGTGAAAGGAATGGTGTGTGACTTTGAAAAATGCCTTCCGGAATTAATAAAGGTACCTAGGAATATCAACATCAAGCTAAATTTGATATTTGGATGTATTTAAAATAAGTGTGGGTTCCAATTAGACATGATCAGGATAATATAAACTGTGGGAAAAGGCTGGACAACAGTTTAAAATAAACCTGGGTGGTGTGAAAGAGCGAGTGTATGCATTGTGGTTGGCCAACGCGTATGTTTCAATAAAGAAAGTTTACTGAGGATGGAATAGGTAGGTGGAGTCTGAGAAGCGAGAATAAACTTACATTAACCTGCTGAAGTTTGTTTCATTAGTGATAATAATGGAATATATTATTGCGGTTCAAGTATTAGACTGGACAGAAAGTGAAGGAGTGTTGATCATCAGTATAATAAAGGAAGGATAGAAGTTTACAGAATAATGAGAAAGAATGTAAACCAAAACAATGGAGAGTGTCTGACAGTTAGTAGGAGTGTGGTAAGGTGATGTGTTAACGCTCAGGGTTATTAGGTGGAGATGTGTGGACTGGCCTGACAGCCAAGTCAGTAGTGAATATGTGCAATGTGTTCCTGTGGTGGTGACTCTTTGCTGTTCAAGAGTGACATGACAGCTGTGACTGAGTTAACAGAGGAGGCTTTACAAGGCTTCTGGGGGAGAGACGTGGACTTAGAACTGATCACAGACGTCTGGACTAGTCCCGCTTTGGGACCACTACAGTATACAAGGAAAATGAACTGTTGCCAGTGGAAAGAACTGTGTTGTTTATGATTATTGCTGATGTTTTCAAATAGACTGTGCCTGTCTCAGATGTCCTCCCCATTCACAACATGCTTTATTCCTTGTCCCTCCTTATCCAGTTACCCTGCTTTAATATTCTTTTATATTTGTCGGCGATTGTATTAGCTGTGGACCTGATCTCCTTTTCCAACCACTGCACTATGCTGGGCCTTTGTTTACATCTTACAAAATGAGACTCTGCCCTTTCCAGATTTGCTCCGCTCTTCAGTTATATGACAAGCCTGCTCGGTCTAGTTTTGCACGTCTCCTGGGGTAAAGAGTTACTTAGATATAGTGGAAGGATTCAGATATGTGGACAATGGGTTGTGCATGTTAGATTAGGTAAAGGGCAAGCTGAAGAATAAAACAAGACTCCCCGTTAAGGCTAAGTGTGCTCCAATGTACATTTCAAGTCGGGGTATTTCAGAGAACATTGATTTTTCATCTGTGGCTGAATTCCCAAGTCCACTTGTTATGCTCTCCGGTAAATATTCCAGTATTATATGTTATCAAGTTTGTTCATTCTCAGTGTTATGTGCAGGACTTGTGGGAGGTGAAGGTTACACTTCGCTCAAAGGCCGCTTATTGCGCCGCATCCTGCAACCCTCCTGTCCTCCATTCCATCTGCAGTAAACCAGTTCCCTGGTACTGACCTCGCGTTTTCTCTTCTTTTCCATTGTATTTTGACTTCTGATTTTAAATACTCCACCTTTCTTTCTTTACATGTGTCAAGTACCTTTTGTTGGTGATATTGTAGTGTTTTTATTTATTATGTAGATGATCTGTTGCTTTGCTCTGATTTAAAGAAGAATTGCGAAAAGGACATTAAAGCTTTACTTTTCTTTCTAGCACAAAATTGTCATAAAGTTTCCTGTTCTAAACTCCAGCTGGTTATATAAAAGAGAAAACGGATGTTTTCTGACTCTCGTATCATGGCCATAAGACTTGTGCTTCGTCCTGAAATTAAGCAACAGTTGCTACCTTTTCTTGGCAATGGGTCTTAAAAAAAAAAAATACACTGACGTCAACCCCTAGATTTGTATTAAACTGAATTTTCAAGTAATTGGCTGAAATGTGCACACAAAATTTAGAAATCTCTGAAATCAGTCTCTAGAGCTCTGGATTAATTCGGGGTACAATGAATTTTGACTGTGTGTGATACTTGGTAAATGGAAGGTCTCCAGTTTTGCTCATAAAACTACTTGTACATGTATGAAACATCTTTCCTTTGAACCCTGATCATGTTCTAAGGAAAAGTGTTCTTTTAATTGTAATAAAATACAACGGAGATCATTTCTTTCAAGAATTAATATATTATTGGTGTGTGCTGTGATGCTTTTGAGAAATATTGAATGTATATTGAGCTTGGATGAGTGCAAAACTACTGTTAAGATAGGGAAGTATGGTGACGCAGTGATTAGCACTGCTGCTCAACACAGCAAATGAATGCTTGGGCTTACAGTATCTAGATAGATAGATAGATAGATAGATAGATAGATAGATAGATAGATAGATAGATAGATAGATAGATAGATAGATACTTTATTAATCCCAAAGGGAAATTCACATACTCCAGCAGCAGCATACTGATACAAAAAAAATATTGAATTAAAGATTGATAACAATGCAGGAAAAAACAGACAATAACTTTATATAATGTTAACGTTTACCCCCCTGGTGGAATTGAAGAGTCACATAGTTTGGGGGAGGAACGATCTTCTCAGTCTGTCAGTGGAGCAGGACGGTGACAGCAGTCTGTCACTGAAGCTGCTCCTCTGTCTGGAGATGATCCTGTTCAGTGGATGCAGTGGATTCTCCATAATTGATAGGAGTCTGCTCAGCGCCCGTCGCTCTGCCACAGATGTCAAACTGTCCAGCTCCATGCCAACAATAGAGCCTGCCTTCCTCACCAGTTTGTCCAGGCGTGAGGTGTCCTTCTCCTTAATGCTGCCTCCCCAGCACACCACCACGTAGAAGAGGGCGCTCACCACAACCGTCTGATAGAACATCTGCAGCATCTTATTGCAGATGTTGAAGGACACCAGCCTTATGAGGAAGTGTAGTCGGCTCTGTCCTTTCTTACACAGAGCATCAGTATTGGCAGTCCAGTCTAATTTATCATCCAGCTGCACTCTCAGGTATTTATAGGTCTGCACCCTCTGCACACAGTCACCTCTGATGATCACGGGTTCCATGAGGGGTCTGGGCCTCCTAAAATCCACCACCAGCTCCTTGGTTTTGCTGGTGTTCAGGCATAGGTGGTTTGAGTCGCACCATTTAACAAAGTTACAAAAAACATTTATCTGCTTTCTGTGTGGAGTGAGATATGTGAGTGTTTTAAATTGCAACAGTTTAACTGCCTTTGAGTATGTTTTCCATTATGTTGAAGAAGTTTTTGTGACAGCAGTGTATTAAACAACGTTTGACTGAGTTTGGGAATATGGTTGAAGAGAATGTGTGAAATGTGTATGAATGACACGATTGATAAAACTATGCACGAAACTGAGAATGTGTATGTATAAGTGTCTATATACGTATATTGTATATATGTACTGTATATTATATATACAGTATATGTGTGTGTATGTATGTACAGTATATATACAAATATATATGTGTGTGTGTGTGTATGTTGTATGTATGTATATATATTATATATGTATTGTTCAAACTGAGAGATCTCTGAATTCAAGCGGAAAATATCATTAAGTTTAATGAAAAAAAAAAGTTTTAAAATAATGTGTACACTGCCATCTTTATAAATATTGGCCATACTCTTAAATTCTCTAGTAATTGCAAATTAAGTTTAAAGTAAAATGAGACATATTCTTTAGGAGAATGAGGAAAGTGGTATTGAGCACTGGCTTTCAGTCTAGGCAGTGTTCCATATTAAGATATGCTGTACAAAAAGGAGATTAAAGGAATAAATAGATAAACGGAAAAAAAAGGGGAATGTGGAGCTTAATTTATATCACAATTAGAAACTATGCCCCTACTGCCAAGTGGTCTGCACAGACTTCTAAACCTTTGCATTGACATGTGCGTGTCAATTGCATAAGGGTCGAGATGTAACTATTAACACAGACTCGCGCTATGTCATAATCATGGATTTTTTCTGGAAAATGTGAGGGTTCAAGACCAGTACTGGCTAGCCAATTCAGCACAATACTTTAGTGTATAATTTGTTTGATGCGATTATGGAGCCTAGCCAAAATTACTGCAATAAAGTGCCAGATATATTCGAATAACCGAGATGTGGTGTGCCAGAGTATTATTGGGCCAAAGATGCCACTCGGAGGCCCAACACGCCTGCTCCGCCCACTGCGCCAGTGACCGGAGTTTTTTATTTACAGACCAGTGCAACACCCACAGATGTTCCAACTTGGAAATAAGAAGGATGATGATGGGATATGGCGCCACCTATAGACTAACAAACTGTTTCTGCCCAAGTCTTCTTTTTCTAGGCTTTGCGAAAATTGCTCCTGCAGTAAATTATGCTGATAAAGACAAAACGGTGTCACATGTGGAGAGCTTTTGGAGGACTCCAGAGTTCTCGCTTTATGCTGCAGCATACTGTCAGAAGTGTGTGGTGTGCATGAAACATAACATAAGAAAAGGACTGAAAGAATCCAAAGAACACTGAAAGGCGTGCACTCCCAACTAAAAAAGTCCTGGGGTGTGGCCCCCTCCATCAAGGCTACAGATGAGAGAATCCACCTTGGCGATTGTGTTCTGATCCAAGATACTCGGAGAAAGCACTGACACCAACCCTGCTGGTGAGGTCCGCACCAAGTCCTCCTGGTTACCCCTCATGTTGTAAAGGTTAAAGACACCAATTCTTGGATTCACCTGTCCCACTTTAAGAAGATCTGTTTGGGAAGGTTAATATGAAGATAAAGGCAGTAATCATTGTGTGCATGATATGCATCATCCTATGGACTTGTATGCTGTGACCGTGGTCCAAACTCAACCCGGTGCATGGCACAAAGGGAGAACTGGCCATGGCAATTAAAACATCCCACCTGGACTAACAATACTTGGTGATGAATAGAACTGTGCTGCTTTTAAGAACAAATTGCTGTCTCCCTATCCTTAGTAATGTGTTGTCAATAATGATGTCCAACACTATGATGAATAATATGGTCCTTTGAGTCTCCCCTACAAATCCAACTGCCCCTTCTCTGAATGATCTTAATGATTCTGAAGCTCTTCTTTTTCATATTACTGATATTGATGACATGTAAGAAAAGTGAACAGTTTCAGGTCAAAGGGAGGAGTGTAAGAGTTGAATTTGAACCCGGCTCTATGTGTGCACCTGGCATGTGTCTGACTCTCATATCCTTCTGAGCTTATGCTTAAAAGCTGACTCTGCTATTTTATTATTCACTATGACAAAATGTTTCTCTTGTCCTTTACATAACCCCTTAAGAGAACTGCTATATTTATGATATAACCTTTCTTCTATAATACTGTTTCCTGTTTTTTACTCAGCTGGATCATAATATATATATATAGGCCATTGTTCTTTTCTCTTCTTTGTGAAATTCACACATCTCCTAAAATAAGAATAAAAATAATACATTTAAAAAGTCACGTACATCCTAAACAAACAGGACTATCAATCAAATTGTGGTCATCTAAGGTATCAACATCTGCCATGTCCTGTTAGCAACTAGGTGTAACCAATCATGTTAAAAGTTTTCTGAATTTGTAATGAATTCCTTTTAAAGAACAGTCACCTAATCAATGGATTGTAAAAATAGAGTGCAGAGGACACTTTTTCCTTTGCAAAAACACTGATATGATGCTTTTTGCCTCTTTGGACATTTAGATAAAGAATAATGATTGACGCTTTCTCCTGCCTGTGTTTTATTGCTTAAATCAGGGCATTCCAGTGGGGGGGGGGGGGTGTCATTGGGGGGCAGCTGTTTGTAGGTATTACATTTCTTCCACACTAATAAGCTGCATTTTAAACGGCAAGTCACAAAACAATCGTATGATAAAACGGTCAGAGACCTTCCCAAGCTGAACGTGGGAAAAAGCATAAGAATGAAGCCTCTTCCGGGTGACAGAACCGGCTTATGGAGACGGGGAACTTGCCTCCAACAGGTAGCCCCACTCTTCTATCTGGTAGATGTGGAATGAGCTCTGTACCGAAACAACTGAGTGGACCTCTGGCCTGCCAAGTCTTCTCTGTCCACACTCACAGAAAAGTTTCCAGATAACTCAGGACCCAGCAAGGCACCGCGCCAAGATGCGCCGACCGACGCCACAGCAGAGGACCAGCAAGAGCATCCACCTGAAACTGACAGCGTGCCTATCTCATAGACAGGGAAGAAGATGCAAACTGAGAATGCATCTGACATCTCGCACTGCAAACACAGTGGCAGGCGGATTCAGCTGCCGAAAACACTCGACCTCTGAATATTTACTTGATGTGGTTATGTTTGTTCACTTTACTGAAATGTTCTAGTTAAAAAAAAAAAAAAAAGTTTTTGTGAGCCAATGTGTTCGACTACAAAGTTGGAAGAAGGGTTGTTAAGGGGTTATGCTGCCACCTAGTGGAAGACACTATACAAACAGACAGTGAGTCCTGTTGGCGGCTGACTGTTTGGCATGAACAGTTCGAATAAAGCAGACAGAGTTGGCTTGTGGAAAACAGCTCTGCGTGGTCTATACACATAAACACTACTTTTCACGTATTCCATTTGTCTGTGGCTCTCCGAGTGAAGAAAAACTTCCTAATGTTTGTGTGAAATTTACACTCAACAAGTTTCCAACTGTGTTCTTGATGAACTCATTTTAAACTCACCATCTTGATCCACTGCACTAATTCCCTTCATAATTTTAAACACTTCAGTCAGGTCTCCTTTTAATCTTCTTTTATTTAAACTGTAAAGACTCAGCTCTTTTAATCTTTCCTCATAACTCATCCCCAGTACCCCTGTAATCAGCCCAGTCACTCTTCTCTGGACCTTCTCTTGTGCTGCTATGTCCTTTTTGCAGCTTGGAGACCAAAACTGCACCCAGGACTCCAGATGAGGCCTCACCAGTGTGTTATAAAGCTTGAGCAGAACCTCCTGTGACTTGTACTGCACACATCAAGGCGCTATATAACCTAACATTCTGTTAGCCTTCTTAATGGCTTCTAAGCACAGTCTTGAAGTTGATAGTGTCAAGTCCACTTCAACTCCTAAACAGATCTCATAAGATGTAATCTCAATTCTCAGACTGCTCATTGTGTATTCAAATCTAACATTTATATTCCTATTCAAATCATTTATATACATTTAACTATGCAATCATTGCATTGCATTGCATTAAACCACCCTATATATTAAAAATCGCAGCAGCCCCTGTACTGCCCTCTGCTGGTCACCACAAATAAACATCACCCAGTTCTGATGAGGTTCCTCACACCATCACCCTCTGCTTCCTGTGTCTGAGCCAATTCTGCACCCATATACAAACATCACGCTGAACTGCCACTTCTTTTAATTTGATGCCCACCCTCTCATGTGGAACCTTATCAAATGCTTTCTGAAAGTCCAGATATATAATATCATCTGCTCCACTTTGATTGTATCCTTTTGTTGCTTCCTCATTGAATTCCAGCATGTTAGTAAAACACGACCTCCCTCTTCTGAATCCATGCTGACTGTTCAGAAAAATTCCTGTACTTAACATGTGCAGCTCAATCTTTCCCTTAATAATTCTTTCCATTAATGTACCTGTGATGCACGTTAAGCTTACTGGCCTATAGTGGCTTGGGTCTGCTTTGTCACCCTTTTAAAGTGAAGGGAAAATATTTGCCATTTTCCAGTCCTTTGGAATTTCCCCAGTGTACAGTGACTTCCTAAAAATATGTGTTAAGGATTTGCTAACCTCTTTAAGCACTCTGTGATAAATATTATCTGGTCCTGGTGATTTGTTTGATTCAGCTTATTTAATCTGAGCAGCTCTTCTCCCTCTATAATTTTTAAATCCCTCAGTACCTCCTTAGTGGTCCCTTTTACTGCTGGGAGGTTATCCACTTCTTCACATGTGAAGACCATACTGTACAAAAATGCAAGTTTAGAGTGTCTGCTACTTCACTGTCTGTATCTTTTAATTCTCCTTTACTATTCTTGATGCACTTCACCTCCTCCTTGACTATTCTTTTACTGTGTCCTTGCTTGTACCACTAAAATACTGAAAGAGTCTCTTAGGGTTGTCTTTCACATTATCTGCTATATTCCTCTCTAATTGTTATTTAAGCTCCCTAAAACCCTTCTTAATGTTTGCTTTCATGTTCTCATACACACTACAATTCACTTTAAGTTATTAATTTTATACAGGTACGTTTCATTCGTCTCTTTTTTCCTTTGCAGCTTCTTTTTCAACTCTTCATTAACCCACTACAGAGTTTTTTAAAAGGTTACTGCTAATTGCAATTTTTACTATGCGCCTATCCTGCATTAACTGTAAAACGCTTTTAAATCTTCTCAACTGTCTCCGCACTTAAAAGCTTATCTCAGTTTATCTCTTTGAGAATTTTTACACTCTGCTCTGATGCTCTCATATGCCCTATGATTCACGTTGGAGTTATCAGTCTTATACTGATACATATACATACTTATACATAACTCCAGTTCTTAAATCCTTACACTGGCTCCCGGTTAAGTTTAGGGCAGATTTCAAAATCCTCCTTTTAACATATAAAGCATTAAATGGCCGAGGTCCGGCTTACTTGTCTGAACTTATCATGACTTACAAACCTGAGCGCACATTAAGATCTCAAGATGCTGGTGTGATGGATGACCGGCTATGGACTCCGGTCGCAAACCCCCAGGCCGCTAGGAGGAGCCCTCCGGACAGCATAATGGTGCCCCGAATGCCAGCAGGGCCTCGTGGACTTTGTAGTGTTTATACACAGCCCTGCTGGATACCTTGGGGGCCGCCAGGAGTCGCTGTAGGGGGGCTAGTGGGCTCTTGCCTGCCCTATAACCCGGGAGTGCGTCACAGTCACGTGACCGGAGGAAGCGATGTGCTCCCGGGATGAAGAAGAGGACTGTTTACCCTGACCCGGAAGGGATAAGGACTTGGGGGTTTGGCCAGGAACCATTTCCGGGTCAGGGGCTATAAAAGAACTCTGGGTGAGCCCAGACATTTGAGCTGAGCTGGGAGGTAGGGTGGCGACGTGTCTGGGCGATAAGGATTGTTTGGTTATTGAAGATTTATTGGTTATATGAGTGTAGTGTGGAGAGTGCTTGGTGCACTGTATAATAATAAAAATAATATAATTTATACTTTCACCTGGTCATCAGAGTGGTACCTGAGGGTTCAAGAGGTGGACAACAGCCTTATCTGTTACACTGGTCTGCTTATGATTCCAAGGATTAATAAAATAACAGTGGGAGGTCGAGCTTTTTTTTTAGTTACAGGGCCCCTAAACTGTGGAATGGTCTGCCTGCTACTATAAGAGATGCCCCTTCGGTCTCAGCTTTTAAATCCCGGCTGAAGACTCACTACTTCAGTTTAGCACACCCTGACTAGAGCTGCTGATTAACTGTACAGACTGCACTTCTGTTGTTAGTCATTAGCACTTAAACATAAGTAACATGACAGTTATAATTGTATACTAACCCTCACTTATTCTGTTTTTCTTCTCTGTACTCAAATGTGGCACTTGGTGCCATGGCCCACCTGCCAAGTTGTTTTGCCTGCCTAAGGAAAAGTCATCCCAGATGGAGGATCGCAGGAATCGTGGGAAAGAGGGGTCCTTTCATCGGATTGGCTGGCCCAGCACTGTTTCAGCCGTGGAATAGCCAAATGGGGGAGGCAGCTTGAAGGATGAGGTCTCCAGGACTCTACACAAATCCAAATCTTATTATGGGATATATCATCTACTGTTAAATTCTGCTCTGTACTTCTAAAATTTATATTTTTTATTTCTTACTATATTAAGGATTTGTTCTGTTCTGTGTACTGTACTGTATTGTATTGACCCCCTTCTTTTGACACCCACTGCACACCCAGCCTACCTGGAAAGGGGTCTCTCTTTGAACTGCCTTTCCCAGGTTTCTTCCATTTTTTTCCCTACTAGGTTTTTTTGGGAGTTGTTTCTTGTCTTCTTAGAGAGTCGAGGCTGGGGGGCCGTCAAGAGGCAGGGCCTGTTAAAGCCCATTGCGGCACTTCCTGTGTGATTTTGGGCTATACAAAAATAAACTGTATTGTATCGTATTGTATACTCCTCATTCATCTCATTCTATGTCTTACAGGTTCATTTTAATGTTTTTACTTACCCACTGTGGAACTGTTTTAATTTCACACTAGTTCCATATTTAGGTATCTGCCTGTCCTATGTTATATGTAAACTGTTTTAAAACTTGTTCCATTGCTCCTCAATTGTCTCTACACCTAAAACTTTATCACTGTTTAGCCCTGCATGCTGCATGATGGAGCCATCACTCCCATCTAAAGGGGAGCTACACATGTCCATAATTTTGGAGTCCATTATTGATATAATTGATAAAGATAAACAGAGAAAACAGGATCTTCAATGTTAAATATGTCTGATAGGTAGGCAGGTAAGCATGTAAGTAGTTCAGTGTTTTGCTAAAGATATTTGCTAATATTATTTTATTTTTACCATTTCTGGTAGCGTAGTGCAAATGTTCACCTGGGGCTCAGGGTTGGGGAATGAAAAAAGGGTTGGGGGATGTTATTTACTTTGTAAAGGACAAAATTTATTTTATTAATTGAAAATAATTACTGATAAATGTCCATTATTCAGTGTTAAAAAACGTGATAATACTCAGTTAAACACACTCACTAATACTGATCAATCCAAAAATGCGGAGTGTGAAGAATTTGTCAGATACAGATGCGAATGGTTGGGTCAGCAATACAACAAAACTTTATTGTTTAATAATACTGGAAAGAGAATAAGTAAACATATACTGTACGAGAGGGGATGCACATGGTTTGTTTTGTCTGAGAGCCTGATGTTCTTTAATCAATCAAATGTTCAGATCTGATGACCTCCATTGGGTGGCTTGTCAGTATTAAAAGGCCCAGGCCAGGATACGGGTAGGACTTAGGGCTTAATTAGTGGGCCTAGTCATTGTCTCTCTGTGAATGTCGAGTGGTAGAGGAAACAAATAGAAGATATCATTAGCAACAGAGCACCCTCTTACCACAGATGAAGCTGTCAGGCTTACCTGTGCCTTCCAGGAGGTCTCTAAGTGCACATATGTGAGAATGGGTAGAACATCATCATCCTCATCCAGTTGGTGCTGTAAGGAAGGAATGACTGCACTCCCACTCTGCCTATGTATTTAAACATCTGTGCTAAACTTTAACTTGATTAAAACTAAATGTATACCTATAAGTACAGTTACATTCGTATCACTTGATTGCAAGGTATGTGCTCACTTCACCACTTCCTCAGTATTTGTCACCAGATGACTGAAGCACTTGGAGCTGCTTCACTTACGGCTCAACCAAGAAGAGGCAGTGACATCCTGGAAAAATGCCTCATAAATGTCATCATCTATTTCAAAGAAACAAACATTTAGCTGAAAGTACTCAAAAACTGCAGCATGCAGGAGTTTTTTAAACTGTTCAGTGCTAAAATGCTAAAGTGGGAATAGTGTCATTAAAAATAATGGCGAATAATGTTCTAGTCTAGTGCTAAAATGCTAGAAAACTATAAGGTGTAAATGTGCCCGCTAGGGTTTGTTGAATACTTGACTGATCTGTGTACATAGTTTAAACTGGTGGGCTATGGAAATCAAGACTTTTCAAATAACAATTGGGAGGACAGCCTGAAACAAACGAAGCAGCAAGAGCTCCATGGACAACAGGAGTACATCAGGAACAAGAAAACCCCTGGTGAGTGATGGAGGGAGCATATGACATGTTACAAGTCACATGACTAGCAAGTCCTATAGCATAGAAACCTAATGAGCCTACCAAAAAAAAAACAGAGAAAAGCAATAAATCGTCCCTATTACTTGCCAAGAGAGTTTGGACAAGTAATTGTTGTTATTGTTTACATCCCTCCTCGGGCGGACGTGGAGATAGTGGGTGACATCATCCATTCCGATGTGGCTAAACTGCAAACGCAGCACCCTGAGGCGCTTGTGCTAATCTCTGGAGACTTCAACCATGTAACGCTGGACAAAACATTACCTGCCTTCACCCAGTATGTGGATTGTAACAACCGGGGAAATAGGACTATTGACTTACTGTATGCAAACATTACGCATACAGCGCCACTCCGCTGCCTGCGCTTGGGAAAGCAGATCATAACCTGGTTCTGCTTCAGCCTCACTACAAACCAAGAGTGAGGGTCCTACCTGTAACCACACGATCATTCAGGAAGTGGTCCCCTGAGGCAGAGCAGGCTCTGAGAGACCAGAACTACAGGCTGGGATATCCTGCAGGGATCACATAGTGAGAACATTGACGAGGTTGTTGACTGCACTATTGACTACATCAACTTCTGTATGGACATTGTAGTTCCAGTAAGAACAGTACGCTGCTATGCTAACAACAAACCATGGATTACAAGTGACATCAAGGGCCTTTTGAACCAGAAGAAAAGGGTTTTTAACACTAGAATTACCAGAGCCTACGAAAAAACTCGTAAATCCGTCCCACCTTAAATCGTGTCTTAAATCCGTTTGCACCTCTCCGCCAGAGTCTTTTGTCATCTAAATGTGCTGATAAACACAAGCTACTAGCAGCCAGCTATTCCATCCCCCCACGGACTTAGAACGAACTTCTCCTAGCTCATGCCTTGCCTTGATTTGATTATCTGGGATTGAAGTGGAGTTTTAGAGTGGAAATAATATAGTGTTATTTGGAATACACGCATTTCATGTGTGTTCCGTTTTTATAGTAGTCTGTGCAAACACATTTTTAAAACAGAAACGTTTTTCATATTCTAATAGTAAATGACAAAATGTAGGCATAAACTATATAACGTATGAAGACTGAAGTCCATATATCAAAGAAACACTTTCACAAAAGGTACAAATAAGAGAACATGTGCGCTTTTATTCAAAAATATAACTGCACAAAAAAAAAAGCCGCGTTAGCATGCCACATTGACACTCTTACTACAACTGCCGCAGTGGCGTAATGGTATCAGTTCCTGACTGGGAATCAGAGGGTGGCGAGTTCAGTCCCGCACGGCTCCACTTCGAGAAGTGAACTGCTCTTATTCTTACAATTTTAGAATAACAACATAAATTTGATTTCAGTCTGTAACAGCCGGTGTAACTTATGCTACTGGTAAAGGTTAGCTTTTTTTTAATTCACTTTTCATTCTTGCAGTCGCATTCAGAATCAATCCATAGAACCCCATCTGACACAGCTGTTTTCACATAAAGACGCGCTATAGCTCTGCAGTATACTCGTGACTGCATTCTCGTACCAATGCACTTTTTCCAATGCCTTTTCCTGTAAGAAGCAATGTACACACTTCTCTCTATGCTGTGGTTTCTATTACACACCTGAAAGAGACAATATATGTGAAAACTTCATTGCACTAATGCAATATTATTTGAAAACGAACAGCGTCAGATCAGGTGTGAATTTATGCTGGTAGTGGAAATTCTCTGATGTGGAATGTGGGTGTGGGTGTGAGTGGTGGACATAACTGGGAATGACTGTGAATGTGCGTGGTGTTTTGAGATACTGAATAGAGCTGCAAATTACAGGGAACTCTCAGATGTGGCGGGATAAAAAGCTGACACATAAACTTGAATGAATCACCTCTGTATGGATATGGGTGTGAGTGGTGGACATAACTGGGAATTACTTTGATGTTGCGTGCTGTTTTGAGATAATGAATGGAGCTGCAAATTGCAAGGAATTCTTAGATGTGGAATTCTCTGATGTGGCGAGATAAAACCTGACACACAAACATAGGTGAATCAGTTGTGCTTGGTTATTATTTTGAGCAAACAGACACCGCAATGGCCACAGCTCTGTCACTAAAGAGGAGGTTGTCCCCTTCAGAGGCTTTGGCTCTGCTGCAAGAAATGGACGATTGCGACTCAGACGGTGGCGAGGAACTTATTTTCGATATCGAGGAAGACGACGAGACAGACACAGAGGAGAGCCCAGATGAGGATTCTATATCAGACAAAGAGAACAGAAGCCCTCCCCGCAAGAAACGTCCAGTCCAACATAAGAACAGCACAGCTGCACCAGGCATAAAGGCAAAAGATGGCACCATTTGGATACAGCAAGAAGTTGGGCGTCGTCCTGCCAGTCGATCTGTCACACACATGTCCTTCAGCGAAGCAGCCGGACCTACGGAGCTCGCCAAGGTATCGTGCTAAGTCCTGATTTCAATAATGTTTTTTGATGGTCTGTATATGAAAAACATTTTTATGTTACTTATATAAAAGATGCATCGAATGTTGTTTACGTATTTACCTTTATTTATTTACTTATCTTCCTACAGCGTAAAGTAACCAGTCGACTGCAGAGCTTCTTGTGTTTGATCGACATAGGTATGTTGTTGACAATCAGAGATTGCACAGTCCACGAAGGTCACAGAGCAGACCCCAGCTGGAGCCTCTCCCTCTCTGAACTGATGGCATTTATCTCCATTCTTTTGACAAGAGCAGCGATGACTACAGTTGGTGGTGTGGCTGATGCCTGGTCAGAACTATTTATTGTACCGGCAATCAAAGATTCAATGCCCCGGCACCGATATCAGACCATCATGCGGCATTTGCGCTTTGACAACAAAGACACCCGTGCAGAACGTGTGAAAAACAACAGATTTGCTGCGATTTCGGACATCTGGCAACGTTTTGTTGAGAACTGTGTTCTGAGTTACAACCCAGGGCAGCATATTACAGTTGATGAGCAACTGTTTCCAACCAAGGTCCGTTGTCCTTTCTTACAATATATTGCGAGCAAGCCTGACAAATTTGGCATCAAATTTTGGATTGCGGCAGATTTGGAGACAAAGTACATGTGCAATGCCACTCCTTATTTAGGAAAAGATCCCAGTCGTCCCACGGGAGAAAGACTTTCCGAGTCTGTGGTCATAAAGCTTATGGAGCCATTTCTGGACAAAGGCAGAACCGTAACAACAGACAACTTCTTCACGTCACTTTCGCTGGCTAATAGACTGCTGCACCGCAATACAACTCTGCTTGGCACCATGAATAAAGTGCAACGGGAACTTCCACCTGCAGCTAAAGTCAGTTCAGTACACGAACAATTCTCCACGCTGGTGTTTAGATCTCCCAGTGCCATGCTGACAGTGTATGTGCCCAAAAAGAAGAAGTCTGTCTGCATTCTCAGCACAATGCACCATGATGTGGAGACTGGGTAAGATAAAAAAAAAAAAAAACCAAACACGGTCACAGACTACAACCACATGAAGGTATGCTAATGAAAAACATATTAGTGTGACGAAGTATTCTGGTGCTATTCTGGTGATAAAATGATTTCTTCAAAATGTCACATATATTTGTCTTTCTTTTTTCCCCAGCGTGGCGTTGACATCATGGACCAGAAGGCGCGTGCTTATTCAGTGCGAACAGGAACACGCAGGTGGCCGGTTGCTGTGTTCTACAACATCCTTGACCTAGCAGCGATGAACGCACACGTACTGTATAAGGCATGCACGGGGTCCACTGAGAAAAGAAGAGTGTTCATGGCTCACCTTGCAGAGGAACTTCGTCGTCGCTTCTTACAGGAAAAGGCGATGGAAAAAGAAAAGATGATACAGCATCAACAAACTTCCGTTCTAAGACCTCAGCTTCCCCCAGGGAAGAAAGTACAGTGTCAGGTGCTCATTCACTGTAATAGGAACCATAGCACAGAGAGGTGTGTACACTGCAACAAGTACACATGTCGTAAATGTAGGAATGGTGGACCTTGGGTGTGTGGGAACTGTTAATATTTGAATGTGATGATTTTATATAGCACGGATCGGAAATCAGCAGTTCTTAACATTGCACCACGCAAGCTGTCGTATCAACCACCAACTGTAACTTGCTTTCTTTATTCTTCGGTTATAGTCTTGAATAAAAGTGTACTTTTATTTATGTGAAAACAGCTGTGTCAGATGGGGTTGTATGGATTGATTCTGAATGCGACTGCGAGAATGAAAAGTGAATTAAAAAAAAAAAAAAAAAAAGCTAACCTTTACCAGTATCATAAGTTACACCGGCTGTTACAGACTGAAATCAAATTTATGTTGTTATTCTAAAATTGTAAGAATAAGAGCAGTTCACTTCTTGAAGTGGAGCCGTGCGGGATCAAACTCGCCACCCTCTGATTCCCAGTCAGGAACTGATACCATTACGCCACCGTGGCAGTTATAGTAAGAGTGTCAACGTGGCATGCTAACGCGGCTTTTTTTTTGTGCAGTTATATTTTTGAATAAAAGTGCACGTGTTCTCTTATTTGTACCTTTTGTGAAAGTGTTTCTTTGATATATGGACTTCAGGCTTCATACGTTATATAGTTTATGCCTACATTTTGTCATTTACTATTAGAATATGAAAAACGTTTCTGTTTTAAAAATGTGTTTGCACAGACTACTATAAAAACGGAACACACATGAAATGCGTGTATTCCAAATAACGCTATATTATTTCCACTCTAAA
This sequence comes from Erpetoichthys calabaricus, assembly GCF_900747795.2. Lineage (NCBI taxonomy): Eukaryota > Metazoa > Chordata > Cladistia > Polypteriformes > Polypteridae > Erpetoichthys > Erpetoichthys calabaricus. The sequence goes on along the minus strand of NC_041395.2, from coordinate 3,811,877 downwards.
ACTCCACTTCAATCCCAGATAATCAAATCAAGGCAAGGCATGAGCTAGGAGAAGTTCGTTCTAAGTCGGTGGGGGGATGGAATAGCTGGCTGCTAGTAGCTTGTGTTTATCAGCACATTTAGATGACAAAGGACTCTGGCGGAGAGGTGCAAACGGATTTAAGACGCGATTTAAGGTGGGACGGATTTACGAGTTTTTTTGTAGGCTCTGGTAATTCTAGTGTTAAAGGCGGTAATCAACATGAGCTCAAGCGCGTGCAGAAGGAACTCTGAGTCCAGCTCAGGGTGACGAAGGAGCAGTACAGGAGAAAGCTGGAGCAGAAGTTGCAGAATAACAGCATGAAGGAAGTGTGGGATGGGACGAAGATCATCACTGACTGCAGCTCGAAGTGGGGTACCACCATCGAGAGAGACGTGGAGAGATCAAACCAGATGAACAACTTCTTTAACAGGTTTGACCACCCTAACCCACTCTCACCTCGGAGTACTGCACTCTCCACCCATCCTTCTGCTGATACCAGCATAGGAGAGAGTTTCCCCCCACCCACAATTACAGCAGCACAGGTGAGCAGAGAGCTGAAGAGACTTTGTGCCAGCAAAGCAGTGGGTCCAGATGGAGTATCGCCACGACTGCTGAAGGTCTGTGTATTGGAGCTGGGGAGTCCTCTACAGCACATCTTGAGCCTGGAACAGGGGAGAGTCCCGAGGCTTTGGAAATCATCTTGCATCACCCCAGTCCCAAAGATATCACGTCCTAGTGAGCTGAATGACTTCCGGCCTCTAGCTCTGACGTCGCATGTGATGAAAACCATGGAGCGGCTGCTGCTTCACCACCTGAGACCACAGGTCCGTCACGCCCTCGACCCTCTGCAGTTCGCATACCAGGAGAAGGTGGGAGCGGAGGATGCCATCATCTACATGCTACACCGATCCCTCTCCCACTTGGACAGAGGCAGTGGTGCTGTAAGAATTATGTTTCTGGACTTCTCTGGCGCCTTCAACACCATCCAGCCTCTGCTCCTTAGGGACAAGCTGACAGAGATGGGAGTAGATTCATACCTGGTGGCATGGATCGTGGACTATCTTACAGACAGACCTCAGTATGTGCGTCTCGGGAACTACAGATCTGACATTGCGGTCAGCAACACAGAAGCGCCGCAGAGGACTGAACTTTCTCCAGTCCTGTTCAGCCTATATACATCGGATTTCTAATACAACTCGGAGTCCTGCCACGTGCAAAAGTTTGCTGACGACACTGCTATTGTGGGCTGCATCAGCAGTGGGCAGGAGGAGGAGTATAGGAACCTCATCAAGGACTTTCTTAAATGGTGCGACTCAAACCACCTACACCTGAACACCAGCAAAACCAAGGAGCTGGTGGTGGATTTTAGGAGGCCCATACTCCTCATAGACCCCGTGATCATCAGAGATGACTGTGTGCAGAGGGTGCAGACCTATAAATACCTGGGAGTGCAGCTGGATGATAAATTGGACAGGACTGCCAATACTGATGCTCTGTGCAAGAGAGGACAGAGCCGACGATACTTCCTTAGAAGGCTGGCATCCTTCAACATCTGCAATAAGATGCTGCCGATGTTCTATCAGACGGTTGTGGCGAGCGCCCTCTTCTATGCGGTGGTGTGCTGGGGAGGCAGCATTAAGAAGAAAGACGCCTCACGCCTGGACAAACTGGTGAGGAAGGCAGGCTCTATTGTAGGCACGGAGCTGGACAGTTTGACATCTGTGGCAGAGCAACGGGCGCTGAGCAGGCTCCTATCAATTATTGAGAATCCACTGCATCCACTAAACAGGATCATCTCCAGACAGAAGAGCAGCTTCAGCGACAGACTGCTGTCACCGTCCTGCTCCACTATCTATCTATCTATCTATCTATCTATCTATCTATCTATCTATCTATCTATCTATCTATCTATCTATCTATCTATCTATCTATCTATCTATCTATCTATCTATCTATCTATCTATCTATCTATCTATCTATCTATCTATCTAAATCTAAAATAAGCATGAGAGGGCACTGACCTTATAGAAGATATCTTATCCTCACATCTTGAGAAGAAGTCAATAAAACTTCCAGTTATTCCATTGTATTCCAATATTATGTTAACCTTCACTGAAGATCTTTTTATAAAGCTGCTCACTCCGTTCAGTGTCTTCTCATACCAGTTTGTGCTCAGATAGATTTTGTTGTCTGTTTGACTGAACAGTTCATTGATGTTCTCCTGGCTTCCACATTCCAGCCTGTACTTCCAAACATAAATGTTGTTTCTCTTGTCCTTCCTGTAAAGAAAATAAAGACATTGAGTATGTCACACCATTTTCAAATGTCTCTGTAAAACATCAGAATGTGTCATATTGGGTATTATAATTTTATTTTACAAAAGCACAAAACCAGTGCCACACAGTCTAGTCATGAAAGTGTTCTTGTTGGTGGCGTCTTTTCCTTAGATGCTGCCCAAAATTTGATAATACACGGAGTATTAGCTAATAGTAGAATACGTCTTTGAAGTTTTCCTCGATGTGTTCGAGCATTGGCACTGGTTTTGTATTTGAGTGACATCTTTTCCCAAAAAGAGGCCAAGAGAAAGGAGATTTAGAATTAAGAGAAAAAAGACAAATGAGAATTAAAAAGAAGGAAAGGAGATAAAAGAAAGTAAGGAAGAATATGTGACTGCAAAGCCATAGCATAAAGAAATAGTTGAGCTTTTATCATATTGTTCAAATGAGTTGTTGATATGAAGGTCTGTATGTGAGGAAAAGTAACATCCTATAGAAGTACCATAAATTTACATGGGATGTTACAAACTCACATCAAATATTCACTTTTGTTATATGACAATAATAATAAGCAGTTCACTACACAAAGTGCTAAATGCAGAACTGGGGTGGGATTCAAAACTGTTACCTCACCTTTGCTAAGTGGTAGCTTGTCCAGTATGCCATCTGCATAGACCCGTGCCAGAGTAGCGTTACCACTGTGATAACTGGTTGAAAATGAAACACGCAAACACATACATGTATGTAAACGTCTTTTACTATGACCAACTGATAGTTGGGCTTCACCAACGTCAATTGGGCAATTTCTTTTTCTTTTATTCCTCAATAAAACCACATTTCTTAGATATTTAGGGTTCACACATCCTACACTTCACATCAAAATTATGTTGTTATTAGTGTAACATATCAAAACATTTTCTGTTTTAGCCATGTGTTCAGCATTTCTTGCCTCACATTTCCTCTGTCTTTCTATATTTACACAGATTGTTGTAGACACGGAGCACACATGAAATGTATGTACAGTATTTCAAATCATGGTATCTCATTACCTGTATAATTCCTTACTTCCTTACTCGCCAGATAAGCACTTCAACACAGACTTGAGCTGTGAGGATTGTAGCAGGGTGATGCCTTCATCTGACTGAATGGGGGTATTGGGGGGCTGTAGAAGGCTGCATTCTGCCAATCCACACATTTGGAAAACAAAAGCGGACTGTTAGTGATGAGGAGCAACGAGCTTCTTGATGTATGTCAGGAAAATTTAAGGAGGTCAGGGACAACAAAAAAAAATAGTAAACTAGGAATTCTAATGTTAAGAGATTGGGAACTCTTCAGATTTACAGATAATAGCACACTGGGCAGTGAGTAAACACACAGCAACAATTTCAGGAAAGCAATAGTTACCTGTATTACACAAGACAATGTAAAGTACACCAAGAACATAAGAATCTAAAAATATTAGGAATTAATGTTTTTAGAAAAGAAAAGCAAAGTTCACACTCTAAAAGTCTGTTAAAAACATTAAAGTGGACCAAGTTCATAATCTTTACTGGTGCAGAGTCCAGTTTGCACGCTGTGTTACCACAACAATTAATCATTCAACTGTCCGCGGAAACACTCTGTTTGCTGGACACTTGTTTCCCAACAGAAGTTTTGCCAAACTGTTGAATCCCTGTCAGCGTCTCTTTCTCATTCTTTTTGTTTGTTTTTTTTTTTTAACTTCTAGACTCCTTCAGTTGCTGCAATGAAATGACCTAGGCATGCCTCCCTTCTTGTCCACCAGCTGCGCTCGGTCCTTTTGTGAGTCTTCTCTTTCTCGCCTGACCCACAATTGACATCTTTCTGGTGGAGCTGTCTATTCCTCCCTGGAGGCGTCTGTTTGCCTCGCGTCGTACCAGCCAAGTACCTGTGTCTGCCATAATGTAAACGCAGGTTAAACAAACAGTATTGCTGCCAACTATCAAGGAGTACACGTATGCTGATTAGAACCCAATGTCCCAGACATGTTAAGTTTCAAGACAGGTAGATGCAAACATTTTCCAAGGAAGGAGGCAGTTCTGCTATCACAAGATTGTATTGTTTGTATGTTTAAACAGTTCAAATGAAAGCAGGTGATTATTTTGCAAGAGCAAATATTTGTGTCCTGTAGACAGCCATCACAACAATCAGTAACAGGATTAACTTATCACACCAGTCCCAACAATGGGTGCCTATTGCCCCTTCATCTACTGACCTTTAAATTTAATATTTACAGGTTTCTTTGCCTAAAAGAAAAAAAATCACCCATTGTACAAAGAATGTTCCCCTCTGACAACCTCAGTTGATGAACTTGTAGTCACAAGAGACTCTGAGGTTCCTTATTTTGTGTTTATTTGGGCAGATGGACATCCATGAGTGAAAGTTTGTTATTAGCAGCTTTTGATTTATTATTGCCAGTTTATGACATGCAATGTCCTTCAGTTTGTCTCTTCTTTTAGTTACTGGAGGGATGTGAGGAATTGTGTTTAAACACTCCTTAAAACAAGAGAGACTAAAGCACACAGGAACTCAGCCGGGTTTAATGAGAGCACTTGGACTCCTAAATGAGAATCCTGAAAATGAGAGCAGAGATGGAGAGCCACAACATTACAGTATGGACAGACAGTCTTAAAACATATAAAAATGCTCACATTATGATTGCTCAAACTGTCATCCCAGATGAACAGGTGACAACTAAAGTCTTCCTCATGAAATATTTAGAATAGCTGATGATCTGACAAATGACAAGTACAGATTTAATCTGGAATGTCAAATCCATGATAAAATTATTATTTATAATATAACTGACAAAAAAAACCTGATAATATAATATTTCACATTTCAGCATCACCATGTAGACTCACCACTTTAGGAATTTTAATTTGGCAACAGAACAGGAAGTCATAACTTCAGTTTCTAAAACAAAACCTCCTCCCAGTCCCTCAGACCAGTGCCAGCTAAACCAGTGAAAAGCTCAACGGCTGTTTTGTCGTCAGCCATTCTTAGCCTCATTGCCAACAGTTTATTACTCCATAGAGCAGTCCTGACACACTGAAGGTGCCTGCTTTCAGGTCACCCCTCGAAAAGCCAAAGCTAGACCCCCACACGCCTAAAGGATAAGTTCAGTCAAAGTTATTTCTCTACAATCATGACATGCATTTATTCACTACATGGAATTCTATTCAAAAATTTTTTTTTTTAGAAATTTTAAAAAATAATCTGCCTCTTGTTGTTTAAAATTAAGTTTTAATTTATTTAGTTGAGTCTAGGGCCGCCAAACAGACTGCATCAGTTTGTGTGAGTTTTGGTAGATCAATAGATCTGAAAAAAAATTCACTGCATCTGATGATGGAGGTGCACCAGAAGTGAAAAGTTCAGAATAAAAGTCAAGAAAAGTCTTATTAATTTCCGAGGGGTGTTAAGTGATATTACCAGATTTCGACTGAACTTAGGAAATAGAGGCTAATGAGTCACATCTGCGTAATCTAAGTGCTAACAACTTGCTTGCCTTAGCACCAGAGAGATAGTAGTGTATGCGTGCGATGAACTTTAAACTCCACACAGCTCATAAAGAAGTCATTTAACTCTGCTCTGGTTTGTGTAATTTTGAGCTTGTGGGGATTTTCCAAATTATTCAGATGTTTCTCAAGATCCTCAAAGCTCCTGTGTGCTGTATGAGATAAATTGGATGCAAAAGCAATAGTCAGGTCTCAAATATGTACCTTAATGGCCAGCCAAACATATGCTGGATTCTGAACAGAGTCTTTGTTTAGTGCTACAGACTCCTCAAGCTTAATATGGGTTTGTTCAATAAAGTCTGCCATTTTCCAGTAGTGAAGTGTTAAAATCCCAGCGAGGGGATTAACGTGCTGATGGTGGGATAGAGAAGACCAGAATAAAAATACATTCTTCATGCTGGGGGCAAGAGATTTTGAAAGTAAGATATAGTCTATTCTGGCAAAAGATTTGTAAAAGGAAGAGAAGAATTAAAATTCTTTCATGGAGGGATTTAATAACTTAAAAGAATCAACAAGGTTTAGTCCCATAACAAATTTGGCAAACATACATGAACAGATAATAAATCAGCAACACTCAAGTGACCTTACATTGCAGGAAAATACCATTAGCTTAGCCATCACAGAAGAGAAAAAAAAAATAGAAGCAAAGGAGAGTTGTTAAGAAACATAGTGTTTGTCCCGTGACCCTGTCTCTGACCTCGTATAATCTATACAACAGTTCCAGAATCCCACCCCCCAAACACCCTAGTATGAAGTTAACAAAAATAAGACAAAAAATTTTGAGAAAGTACATTTGAGGAAAAAATTAACAGACAGATGGATATTATGCATCTGTGGAGCGAATGAAAATCCGAGCATATTAGGCCTGAGTCCTGAACCCAACCCCGACAACTCTCTGACCATGAAAAATGAGTTTTAAAACCCTTGATGAAACCACAGTTACTTGTTAATATATATACATATATACAGCTGTCAAAGCGGCCAGGTGCCGTGGAAAAGAATACGTCCAGAGCATTAAGCACTTGTTGAGGGTCGGTGCACATCTGGTTCACTCCTGGATAGGAGATCTGAAGCTTCACTGGATAAATTAGGAAAATGCAGAGTTGTTGAGCCTTCTTGATCACTGGAGACATGGCCTTGCGTTTATGCATGGTGTGGATCAAATAATCAGCATAGAGTATATCTTTCGATCTTCATAGGTTACATTTTGAAGTTTATGTGCTTCCTTCAGGATGTTAATTCTATAAGAATAACAGAGCAGCTTGACTACAGTTGGATGTGGACGCATAGTGTTGCTGTCCCTTGAATATATCCTATGCACCTGCAACACTTCTAAAATTTAGGATAGACAGGAATGATATAGGCCTTTGCTTTTCCAGGAAATCAAACATATACCCCTTCTCTGCATTTTCCGGAAGTCCAATAATTCTAATGCTGTCTCTCTTAGCTCTGTCTTCTTGTTCAGAAGGTTTCTCCCAGAGTGCTTGAGCAAGTCTCAACTGCATGCTGCTCGACTTGAGCATGAACCTGAATAAAGATGGACGATGATTTCTGTTGCTGAGCTCAACAAGGTCTACATGAAGGTCCAATAAACTTCTTTGTAGTGTCACATTCAAGTCCTCTGGGCATTCTTCACTAGACTTGAGTGTGGAGAATCAGGGCAACTTAAACAGAAAGTTTGCTGAGGTTAATTCATAGAAATGAGAGTAATTGTGGGGTTGGGACATGGAGCGCATCTAAAACATGGCCATAATGCAACAAGATCTCCCTCATTTTACTCTATTTTTGTTATCAGAGCCTGGGAACTGCAATATCAGTCAAGGGTAAGGGAGACACAGAGAGAACACACCTAAGAAATTAGCTACAGTGACAGTAATACCTGAGTGAAGTCAGAGAGAACTACTGACAGAACCTAGTGGATCATAGTCATGGGGGAAATGATGAACTTGGCTGAGAGAAACCAACTGCATCCAGGACGTAAGGGCATGTTATGCTCTGATAGAATCTGAGATTTTAACTTGTTTTGTCTGAGCAGAGGAGACTACATGGGGACCTAATCCAAACCTTCAAAATTCTTGATAAAGTCGATCCAGCAATATTTTCAATCGTGAATCACATACTTGAGGACACCATAGGGAATTAAGGATAAGTGCATTTAGGACTGAAGTCAGAAATCAGTTATCCAAGCAAAAAGTTGTGGGAGACTGAAAGAAACTACAGAATCATAGAAATGAAGCAGAAACCTTAACAACCTTTAAGATGGATCTGGATGAGGTGTTGGGACAGATTAGCAGTTAGCTAAACAAACAAGCTTGATGGACTGAGTGCCCTCTTCTCATTTGTCAAATTTCTTTGGTTCTTATGTTTCCTAAAGATTAGTAAGCATAAGAATAAACAAATGGGAGACGTGATGGAATGTAAAATATAAGTGTGGGTCTAGAGGAGAGGAATCTGAGCATCTCATAATAATATGAATGGAAGTCTTTAACACTAGAATCCCTGAAGCCTACGAAAAAGGTTGTTAATCCCGGGCCACGTTAAATTCCTTTGCACTTCTTCATCAGTGTCTTTGTTTTGCAAATGTGTCAAAAAGCACTGGCAGCTGGCAGCCTGCTCACTCATCCCCCACTGAGGAGGCTGAAGTCAAGTCAGATACTGAAGCCTCTTTATCTGGGAGTGAGGTGTCTGGAATTGTATGGGTTAAATAATATATCGTTATTTGGAATACATACATTTCATTTGTGTTCCGTGTCTACAATGATCTGTGTAAATGTAAGATGACAGGAAATGTGAAACAAGAAATATTGAACACATAAGTAAAACAGAACATTTTTTCATGTTTTAGTAATAATGACAAAATGCTGACATAAAGTGAATAATGTGTGAAGCTTTAACACTAGAATTTAACCAGAGCCTATGAAAAAACTTGTAGATCCGTCCCACCTTAAATCACTTCACACTTCTCCATCAGCGTCTTTTGTCCTGTAAATGTGTTGATAAGCAGCAAGCAGCCTGCTATCTCATCCCCCACCACCGCACAATTTTCTCAGCTCAAATCTGTTTACCTGCATGTCAGTTGCTTGGAGTTGTATAGAGTGAGAAGTCAAGCAAAATGACACCTTTTATAAATACTATATCGTTATTTGGAACACATGCATTTCATTGTGTGTTCCGTGTCTACAACATTCTATGTAAACACATCATTAAAACAGAAACGTTTTTTCATGTTTTGGTAATAATTGACAAAATGTAGACATGAAGTATGTACTGTGTGAAGCCTGAAATCCAAATATCAAAGAAACACTTTCACAAAAGGTACAAATATAACAGAACAAATGCGCTTTTATTCAAAAATATAACTGCAGAAAAACAACCCGCGTTTACCTGCGACATTGAAACACAATTGCTACTACAGCTTCGGTGGCGCAAAGGTATCAGCTGCTGACTTGTAACCAAAGCTTCACAGTTTCGATCCCGGGTGAGTCTGTTTTGAGAACTGAGCTGCTCGTATTCTTACTATTTTAGAATAAAAACATACATTTGATTCCAGTCTGTAACAGCCGGTGTAATTTATGATACTTGTAAAGGTTAGCTTTGTTTTTTTCTGTTCTGTTAATCTCTCAGCCGCGTTCATGTTCCCAACTCCAAACCCCCCCACCAACCCCCACGCATTTGACACTGCTGTTTTCACATAGACACGCTATAACAGAGGTACACTCAACTCATGCTGACGATTCTACATCGGATCAAGCATGCACTTTTGCCATCACTGTACTTTGTATATGTACATGGGAACCTCTGCACTCGTGACTTTACGCTGTAGATCTGGCTCTTACATACAAATGATGGTACATGTGCCCAAAACATTAACATTTATATGTTACTTACATAAAAGCCAGATCCGATGTAGAACCGTCATCATGTAAGTAAATAACTCAGAGTAAATAACATTCGATTTACCTATTTACCTTTATTTATTTACTTACTTCCTACAGCGTAAAGTCACGAGTGCAGAGCTTCCCATGTACATATACAAAGTACAGCGATGGCAAAAGTACATTCTTAATCCGATGTAGAACCCTCGTCATGTAAGTAAATAACTCAGGGTAAATAGGTAAATAACATTACAGTAGATCTGGCCTTTATGTAAGTAACATATAAATGTTAATTTTTTGGGAACATGCACCATCCTTTGTATGTAAGAGGCAGATCTACAGCAAAAAGTCACAAGTGAACTGCAGAGCTTCCTCTGTTTGATCATCAAGGGCATGGTCACAAATTACATGTGTAATGTCACGGAAAATACCTGCTGACACTTCAGTACGTGAGCAATGGTACAAGAATGCAGTTAGACTTTTTTTGAGCACATACACCACGCTAGTGTTTAGATCTGGAAGATGTAGCATTGGCGACATAAATAACATGCGAGCTATAGCGCGTCTTTATGTGATCCAAATAAATAACATGCGAGCTATAGCGCATCTTTGTGTGAAAACAGCAGTGTCAGATGGAGAGGGCAGGTAGGGTAGGATCGTGAATGCGACTTAGAGAATGAAACTGAATAAAAAAAAAAAAAACAAAGCTAACCTTTACAAGTATCACACATTTACACTGGCTGTTACAGACTGACTGAAATCAAATGTATGTTTTTATTCTAAAATAGTAAGAATAAAAGCATCTCAGTTCTCAAAACAGACTTGCGGGGGATCGAACCTGTGAAGTTTTGATTACCAGTCAACAGCTGATACCATTATGCCACCGAATCAGTCATAGAAAAGGAGTGTCAATGTCGCACCCTAACGCAGGTTTTTTTTTCTGCAGTTATATTTTTGAATAGAAGCGCACTTGTTCTGTTATATTTGAATGTTTTGTGAAAGTGTTTCTTTGATATTTTGACTTCAGGCTTCACGCATTATAAACTTAATGTCTACATTTTGTCAATTATTACTAAAACATGAAAAACGTTTCTGTTTTAACAATGTGTTTACATTGATCGTTGTAGACACAGAACACATATGAAATGCATGTATTCCAAATAATGATATAGTATTTATTAAAGGTGTCATTTTGCTTGACTTCTCACTCTATACAACTCCAAGCAACTGACACGCAGGTAAACAGACTTGAGCTGAGAAAACTGTGCGGCGGTGGGGATGAGATAGTAGGCGGGTTGCTGATTGCTGCTTATCAACACATTTACAGGACAAAAGACGCCGATGGAGAAGTGTGAAGCGATTTAAGGTGGGACAGATCTATGAGTTTTTTCGTAGACTCTGGTAATTCTAGTGTTAAGTCCAAATATCAAATAAACACTTTCACAAAAGGTATAACGAAACAAGTGCGCTTTTATTCAAGAATATAACTGAAGAAAAAGAAATTATTCAATTTACATGTTGCTGTCAATAAGGTAAAAACCAAAGGCCAAAAATTAGTCGACACAACCTAAACATGTCTGCCTGGCTGGTGTAGAAGTAAGAACTTCTGCCTCATAATTAAGAGGTTGTGGGTTTAATCCGGGTCCTCCTTGCATTTACCAGTTTGAGTAGTTATTACTATTATACTGCGGTGGGCTGGCGTACTGCCCGGGGTTTGTTTCCTGCCTTAAGCCCTGTGTTGGCTGGGATTGGCTCCAGCAGACCCCCGTGATCTTGTAGTTAGGATATAGCGGGTTGGATAATGGATGGATGGATGGATGGATGGATTACTATTACATAATGAAAACATACATCGATTTGAGTCTGTCGTGGGGTCATGTGACCATAATATAATACAATTCTCAATGTTTTGGAAGATTAAAATTGTTAAGTTTAACTTTATGGCAACGGAATTTGAACGGATGTGATAAAGGGATAAACTGGGGTTTAAAATATACAGACAGTGAAATAGTGAATGCTCAAAATTCACATTTCTCTGATATCTTCAGTTGTAAGGAAGTGTATAAACTCCCAGAGGTAAAAAAGACAACTAAGGAAGTACTGAGGAATTTGGAAATTGTAGAGAGAAGTGCTGTTCAGATGAAATAGACTGAAATCAATCAAATCACCAGAATCAGAGAACATTTGTCATGGAGTAATTAAGGAGCTTAATGAGTACAGATATAACCCTTGGCACATAGTTTTAGATATTTACTGTACACTAGAGAAATTGCTAAGGACTGGGATATAGCAAATATTATCCTGTTATATGAAACATGTGATTGGGAAGATTCAGAAAACTACAGGAAAGTAAGCTTAAAATGGAAGGAAATATTAAAAGAGAGTGAGCTTTATTGTCATTAGACTTCCATACAATGAAATTTAGTTGACATCTCTGCCTTTATAACTGAATGTAAGTAGACAAGAAAAATAAATGTATAACTAGACATAAACATCACAACTACACAGAGATAACAATAAGACAATAAGATGGCTATTGAAATGAACCGCATATACTATCTTTATATATAATACGCTACCATGGCTGTCCGTTTGTCTGTCCAGGATTTTCAATCACCTGTAGCTGATAAACCATTTGGCCTATTGACCTGAAATTTGGTCCACATATACTACATGACGTCTACTGTCTGCTGTCAGGGTGATGATTGACCTCCAAGGTTATTCCCATTTTTATTTTATTTTATTGTAGAATCAACTCTTGGCAGTGCCAGCAGGGCGGCCATGCAGCACATGTGTATGGAAGCCGTTCTCATTCTCTACCACCTTCGCTGTCACTTCCCCTATCTCTTCACATCTTAAATCATTCTTGAGGCAGATTGAAGACTGAAGCTTAAGTGAAAAATTAAAGAAAATGTACTAAGTAATTGCAACACAAACACTGACTTAATCAGTTTTAACGTGAAAAGATGTCGACGAAAGAAGAGAAGAAGCAGAGCACTAGGGTGGAGACAAGAAGAGCTGCTCAGGAAACAGCAAGTGCATCAACCTCTGAGCAAATGAATGATAAACATACAGAGAAAGAGGAGGAAAACTAGGAATGATCAAGTCAAGTGGATTCACTGCATGTTATTGTATTAGCAGTGCGCCGTTACTGCTATATATAATATTTAAGTAACATTATGTATAATAAAGGTACTTATTAAATACAGTATAAAGGTGCTCCTATATACAGTACTTACTAAAATGCAGCATATTTCACCATTTGCAATTATTAAGATGCCCAGAATGCCCAGAAGCAATATAATAAATAAATAGTAGCAGCATCTTTATCAATAACAATGTTTCAATCCTCTGATGTTCAATGTGTGAATACTTATCTGTATGTTTGTATGTTTGTGTGTGTGTGTTAGTCTGGCAGTCTTTTAAGGAGTGAAGTGGAGATGGAAAACATGGCTCTTAGAGAAAAAGTGCTCTTCCTCAGTCTGTTAGTGTGTTATCTGATTGCTTTCCTGATAGTAACAGAAAAGCCAAGAAAAATGACCCCTTTTATTGGCTAACTAAAAAGATTACAATATGCAAGCTTTCAAGGCAACTCAGGTCCCTTCTTCAGGAAAGCTTGCATATTGTAATCTTTTTAGTTAGCCAATAAAAGGGGTCATTTTTCTTGGCTTTTCTCTACATTCATAATGGCTAACATGGTACAACACCCTAGTACTACTGATAGTAACAGGTGAAATAGTTCATGGCCCGGATGTGTTGTGTTCCTAGTGATGGCTCTAACCTTATTCCTCAGTCAGCTAGTATAGACATTGTCCAGATTTAGAAGGACAACCTAAAAAATACTTTCAACAGTACTGTGGTAAAAGTTATTCAAAAGCTGTTGTTGTAAACAGGACTGTCTCAACTACCCAAGAAAATGTAGACATTGTTGGGGTTTCACAGTTACGTAAGTATTAAATGTATAAAGACATTAATGCCTTCACATGCACTTCAATAACTCGATTTTTCACAGAAATCTGATTTCTAAAATGCCATGGAAACCCTTATTAAGGTTGGAGAAATTGTGTTGTTGGCGTCTGACAAAACTTCTTTATCAGAGGTAGGTTTCTCTGTGAATGACCCAATTATCTAGTCAAGTAACCGGGTTACTGTTAAGGATTGTGTACTCTGCACATGTCTGTTGAACTTTGTCAGCCAGTGCGTGTATTTGCTTCACATACACACTTTCAGCAGCTACGGGTAGATGTGTCAACAAAATACTTTCCCAGAGGCAAATGTTATGGTGATCACATTATTCCTTCTCATGCCTGAAATAACCTGTCTCAGTATTGTAGAAATCGCTAAATTTGTGTTCATGAACTGAACGTACAGTGCTAAATTCAGTAACACGATATTGAGAGCAGTAGTAGTTTTCAAAGTAATGTGCATTACATAGTCTGATTACTTTTTAAATTATTGAGTAACATGACACAATACTTATCTTATTAAAATAAAAATACTAATTCTAGCAGCACTGGGTGTAATCGCATAGCCGAAAAGAGTGAGCTGTGTGCATTACAATAACAGAAAATAATAAATAAAGTGTCAATTTGACTAAACATATTTGTAAAACACAAGAAAAGTATCACAGGCGTCATGCTGATTTTTGGACTAATGGTGGCTGATGATGAACGTTTAATTCTTTTGCACAGATTAATGATGTCAAAGTGTTTGCCAAAGGATACCTCCAGAAGATTACTTACACATGTAAATGCAGATTATTGGGGTTTCTGCCTTAATCTGGTTATTCACCTTAACCCATTTATGTGTGTGCATGTAATAATAATAATAATAATAATAATAATAACAACAATAATAATCATATCAATAATACATTTTATTTATATAGCACCTTTCCCATGCTCAAAGTGCTTCACAGAGTCTCAGAATGAACATCAGAGTTTATGTAACATTGGATACAAATATTTTCTGTACAGAATACAGATAAATACAGGATATACAAAGCATTAAGCAGAATAAAGAAAATCAAGTAGAGTAAAATACTAAAATCAATACTAAAAGGAAAGCCTGAACAAATTGCATAATTTGTGATATAACACGCACACACAAATTATCTGGACAGGAAGGAAAACTGAAAGAAGCGTCAGAATGCCAGGTTATTTTAAATGCCCACCTGAACAGATGAATTTCAAATTGTTTTTTAAAAGAATGAAGTGAGTCAGCTGATATCATTAATTTTAAGAGGTCACTCCAAAGTTTGGGTGCTATACAGCGGACCTTAGTGGGTGAATAGGAGCGGAGTGATGGAGATAGTCACTGACGTAGTCCATTTAAAGCTTTGTATGTCATTAATAGAGTTTTAAATTCAATCCTGTAAGACACAGGGAGCCAGTGAAGGTGAAGCAGGATGAGTGTGATGTTGCTTGTTCATGTCAGGACTTTTGCAGCAGAGTTTTGAATCAACTGGTGCTGTGACATACAGTAAGATTTGAATCAGAACCTGCCAGTAGGGAGTTACAATAAATGATGCAGGATGTGATAAAAGTAGTGACAAGATTTACAGCATCAGAAAAGTAGAGGAATTAGTGAACACAGGAAATATGACAAAGATGGAAGTAAGAAAGTTTCTTAATTTGGTTTCTGTGGGTGGAATAAGAAAGGGAGGAATCAAAAATGACACCAAGCTTCCTTTAATTAGAAAAAGGTCTGATGAGATCACTATCAAGAGTGACTGAGAAGGAGCTCATTCTCTTAAGTCGCGCTTTAGTGGCACTTTACAGGATTTCAGTTTTGTTGCAGTTTCGTTTTAAAGAGTTCTGCTACATCCTGGTTTTAATTTCACTGAGGCAAGTTGTGAGCTGAGAAAGTCCTGATGAAGTTTCACTTTTAACAATGAAACAGAGTTGAGTATCATCTCTGTAAAAATGATAACCCAGTCCAAAGCTACAAATGATATGAACAAAGAGGAAGCACAGAGATAGAGAAGAGCACAGGGCCGAGGACAGAGCCCTGAGGAGCTCCTTGTGTGACTGGCACTGAGCTGGACCTGCTGTTGCCAAGACTAACAAACTCTAGCCTATCAGTCAGATAGGACTTGAACCACTGGACGGCAGTGCCAGAGATACCCAGCATGTTCTCCATTCTGGACAGCAGAATGTTAATTTTGACATGAGGTATACCAGAATTAATATGCTGGCTTGTTCAGAATCTGCTGCCATTAAAAAATAATTGTTTACACAAAGCAGAGCAGTTTCACAGCTGAAAAATTGAAAGCGTTCCATCAAATTATCAATTGTTAAGTAATTGGAGAGTTGGGAGGCTACAACACACTCAAGAACTTTTGACAGAAAAGTAAGTGAGAAACAATTGTTAAGATTGTCAGCATCAAGAGCTGACTTTTTCAATACTGGAGTTACAGAAGCGATTTTAAAAGAGGCTGGCACAAAGCCAGTGTGAGATCCCTTGATATGTAGTCTCCCTTGAACTTCATACTCTGCACCCTTTCTACTTCTCCACACTGCATGTAAAGGGAGAGGTTATCTTTCTCTTTTGGTATCTTATAGTCTACATTGATTTCAATGCACCATTCTGCAAAGTGTTCGACCTCCAGCCTGTAGGCATTCTTATGATTATTTGCAATCAGCCCCACTACTGTAGTGTTATAAGCAAATTTCAATCATATATCAGGGGTACGTGGGAGTACAATTGTGTAAGAGGAGAATGAAATGCATTAGGCTCAGCACACAACCCTGTGATGAACCTGTGTTCAGGATAAGAGTGGATGAAGAACGCTTTCCAAACATGATAATTATTTAGAAGACTGAGCAACACATGTCAACAACAGAAGTTTTACTGAGCAGTCAGCATGGGTTCAAAAGAGGGAGGTCATGTTTTACTAATATGCTGACATTCTATGGAGAAACAACAAAAGGTTACAATCAAAGTGGAGCGATATTATTTATCTTGCCTTTCAGAAGTTTTTGAGCATCAGACTAAAAGAAGTAGGAGTTCAGGGTGTGAGGTGTAGATGGGTGCAGAATTGGCTCAGACACAGGAAGCAGAGGATGATGGTGCGAGGAACCTCATCAGAATTGGCTGATGTGTCCGCAGGGGGCAGTGCTGGGGCCACTGCTTTTTTTAATATATAGAATAGAATAGAATGCCTATTATTGTCACTATACACATGTACAATGAGATTAAAAGCTGCTCCTCCAGTGCAGACATATATGTAGAACACAACAAATAATAAGCAAATGGTGCAAAAAGTTGCAAAAAAAAAAGTTGCAAAAAAGTTATATATATAAATGATTTAGGTAGGAATATAAGTAACAAGCAGATGATACCAAGATAGGTAGATTGGCAGATAATTGAAAATCCATTGAATCATTACAGAGGAACTAGCACAACATACAGGCTTGGGCAGATTTGTAGAAGATGAAATGTAATGTCAGTAAATACACAATGAAAATCAAAACTTGATTTTCGAAAATCGATTTAGGAGTCGTAGTGTAACTTGACACTTTCAAGTGCCAGACAGTGCCCTGATGCGTGGAGTACAAGTCCAAGGAGTTCATGCTCCAGCTTTAAAATACTCTAGTGAGGCCTTATCTGGGGTACTGTGTGCAGTTTTGGACTCTGTTTTACTAAAAAAAGACAAAGTAGTATGGAACGACTGGGCTGATTCCAGGAAAGTGAAGTCTGAGCAGAGATTAGAGGAGTTGAACCTCTTCATTTAAGCAAACAGAGATTAAACTGTTTAAAATTATGAAAGGAATTTGTCCAGTGGATCAAGATGGTAACTTTAAAATGAGTTCATCAAGAACACGGGGACACAATCGGAAACTTGTGAAGGGGAAATTTCACACAAACATTAGGAAGTTTTTCTTCACACAGAGAACCACAAAGACATGGAATAAGTGACCAAGTAGTGTGGTAGACAGGAGGACTTTAGATAGACAGACAGACAGACTTTATTTGTCCACAGGGGGAAACTTTGACCTTCAAAACCTGACTTAAGATTATATTGGAAGAAGTAGGTGGATAGGACTGGTGCACTTTGTTGCGGCATATGGCCTGTTTGCATCAAAGTATTTTCTAGTGTTTCTAATGTCACAGATTATCTTATAAAATGATAAAACAATGTGGTTAGGATGATAAACTCAAATCTGTGAAGTTGTTGTACAGCTCCTCACCTGCACTCAGTGAATGGCGCTATATAAAACTGAACTGAATTGAATTGAATAAACTGCCTAAGCCTGAAAAGTTCCAACTAAGACCCCTATTAAACATATAAACCTGTGTCATGTATGCAGAGAACACATTATATATGTGTATATATATTCATTAGAAGCCATCACTGGGCCAGTGGTAAATGGTAATGATGTATTGCCACTCATTACATGTGGTCTGTTACTCACACTTACAATGATATCAGCAGAATCAATGTGAGCTTAAAGTAACTGACATTTACAAACAAGTCGACTCAAGAAGGTGCATTGAAGCTCACCCACAAAATGAGTTGAAAAGAACTTCCATTACGTGAGGTCCTTTAGGTGTTGATAACAAACCACAGGAGACACAGACTTCTGTAGTCAGCACACACAAAACAGTAGACGCGTCTAACAACACAGACATGACTCCATCAGATCCTCGGGTGAAGCTGCTTATCTCAACAAATAACTAAAGTTAATATTACTATCCAATTGTAAATGCTAAATGTACCACACCAGAATGCAGTCTCAGTATTTTAACATGACACATACAGACCACAAAGCTCCTCTAGAGACACTGCAACAACAACAACTGTTTAAAAGGCACAGCCTGGAGGAAATTTGGGGTGACTTTTTAAAAGGGAAACTCTGTGGGCACAGCCTTGTCAGTGGCAGATTTTTACAATATCCACTAGTGAAATTATCTCCAGATATGTACACTCATCTCTAGAACCGTATCTGACTGTGTGAGACAATATGGCCACAGTACCCAGCAGTTTTCTTGACAAGTAGCTTCTTTCCCATATAAAGTGGTGTAAAAATATTGTCAATGGTGACATTTCTTTCTTTGCCCATGAAAAGTTCAACAAGTCATATCACCCTTTAGTGTGACGTTTCTCCAATAACAGAACAGACCTTGATATTTATATCTGTGGTTATCCAAAATTTGTTGCCAGGCTTGCTTGATACAGTTAGGTCCATAAATATTTGGACAGAGACAACTTTTTTCTAATTTTGGTTCTGTACATTACCACAATGAATTTTAAATGAAACAACTCAGATGCAATTGAAGTGCAGACTTTCGGCTTTAATTCAGTGGGGTGAACAAAACGATTGCATAAAAATGTGAGGCAACTAAAGCATTTGAACACAATCCCTTCATTTCAGGGGCTCAAAAGTAATTGGACAATTGACTTAAAGGCTATTTCATGGGCAGGTGTGAGCAAGTCCATCGTTATGTCCTTATCAATTAAGCAGATAAAAGGCCCACACCTCCAGGCCGCCAGGTGGAGCTCTCCCAACAGCATGGAGGTTCCCCGAATTCCAGCAGGGCCTCATGGACCTTGTAGTTTGTATGCGCAGCCCTGATGGATACCATGGGGGCCACCGGGAGTCGCTGTAGGGAAGATGTCAGACTGTTATGTGCCCTATAACCTGGAAGTAGGTCCTGGTCACGTGAACAGGAGAAACGACGTGCTTCCAGGTTGAAGAAAGGAGCTTTTTATCCGACCTGGAAGTGTTCACAGTCACGTGGACAGAAGAGAGAAACGCTTCCGGGTCATGGACTATATAAAGAACTCTGGGAGACCAGAACACTGAGCTGAGCTGGGAGGAAGGGTGGCGAAGTGTCTGGGAGAGGAGGAGTGATTATTGTATTGGATTTTTGATTATTGATTGTTGTATGTATAATGTGGAGTGGAGGGTGCTTAGTGCACATTATTAGTATAAAAATAAAGAGTCTTGGACTTTCACCTGGTGTTTGGCGTGGTACCTGAGGGTTAAAGAGGTCGATAAAAGCCTCTACTGCTACAGGTGCTTGCATGTGGAAGATTTTGCTGTGAACGGACAACATGTGGTCAAAGGAGCTCTCCATGCAGGTGAAAGAAACCATCCTTAAGATGTGAAAACAGAAAAAACCCATCCGAGAAATTGCTCCAATATTACGAGTGGCAAAATCTACAGTTTGGTACATCCTGAAAAAGAAAGCAAGCACTGGTGAACTCAGCAACGCAAAAAGACCTGGACGTCCACGGAAGACAACAGTGGTGGATGATCGCAGAATCATTTCCATGGTGAAGAGAAACCCCTTCACAACAGCCAACCAAGTGAACAACACTCTCCAGGGGGTAGGCGGGCGTATCGATATCCAAGTCTACCATAAAGAGAAGACTGCATGAAAGTAAATCCAGAGGGTGCACTGCAAGGTGCAAGCCACTCATAAGCCTCAAGAATAGAAAGGCGAGATTGGATTTTGCTAAAGACCATCTAAAAAAGCCAGCACAGTTCTGGAAAAACATTCTTTGGACAGATGAAACCAAGATCAACCTCTACCAGAATGATGGCAAGAAAAAAGTATGGAGAAGGAGTGGAACAGCTCATTATCCAAAGCATAGCACATCATCTGTAAAACACGGTGGAGGGAGGCAGTGTGATGGCTTGGGCGTGCATGGCTGCCAGTGGCACTGGGACACTAGTGTTTATTGATGATGTGACACAGGACAGAAGCAGCTGAATGAATTTTGAGGTGTTCAGAGACATACTGTGTGCTCAAATCCAGCTAAATACAACAGTCAAATTGATTCATGATACAGATGGACAATGACCCAAAACATACAGCCAAAGCAACCCAGGAGTTTATTAAAGCAAAGACGTAGAACATTCTTGAATGGCCAAGTCAGTCACCTGATCTTAACCCAACTGAGCAGGCATTTCACTTGTTGAAGACTAAACTTCAGACAGAAAGGCCCACAAACAAACAGCAACTGAAAGCCGCTGCAGTAAAGGCCTGGCAGAGCATTAAAAAGGAGGAAACCCAACATCTGGTGACGTCCAGGAGTTCAAGACTTCAGGCTGTCATTGCCAGCAAAGGGTTTTCAACCAAGTATTAGAAATGAACATTTGATTTCCAGTTATTTAATTTGTCCAATTACTTTTGAGCCCATGAAATGAAGGGATGGTGTTAAAAAAATGCTTTAGTTGCCTCATATTTTTATGCAATCATTTTGTTCACCCCACTGAATTAAAGCTTAAAGTCTGCACTTCAACTGCATCGGAGTTGTTTCATTTAAAATTTATTGTGGTAATGTAAAGAACCAAAATTAGAAAAAAGTTGTCTCTGTCCAAATATTTATGGACCTAACTGTATGTACTGAGTAAATATACATTGACATTCCACTGGGTAACAATTATTTATTAATGGTTATGTTCTGCCATGGCTTGTGATAAACGATGCTCTGCACATAAGCGTGACAGTGTCTGATATAGTGGAAAATTTGTCCACATGCTCTGAAATCACAAGCATCTGCCATCAAACCATTGTGACTGTATGAGATTTAAAACATTTACCAACACTGGTGGTAGATGTGTCCTCAAATCATTTTTTTCCTATGCAATGTGTTTGTAAATCATGTTTTTTATATGCAAATTTGGCATATGTACTGAATCAGATATAGTCAGAGCGTTTTAGTGGCAAATGCATACTCAAATCATATGATTTTTCTTCTTAACGCTACAACCACCATGCATTTTTTCAGACCTGTAACCTCCAAGGCTACACCAAGTGGCATCTGAATCCTTTTGTTCTCACTACTGGCCCATCAGCACTGCATATTTAAATGTCACGAAATATGCAAGTAAAGGACAAGCAGCATGGTGAACTAATTCTAAATTTGTCCACAGTCTGTTGCTGCTGCAGTTCTTTCAGTTAACTAAAAACACATACATAAACTTGATTGCAATTGCATTTCAATGCTTGTGGACACCAGGAATACAAAGTACCCCACCAGCATCAATCTGACAAGTGTAAAGGAGAATACAGTATGTGAAATAGCACATTGTGGATGGAACAAGCTGCAAGTGAATGAGCTACCTTTCAGAGTTTTCATAGACATGGCAAACTTTGCATGAGGTATGCAAATGCAAGAATAAACCTTGGAAGAATCAATATAACATGGTACTTGGCAATGAATAAGGTGCCTTTCAGAAAAAAAGAAATATGATTTGAATACAACTGAATTAAAATGTGGGTGCATGGACTGAATGACATACAGACAGATACATATCCAAGCAAAGAAAGTCAATTGTTTACTCTTGCTTTTTTTATTGTCATTGTTCTGTATTTTGTTCAATATTTCATTTTATTCTATGTTTTAATGTTAAGCTCTTTGTGACTTTTGTCTGTGATAGGTGCTTTTAAAATTATTTTTTATGTATTCATTTATTTATTTATTTATTTACTTACTTACATTGTCAGATGTGCTGTGTCTGTGCATTGTAATGTTTTCATACAACTTGGAATAGACAGTATACTGTCAGCATAATTTTGATGTGTTCTTTACGTGAAATATGCTCTGTCCACGGCCTTTTCTAATGTCAGACTGTTGCTGTTTTGTATACTGAAAACTTTGCCGTACTCAGACACTTGGCAGCTTTGATGGTGGCTGCATAGTTTGTATTTCAAGTGGTATAAAAACATTACACACAAGATGGCACATTGTGGACTGATCAACCTGTGTATGAAGAGTACAATAACAGAAGATGCTTTTTAACATTTTCACAGACACTACAAACCCAATAATATATGCCAATGCAAGAATACACAGTTGGCTTTGTTTGCCTGTCTATATATCTTCCATAAAACCATGTATGCATATGATTCAGTACTTGCACTCTCATTTCAATGTAGCTTTACTCAAACTACTTTAATTTTCTGAAAGATACTTCATTACAGCCAAGTACCACGTTCCATCAGTCCTTATATTTTCACAAAAAAATCCCACTGTTCATTCTCACATTTGCACACATTGTTGGGTCTGCCTAAAGGAAGTGGCTTTACTCACACCTCACTTTGTCCACAATGTGCCATCTTGCATGTTCTGCTTTCCCTTCATCAAAGTGATGCTGCCAGTGTACTTTGTATTCCAATGGTTCAAAAACATTGTAATGTAATTTCAGGTTAGTTAATATACAGTTTTTAGATAACTGAAATCAATGGAGCACTAATAGTGTTCAGATTTGCCTGTTATCTTTGCTGGATATGTAGTGTTATATGTAGTGAAAAATCTGAGTGATTATTATTAATATTTGCTCTGTGATTGCTGTATAGTTGTCTGGAGGAGACAGAGACAGCAGCTCACATTCTGGTACTAACATGCAATAATCTTGATAATGGAAACTAGATTGGATTTGTTGAGGGTAAAAAGAATATGCAAGTGTGGTCAAGTGCAACATGAAGGAGTAAGACAGTGATTTACACCTGGATGTTGTTTAATGGCAAAGCTTGTGGTGATGGGTGGTCCTCATTGTTAAAAAAAAAACAAAAAAACAAAGAATAATACTATAGTGACCAGAAAAAGTTCAGGGCTGTTGTCTAAAGTTCAGGGCGACTTTGACACGTGGTGAGTTGTCTTGGTTGTCATGCACAGTAAAAGTGCTGATTTTTTGGTTGTTTTTTGCTCACAGGCTTGGCGTATGGATGCACACTAAAAGCGATCCATACTCTGAGCCTAGAGCAACGACCTGTTAAGCAGCATCTATTTCATCAAATTCAATGAAAATGTATTGCTGAATAATTCTGGATAATGTTTAGTTAATTATTAAAGGCTTCCTGACTGATATCTTTGTCGTGGACCAGTGTTTTTACCCATGCCACATGGACGGCACAACAATTCGATCCATCAAGTTCTTTTAATACAATTTTGAACTTACGAAAACATGGACAGGAAAAGTCAAGAAGCAACTGGAGCATAATAATAATCAGCGATTTAAAAGCACAACACCAAATAGTACTGGCTTTGGCACCCCTCGTGTTTTGCCTGTCTGCCTGACTGCTTCTATATGGCTCACCTAGTATTGTGGTATACCTGCTGCTAATACAACAACCACAGGGTGGCATGCTGCTATGCAGATGAAAAAACAAGAAAAGTTTTGTCTAAATGAAAAAAAATCTGTAAAAAAAGTACTGAATGAGTCCTTAGAAGCAATCGAAACAAATTTAGGAGGAAATGTAGCATTTTAGTGAAAATTATAGCATAAGTCACACGGACACAACACTCAGCTCAAAACTAAGTACACAGAAGATGACTCCAAAAGCGACATCAGCAGCCATCAATTGGATTGTGTGACAGATTTAGTTGTAACAAAACATCCCAAGCTAAATTCAAAGGATTAGAGATTCTGTGCAATTGTTCAGCCTTTGAATTTTGCACCCCAGTGCTTTAAGGATGGAGTTGCATGAGATGAGCAAAATAAAAAAATACAGCCAGCTTGAAACTGCAGCAACAGAAAATGAAGAGAACGTGTGAAGTCTCCCACCATCACACACCTGCACCAGGTGATATTGTTTATTGCAGTCCCATTTAAGCTCATTAACAGGTTTGATTTTTGCCCACTTTGTGACATTTCACTCTTTTGATTATGATGCTAGTGCTTTGTTCACTTTGTATTCTGAATAACACAAACTCTGACTACTCCTCTTGTTTTTCCCATTCAAAAAAGAATTATTGTCTTTGCTATATAAAAGAAAACACCTGTGAAGATCTGGTAAAATTTTTGGATGACTAAAACAATTCACGAGAGTTACAAAAAAATAAATAAATAAACAATGTTTAATCATTCATCTTATGATTGTAAGGAATATTAGGAATGCTAAAATGCACTTAAAAAGTCAACCCTAAGATTTATTTCAGAACTGTAGTAAGAAAAGAGTAGGTAAGGAGTAAAGTAAGAATACTGGGAATTGAATATGAACTTATTCCATGTGTCTGATTCACTGTGTGAAAAAGTTTAGCGTGAAATTTACTGTTAGCCAACTTTAATGTGTGTCCTTTTGTTCTGATTGTAGAGCTCATCTTAAACTGAACACTTAAATACTTCTAACATGTCCCCTTATTTTATTATACTTTATTAATCCAGAAGGAAATTACTTGGTTTTTCACATACCCCTTGGGGTCAGAGCACAGGGTCAGCCATTGTACAGCGCCCCTGGGGCAACTGAAGGTTAAGGGCCTAGCTCAAGGGCCCAGCAGAGTAGGATCTCTTTTGGCAGTGACGAGGATTTGAACCGGCAACCTTTGGGATACTGGTACAGATCCTTAGCGTCAGAGCCACCACTCCGCCTTCTATTATGTCCTCTGATTGCTCAGACTGATGTCTCTGTAGGTCCAACCTCACAGTCCTGGTGTCACTCGACTGCCTCGCCTCTGCACATCTCTTGTGCTGTCATGACTTGTTAATACGAAGTGAGAAAGCAGAAAAAACATTATTAACTGTAATGATTATAAGTATCCATCTATCCATTCATTATCCAACCTGCTGTATCCTAAATGCAGGGTTGTGGGAGTCTGCTGGAGCCAATCCCAGCCAACACAGGGCACAAGGCAGGAAGCAGACCCCAGGCTAGGCTAGCCCACCGCAGATGATTATAAGTATTTAACTCACAAAATACCAATGACTGTATTTTGTGTTAATCATGCTGAAGAGAACTATATGATTTTATACTTCTATATGATTTGATCTGCATTTAGGTAGGAAAGGAATTATGTTTATGCAAAGAATATGAGACTGATTTAATTCTTCTATTTGAAAATGCTAACCTCTTGATATTAACAGAACACCCTGTGATATTATAAAGCAGTGTGATCGTTTTCTTCACTCTTGCTTAAAGAAATAAGACAAAATTGTCATTTATGAATTAATAAATAAGGATTATTAATCTAATCTATACTAATAAAAGGCAAAGCCCTCA